>NW_026096579.1:7078584-7704930 GCF_023614345.1 Adelges cooleyi | reverse complement strand
CCTGTGAAGTTTCATTTTCTGTTTTATTAGTCAAAACATCGTAAACATCTTTTAACAATGTTTCCATAATAATATTATTCTAAATATGCAGTTATATTGTCAACATTGACTACCAACAGAAATAGTATTGATCAAACATTTCCATGTCCAATCTAAGTCGCAGAATATTATACTAATATAAATACAAACATATATATTTTTTTTATGTCAGAATAAAATGTGAGTTTTGCCTGGAACTTTATCCGGAATCTGGTTTTATATTAATATACTAATATTGAAAGAACAATTTGTTTGGCTTTTATTGCACCGAAGATTTACAATTGATAAAAAAAAATTCACATATAGCACAATTATTCAAATAATGATTTTGGAGAAAAAAAATACCAAACTTAAGGAATTAACTACTTACATAACCTTTTTGTTGGTATAATAATTTATTCCTCCCTCAACTATATTTTTTTTTTTACATGTCATCAAGCATCACTAATAATTCTGATTATATCTACTGCTTCTACTAATTAGTAATGACCTCCTTATGTTGTCTTTAGATTTCCTCTACTTTTAATATTATAATATAGTAGAATTATACAATATAAATTACTTTTGGCGCTTCTTCTATTATTTTACTATCTAAGCTTCTCATCGGATGGAAAGAAAGTATACTGCCTTCTTCCTCTATTAACGAAAATGAATTAGTCCCGATCGACATGACTTCTTCTGAAGTAAATCTATATATATATATATATATTTAAATTTTAAACAAGCGTTATTGATGTACTGACTACAAACTTTTTTTTTTTTTTAATAATATAATAAAATAAATTTTTGTAAATAACAATATCTCAACAATATTATTATTTAAAAAATAATTATTTATTTGTAAACAATAGTTTTTGGCCAACGTAAATACTAATTTATTATTTGTTTTTCTAACAGATTTTAAAACTACATTTAAGCTTCCGACGTCACCACTAACTTACCTAGTCGATTGTCCTGGAACATCTGATGGGGTACTTTATTTGGAAGCACACGGCGATGACGACATCAATACTTTACACGTAAAAATAATATCTGAAGGTCAACCCGACTTGAGGCTAGCGCGAATGCTGAGACGAGGAAAATACGACGAAGCACGGAATTTTGCTGCTGCATTTAATCTTGATCCGGAAATGGTTTACAAAGAACAAGTTAAAGGACTCATGAGCAAGTTGGACGTTTGGCACCCCGAAAAAGAAGGCATGCATGAAGTTTTCAACGAAATGATTGAATACTTAAACAAAATAAAAGTATATTAGTTACTTGCATTTATAGGATTTTGTTATGTTTTTCTATATCGGACTCATTCTCTTTCAGGATCATTTATTTGTGGGATATTGTGCTCTAAATACGATTGTACCTAATTTCGCTCTTTGTAGAAAACTATTGAGGTATGCTCTCTCGAGAATGAAGTCATTATTTCAAGAATATAGCAATGGAAAATCACTTGTCGTACTAGACCAATTGCAGTTGACACTGCACAAGTTAGATACGTTTTGTCTGTTATACAATGTATCCGACGGTTCAGCTATATGCTCTATCGAGGACACAGAATTATGGCTTCAATTTTCCAAACAGGACGTCGATAGTATTTTCTTAAACCTCATACAAAAAGTATGTATTCTGTTTGAAATATTTAATTAACAGTTCACAGTTAATTTTATAAATGAAATACAAATAAATCGGATTACTTAACCAGTGAACTTAAATAAACGACAAAGTGCAGTACATTTTTTTATTAAATTTATCGTATTTACAGAATCAGTTGGGTGACGCCTTAACTGTCTGGAGTCGTCATATGATTGAAATAAAAAAGGGCATTAATGAAGATTCAATTGATGAATATTTTTCGATTTTACCATTGTCGGTGAATATTTCAGAGCTCAAGCTGTGGATATTAAATTTTACCTCAACAACCCTTACCATGTTCTATGACGAAACTATCACTGCAATGGTTTCATACATTGAGAGTAAAGTGAGGTGTGTTTAAAATCAACAGAACAATTATTGTTCAAAGATTGTTGTTAAGATTTTATTTTTTTTTTGTTTTAGATGGAACGAGTTGTACTTGCATTTGGATTGGATCGATCCAAGTATAGAAATTTGCCGTTACTTTTTGACTATTATTAATCAAGTTGTGGCGTCGCCACTTTGTTTGAATATTTCAAGACCGCCAGAATCTCAAGAAATACTAATTTTGCTAATTAAATACTTAGCCGAACTAAAAGAATTGAAGGATAATTTTGGTATAAAAATTGCCTTGGACGATTACGAACTAGCGCACGAAGATAATAATTATTCCGAACTTTCATTTATGATTTTGGATCAGATTCAGTTGAATAAATTCTCTGACTTCATCGCATCATTCTGGTCAGATTTTACACTTCAAAGATTTTTAAATTCTGATGAAATATTATCCGCATATATCAAGGTAATTATGGTTTAAATTTACATATTTTTAATACTCTGTCAATAAAGAAATGTGTAGATGACTCAAATAATAATTTTTTTTTTTTTTTGCCTTCATATTTTAGAATATTGTAAGTCAAGTGGATTGCTGGTGGTCGTGGGAAGAGAAAGCAATTTTACTTCTTGATTTCATATCAAATAAGGAGGTTGATTTTTTACCTATTGAAAACAATCGTTTATAATCAATACCAATAATTGTTTTTTAGTGAAAAATTAAAAAAATATTTTTTAGGTTAAAACCAATTGCGTTTTAAGTATTTTGAAAGCTGCCAGTATTCCGTGGTCAGATCTTATAATAAAACTCTGTGATGAAACGTTACAAACCGACGTGAATTCTGAGACCATCAAAGATATAGAAGAAGTGAAGAGTTCACTCACCAGCAAATTAATATTAAAGAGTTATAATATGGTGTTTACAAATATTACTCCTTACATAGTACGTAGTTACTTATTTGAATCGTTGATTTTTATATTTTACAACAACTTAACTTATAATAATGAATGACTGTATTTAGATAATTATTGCTGTTCAGAATATCTGTGTTCAAAATCGTGCTACTGTATTTGATGACTTGGTGAAGCTCATTAGTACACAGTCTGAAAGCGTACAAATAGAGGCATATGAGATTTACGTTAAATTTCTAATAGAATCCGGGTAATGAGCTTAATAATAAAATATTAGTTTATCACTAACGCTATTTTTCTTTTTTTTCTTTTTCAGCTTTACGGATAAAGCGATTGAATCGATTACTAATCCTCAAGTAATACCCAGTTCGATTGTACAGAGGATATGCACTTCGATATGGATCACGTACGATAGTTTGAGACATATGCCTCTATTTGCAGAAGAAGTGTCCAAGTATTTTGAAGTCTTAAAGTTTTTAGCCAAAAGCCCTAGCGTGGATATACGTCCTGAATGTCGACACAACGCCAACATATTGATTAATATTCATCATATAAAAGTAAAAAAAAATCATTATATAATTATTATATTGTTTATTAGTGAAGTGACGTACTTTTCAATTTGAAGTCAAAATTGATAGTGTTAAATAATATATTTTTATTTTAAAGAATGAATTCAATATTGAATGTCGCTTATCTGAGTTCAACAATGACGAAAAACTTTTAAAGAAATGTGTCACTTTGTTTCTGCAAGGTATTAAATGTTTTAAATGTTTTTTGTTTGTCAATTATAATTCATTTGTATGTATATATATTTGAATAGATGAATGCTGCAGTAGTATGAACAGTTCTGTCATCCAAGCAAAACTATCCAGATTGTCTTATTTGTTGTTGGAGACTTTTGAACGTGTTGTTATACAGTTTGTGAAAGAATCAATATTACAGAACAACGTCGAGTTTGTGTGTTTGTTTGGCCAGTTCATTCTCACGTTTGAGGATGTCAGTAGTGAACTTGCCGACCACTTACTGACTTTAGGAGAGTTATTAGTGTCGAAATACGATCCCGTTTCCCAGGCGGCTTTTAAAATACCGTTATGGACTCTGATTAGGAAGATCACTCAATTTGTCACTGTCAACTGTCAATCGAGTAAAAATATTTGCTTATTTGTAATTTACAAGAATATGCATTATTTCTAGTTAATTTAATTTTTAATTTTCTTTTTTAGGTCTTCTAATGAGAGCCGTAGAACTGAGACAGTGGGCCGAGCCGTTCTATTTAACTTGCGGAGATGTGATGAGTAGTGACAATATAGATCTTGGATTAGCGTATTCTTGGAGGAACGCCATTATAGACAAGAATTCTATTCACACAGAACTTTTCGAACAGTTTGAACTCTACAGTTCTTTTTTGCGTAATGTTATTTTTATTCTCATCTGTTATACAATATAGTACAATTGTTATTTTGTCACACAATAATATATAGAGTTGCAGGGTTTTTAGTTTTGAAAATTTCATTTTGTGCAAAACCCCAAAATATACTTTAGTAGGTATAAAATCTTTCATCATTTGACTTTGCATCTCGGATGTTGTTGCATTTATTTTTAAAAACATATATTCTTTGATTATTTCTTTCAATATTTAATCTCAAATTATTCAAGAGATACATTTTTGATAATATATGGATAATATTTATTGAATTATGTATGACTTACTAAAAACTTCATTAACAATGAATAATAAAAAGGTCAATATGTATTTTTTATTGTGTGCTTCTTTTGTTTAAGAATTTTTAAAAATATTTCTACATGTCTTTTTGATTTTAAGTTGGGGTCCAGAATATAATGCCTAATTGACTTCTGTCTTTTCAACAATGTTCTGGAACAAATAAAATGTATTCCTTCCTTATTTAAAATATTGTCTTATATTTCAGAATCCTTTTTGAAATTAAAAAAATTATTAATAACTTTTGACAATTTTAATGAAACATATGTTTTTTACTTGTTAATTAAATCGGGAAAATATGACTCTTGGGAACCACTTAGATTTGTCTTGGAAGTCTGAAATTTTAAAAATTTCTTCCTCGACAGATAAAAAACATTTTTTTTTTTTTTTGGGACAGTACAATTGTGGGCAAAACATTTTATTTAATTTTTACTTAAAAAAACGGTGGGTTTTTTTCTTAAAACGAAAATCATGAAAATTATATGTTTTATGTTAAATAAATAAAGTTTTATAAGAAATTACAAGTTAACAAATTTTTTTAATTTTAAAGTTTTTTTTAATTTTTAGACAAAAATAGTGGTTTCATTAAAAATGTTATAAATTAGTTATTTAGTAGAAAACCACAATTTCACTCAAAAAAATATTAACGTTGAAGTTAAAATTTATTTTATTGCTTTTTTCAGATTCATTAAGTCCAGATTCTCCAATGCTTTGTTACAAAAAACCAGACGTAATGAGTTCATTTGATAGTTCAGTATGTGTTAATTTTTAATTAGTACCTTATATTCTTTTTGTGGTCGTGCCATGGACCATTCCAGTGGAGTGATCATCAGGGTCCAAATCCTAAACAAATTATTTTGTACATTTTTAGTGTTAAGGTATTATCTAAATTAATTATTGAAACTTTAAAATATTTTTAGCCATCGCCCAACACTGTTATGTCTTCATTAGAATATTTTCAAGGACAAAATCTGATAGGTCTTCACATAACCGTTACACAAATAATGTGCTTGTATCGAGCTATTCTGCAAAATCAACAGATATTGGTAATAAAATATAACTTACGGATTTAATTTTATAATTATGTATATGTATGTCATGCAATGTTTTAAGGAACCAGAGTTGACTACAAAAGGAAATAACCTTATAAAAAGTAACGTGAGACAGATTTTGAAAAGCGTTACCTACTCGAGAAATCTAGATATGGATTTAGGATTGGGCCTTTTGAACACTCTCAAACCACAAGACGCCATCAGTTGGCTTGAAGACGCACTAAACAAGTATTAACTACTTTTAAATAATTAAAAAAGAACTACAAGAACGTGTAAATATTACATAATAACATAAAAAATTTTGTTTAGTGTTGGAATGAATTATCAGAAATTAACAAATGTAACTGATCTTGGATTGGTTTATGTACGATTAAACTACGACGCTTCTAGCGATCTCTACGATTCACTTAAATCCACCAAGAACAAATGTATTTGGGGTAAAAAAATAATGAAATACGGTTTTGCATTTAAAGGTGTGTATAGTTTTTTAATTAATTAATAGTTATTTTTTATAATTAAGAGGCAATAACACATATAATGTTTAAAATTCAATTTAGACGCTTTCTATAATTCTGAACTGGATCAACGAAATTTATTGTTGAAAATGATACGAGCTCCGACTATGACGTTAAATGTCTTGGTCGATTATTGTAGTGATACAAACTTTGATTTGCAACAATCTGCCAAATTGTTTTTAGAGAATTCTTTACTTCAATGGGAATCGTACGTACCGGACGAACAAGAAGAAAAAACATTTGGTCAGTGCAAATTAATAGTATTATATTTGAGTGTCTGTTAAATATTTTTATAATTAAAAGTCAAGTTATTATTTATGTAACGCTCGATTTATTATAGATTGGATTGCTAAAATAATTGAAGACAAAGATAATTTGTTGAAAAAATGTGAAGATATTTTCAGTGTTTTTATTGACAAAACGGACATAATAGATTTCCTCTGGAACCACGTTTGGGACCAAGTAAATAATTAAAAACATTGTCGTTCAATTTGTCGATAAACTTGTTCAAATTAAATTTATTGTTTTAATAGGTTAATATTTACCATTATGAAGTGTTCTTAGTAATAATGGGACTGATAGAAAAATACGATGTAGATTCCGTAACGACATACAAAGTGCAAAAAGAAATCCTGTTGTTTCTCATACAGTACAAGAGAGTGAGCGTACCCGAGGAACATGAACAAGAAATATGGTCGGCCATGTTTCAAGACACACAGACGTTGCCACCAGTTTCCAAGTATCGATTACCATATGTGCCACTCGCAAATAAAAAGAAAAAGTTTGGCCAGCATCGTGAAATACACGTATGGAAAATAATAAAGCCAGAACTAACGTTTGTAACATATGAAAAATGGTTTTCCATAATTGAAGCCATCGGAATGGAGAAGGACACATTGTGTATCCTCACAGTAAAGCATATGGTAATTGCTGTAGTATTTTGGTACTGTTTACACAAAAAAGTTATTGCCTTTTAAAAATATGTAAAAAAAATTGTTAAGGTTAACGAAGTAGCCGCGAGAGAGAAAAATGTTGAATGGTATTTGCACATGCGTTTAGAATCGCTGTTGACGGACATTCAAAAAGTTCTAAGCCATGTGAAGAATTTGGAAGTAGTAGCCGCTTCGCTTTATTTTGTGGTCAACAATTTACCCTTAGGTGTGTAGTACATTTTTAAAATGTATTGTGCAGTGGCGCCGATGGTATTTTCAGTTTGTTTTGTACGTTTTTTATTTTATTTCAAGATTCAAAATTTTCGATTCATTCTTTTATAAACTGTTGAAATTCATACTTGTGTATTAAACACTCCAACTAATGTATTTGACCTGCACTCTAATATTCGGCGCCACTATTCCGTTACTTTGTATTAGTTGTTAAACCTCAAAATTTCTAGGTGCCGATCAATTGGAAGCGGCTAAAATATGCTACGCTCAAGCCCACGAATGGCTTAAAAAAGAAAATTCAGAAAACGCCAAATCTGGTGTTGCAAAAGTTAGTAGTTTTAATTTTTTTTAATAATTGTCGTCTAATTTCATTTTTCTCTGTTAATTCAAAAATAACTTCAGGTTGTTACAAAGTATTTATCAATTACGACTAAGCACGTATTACACAAATTTGGTTTTGGTATACCGAAGTATCTCCAACTGGCATTGCAACCCGATGAACTAATAAGAGAGCTGTACAACGATCCAATTATTTTAAAAAGACATACTGGCGAAATTAAGTCATTTCCTAGTAAGTTTAGTTTTCCTAGCAAAAAAAAAAAAAAAACTCTTAAGTGGATATATCTTGATTGATGTTTAAATTTTATGACAAACATAGGCCTCTTATCAATTCATTAATTTTTTTCTTGTAAAACCATGTAATAAACATTTTTATTTACTTTCAGATATCAATGGCGCTGTAGATGCCATCGTTGAAGTTCACGGAAAGGGAGGATTAGCAATTAAAGTGGACCTACTGAAGGAATGGTTACAACCTTCATCTTTAGAATCGATGGATACTCCTACAAAAAATTTGTCTATGGCTATGGGAAACTCGTTTTATGCAATCCAAGAGAACGTTACTATAAGCGAAGGAGTATTAAGGTAAACAAAGTTTATTTGTTTTTAATTACACTATATTTAAAAGGTTCGGATAAAGTTCCCGATTAAAATTGCATTTTACTTGCTTATTAAAAAAATTGTTTTTAAAACTATTATATTTTTCTCTGATTTGGACAAATATTTTACTAGTTGAAAGAGAAAATAGATTTTTATTGAACATTTTTTTTTTAGTTAGCAAAAATATGTGATTTTTAGCTGAATTTTATATTTTACCTTTGCTATATTTTATGCATTGTTTGTATAAAACACGCTTAATAGTGAATACTTTTATTCTACTTAACGAGCATTAGCAAACATGTTAAAAACTACTTAACTTGGCTTCTATCTTAACTTTATACTATACCTTTTTTTCCTGCTCTTATCCTTCCTCCAATAGTTTAGATTTCTTCTCACTTTTTAAATTGCATATCGTCTACATTTGACAATTTTTTATTCAATATCTTAATTTCTGCAAACTATCCTGCAATTCCTTTGTAAGAATGTGAATGCGAAAGAGTTCATATTTTTAGTTAACATTCCAAGCAATGATTTTATTGACTTCAATTTTTTTAATATAGAGCTTGTTATCTGTTGGAAAATGATACATCGGCATATAATTTACACAACTTCCTTATATGTCAAGCATACAATGAAGATGAAAGCGACTCGATGTGTCCATCCAGTGTACGATTGAGAGCTTTGCAATGTTTGTGCTTGGCAACTACCAATAATATTGAAGAGATAACGTGCCGAACTAGAGAAATGATGAAGTAAAACTTTTTTAACTTTTAATATTTTCATTTAATTTTGTATATCACTATGTTATAGGAATAATTTAGTCGAACTGTCGATAATTACCGAACTAGAAACTCAGGGAATCAACTTTTCCCCAGTGCGATATCGTGGCTGTGATAAATCCAAATTAGTTCAGTCGTTACTCACCCGCAAAACGGCAAGTGCTACGAAATTAGCGTCACATTTATGTGTACTTTATTCGGACGTCATGAACGCCAGTATCTGGGATACGTTGCTCACGAGACTGACTCATTTCACGATAATTAGCGAATTAGAAAAAGTCCTTATACATTTAATGGACAAATGGCATCAACTATCATTCGAAATAGTAGAGAAAGCGTGGAATACACTTCTGAAGTCGTCCTTCAACAATGGTATTACTAATGTGATCTCTTATAATGCGTGCATTTTTAATTTTAAAAATTCAACACTAATTATTATTGTCGCAAATATGTTTACAGCCAAGGATTCGTACGAAGTCACGCGTTGTGTGAAATTGGTTTTCAGTTGTCCAGTCATTAATAGTATCGAATTAGAACAAATTATTGAACATTGTGAACGAATGCAACTTACAAAGTTTGTGCAGAAGCTGAAATGTTTGTGTTAATCCTAACCCCCCCCCCCATTACCTCCCCTTATTTTTTAATTAGATAGAAATTAAGAACTTTACAAATTAAATACTTTTATTGTAAATCTATCAACAATATTATCCATTTATATTTATACATTTTTTTTTTTTTTTACAACATTGAAATCAAATAACGTGTTTAATATGTACATGAATAAATTCCTTAATCTTGGAAAACTTTTTTAAATTCTTCTTCTTGACGCTCTTGAAATAACCTTTTAAGCTCCTCTATTTTGTTTATGGGTTCTTGCCGTTCGGGCGGAAAGTTCTCTCTTTTGAATCTGATTACTTTTTCTTCATAATTTTCAGGTAAATTAAAATAATGAAATAACACCACCGGGAACGCCATGTAGATTACCATGCGAGCTACTTCTAATTGCCATTTACCCATTTCTATGCAAATAAATGAATAAAATATTATTTTAATAACAAATTTAAAAAATAAACATACATAATAATTAGTCTAAACACATTAATTAGTATCCAGAAAAAAATAAGAAATTTAATTGAGTTTCAACTTGACAATTCTTAAATTTAAATATTTTTTGAGGTAAAAATATAATTTAAAAAATAACTTAATTATTAAATTTTCTTTTTTGGAGGGGGGGGGAGGATTGCTTAAAATATTTTTAGTTTCCTAGTCTGTGTGTTAATAGACCACTAGTCAAGTATTTAGTAAATAATTCTCAACTTATTAAGTTAATGAGTAATGACATACTTTTGTTTACACAAACGATACCACTTTTTATTTTAAATTAAAACTCTGGAGTCGTACATATTTATAGAGAAAAAACCAGATTATTAATACATGTCAAAAAAATGATTTATACTTTTCGCGTCAAAACAATTATTTGATTTTATTACTCTGTTATATAAATTCCTGAAGACCTGGGATCTCACTGTACCTAACATGCCTAGGATTACCAGATGTCTAACTAAAAAGAGAGGAAATTTTTAAAAATAATTGTCTAATGATACAAGCCAGTATATAACTGTTTACCTAATTTGGGATACTCCAAAATGATTGCTAATATACAAAAATATGCATGTATTGAATTTAACCTAACATTATTTAACCAAACCTATATTAAGTTACTTTTCATTCACATAATTTGGTTATACTTAAATGCATTAAAAAAAAAAAAAAACAGTAAATAATTAAATTTTTTCTTCATATAACAAATGCATTTAAAGTTTAAAATGAGATAGATTTAAAGCAAACAACAAGTGTAACATAAAACATATTTTTAAATAATAATAATAATTTCACAAATTGAATTCCTTTCGGTTTTATATTTTTTCAAACTGTTATGATGAGTATTCATTAAATACTGCACAAAAAGTAAAAATAGGTCCCTAGTTTATTTAAAAAAAAGTTCAATAGATTTTTCAGTGTTTGATCTTGTGATAAAAGTTATGATTTCAATGAAGAGAACATTTGCATAATTCTGTTAATTTCTGTAAATAAATTTCTCATAAATAATAAAAGTGATTTAATTCTTAATCATATTCTTATTTTGAATTTGAAAAAAAAAAGTAGACAACGAAGACATCCATAAACAGAGGAAGCCTGGTCACCCTAATTATGCACGACTTGACTAAGCTGGTCATTTGTTTGTATCATAGTATTGTGTATGCCCACCTCTGATCCACATACGGAAAAGAGATGTCATTGTATAATCAATATACCCAATACTGTCTCGGATACGCTTTGAATCTATTTTATAAATTCAACAACTTAAACATACATATATACACTTGCCATTGTCATCGGTGAAGCTTGAGAATTTAATATAGTTAAAAACAACACTACGTTATCGTTTAACTTGACTTAATAACGGCCGTAAAAATTATGAAAACTAACTGTATTAATTACTTGTCGTGTGCGAGTAAATCCAAAATAGTTTTTCAAATAGTTTGCCGTCCACGGTGCCGGGCAGACAATATTTTAAACTGGCAAAAGTATAAACTATAAAGTTTCAACTAATTATAACACAATGCGATTTTCGGCTTTTCTTCACAATTCACATACAGCCTACAAGAACAAGCACACACAGTTATAAATTATAATGAGTAACTTGGGTTGTTATCACGACGTTCATCTACGTGATTTGTTATCAGCCTCTGTTGTCTTATCAACAACAGCGATAGAGATAATTGTTATCGGTTATAATAATGATTATTAATCGTCGTCGGGGAATCAGCGCGGTTGATAAGATTAAAAAAAAAAAAAAAAAAACGCTACAGCACAATATTGATACGTTAAAAAGTAGTACAGCCAATGTGTCCACCGATAATTCTGACACATTGCACATTATATGGTCCGCCTGGCCGATCAGTTGTTTGTTGTTTTCGTTTGCGATTTATTTACGTGCGTGCGTGCTGGAATAGTGTTTTTATTATTGGAAAGTAGATAATATTACGTCTGTTATCTGTGGTCCGTCTTGTAATTGACTTTTTTCATACAATATCATTATAGTTACTCTTTCCGGATGATATATATTTTAATAAAAATGAAAAATCACCCACATTAATAATTGCGAAAAAAAATATGAAAAAATGATAAAACGTTGATTTTGTTTTTAGTTTTTTGTTTTTTTTTTCTCTTCACACTACCCCCGTGTGCGCGTTACCTACGTCTAATCTGGACGTCTAGCATTTGCCCGCGCATCTTCGAAACCGCCGCCACTGTATTTCTGTATTCCCCTTGCAATAATGATTCGATGAACATGGCATTCCCCGTGAGTAAATCAATTTTCCTTAGCTTGTCTCGGTTATAATCGAACATCCGCTGCAGCTGATTATTGCAGCGAGTAGTCCATCGCTTGGGTTCGGACGATTTCAGATTCTCGACGGCGAACCGTCGTCGAAAGTCCAAACCCGCTTATCGAAATCATAATAATATCTATACTCGATCGATGGAAATTTTATACTACTCAGTACTGTCACTATAACAACGTTTGGTCGTTTGTTGATTATTAGTTGAACATTATCTTGATTTGTTTACAGTATGTCAAAGTTATATTCGAAATTGGTCACGAGGCGTCTGTAAGGAACAAGCGAACGCCAGAAGGTTTCACTCATGACTGGGAACTATTTGTCCGCGGTGCCGACAACACAGACATACACTTCTTTGTCGACAAAGTCGTGTTTCACTTGCACGAGACATTTCCCAACCCAAGAAGGAGTAAGTCTTATGTGTTTTAGAAATAATTAACTTTGCTTTTGTCTTAACTGGATCTGGTGTGTAATAATTTAAGTCTAATTATTTGTCTGTTATGTATACGGTTTAAATTCAATTGTTTATTATCCATAGTTAATATTTGTTAATAATCAATTAAGTTTTTTATTATGTACATGCTTTATAGTTGCCGATTTTTATAAGCTGTATTTTTGTTTAGTTATTAAAGAACCACCGTATGTTGTAAAAGAGTCTGGCTACGCTGGATTTCCATTGCCTATCGATATATATGTGCGAAATAAAGATGAACCGAGGAAAATTCGATTCAATTATGAATTGACTCTTCAGGATAAAGGTTCACCACCCATGTCCAGAGTCACAAGAGAAACGTATATATTTAACCCTTCAGAAGACTTTCGTCGCAAACTCATTAAGGGCGGAGGAGTAAGTTTGAACGATTATTATTTTATAGTAAATACTTTTTGATAAATTAAAAAAAAAAATATATATATATTAATATAATATGCGGTTCACTTAAATTGACTTTCTCAATGAAAAAAGTCATCTTACAATACTTACAAATTTTCAGAACCACAGTTGAGAGTTTCTTTTTGTTGTTGTATTTAGTTTTATTTTATTTATCACAAATTCTTTGGAGGAGTAGAGTTACTATGAATTTAGTCAATGAAAAAGAGTTACATACAAAATCAGTTCTGTTGAATAACTGAACAAAATAGTTACATCCGTTTTCATCAGCCCTTGACATTTATGGATGGTATTTTCTCACGATTTTTAACTATGAGTGTACACAAGGGTTAAGTAAACAACAGTAGCTAAAGTTATTGGCAGTAATGGAAAATTGGTTCTTTCTTTAACAATTAAATTTAAAATGATAACTATTGTTTTATAGGAAGACTTTTAATGAAAAATCTTTATTTTAAAAAAACCTAAAATTAAACCTTATTATCATACTCTTGAAATAAGTTTTGTTTTACAGTTTTAGCAGTATACTTACTATAATGTATTTTTTCCCCTTGCAGACTAGTGTTTTATCTCATGATGGTACTGAATTAAAAAATTCTTCTTCAAGCTCTGCTATATCAAAACCAAAATCTTCGACTAACATAAATCGGATGCCATCTCCACCACCAAAGAAACATAAAAGAGAAGATGTTAAATTGAACAATAAGTTTGAATCACTATTTGGGTCTCCGATTCAGCCTTCAAAGTTACCATTGACGACATCAAAATCATCAACTCTGCAAAAATCTACCTCGTCCGACAAATCTCAACTAAAAATTAAAAGTAGTCCACACCATAAAGAAGAAAAAGAAAAAAAAGATAAGGAAAAAGAAAAGGAAAGGGATAAAGAAAAGAAAAAATCTAAGGAATTGTCTGTTGACAAAGTAAAAAAAGAAAAAGACAAAGACAAAGAAAAAAAAGAAAAATCTAAAGAGAGTTCTGACAAATCAAAATCATTAAAAACGAGCAGTTCCAAACCAGATAAAAAAGATTCATCGCATCATGACAAAATAAAAGATAAATCCAATGACATTAAAATTGAGAAAAAAGAATCTAAAGACAAAACTAAGCGCGACGATAAAGTTAAAGAAAAAATTAAAGACAAATCTCATAAAGATGAAAAATCTTATCACGAAACCAAAGTCAGACAGGAAATAAAAATTGAGTTTATAGAACAAGAGAAAAAGAAGCACAAAAGTTCACCTGAATCAATTAAAATAAAGTCTGATAAAAAATTAGAAAAATCTGAAAAATCATCCAAGCCCCATAAAAGTCATAAAGAACATAAAAAGAGAGACAAAAGGGATAAGGAAGAGAAAGAAAAGAAAAAAGACGATAAACCTATTTTTGTCGAGCAAGAACCGACGTATAAACATGTAGAAACACCGAAACAAAACACAAATTTAGACAATTTTCCTAAAGTCAAGGAAGAATTTGTACCCGAATGTTCACCTCATAAAGCCACTTCCTCACGAATATTAGAATCCGAGTCCGAAGAAGGATTTTTATCTGAAGACAGCGAACCTCCGTACCAACCACTGGAGCTGCCAAAGTCCAAAGAGACACCCAAAAAGAAACTTTCTCCTGAAAACAACGGTATTAAAAAGAAAAAGCGAAAAAAGAAAGAGCGTGATGTGGAAGAATCGAGACCCAAAGTTATCCGAACTGAAATTACTGAAGAAATGCGTGAAACGTGCTCGGACATTTCAAGGTCGCCATCGCCGTCACCAAGTAGTAATAAATTCACAGACGAGTATATTAACTCGTTGAAAAATCTTCAACACAAAATTATGATGTTAGAAGATGAGGACTTACAACGAGTGGTTACTGTAATAGCGGAGACGGGTCATTATGAAATTACCACTAAGACTTTTGATTTTGACCTTTGTGCGCTAAACGAAACCACAGTTAAAAAATTACAAGAACTTATCACATAACTTGTTATACGTATCTAAAATATATTTATCATAACTTTATATTTTTTTGTTAATTGTATTTATTTATTTGTTTAAAACTCAATACCTAAATAAATAATCAACCTCTATTTTATTAAATCTAAATTTAAATTATATTATATTAGCTTGTAAAATAGCGTATTGTATATAAGACTATGTAATTTTTGTGTTGCCCATATTTTGTTGCCTCGATTTCCTGTTATTATAGAATATAGTTTTTGATTTGTGTGAATTTTAATTTAATTTTGTTTTGACTAATATAGTTAAACTACACTTATATTATAGTAGGCGAAAAAAATATCTTTTGTACAGAAATATATTTATATATAAATATAAAGCTTTATTTTTAATCATACATATTTGTAAATGTTGGGCTCACAACTGCCAAAGAGCCCTAAATGGTTGTTAAGTATTACTATAATATATATATTTATATCATGTATATTTATGATGATTTTATTTGTAATAACAGTTATTGCAACGACTAATCATTTAAAGTATATTTTACTTACACAATTTTTTTTGTCTAATTTTAAGAACAAGTTATGTATTGATTATTGTTTAAATGCGTTTTGTTGTGTGTATACATCATATTATATTATATAAAATATATAAAACTATTTTGAGATAATAATATAACATTTGATATCATTGGTATACAATTTTCGTCATATTTTTTCGTTAGTTTGATAAAATCTTACCGTTTACCAGCATCGAAGTTTAAGTCATAGCTGAGGTCGAGTTATCATCGTTTTTTTTAGCTTGTATTAGAATTTTTGGTCGACTGTTGGCTGTTCTATTCCAAGGTTAGATGAAACACTTTCGTTGTGTGACGGTTAAAAACTTATAGTTAATACTATTTATGGGCGCTCTCACCAATTTGGCTAAACATTAAAGTATATAGTTTAGCCTATAAACAAGGTGCAATAAAACCTTTTTTGTTTCCATCTAACACATTTTGGTCGATAATGTACTTGCAGTTATTTATTATCCTTTAAGTCAAAGGGAAGTGTCCCTTTTTTTTTTGGCGTTCTCAAGACTTATCTAAAACCATACAACAATTGGCAATGCCTGGAATATAGTGATTATAATTTTCTTTTACACAATATCAAACTGTAAAGAAGAATGTAACTCCGCGGTTATGTGATGATGAATTTCAATGGCCGAATGAGTAGGTATGTTATATAATTAGTAACGATACTTTATCATATAACACGGCCTTCAAAGCATTGTTAAATTTGTATAGGTTTTTTTATTTGATAAATTTAAACTACGATTCGTTTGCGAACAATAGAAATTCTATTATTTGAACAGAATTAAACAATTATTTAACGCGCCGTTATAACTTAGTAGTTAATCGATTTCGTTTTTATATTATTATTATTATATATGATTATTACAAACATTGGCGGATTTTTTTTAATTTCAAAATTGTCATGGAAGAAACTTGCGAGTTGAAGTGTTTTTGCCAAGACATTTTTGATTACGGCCATTTCGCGCCAATTTCGCATTGTTAGGTTAAATCTACAGATAAGGCGAACCGAGATTCTTTGAATAATCTACGGATTCCATATAACATTTAACAATAATAAAAGCAATCAATTTTTTGCCCGTATTTGTTTTATTTCCCGTTGTTGCCGTTGTTGGTTGTTACTTGTTTCGTTATTATTATTTTTTTATTTTTGTTGACCATATCTAGTTGTTTAGTGTCTATATTGTCGACCGCTAATCGCCAACGGTGCAATTTGTTGTTGTCGCCAAAAATCATATCTGCCGGCACAGATGTTTTGATTTGTCTTTGGACGCGAACGACATTCCCTAAAAAAACTCGACAAGTCATGTCCGAAAGCCCGGCCAACGAGAAGTCCGGCAAAAAGCTGAAGCAAGCTTGCTTGCCGTTCAAGCTGGTCAATTCGCCGGGCGACGACACCAATTCGAAATGCCGGAAACGGAAACTCAGCGGCACCGAAAACGACGAGACGAGAGTTGAAAATCCCAAAGTCGAGTTGCTCAATGGCGGTACGAAATGCTTCATAAAATGCGACGACGATGAAAACAGCAAAGAAGTAGGTCGCCGATTTTATTGACCGTTCTTTGTTTTTTTTTTTTGTGCACCATCAATTGTTTGTATAATATATTATTAATTCGAGTTAGGTAAATCGACATTAAGTACACACTAGGATGGCAAAAATTGATCAAGGGGAGGGGGAAAGGAGCAAAATATTCTCAGTTTTTAGTTTCGCTATACAATTTGCTAAATCACGCTGTGCTAATTTACGTTTATTAAGTATGAGTACCTAGTTCAATTTTAAAGGGGATATTTGGTAATCATAATTCATAGTCGGTTAAAATGTATTGTGCTTTAGTCTTAACCATCTGTTAGTGTGTTGGGGCTCATTAAATCCTATTGGCACAAATAAGTTTATTGAAAACCAAGTGACAAGAGATCCCTAAATATTTCTAGGCAACCCACACTAATTAAAGGTTAACTCTTAACATACTAATATACTATTAATGTACAACCATTGAATTAATATTTGTTTTTAAATTTACATCCAAAATCGAGTTCAAATACAAATTACTCGGACCTTGGTAAAAAAAAAATTTCAATTTAAAAATTAAAAACTGTTTATTTTGTGATATTTATATTACATAATGATTATGATAATTGAACCAAAAAAATCCCTACTTTCCTCCCCTTGTTGTTTTATTTTTGGTACATTAGTCGATTGGGTATTTGTATACTAAAAAGTATTTAACAACTTATATTAAACATCCCTTTGCATTGTATTTGGCCAATGTAGACTTTGTTGTGACTTGAGCCAAGAAGGGCTAAGACTGCCAGTGTCACTTATTGACATTTTTTAACAAATGTTTGGATATTTCAATTTAAATCATTCCAATTAATATATTTATTATGAAAACAACGTGGACCATTGCCCATTTTGTAACCCGAGTCTTACTGATTACATTCAGGCATAGTTACAGTTCAAAATTTTTTTAGATATATTATCATTGATTAAATAAATATTTACAATCAATTTTGTTATGTATTTTTTAGGCTGGAAGTGACTGTTCAAATTTTGAATTGGTCAGTATGATTTATTTTTAAAGTTATTTGGAAAATTTAGCTTACTTTTATTATTGGTGTAGTTTGGTTGAAATTTTTAAAAAATTTGTTTGGAATTTATGTATTTTTGTTCGCTAAAAACTATGGTCAAGTTAGAATTTGGCAGTCAGACTTGCCTTGCTCCAAAGTTAGGTATAAGTAAAACCTTAAGTACTGAAAAATTTGTTGCATGTATAAACATATAGCTATTGCAAAAAAATATTTAAAAAAAAATTGAACTGGAAACTATACTAGATTTGTTTAATTTTTTTTGATGTTAAATGAATTGTAAGCGTTAGTATGTTTATAAAAACTAATAAGTAATTGTTTGATTCTAATAAGTATTATAATTGTGTTTTAAAGAAAATTGAATTAATCGATCTTGTTAATGATGGTGATTCAAATGGATGTTCGAACAATAGTAATGAGAAGACTGAAAACGTAAATGAAGAGGAAAACGTTAATGATAAAGACGAAAGTATGAATATCGACGATAATAGTGACAAATCAGTTTCTATGAGCCCAGATCGTTCTCAAAACAGTTCACTAAACAATAGTACGCCGGAGAATGGTAAAGAAAAAATTACTACACCAGTTTCTAAGAAGCTGACACCTAAACAAATGTCTAAAAAATTGGAATCCACTAAAAAACAAGAAGAACGTTTGAAAATGAAACAAGTAAGTTGTTTCACTGCTTACGTAACTGTTAACCTTGCTTGTAAGCATTTAATAATTGATTTATTTAATTTGTCACAATTTCTATATAAAATTTATGTAGGAAAAAGAAAAGGCACGAGAGGAAAAACTTCGTTTGAAGCAATTAGAAAAGGATAAGAAAAAAGAAGCCGAAGCAGAGTAAAGACAGACATTGATACAATAATTTCATGATTTGATATTAATTGAATTGTTATTTACATTTTCTTTAATTTACAGAGCGAAACGACAACGTGAATTAGAGAAAGAAAATGAACGAAAACAAAAAGAAGAAGAAAGGAAAGCTAAAGAGTTGGAGAAGGAAAAGGAAAGGAAAAAAAAGGAAGAAGAAAAAAGAATTAAAGACCTAGAAAAGGAAAATGAAAGAAAACAAAAAGAAGAAGAAAGAAAACAGAGAGAAGAAGAAAAAAAGGTGAAAGAATTAGAAAAAGAAAAGGAAAAGGAAGAAAAATTATTACGAGAGGAAATGGAGAAAAAGAAAAAAGAAAAAACTAAAGCTGCTTTTGTTGGATTTTTCAAGCCGAAAAATTCCAATTTTAATACCGTGAAAAGGATTGATGATATTGTTGTCGACAAAGAAAATTCGTATTTCATGCCATTTGAGGTAAAAACAAACTTCGTAATTAGTTTAAAAACAAAAACTATAAACCCAATAGAAGGTTGTCAAAACAATGAGATAATAATAGCCTAAGGGTTTGGTTTGACTACCAAAGTATTTTTAATTACTTCTTATTGGCCGTCTTGATTCTTGTACCTATATTCTTAATGTTAAATATTAATTTCAAAATAGGAAAAACTAATGCAGAGAAATAAAACTATTTTCTTTAAAATTATTTATATTTTTATTGTGGAGTTTTTATTATTCTTATAGTTTTCGTATCGAATCATTTATCACTTTCAGTTAAAACGACTCCTAAAGACTTTGATCTTTCTGACACCATTATGCTCCAACCCACCTGTGCTGGCTTTTTTATTTTAAAAATATAATTTTCTTTTTTACATTTAAAAACCACAACATGTTATGTTACATATTTTTCAGGCTAAACACGATATGAGAGTAGCTCCGGTGTGCCGAGCTCACTTGGATACTGATAGAAAGAAAGTGATGGACAAATGCCTTATTCAATGTGAAAACAATAAAGAATCGTTATACTTGAGACAGTTGAAAAATGGAAAATATAAATATTCTAAGTCCGAAGCCACTTGGCCTTATCAAAGAGAAAACGACAGCGACATTCTTATAATCGGTATGTATCGCTAATACCATTGTAGTTAGTAAGCTTAAATGTTTAAATGGTATTAGATCTAAATAATGTTGGGACTCGTTTCGTAGTTGAAAAACTACGAAATAACTAAAAACAAGTTAAATTTTATTTAAATTTAAAATAAAAAAAACAAATTACAAATTTAAATTATTCATAAATAGAAACTGGTACAAACGAAGAGACTGATATGAAAACAATCGAACTGAGTAAATGTCCTGAATCTCGGCAGTATCGTTGGAAGTTGTTGCAATTCCATGAAAACAAGCGTCCACCGTACTGGGGTACGTGGAGAAAGAAGAGTCTGTACGTGAAACCGAGGAAGCCATTTTCCTACGATAAAGTAACTATTCATTTTTTTTCTTCTTATAATTTTGTTGTACCACCTAATCCATTTTAAATGAAGGTATAACGAAAAATATTATTTATTTATGATCAGATTATGTTCGACTACGAAATCGACTCTGATGATGAATGGGAAGAGGAAGACCCCGGAGAAAGTTTGCACGGATCTGACGACGAAAAAGAATCTGAAGACGATTACGAGGTGGACAACGATGTGTTTGTGCCACATGGATATTTGAGCGACGAGGAGGGTCAAGACAACGACGATGCGGTAAATATTCAAGTTAAATTAATAATAATATTATGTTGTAATGTGCGCGAGATCAATGTAATATTATATGTTGAACTAAGACCGAAGAAGCACACCAGGAAAAACTAAAGTTGTTGGGAGAAGAATTTGAAGCAGAAATAAAAAAAAAAACCGAACGGGTTAAACCCCGATTGGTTGGTTGCGTGTGGGTTCCAAACCATGTTACGAACCCTGAAAATGGTAATTTATTACCTTCATTTTACTTACTTTTTGTACATCTAAAACTTAAACAAAACGTAATTTATTTTAGTGAGTAAATCTGTTGCCGAAATATTGTTGAAATATCGTTGTTTTTGGGATGGCGAAGAGCCCATAACTACCAAACCGCCAGTTGGAGAGGAGACTTTGAAAGCTTTTAATACATCTACCGATAGCAAGTCGATGTTGCCAGAGTCAAGTAAAATATATTTGATTACATTTTTAAAAACATATCATTCTTTCCATGTGCGAATTGTGCATATTTAAATTACACATTTTTTTTATACATTTAATACAAATTTATTTCAAATAACTTGGAACTACCATTAGGGCTTTATAAACAAAATGTTTTTGTGCTCGTTACTTTTATACGAGTTGACCAAACAATTTTTTTCCTGTTCATATATTGGCTCTGTACAAACAGTAAAATAAAAAAAAAACACAAGATCAGAAATCTTGTTGGTTGTACTAACAAAACCATAATGTGTAAAATGTTAATACATTTTCTTATAAAATATTTAGTCTCATTTGAGGTATGTTATTTTTTTTAATATTTGATTTTCAATAAATTACAACTGATTCTTAATATAATTGATTTTAAATCCAGTATGATTAATGAATAATTAATGAGTAGTTAGAAGACTTGACTAATAAAGATTCTCGTATTTATTTTCAGTTATTCCTAAATTAATAACTTTTGTACACGGTAGTTCAACCGCCCTGAGGTTGCTAGCTAAACAATTTCTAGAAGACCTCAAAGCGAATGGTGAAGACATCGATTCAAACTCTGTCAGTTTCCTTCAACCCAAAGTCGTCTGGAGGACTATAAAAAATATTGCTAAAAACACAAACAATACTTGGTAAGTAATTTGTCTGCATACTGCGTGGTTATATTTTTCTTAACATCGTTACTGGCTTACAGGAATGTTAGCAAAGAAAACTTTGAGAAATACGGACTTCAGTATCCTGTAGTTTTAAATAATGAAACTCCAAAATCATCATCCAAATCGGTCAAAAAAATCACAAGTTTTATGACTGCTCAAAGAGAAAAATTTGCTGGAAAAGCCCAAGAAAAGTACTAATGATTTTACACAATTAATATTTTTTTATTTTAATAATAATACTAATACTACTCTTTGATACGTAGTCCTAGTGATAAAAATGTAGTTAAGATCGGTCGGACTCGTGTGCATAGTAGTGTTTAGAATAAGAAATAATGTCTTTAAAGACAGGTTTCCTATGGGTCTATTTAGAATATAAGATCTCTTTGAAAACAATAATTCCAAAGGGGAATTCACTAATGTTAAACTGTTGAAGCGAATTAACAACTGGTATTTAATAAGAGGCAATATTTTCTGGTAAATTTATGTTAATTTATAAATATTGATTTTCCTTAAAAAAGACAGTTGTATGAAATTAAACAAAACAAATTTGCTGATAAATAAATCAAAATTAATTCTTTTATCTTTTTTTTAAGAATTGAAAGCTGACGTTCGTAAATAGTCCGCATTATATTCTAAGGCTTTTTGATCTAAAACGTAAAAATTAAAACAAGTCGCCCTAAATATTTTATCAACTTTTTTTTTTTATCTTCATGTACTTCATATTCAATTATTATATTAATTTGAAATTCAAATTGTATTAAAATGAAAAAAGTATTTCAACTTATTACCCTTGTCTGAAAATTTATTGATTTCAAGAATGTAGTTTTGTCGACCAGTCATAATGTTTAATTTATAACTTAAAAAAAGCTCTTTAAAAAAAACTATTTTAATTACTTAGTAATACTTTTTTATTGAGAAAAACTTGAAAAATCAAATAACTCAAATAAAAACACAATTTCTGTCTATAAAATGTTTTTATTGACAAGTTTTTCCCATCCACAGTGTTTCGCTTAGAAATGTTTTATCACATTCAGTTAATTCTTGACGACATGTGACCTCGTCGTCTCCAATATTGCTTAACAATATTATTTTATTTTAACGTTATTATAAGTAACAAACTTTCGGCATTGTATTGTATTTTTTTTTTTACTTGACTTCATTCCGTTTTAGGTCGGACCAGAAATCAGACGACAAAGTTCCAGAACCTAAAAATGAATTTGGTCCTAAAAAATTGTTTAACTCATATCAAGAGAGTAGTCCAAGGTCTTCTGTCGGCGGTATAAAAAAAGAAGAACAAAAAATCAACATTGTTGGAGGCAAAAAAAGAGTTACACCCATATTGTTATCTCCCAAAAAGCGATTCAACACAACGTTGAAGACGAACGTGAATAAAAAAAGATCTCCGAGCCCAAAATCGAGTACGCTCGTTGAAAGACAGTCGAGTCCCGATGACGTTGAATTGCTATAACACTAAAATACATTTTTAGTATTTGATTCGGGTATTTGTAATCTTTACAGGTTCACTACACATTTATTTATATATATGATTTATATTTATCCCAATTATTTTATTTTATAAGAGGACCGGCAAGTTGTTTCAATGCCGCTGGACTTCATCATTGTACATAGATGGTTAGAATAAAATAAGTCTTTGAAATGTTACATTAATAAAAAGAAAATGTTTTTACTATTCTACTTATTAGAAGTTTTATAAAATGTTTTATGACCAAAATAAAATAATATCTTAAACAATTTCCTTGAATGTCTATTTTCAACCGATTCTTTTCATTTCTTTTGCGTTTCGCTGTGATAAACTGTTGTCATACTTGGTGTTTCTTGTTCCGAACACAGTATTTGCGTTACTTCTTATCCTTTTAGTATTTTACTGTACCATAATGATTCCTGGTAGGTATGATAATGATAGGTATCTCAATTATTTTCAGACAAAAAAATAGTTAACTATTATTCTTTATTAGTTAGGTTAACCTGTATAAAAAATAAACTAAACATGATAACTGAATATGTTCAACTCCTTTTCTAATATAACAATATTAGGTATAATCTCCTTATCTTTTTTTTAACTAAAACATTTTGTTTAAAAATGTAGTGGATTTGAAATAAATTATAACGTCTGATAGATATACAGAGTGATTTTTTTTTATCATAGACCACTCGATATCTCACTGAGTTTAATTAATAATTGAATTTTTTTTTCATGCTGTTTTTATATGGGTGATGTCAATTTTCCACAAATTATGATGTTTCTACCTCTCAACTTGGTTTTTTTGATAGCAACTTTTGAAACTTTAATGGTAACGCATTTGTACATTTCATTAAATTTTTAAATTGAGAACAATGTACTAAACATTTTGACTGGTCGATAACTATTTTTAAAGTTTTAAGTTCAGGGCAGAAGGAATGGTGGGGTAAAGTACTATTTTTATCTGCGAACACCATCCCAACCGCACTCCCCCTCTCATCTTAACTTTTAAAATTGTTAGAAATTAAGATCACATTGTATAAAAACATTATGGAAAAAAATTAAATTATTAATTAGACCCAATAAGATATTGTTACGAGCACTGTGTAGGTAAATTATTTCTAAACAGTATTTTTAAAAACTAACATGATAATTGGATTTCTGATTTTCCTCCAAAAATCATCCTCTTTTTATTTCACAAAACAAGTCGAGGAAATTAATAAGTTATTTATTAATAGTATAGAACAATAATTTGGCACACATAAATTGATTTTAAATTACAGTATCCCGTTAGATAATTTTTGGAATACAAATTTAAAAACATTATTCCTTTCTTTTACAAAAGTGTTAACCAGAGAATACACTTTAGTTTAAAAAAAGGCGTTTAAGAAAATAATGAAGATAGTCGACCAAGACTATTGTTACAACTAAATATTACTTCATTTATTTTTCCTTATTTAAACATATGTTGTGTGTACACAAAAATATTATCATTGTTTTAAAAATGGAAAATATGTCCTCTATTAAAATTAAAAATATACTATTTTTGATTTATTAAATTAAAAATTTAGTGGAATCTTTTTTTTTTTATATATTCTAGGTGTGAATTTAATATGATAACATACATTTTGTTTTTTTTTTATATTAGTTTATCGCTTAGTTTTTTCTATATTTGATACATAGACCATAGCTGTGCATAAATATTAGTTTTAACAGTATTTACCTTAAGCATCTATAGTAAATTTTAAAGTATTTTTGTTAAAAAAAAACCCAGTAAAGGGGACGGATCACGCTTCAATAAGAATAATACGAGTAAATTTATATTAAAATTACGGCTCTCCATATTATCTTTTTTCAAACAAGTCCAATTAGTTTCGAATTTGTTTGAATATTCTTAAGCAGGCACGGCGCCAGAATTTTTTTGCTAGGGGGGCGGGAAAGGTCAAGTAAATTTTTTGGAGGGGCAACCACAATAATTTTACCTACTTCTGTCAATAAAAAACAATTATAATGATTTATTAGTGAATTACTCTAATATTTATCAGTGAAATAGTATAAAATATGAATTTATTACAGATTAAGGGACAATAAATACTAGTGTACAATTTAAGTAAGGCAACTTTTTTAAATAAGCGTTATTTTTACCTGTCGGCCATCATATAGCTCATATTGTACTCTATGAAAGTCGAAGTAAAAATGAAGGCTTATAAAACGCCCAACAACCAGTCAGTGGAGATTATAGTTATCGTGTTATACCTACATTCTATTAAACCAAAACAATCCGTCAATGAACACTGAGCTTTTGGAAAACACACACACAAACGTAAATATTATAATTATATATATACACCAAAACACATAATTATATGGGCGACGGATTATTGAAAACCGATTGCAAAAACACTCAAAATATATTGATAAAAAAAGGCCACATTTGGTGGCAATGTCATAACTAATAACTAAATTTGTATAGATAAACAGGTTTAAATCAAAACAACAATTGTTTTCACAATTTCCGTATTAACTAAATTTGTATTTATAAAAATACAGTTATTCAAAATCTGGGTTTTAGGAATAATAATCAAATATTTAAAATTATACTATTTAGCAAAATATCTGGGGGGGGGGCGAGAGAAGGGCAAGAATTTGTTATGAGGGGGCGACCGCCCACCCTCGCCCCCCCTTGGCGCCGTCCCTGTTCTTAAGACATAGCGAACTACCGACAAACGTTGACAATCTAAACAATTATCACCCTTTCTGCCAGGGGGTGGAATTTTTATCTCTTTCGTTTTTTTTTATGCAAAGTTTTGGGGGTTTATGTATGAAAATTAGACCGAAGGTCTACACCTAGAACGGCGCTATAACACACACAATTCCTGAATACCTGTGACCTCTCCACATCCATCTCTTTTATTTTCTTATGAGAAAACGACCCCGGGCCGTCCATCGTTGATTGATGGCTACGGCCAATCGTGACTGCGGCTCACGCGGGGTACCTACTATACATGGGCAGGCAGTCGGCGGTTCTCTGCACAAGACATTATATTATTATTATTATTGGGTATATTTCGGACGACGTCGTCTTCGTCTCGTTGTCGTTATAATGACGTCCGTGTACTGCACGGGAGAAAAACAAATTACACACCGTCGGTTATTATTAATAGGTCTGGCAGACTGCAGAGATGCCATATTTTGTACTTTGTGCTGCACCGTCGTCGTCGTCGATTTACCATTATCGTTATTGTAAATTGTAATAATAATAATAATAATATTATCGCATCGGTCGTGTACTGTGTGTGTGTGTTGACCATGTGCTTATGATGATATTATTAAAAAATATATTATTATCATACCTACGCGCGCGGTGGCGGTGCAGTTGGCCGGGCGAGACGGGTTCAGAGGTCGCGGTTGGCGGCGGACAAAGAAACGCGGCCGCACACCGTACCGACTATTCATCACTGTTAAGAAAGCTCTCTACTGCCGTGTACGGCCAAGAATCAATCAGTGGCAGCCCGGCGCCCAGCGGGACGCGGCCGCTATACCCTTCCACTCTATTAAGATTAGTTTTATTGAGTTCTGATTTAAATGTTGTAGGTTCCAGCAGCACTTTGCCGATGATCACAAAACTTGCCATGCTGTTGTGTCATACTCGGACGGCGGTGCATAACATCGAGACTGTAACAACTCAAAAAGTGGATATTTTTAGTTGTTTGTATATAATACAATATTCGGATTGTCCGAACATGTAGTATGCATGTAAACATGTTGCGTGAATCAACAAAACAAATTTAAATTTTGATTGCTCTCCGAAAGATGGCACTGTAGGTGCCTTTTGTAAAAAACGACCAATCCCATAATCCTAGCTACATAAAATGTCAAAACCGTTTAAAACTTTACTTTCTGCTCGGACATCAAGCGGAATGCACGTGGGTTGGTTGTACAAAACTGTTTGATTAAAATAAACAGTCAAAGTTTAATTAACAAGTTAAAGTAATTAAAATTCCTGAAAAAAAGGTGTTTTTTGAGTTACTACAGTTTTGATCTCGGTGTGCGATACATGGAATGCTTATTGCCTATGGTCGGCTGCCATTTTGTGAACAGTTATTGTTTCGTCCGTGCTATTTATTTATTTTTTCTATGACTTCTCAAAATATATAATATCATCACCTAACCTGACGTATCATGGAAAAGTGACGTTGCATTTTCACTTTCTATGAAATTAGTACACAGAATGGCTACCTCCCAGGTGGGGACATTTTTCAATCTGTACACTAGTTTCACCTATTGAGTTCAGTGTCTTGATAACTTGATAGCTGTGTATTTGGTGTGGCCTGAATGGTTAATCATAAATTAATTAGGTACAATTACCGTCTAAACAAAATATGGTATAAGTAGGTACATTTTTTTTTGTCATTGACGACCTATGAAGAATGTACCTATGATCAAATTTTCAAACATTTTTTAAACTATACAGTCGCACACACATTAGGTGAGTTCACATGGAATGACCCTTTTAAAATACATTTTTAAAGTGTATACCTATGTATTATTTGTTTCAATTCACCACAAGATAGTGTTAATATAATATTTCAGGGCTGATAATCAAAACAGCACATGAATGGTACAAAGAATCAATGTTTATATGATGTGGCATTAAACTATGAAGGTAGGCACTATGATAATACAATTGGAATATCGACTTGAGCACATCTAAACCAAAACCATTGTGTATAGCCTATAGGCAGGTACTTACTGATGAGTATCCCCGACAACATGAACGTTGCTAGCACGTGTGGAATACCGCATGTACAGCTGATAAACGTGGTCGTGCCAAATGCCAATGATGATTTGTGTGGGCGAACGTGCGGTTCGCTCACATAGTATATAACGATGCACTGATGTAATAAAGAGCCATGACGGTCAAAGCGTTAGACTCGCGAGGGTGGCGGTTAATAATGTATATATACATTATATAATATATAGGTATATAAAAATGAAGCGAAAAATAGAGAACCGTATTGGGAGTAATAGAATCAAACAGTTGATCGAGTGGTCGCTTATGGACGCGGTATATACGTTATAGTGTATTGTGCGGTATTGTCATATTGTTATGGCCCTCGTACACCTACCCTCTTGTCTGCCGCAAATAGGGCACCTTTGGGAAATTCCATCGAGTTTTTCCACGAGGGACAGAAATGAATTACAGCGCAAAATACAAGCTTTACCGCTTTGCCACTTAACTGCGGTACAGGCGGGTAGGAATATAACATAATATCGTGTACTCTATTGCGCGTGCAGTAAGGCATCTGTCGCCTTTGTCTTAATGTTAATTGTTTTCTGTGTAGAGTGACGATTTAGATTTTCTACCCACCTTGTTGTCAATGAATAAATGTGGAATGTGGTATGAATGTTATGTAGGTCAGAAAAAACGACTTATTCGGGTTAGTTTGCAAGAACATAATATAAGGGAGACACACCAAGAAGTATACCAATTGTGGGCTTATTGGATTCTTATCATAAATTCAGTAAAATGACTTAAACAAGTATTATTAATAATTCTTAAGAAACTAGTATTAGCGAGGAGATGGAATTTGTGTAAAAAATAAGAACAATTTTAAATGTTACTTATTTGAATTGCTCTGTTTTATAAGTGCGGAGGCCTGCTATACTATATTAAGCTTTGGTCGAAAACTGTAATTTTTAACAATAAACGACCATTTTGAAGGGACGCCGTGCTGTCTGTATAGGTCTGATATTGTCCGTTTTTCGTTATAACATGTACAAGCGGTATGTAGTAATAAATTGTACGTATGTCTTGTACTCGGTACGGATGTCCTCTCCCCCGAAGTTTGTGGGCTAAATGATATAATTTGAGAATTACGGTGGTAAATCAAGTTCTACAGAGAAAGTTAGTAGACATATCTCGCCCACGCAACGCGTACGACTTGCTTTGTATATGCCATAATAAAGTATTACTGTGTACAGCCGAGTCACACAGACAAGTATGTCCCATCCAATAATAGGTCTGAGCGGACAGCTCTCAGCTACCCTCTTGAAATCGTTTGGCCGAAAAGTTTTCCGCAGTCATAAATCATGATTAACCACTAGCAAAACCTTAAATGGGGAAAAAATGACAGTGTGTCCGGATAACATATTATTATACAGCGTACGATATATGTATTGTAATAATATATGTTGCGGACAGACAATATTTATGTAGAAGACAAGATTAAGATGATTTATTTGTAAATAATTATTACGAGTCGACCGCCTCGACAACCATTTACATTGTGTTTTTGTTAGCAAGATGATTGCAAAGAGTATAAGAACATTTGTCAACCCAAGAAGATTCAAAATTTCGGTTATTTTCAGGAGACGCAAAGAACTAACGAAAACTTTATAATTTCACCTAATTTATTACCATTTAATGGGTTGATTTAATTGGTGAAATATCAATTTAAAATTACATTTTTCGTCAGAAATGCATTGACAAAAACAACTAAACTAAAACGTACCTACGTTTTATCCAGACCCAAATTAGCCTCTGCAGTTATGTGCATCGCGTGGTAGACGTTTTGGATAGGAAAATGATGGTTATTTAAAAGGTATTTGTACACTAAAAGGGTGCCCGCCCTCGTCCTAATTGCCCAATTAATGAAATTGTGCGGTTAAGATACAAGTATGTGGATAGGTCTTCGCCACGCACACAGACAACCTTAGGTAGGTACACGCCAGTCATTACAGTCTGTTTAATGAATTTAACCAATGCCGTTTGGGTACTTATATTGACAAAATCTACCTGCACGGACAATATGTATGTAAAACCGTACACGCACGAGAAAATGAAGTGCATGTTGTGTAAATGATAATAATGATAATATATATTGTATTATAACAGACATTCCGTAATTCGTCATATTTATATATTAATGTATAAGGTCAGTTTGATGTAGTTATGTTATTAAATGGGGATTGAGGTACAGGATAAACACAGGGTTCAAAAACCAACTGTATCTCTGTATATTTTGTTATGTGTACACCTAATATTATAGTCCAAAGAGGGGAGTGATGGGCAAAAGAAGAAGCTGAAAAAATATACACCAGAAAATATAATACAAGCAGTTAGCTTATATTAGTACTAGTTATATTACAGTTGGCTTTTTGATGATTAACAACTGCCCGTTTCCTAACGTTTCTTATACAGTGTTTACAGACTAGATACGGTGTTCCAGCTTACTATTCCAGGCCAGCGTGTATCTCAAAATAGTTACTTTAGGAAAGTAGTTGAGCGCAATTTTGAATTTTTACAATTACATAGTCAAATTCTGAATTTTACTCGGTTTAATATAGTTAAAATAATTATTAGGTACCTATTTTAATTTACAAATGTGATTATAATTGTGAGTAAAACAATGTTATTATGAAATACATTAATTTAATTGACAGCTATAAGTGCAATATGAATAATGATATTAGTGCAAAAAAAAAATATTATAACAATCAAACAACAATAGTATTATGTAATTTTACAAGTAATTCCTGGTCTGAATTATAATAACTGCTCCTCAAGTAGCTGTACTGTACTGTTATTAACTGGGTTTATTTGCCACCATAAACCATCAATTTTTTTGTACATTTTTTTTTGTGTACTCCCATCATCCAGGGTACAAGTAAGATTAATGAAGTCAAACAGAAGCTTTTTTACGTATGATGTTGGACATGTTGTACTCATGTATACTCCTAACAAACGACACATCAGTAATAAAGAGTCTTCGAGTTCGGATACATCTAAAAAAATTAAAATAAATTTTTTTAATTTGCTCAAATCAGCCTTCTAGTTACTAATTTGTAACATTGTAGTATATTAAGTAAAATTAAGCAAACTTCAACTATAAATCAAGCTATAAACGTTATTTACTAAAAAAAACCTACTAAAACTCTGTACATTTAATGTTTACCTGACACACGCCGTCTAATTATATTTCCTAATGATGTTCCAGTAACTCTTCTCCTTTCTGCAAGTGCTGTCCAATTTAAGCCCCTGAATTCTACGAAAATAATAAATTATTAAACGGCTGTGCTGAGAAGAAAAAAAAATACACGATTGCGTTACACTTGAAATAATTGTGATATAACTAATTTACCTTGGACATCATCGGCTTCAGGAATTTATATGTAAACAAATACATAAAATCACATCGTTATGCAGTTAATGGTGTTAATTATTTATCAAAATTTATGCAACTCCACATTATTATAATTTACCTAATTTACGTCTGATTATATTTTTTAACGCTGGTTTAACAAGACTTCTTCTCTGTTCTGCAAGGGTTGTCAAATCTAAGCTTCTAAAATCTGTGAAAATTATTAACAACACACCCGTGGCTTATTAAATTTGCAGGTTTTTAATTGTGAATAGGTATATATATATATATATAAATAATTATAATATATTTTTCTATTGTGAAGTTGTAATTAATAATCATCACGTTCAATTGTAAACGGTTACTAATAGTCTCACTCTTTTTCTCTCTCTCTCTCCTCAACAATACGTTTATTTTATTAAAATTATTGTACTATCAATTTATTAAAAATTCGTTATTATTACCTTGGTCAGTCGCACCTTCAAGAATAACAAGGTCTGTAACAAATACATCAAACATCAAATCATTGTACAGTTCATACAACCTAGTATATAATATAGTACAACCTAGTACCTATAATATATATATGTATAATTATTAATTTTTAAAATACGAATTTTTATACTTACTTAATATCTGTCTTATTTCTTGTTGCATATTGAACTGGTAAAAACTGCATTCTAAAACAATATATTATATTTTAATCTACTTAGATAGAGATTTTTATGATATTATGCCCTATTGGTATTTGTCAATAAGGAACATAATATGATTATTCTCAAAGTATTTATTATAAAATGAATATGCGTTGAGCATATTAAATATGAAATATACAAATGTGGTACTTACTATCTAATAGGTGATCATACTGTGAAGGTTCTGAAATTAAAAGAAACAACTTGTCTGCGTAAAGAAGAATATCAAACAACTGCTTGAAAACACTTCCATAAAGTGCAATGAAAATTATTACCCGACAATAAATCGCCGACAATATCCGTTTTGTCTGAAATTAACATTACATAAATTAATGACATTGAATTTATTTTTCTATTATTATTGCAGGAAGACATGTGGATTAGCAACTCGGAAGAAACGTTCTCCGCCGGAAATCCGATGACAATAAAATATAGGAAATATTTTCATAAAATTAAAAAAAAAACTATTACCCGGTACAGCAATCATTACATTAATTTTGGCTGAAATTGCCATTGTATAAATTAATATTATTCGATTTTGTTTGCTATTATAAATTATTACATTATATAACTATATAAATTGAAAGACTATGGTCAAAGTAGAAAAAAACCGTAATTTTTCATATAATTTTCAAATATTTTTTTCTACTTTTATCCCCATTATTTATTATTATAATTATTAAAATGATGACTACCGAAATTATGGTAAAAATCTGGAATTTGAAATGATGAAGTATTATTGACAATTTTTTCAATTACATGCTCCAATGCATCTAGAACAAACAGAAAACGACATGGGCTATATTAAAATATTGAAATAACATCAAGTTAACTATTTTATAATTGTTATATAATAAATAGAACAATATTGAACTATGCTCAGTAGTACATAGTAGTAGCCATTTATTTCACTTACTCCTTCGGTTAGGTTATTAAAATCGCACTCGTTTCAACTATTTATAGAAACTATACTTTTAAATTTACAAAGAACTTGACAATTAATTACACACAAAAAAACAATTGGCATATTAATTTTCAATATATCTTACTTGTTGCAGAGTTATCCCCTACAATTAAATCATTCTTGGCATACGCAAGCTCGATGGCTGCATCTGTATGTCATAATTAAAAAAAAAATGTATAAAAACAATGAGTTTTTAAAAACTATTTTTTAGAAAACAGAAATATTACTGACTTGTAAGAAAAACTTCCTTCTTGTATATAGCTGTAAAAAAAGTGAAATATTGAATTTCTTTTTAGGTTTATAATTACCTTAAGTTAGTAGTTTTGAAAACAAAATAATTACTTTCATCATTTGCCGAAACGTTTACTAGGACAAATGTTATTAAAAACCAAAAAAGTTTCATTTTTATCTGCAAATAATAATAAACATAAAATCAGGTTTTGGGAGACTGTTTTTTATATGAACGCATTGAAGTTAAAAAAATATTTCCTCGCTGCTCCAAGTCAAAAAATCAATATTTAGCAAAATTATATAGATTTTCCATTATAACTCAAAAAGTTGCAATACTAAAAAATGTTTTTAGTAGGGTACTAAATACTGCATAATACACGTGTAGGTATAATTTTACTTGTAGCAATTTTTTTGTAATCACCAAAAAAAAAAACATAAAAATACAAACTTGTTTATTGCACATCAAAATGTAAATTTTGGTAAAAATTAAAAACGCAATATTTTTATCTGTTTTAGTAAAAATAATATAAGAAAACCGTTCGCTTAATTAAAGTTGTAAACGGACGTTGTCAAGAGCCGATAAAAAAGCAATTAGCAATAAAAAATGTATCTTTATTATATAAATTATACATTGTATACAATTTTTAGAGTTTGATAGTATTAGGTACTTACTAAAACTTTTGAGTTGATAGAATTTCTTAGACAACAATCGGCTTGACCAACTTTTGAAACTTAAATATGTTCTTCTTTGGAATCTTATTGCAGTGTAATTATATTAATTTTTGTACACAGCTGACTCTTTTTTTTATAATATGATTTATGGTATGCATGCATTAATTCGACGTGGAGCTTAGACTATATTCTTTTTAGTTATAGATTTTACAATCATCCATTTATCTAATGTTTGCATTATAGGATTGCTATTGAAATATTTTAATTTATAACTAATGATTTAAACTTTTGAAACGTAAAGCACTTGAATAAATAAAATATGTTATTGGATGGAATTGTAATTTGTTGAACATTTTATCATGGTTTTCCAAAAAAATGTTTCAACGGTTATAGAAAATATTATTTGAAACAACTTTAACGATATTGAAATACTAAAATTTTAAAACGTACAATATATATTATGTTTACTAGACAATAAAATTGATTTTGTGTAGATAATATTCTATTGATTGTATAGATTGTATAGGTATTACACCTAGCTGACATTTTTTCAAATAAAAAACACTTTTTGTTGTTAATCAAAATATAATATACAATATTAACGATAGTTCTCCGAAATAGCCCTTAGCCCTGTAATGTAATTATGAGTACAAGTCTACTGAAACAGTACAAGCTACAGTACATTCCTACAAACGCTTTTATATTTTAGCGGTGTGCTCTAAGTTCTAAATTTAGGGTTATACGTTAAAGTTTTTGTAAGGTGTAGTTTTTAAGAATTAAAATAAAAAGATGTTTAAAAAAAAATGACCTAACCGCATAGGGGCACATCAAATAAACATTCCTAAAAAATGAACTAAGAACTTGGTCTGTATTGGCGATTCGCATCACACTGGTTGTGGGAGAATTTTGGTGATAGTTTGTGAAGGAATTGAGGATTTGAAAAAGAAAATGGGAACGTCTGGAACGAGCAGGAACTTTAAGATTAACAAGAGATAGTAAGTCAGGGGAGTCGATTTTGTAGGAAAGAAGACCAAAGTATAAGTACACAGTATGAACTAGTGCAGTAAGAAAGTATTAAAGTGAGGTACTGTGTCCACAAGTAACAAAACCGTTTTCAAATAAACGCTTCAATGCGAATCTGTGTTTGATATATATCATCATACAAATAAAAACATTGTAATGACAATAATTCTCTTTAAATTGTATTTTTTTAGTATATTGGTGGAGCGGGGCTGAGAATGTTTTTTTTTTTTAATGATGCAATTTTGGTTTTGTGTCTTTTCGTACACAGTGCCTACTTATAAATCCACACATTAACTACTCTACTCCCAAAAACTGAAAAACAATATTTTTTATTTTGCTTTATTAAATGAACTTTTAAGGTTTGAAAAGTAGACCGGCAAAATTTCATTAGGAACACGTCATAGCCACGAAACAAAATATACAGACAGGGTACACATTAAAATCATTTTACCTATATGTAATTAGTACACGTTATTTTATTATTTTGTTTTATGAATATTTAAAACGGCAGTTGAATAAAAATTATTAAAATCTTTGTGTGCAAAAATCCTACAACAGTATGTCTGTGCAAGAATATTATCAACCTATGATTTATTATAAAATTCAAATTTTAATGTATCAAGTTATATTAACAAGTGTTCATCACACATATGTAAAAAAAAAAATGGTCTAATTTTTGAGTATACTAGCAATAAAACATATAATAGACAGACGACCAAGAAGATCACTTTGATGCTCCTTATTTTGAGTATAGATGGCGACTGAATGACCTGAGACTTTCTAGAAAGAAAAAATGATAAAGAAATGGTTACAGTTGGGGAAAGATGTACACTTTTATTCTTAAAAATGTTTCAAATTATATTCTGTAAAATATGATAAAATGAAGTATCTGATTAAAATACGCATAGAAAACAATTGTGATTAAAATCGTGAGTAAAACTGTTTATTATGAAATAAATAAATTAAATTGACAGCTATTAGCGCAATGTTAAAACCGATATTAGTGCAAAATGAAAATATGTATAATACATTATACAATCTTAGAAGAATTATATACCATTAATTTCTGGTCTAAATTGTATTATATATATATTTTTTTTTATTTTGTTAAAATAAAAATACAATCTGTATAAAATATACAATAAGTATTTGAGATAAAATAATATATACATAACTTGAATAACTTGTGGAGAGACCGCCCAGTGGCGGAACTCCTATTGACATTAGTAACTTAAATTATATTACAATTACGTTTATATTACATTTTTGGGAAAATTACAATAACAGAACATATTTAAACATTTTATTTATGTTAAAAGAAGGGGATACACCAGGATCTTTTTAGGCGACGAAGAGGGTTATCTGGGATTGTGTGGGAGGGCAGATTTTTAATAAGAGGGTTTGGATGATTTTGGAAACGGTTGTGAAATCGATATAAAATCGAGTGATAGCAGTTTGTTTTACAGTAGTAAGGTAAAGGTCGGTATGAATTGTTTCGTTTGATATTTAAGGTGGGGCTTTAAGAATTCGGCGAAGGCACTTTGATTGGAGAACTTGAATTTTGTTAATTTAAACTATATTAACTGCTCTTTAAGTAGTTGGAGTTATAAGACACAATACGCCATTAATTTTTTGATATGTTATTTGTTTACTTCCATCATACAGGTTACAAGTATTATTATCGGGATCAATCCAAAGTTCTTTTATGTATGATGTTGGATAGTGGGCACTTATGTATAATCCTATCAAACGACACAACCGTATAGAATAGTCAACATGTTCAGATCCACCTGAAAAGTTAAAACTATTTTTTTTTTTAATTTTCTTAAATTAGCTTACAAGTCACTACTTGGTAAAGTTGTAGTATAAGTAAAATTAAGCAAAATTTCAAAACTAAAACAAGCTCTAAAATCTATTTAGGTACGATTGTCAAAGCATTGGTAATTACTTGGGTCTTCAACAACTTCAGGAATTTTAGTTCCTGTAACAAATACATCAAATCATTATGCATGTACAGTTAATAAAATTAGGGGTATATATTTTGTATAATTTAACAGTCACCAATAAACCTCCATTTTAATATTTACTTAATACATGTCGTCTGATTATATTTTCTAAAGATTTTCCAGTAACTCTTCTCTTTTCTGCAAGTTTCGTCAAATTTAAACCTCCCAAATCTACAAAAATGAATACTAAATGACTGCGTTGAAACGAAATAATAAAAAAAAATATTTTAGTTGCTCGTGGTATGTAATTGCGGTAATTAGTGTTAAAACTCAAAGAATGTATTCTTTCTATCCCAAAGAACATATTACACATTAACATTGTAGTCAATTTAAGGTGGATGAGGTGCGAAAAATATCTAGATGTATCTTTCCCTCCTGAATTACAGCACTCGACACTAAAAAAAAAGGAGAAATATCTACACCCGTGGTGTATTAAATTCTATTATTTGTGAATATATATACATATAATTATAATTAGTTGTTCTAGTGCAAAGTGGTAAAAATTAATTTATAAACATAACGTTCAACATAAAATCGAAAATGGTTACTAAGTTTCACTCTCTCTCTCTCTCTCCTCTCTCTCGACAACAGGTTTATTTTATTAAAATGATTGTTTGACATCACTGATTAAAACATTAAATAAATAAAATTAAGCGAATTTCAACTCTAAAGCAAGCTTTTAAGTAGCTATTAAGGCTATTTACGACTATAGAAATATTTGTAATTACCTAGGACTTGTTTAGCTTCAGGAATAGCAATTTATGTAACAAATACATCAAACAGTTAATAATAGCAATATTTGAATAAAGGGTTTATATTATAATGCGAGTGATCCTAAAAAGCTGAAGTATACAACATATGTGAGACGAGAAGGGAAAAGGAACCTTAAGTCGCAAAAATAAAATTTTAATTTAACGGTTAATCCAAATTCTGCACTAAATTTTGAACATGTCGAGACCAGAATCGTTTTGCAATATTGAAAATTAGCCGAGTTCTATTTGTTTGAATTTATTTTCGGAAAATATTTTTTATGAGAAAAAACACTTAAAAGTTTTGAAATATTGCCAACTTTTTATACGCATATTTAAGGAATGAAAATTAAAGTATTAAGTGCTCTTAACCAGGTACAAATTTTTTTTTAAAAATATTTTTCTAACCTTGAATGATGATTTGGCCTCTTCTGTAATATAGATTCTCGCGGCAAGAGGTACTTATTACCTTTTCGCCTCGCATATAAGTAGTAGGCGGAAGACCCTGACTTCCTGGTGGCATGAAAGTGAACTATATTTGGCTTCAATTGGTAAGTGTTAACACTTAACCTAACGGGCTGTACTACACGGTACGGCACCGGCACGATAAAACACTGTTAGATTATACCTAACCGTATTTTTATAATAATAGTATACATATATTTTGTAATAGTAATAATAAAATAACAAATATTCTATAATAATAAGAATATAAATACTATTATTATTAAAATGACACGATACGATACGATTTCTGATCAGTGATTTAGCGGAGAAGGTAGGCCGCCTGGCTGGCAACACTGTTCGGCTCACAATGGACGTGCGCGGACACGGTACTACAAGATACCTGCCACGACGATACGACACGATCAGGCAAGTCAGCAACACTGTTATCTCTAAGCGCATTTAGGTTGGCAACAATGATAACTCTTAACAGTTGGATTAAGTAAGGTTAGATTTCGTGATAACGCTTATCAATTGAAGCCATAATTAGTTGACTTTTTTTCCACAAGGAGGCCCTGCCAGAGTGCCCCACCTACGAATCATATACATTGTTTTGACTTCAAGCTTTTAATACATTTTTTATAGTTTTTCTTTGAAACTACTAATATATATATATATTTTTATCAATTTATTTTTAATTTTATATTTACTTAATTCATTTCTTATATCTAGTATTATAAACTGGTCATAAATTGATCCTAAAATTATAAACAAAATATATTTTTGAAACGTACCTACATATTTCTTTTAATTCAAACCAATATGCCATATTAGTATTTGTCAATAGGATCTTACTAGTTACAACTTATCTTTATGATGCAGGACACAAATATCTTATTTATTAAAATAAAGTTATAAATAAATTATTGAATATGCATGGTGCCCGTATTTTACAGCGATGCTATTTATATTACAATTTACATGAAAGTACGTGTGAGTAATTATCAAAATTTTTAAAAATTAAAATTAATTGTGCCATAAGTATATTACTGGTTGAGAACCCATATAACTTCAGATTAATATTTACCAAATACACGTCTGAATATATTTGTTAAAGCTGGTTTAACAAGACGTCTTCTCTCTTCTGCAAGGGTTGTTATATTTAAGCCTTCAATGTCTGTAAAAATTAATAAAAAACGGTGTTGCGAAGAAATAATAAAAATATTTTGGCTTATTAAATTTTCAGGCTGTTAATTTTGAATACATAGAATTTGTTTTTTCTATAACAAAGTGGTAAAAATAAATTTAAAAAGAGTTAAATTTAAATTCTAATACAAGCTTTAAACGCTGGCAATTCACGACTATCAAAAAATTCGTAATTACTTTGGCCATCTTCAACCACAGGAATAGGAATGTCTGCAACAAATACATCAAATCATTATGCATTTAATAAAACTTGTTTTGTACATATTATATTTTATATACATATCACAGTCACTCTAAAACTGAAATAAACTAGAAGTATTAAATAATGCAAAAAACAGTATCGTATAAGTTACTTCTAATAGCAACAATTGAATAAACGGCTCATATTATATTTTGTTTTAATGATCATCAAAAGCTTAGGTATAAAACATCTATAGCTTTTTGACTTTAAGCTTTCAATCAATTTGTTTATAGTTTATATTATGTTTCGAAAAATCATCATAAGCTTAAGCATAAACATACTCTTTTTGAGTCTTTTTGACTACAAATATGTATAACTATCAATTTTTTAAATTTTATATTTACCTAAGGTATTTTTTATTTCATGTTGCATAGTATTCTGGTGAATCATGCATCCTAAAATTTAATACGAAACATATATTTTTAATCTACCTACATATTTTGTGCAATTAAAACCAATATGATCTATTAGTGTTTGTCAATAGGCCCGTATACGATTATTCTCAAAGTATTTATAAATTATGAATATGCGTTAAGTATATAAAATATGTAATATGCAAATGTGGTTACTTCTCATTGGTTCACAGTAATCTAATTCTAAAATTTAAAAAAAATCTTGTGAGCCTAAAAATTATTAAACCAATGCGCGAAAACAATTCCATTATGTACAATGAAAATGATTACCCGGTATAAGGTCAACAATATCCGTTTTTTCTGAAATTAGCATTACATATATTAATGATATTTCATTTAATTTTTAATTAGTATAACAGGAAGGTAGAAAAAAAAGTGTATTAGTAACCTGGAAGAAATAAGCTCCATCCGATATTCAATAAGATGGGAATCTTTTAGGAATATCCAATAGGTATGAAATAAAGGAAATAGTTTCATAAAATTCAAAAAAAATATTACCCGGTATAGCGATCATATAATTAATTTTGGCTGAAATTGATATTATATAAATTAATGGTGTTAGATTTTATTTGCTATTATACATTTTTACATTGTATTATATTTATAAATTGAAAGAGGAAGGTCAAAGTAGAAAAAAACTATAATAAATAGACTAGGGAATCTTTATGAAAATACAACGGCTGAATTGAGCAGATGTGGTGAAGAGAATATAATATAATAATTAATTGAGGTTGACAGGGCTAACATCAGTATTTTTTCATAAAGATTCCATTCAGATTTTGGAGAAAATTATAATTTTGTATCTCTTGAGAAACGTTGTCCACACTTTGTTTTCGATTGAAGAAATGATTTTAAAATTTTAGAAAAATATTTATCTCGTGAGAAAAAAATAATGATAAATAATAAATAATATTTATCATACAAAAAAAAAAGGTTAAACATCATACATTTCATTCTCTCACCATTTCACAAGTTACTTTTCGGAATTTTGAAAAATAAAAACCAAAATAATCTGTGAATTCTCATAAGTGTTAGTATCAAGTTGGGTTAAATATAGCGGAGTTAAGTAAAGTTTTGTATTGTTATTTTTATTTTTTATATTGTAATATTTGTTGTCAAAAGCATTACCCGTACATTATTTTGGTTTCCACATAACATGTTTTAATTTCCCTACTACAAGGTTTATTCCCTCACAGATGCCATTTATGATTTTGGTCGCTAAGTTAAAAATAAGCATGGTGCTGTATAGCTATTATGCAACATGTGTCAACAGAGAGTAATAGAATAGTTTTGAGCCACAATAATTAGGTAAAATTAAGATCTTAATAAACGAATATGATAACTGGAATTTAGCACTTTCTAGGATAATGGCTCACTATCAATTGTACATAGATAAATTTAAATGGCAATTTTTTTTATAATTTTAAAATATTTTTTTATTATTATTATTATTATTATAATTATGACTACCGAAACACTCGTAACCTTCAGTTTGAAATGTTGTAATATTATTAACTATCCTTTCAATTACGTGCTCCAATCCATCTAGAATCAACAAATAAAGTTTTTTGCTATACTGAAAGGTTGAAATAAAATCTTATTAGGTACCCTACAAATTTTTAGCATATCGATACCCCTTCGATTAGGTTATTAGAATCGCTGCATTAAATACAATGTTCTGTACACTGATCTTATATACCTGGTGCATTTTTTAAAAACTATTTATAGAAAATGTACATTTTAATTTACAAAAAACTTGATAATTAAGTACACATAACTGTTGGAATTATAAACAAAACACATATTGTATGTACACATATAGATATTAGCCATTTTATTTGTTACTCAACCCTTTTACTATTTGATACGTATCAGAATAAAGATGTTAATCCAACAAATAATATAACTCTTATATATTGGCGTATTGATTTTAAATATATTATCTTACTTGCTCCGGGTTTACCTCCTACTATTAAATCATTCTTATTATATGCAAGCTCGATGGCTGCATCTGTATGACATAATTAAAAAAAATATGTACAAAAACAGTACATTAAAAACTTGAAAAACAATTTTTTATAAATAAAAATAATACTGACTTGCAAGAAAAACTTCCTTCTTTATAGTAGCTGTAAAATTAGGGAAATATTGATTTTTTTCTAATTTATATCTACCATAAGATGGTAAATGTGAAAATAAAATAATTACTTTCATCAGGAGTTTCCGCCGAAACATTTACAAAGAAAAAATATGTTATTAAAAAACAGAAAAGTTTCATTTTTATCTGCAAAAAATAACAGACATAAAATAGTTTTATATTAGTGACAATTGCATCTGGTGCCGAGGTGAGAATGTTTCGGTTTAGTGATGCTGTTTTTTTTTTTTAACATTGACTTAAGTGATTAATCAAGTTTTTTTGAAAAATGACTTTGGAAAAACAAAATAAAAAACCATATGAGTTTTAATTACAAATTCGAGAAAAAGAGTATTGAATTGCAATTCATAATGAGAGCAGAGCATAGTGGGGATTTAGAGGTCACAGTTCTACAGCAATTATTATAAATAAAAGTGATAAAATGAATTTCAAAAAACGCTTTGATGCTAATTTGTAAACACTGCACCTCACTATGTCTTTTTCGTTTTAGTGTACTTAAAATGTTAAGAGTTTTATAGAATACTTACTAATATTGTTGAGCTAATAGAATTTCTTAGACTATAATCGACTTGGTCACCTTTTGAAACTAAATTTGCTTCTTGCGACTTGCATTTCGACCGAAATGTCAAAATTTAATAGGTTTTTGCAATGTGACTATATGCTCGTTTATTTGCACATCTGGTTCACTTTTTTTGATATACATTATTTATGGTGTACACACATAACTTCGGCGTGGAATTTAGACTATATGTTTCAGATACCATAATAACATAATTTATAACAACTTTAACGATATTGCATCTAATGCTTATTATATTTAATCTAAAACAATAGCCAGAACTTTGGTTTATTAAACGATCTCGAATCAATTTATTTGTTAGCCATCGGATTAGTCAGAATCACATAAATGTATACAATTAGAATATTAACTAATCTCAGCAAGTTTATTATTGTAGCTAACGTGCTTACAAATTGTGAATACAAACAATATTATCTTGCTGGTTTACCTATTTTTTTTTTTTTTTTTTTTCAAAAAAGGCTATTTACTAGCTTGTACATTGTTTATTTATTTATAATTATGTACTAAAATAAAGAGATTGAATAAACAGTGAAGATGTCAAAATTATAATTGACATATTTTTACGAATATATAACATGTAATGTAATTGAATTATCTCAAAATTAATTACATTAAAACATGTTGTGTTCCTTTTTCGATTTCAAGTATGAACAAATTTCAAACAAATGATGATAGTGATATAATAGTGCATGATTTTAAATGTGTGAAAATGAAAACTTTAAATTGTAACTGTATTCGTATCAAATCTGTTGATTCTGTAATATACCTTGGCGTGACTAATGATCGATATTTAAAATGAGATAAACACATTGGAACTACTAACTTAAAAAAGTTAGAAGCATGTTCGATATTTTCAAAACTCCAAACAATATTATATTGCCTAACACCATGAGAATCATTTATTGTGCAATTGCTCAGTTAGTTTTCTCCTATGGAATAGCTGCTTGGAGAGGAGTTTATGATACGCATTTAAAAAAAACAAATACAACGATAAATTTCTTATTTAGGATAGCTTTCAAATAACTTAATTGCACAAATAATGACCTAAAATTTACTTAATCTATAACAACTTTATGCAAAAGGAATTTTATGTAATTTGTATTACTCCAACCATAAAGATTTTAGTTTTAATTATGCTTATAGTACACGTCAAATTGTTAAAAATGTATTTAGAGTTTTTAAATGTAATAGTGAATTTGGTAAAAGGAATCCGTATTATATTGGTTTAAAAATTTGTAATTATTTGTGTATTGATATAAATTGTTTCCATGGTTTTTAGTTATATTATATTAAAAATATGTCAATTATAAATTATGAGTGCTAAAATTCTGAATAATGTATGTTTAACACACTAACTTACTTATAGCTATTATAATTTATTTATTTATTTATTCTTATGTAAAATTATCATTATAATTTAATACTTTACTGGTGTTTCTCATCTTTATTTAAGATTATTGTTAACATAAAAATATGTAAATTTAAGACATAAGATGTGAACCATTGTCCCTCCACAAACTCAAGCTTTTGGAGACAAACTTTTTCTTGTATTAATCATATATTGTAAATTATGTATATTATGTTTGTAATATTTCAATAATAATAACAATATATAATAATTTTAATTAATTGACAGCATGTAGTGCAAAATAAAAATATATATAATGCATTACACAATTTTAGAAGAATATACCATTGCTGGTCTAAATTTCAGTTAATACTGCTTTTGAAGTTGTTGAGCTTATTTGCCACCATACGCCATTAATTTGTTTGAATCTTCTTTGTATATCTCCTTCATCCAGAGTACAAGTCATAATCATGGGGTCAACCCAAAGGTCTTTTATGTATGACGTTGGAAATCGTGTACTCAAGTATAATCCCATCAAACGGCATATCCGTAATAAAGACACACCATGAACAGATCTAGCTAAAAAATTAATTTTTTTTTTTAATTTGCTAAAATTAGATTACTAGTTACTACTTTGTAATATTGTAGTATACATAAAATGAAGCAATTTTTTTACAAGATTTTAAGGTTATTTACAGTTATCAAAAAAATTTCAATTACTTTGGTCTTGATTAACATCAGCAATATCAGTTCCTGTAACAAATACATCAAATCATTGTGCAGTTAATAAAACCAGGTGAATGTATTTGTTATGATATAACAGTCACTCTAAAACCCATTCGACTCCATATTAGTATTTACCTAATACGTGTCTGATTGAACTTTCTATCGATGTTCCAGTAACTCTTCTCCCTTCTGTAAGAGTGGTCAAATTTAAGCGTTCCGAATCTACAAAATTAATTGTTAAATGACTGTGTTGAGAAGAAATAATAGAACATATTATAGTTGCTTGAGACACATAATTGCATTACATTTCAAAGTATTACTTTAAAAACTTAGAATAATCAGACGCCATTAGATTACGTACTCAATATACAGACGCCGTAGTGCAAACATTTTGAGCACGACTTGTATTGGAAGGACTACAAAAACAGAAAATAAGGGCATGCCGGCGACGCCGTTTTACAGGAAATAAATTAAGACGTATTTAAGAAGCAGCGATTATTTTAGAAAATGTGGCGTAGGGTAATTAAGGCATGGTGATGCTTATCAATTGAAGCCAAATTAATTGTCTGTTCTTCCACTAGGAGGCACTGCCTACGAATCATATACAGCATTCTGACTTAGAACTTTTTTTTAATAGTTTTTCTTTGAAACTACTAATATGTATACCTAATTATGAATTCATTTTAAATTGTATATTTACTTAATGTATCTCTAATTTCTAGTTGCAATATAAACTGGTCATACATGGGTCCTAAAATTAAAACCAAAAATTTATAATAATGTACCTATGTACACATGTCTTTATGATTGAAACCATTATTATGTCATGTAGGTATTTATCATAGGATCTTACTAGTTACTACTTTACTTTATGATGCAGGACACAACTGTCTTATTTGTTAAAATAAAGTCATTAAAAAAAAAATAGAATATACAAGTTATTTGTGTTGTACAGTACTATTCGTATTACAAGAAAGTATGTGTTATTAAATATTACTTAATTTGATAATAATTGTTAAATTTTAAAATCAGTTATGTCCTTGTTTTATTGTAGTAAATTATTCCTGTTATACCTATTGAATAACTTAAAAAGAAAATATACTATATGTATGAATAGAATCATAAATATATAAATAATTAATTAAATAACAAATATATACCTAATTTACGTCTTAATATATTTTCTAAAGCCTGTTTAACAAAAGGTCTTCTCTGTTCTCCAAGGGTTGTCAAATTTAAACTTCTAAAACCTACGAAAATTATTAACAATACACCAGTGGCGTAAGAAATTTGTAGGTTGTTTATTGTGAATATAATATATATAACTATAATTTATTTTTATATTGAGAAGTTGTAAACATTAATTAATAAACATAACATTCATCTACGTACAAAGAACCAAAGCTTTTTTTTAAATTATTGTTTGCCATAAAAATAATAAAGCAAATTTTAACTCTAAAACTAGCTTAAAAAAGCTTTTTTCAAGTGTCGACCAAATCGTAATTACCTTCACTATATGGAACTTTAGGATATACAATGTCTGTAACAAATACATCAAATTATTTTGCAGTTAATAAACCCCGGTTTATACATTTTATATTTTATAAAAAACAGTCACTCTAAAACTATGATAAAGTAAACCAATTAATTAATGCACTATAATATTGTGTAAATGTTTAAGTACTTCTAATAGCAACATTTGAATAAACGGTTTTTAAATTTGTAATGATTATCAAAAGCTTAACCATAAACATATATAGCTTTTTGACTTAAAGCTTTTTATCGATTTTTTAGAACTACAAATATATATAGTTATCAATTTTTTGAAATTTTATATTTACTTAATATACTTTCTATTTCGTGTTTAATAATAGTCTGGTATTGCTTGCATGCTAAAATTAAACAATAAAGCTATAATATTGTAACCTACCAACATATTTTTATGATTAAAACCATTATGTCCAATTGGTGTTCGTTAATAACTAATATGATTATTTTCAAAGTATTTAAAAATAGTAAATATGCGTCAAGCGTATTAGATATGAAGTATACAAATATGGTTACTATTCATTATCAAACGTCCATCAAGGTATTTCATTGCTGAAATAAAAATAAAAATCTTGTCTGCGTAAAGAATATCAACCAACTGCGTGGAAACAATTCAATAGTGTACAATGAAAAGTATTACCCGGTATAAGGAGGACAATATCAGTTTTATCTGAAATATACATTACATACATTTGTGATATTGCATTTAATTTTAAATTATTGTAACAGGAAGGTAGAAAAACCTAAGCATTATTAACTCGAAAAAAATGTGCACCACCAAATATTCGATACGATGGGAATATTTGTAAAAAGTTCAATAGGAATGAAATATTAGAAAATTAAATAATATCAAATTTAATGAAAACTTTTACCCGGTAGAGCGGTCATCAAATTAATTTGGGCTGAAATCAACATTATATAAATTAATGATATTTTTTATTATTATTATAATTATGTCTACCGTAAGACGCCTCGTTATTGAATATTTTTTAGCTAATATGATATTTTTTAATGGTATTATAGATTCTGAGATTTTACTTTGTATCATAATGTATTACAATTTATATTTATAAATTGTAATATATTAAAAATAATATATTAAATTTGGCTGAAATTGACATTATAGAAATAAATAGTTTTAGTTTTGATTTTCTATTTTCAGTTATTACATAATATAAATATAAATTAGAAGACGAAGGTCAAAGTAGAAAAAATTTATATTAATTGAGTAGGGAATCTTTATGAAAACACAATGGCTAAATCTTATCTAAAACTTATTAATTGCATAAAGATAATTTTTGACTGCCATTTTTATATAATTTTCAAATATTTATTTCTACTGTCGTCTTTATTTTGCTATTATTATTATTATTATTACTATTATTATTTATATTATTACTACCGAAAGAATTGTAATATTCTACATCATTGACTATTTCTTCAATTACATACTCCAATCCATCTAGAACCAACATGTAAATATTATAGCTATACTAAAAGATTGAAATAAAATCAAATTAGATACCATATACAAATTTAGAATACTATTAAACCATTGCTTAGCATTAGCTATTTAACGCTACTTCTTCTACTATGTATATATCATGTTCTGCACACTGGTTTTACATACCTGGTGCACTTTTTTTAAACTATCTACATATTAACTTGACGATTTATTAGTCATATTTATTTTTAATGTATCTTACTTGCTTCGGAATGTTGTCCTATAGTTAAATCGTTCTTATTATACGCAAGCTCTATCATTTGATCTGGAATACGTAATTTAAAAAATATGTATAAAATCAGTAAATTTTAAAAATTTAACAAACTATTTTCTATAAAACAAAATTATTACTGACTTGTAATGAAAACTTCTTTTTTATATGCCGCTGTACAAAAGTGAAATATACATTTTTTTATTTCAAATATATAAGTAGGGTAATTTGGTAGTTGTGAAAATAAAATAATTAAATAACCTTCATCAAATGCCGAAATATTTTCAACGACAAGTGTTATAAAAAAACAGACAAATTTCATTTTTATCTGCAAATAATAAACATAAAATACATTTATTGGGAACAGTTGCCTACGGTGCCGAGATGAGACGACTTTGCGAGACTAATTTTATATGATATCAATATATATATATTTAGATAGATATATACAGGGTGTCCCACAAAGATATGACAAATTAAATAACCTTTTGCTTTAGTGTATATTTTTTAGATTTTTTTTTTAAATTAAATAATAATCATTTGCACTATAAGCACCACGTTTTTTATTGCTATTAACTGCACTGTATTTTACTTTTTTTTCATTATTATTTTTTTTTTTTTACATTAATTTTATTAAATTAAGTTGAAGGTTTTATTAAGAATTATTTGTTGAAAATGTTGACTGGTCGATAACCAGATTTGGATAATTACTTTTAAAGTTACTAAAGGTTAATGAGTAGGATGGGTGGTGAAGTGTGGTAGAGTATTTGCGTAAACTTCCCACCCTTAACTTAAAACCTAAACAACTTTAAAAGTAATTATCCAAAACTAGTTGTCGACCAGTCAAAATACATAGCAAATTATTTTTAATAAAATGGCTATCTAAAATTTAATAAAATTAATGTAAAAAAAATAATAATAAATTAAAATACTAAAATGTTTTGTGCAATAAAAAACGAAGTACTTATAGCGCAAATGCGTATAAATTAATTTTAAAAATATTCACTAGAACAAAAGTTATTTGTCTAATCTTTGTGGGACACTAGGCTACAATATTTTCTAGACTGCCAAACTGATTTTTTTTTTTGTATGGCAATATAACTAGAAATAGAACTATACATAGAAATAGAACTTTATCAGTACTTTATTTGGCTAAAATCGTATTGAGTTTACCCTAATGAAGATAAAATAAAATTAGAATTTGGTCTCTGTTAACTATTTCAATGGCATCGTGTAAATAGTTAGTTTAAATATTGTTATTAAAAATAGACTTTGAAAAGGGAAATTATACAAATAATTTCAAGCGTCTAAACATGATGGATTTAAAGCAAAATTATTTATGATTTTATACCTAAAAAGGACATTTAAGAGAGGATGTCATATCCGTTTGAAAAAAGCATTCTTAGTTAGTTCTTGTTTTAGAAAATGGTTTCAAAAATTGCTTAATTTCCCTACAACTTACATTATACATTTCTTTTTATTAAAAATTATATTTTACTTACTAAAATTGTGGAAATAATGGAATTTTTTAGACAATAATCGACTTGATTATCTATTGAAACTAATTGTTGCGATTTACATGTCGACCGAAAAATCAAAATCTAAAAGGTTATTGCAGTGTAACAATGTTCATTTATTTGCGCAGCCGGTTCATTTTTTTTTATATCGTGTATTTACATTACATTGACGTGGAGTTTATTGTTTTATAAAGTTAAGCCAAATAACGAAGAAATTAAAAATCTATTATAGAATTTTCTTTAAAATGTGGATTGTGTAAAACGCAATATTTGTACCTGTATCTGGTAACAAGTTCAAGATAACCGTAGCGTTTGTTGTATAAGAAAAAAATTATTTAAATATAAGAATTAGTTGTCGGGTCAACGTCCTGACCGACTACTTAAGTAACTGGCTAACTACTGAACACTGACAACTAACTAACTGACTTACAATCTTTATATAAACTTATAACTCCAGTTTTCTTGTTACAAGCCTTTTTAAATCGGATGTCACTAAAGTTTTGTAGAGGGGAAATGTGGTTGGTGTTCATTTGTGTATTCCTTATAAGTTTCTATCCAGTGTATATGACTCATGTTTATTAAAAATAATTGTTATAAATTATAGATATAATATATAGATATAATTTTGGTTATTATGTGTATATGTGAATTGGTATATTTTGGTGCATGCACGATAAAAAATAGCTAGATATAAAAAATACTAATTACTGTTTTTTTACACTATGACTTTTGGTGCAATACGGTCGTGCCCTTTTAGTTTTAGTGTAATTACAAATTTAAGAGTTTGATAGAAATACTTACTAAAATCGTTGGAATAATAGAATTTCTTAGACAATAATTGACTTAATCACCTTTTGAAACTAAATGTTTCTTTTTGCTACTAGTATTTTGACTAAAAAATCAAAATCTAATAGGTTATCGCAGTGTAAACTGTGTTTCATTTCTTTACACAGATGGTTAATTTTTGTTTTTAATATGACTCATTGCGTATTTACATTACACTGACGCGGAGTTCAAACCATATAATTCTGGTTTTTTAAAAAATGTTTGCAATAATATTCTGTATTATATGATAAAAAGTATTAAGCATGTATTAAAATCTTCACATAAGCAACAAATGTCTTTATAATCTTAAGTAAAACTGTTTATTTTTAATTTTAATAAATTGACAGCTAATTTTGGAAAATAAAAAAAGCCAGTACAGTGGGGTCGGGGCATAGTGGGGATGGAGAGGTTACAGGTCTATAGATTTCATTATAACTGAAAGTGATAAAATCACTTTTAAATAAACGCTTCGATGCGAATCTGTGGATAGTATGTCTAAACCAGTTATAGTAGTTTAGAAGATATCGTGGGACCAGCAATAATATACTTAAAATTTAATATTTAGTCTTGTGCAGGGTGGATACGATAAGGGTTGATCGTCTGTCTACATAAATGTACTGTCATAGTTACCCATCTATTGTAATTAACAATATAATGAAAATATTTTCATTACCTGTTGACCGTGGATTCACTCACACATAGCAACCTAGAAACTGACTGCGGCCAAAGTGTAAATTTACCCTATTTTTGGTGTTTTTCCTTAATAAAAAAAAAAATAACTACAGATTTTTGAGAAAATTGTATATGTTATGGTTCCGTTTTAGATTTATCTTCGGTCTAATTTTCAGATCAGATTTTTTGGGTGTTTTTCTCAATTTTGATGGGGAAGTGGTGACTTTTTTAATTTTTGGCCCATGAAAGTACCTTCCAGGTATGATTTCTGATCTATAGATTTGCTACACGAACAAATCGGTTTAGCGGTTTACGAGATAACTTGGGTCCAGACACAAAAAAAAAAAAAAAAAATAATAAAAACACATCATTGTAAAACCAATACCTTCTCAGCTTCGCACCGAAGCTAACACCTGTATATGTGCAAAATGAAAATATATATAATCTATTACACAATTTTAAAAGAATTATACTATTGATTGCTGGTCTAAGGTTAAGTTAGTACTGCTTCTGAAGTAGTTGAGCTTATTTGCCATCATGCGCTATTAATTTGTTTTAATCTCCTTTGTATAATTCCTTCATCCAGCGTACAAGTAATATTAATGGGGTCAATCCAAAGTTTTCTTATGTATGATGTTGTAAAATTATGTACTTATGTATAATCCCATCAAACGACACATCCGTAATAAAGACACACCATGTACAGATCTAACATTGACGTCAGTTTAAGACTGGTTAACGTATCTATATGAATAAAGTTCTCGCAAGTCTCCAGGAAGTTCACGTGATTAACTTTGGTATCTGTCAGGTAAAAGCCAAGGATAGTGCCATTGTTGAATACAACCGTCCACGAACATTGTATAGGACAAACTTAACATCCATCCTAACTAAAAATTCTGGAACCCGGGAAATAAAAAAATGGTACTCGGGTAGGTTAAAGTAAGCCATTAAGTATATTAAGTGGACAAATTGTAACTTGATTTGCGCAATGTTCCATTATTGTAAAAATAATATTTTTATCGATTGTACAGATGGAAATAGATGTAGAGGATAAGTACATTTTTATTTTTAAAATGTTTTAAATGATATTCTGTATGATGTGATAATAAGGATTAAGTATATGTTTAAATCTACACATAAGCAACAAATGTCATTATAATCGTGAGTAAAACTGTTTATTATGAAATGTATTAAATTATTTGACAGCTAGTAGTTCCACATAAAAAACGATAACAGTGCAAAATTAAAGTGTATAATATAATGTATTACACAATTTTAGAAGAATATACCATTGATTCCTGGTCTAAATTTAAGTTAAAACTGCTTCTGAAGTTGTTGACCTTATTTGCCACCATACGCCATTAGTTTGTTTGAATCTCCTTTGTATATCTCCTTCATCAAGGGTACAAGTCATATTAATGGGGTCAATCCAAAGTTGTCTTATGTATGATGTTGGAAATCGTGTACTCAAGTATATTCCCATCAAACGACACATCCGTAATAAAGACACACCATGAACAGATCTAACTAAAAAATTCAATTTTTTTTTAGAATTTACTTAAATTAGCTTGCTAGCTATTAATTTGTAACACTGTAATATATATATATATATATATACAAAATTAAGCAAATTTCAACTCTTAAACAAGCTTTTAAGGCTATTTACGACTACTGAAAAGTTCTGAATTACTTTGGTCTTGATTAACATCAGCAATATCAGTTCCTATAACAAATACATCAAATCATTGTGCGGTTAATAAAACCAGGTGAATGTATTCGTTATGACATAACAGTCACTCTAAAACCCATACGACTCGATATTAGTATTTACCTAATACGTGTCTGATTGAACTTTCTATCGATGTTCCAGTAACTCTTCTCCTTTCTATAAGAGTGCTCAAATTTAAGCGTTTCCGATCTAAAAAAAAAAACAATAGTTAAAAATTACTGTGTTGAGAATAAGAAATAATAAAAAATATTTTAATTGCTCGTGATACTTAATTGCATTATATTTCAAAGAATTTTACTAAGTACTCAGACGCCGTAAGACTAAGACTCTAAGATAATGTAATATATTAATATCATATATATCATATTTCTTATCTCAAATAGTCCAATAAGAGCTATCTAGATGCGACCTTCGGGTGCATACTATTGCTGTTGAATAGTTAGATAATCGAGTCGGTTGTTTTAAATAGTCCATTACGAGTTATCAAGTCACGATTCCTTGGAAAGTCGTTAAACACAGCCCTTGAAAAATTCAGCGTTTACGTTGAACGTACTCGATACTGTTGGATAGTTAGAATAATTTGAAGTCAAAGTTCGATACGAGCCATTTTGTTGTATTTTCATGAGAAGCTATGAGCGCAGCTCTGTAAAAACACTGGATACCGTTGGATAATTTTTAATTATTGAGTTATTGTGGTAAAGTATCTACAAGTAGAACTTATTCACGTAGTCATCCTGGAGCAGAGTGTTAATCGGGCCCTTCAGACCTGTTGCTGTGGGTGGGAGAAAAGGTTATTAAGTATACTGGTTAAAAGCCCGTTGCACTGGGGATATCCAGCAACTAAAACTTTGTTGTACAAACAATTGTTTGACCAAGGTAAATTTTACATGTATAATACATTGAGTTTGGTTTCACATACAGTATTTATCATCATATTCAGTACCTCAAAAAGGACGACTGATTTAAAGTAGACAATGATAAGTGTCAGAAAAATTCTAAGCAATAAATTAACTTAATTTGCAAAGCGGCTACTCCAAGACCGTCGCTGGACCAGAAACAAGGTACGTGGAAAAATAACTTATCACAATAATATTAGAGTAATAATATAATAGGCTCAGGACACATTCGCCAGCTTACATAAACCCCGTTACCTTTTTCTTTTTAACTATATAATTACAGTAAGAAACCTTATACTCGTGTATAGGCTTATGACTTTATATTTACTTGATGTATCTCTAATTTTTAGTTGAAATATAAACTGGTCATACATGGATCCTAAAATTGAAAACAAAATATATATTAATGCACCTAAATTATTTTGTATGATTGAAAGCAATACACCATATTAGTATTTGTCAATAGGATCACTACTTTTGTTTGTGGCGTAGGACACAACTATCTTATTTGTTAAAATATTTTCATTAAAAAATAATAGAATATGCATATTCTATTATTTGATAATATGCATGTGTGTGTTTTGTTAAACATCACTAATTTGGATAATAATTGTTAAAAATTAAAATCAGTTGTACCCTGGTTAAATTGTGTTTAATTATTCCTATTAAATAACTAATAAAGTAAATACACTATATGTATGAATAGAATCATAAATATATAAATAATAAATATATACCTAATTTACGTTTGAATATATTTTTTAAGGCCTTTTTAACATAATGTCTTCTCTGTCCTCCGAGGGTTGTCAAATTTAATCTTCTTAAATCTGCGAAAGTTATTAACAATACATCCACGCGTATGAAATTTTAAGGTTGTTTATTGTGAATATAATATAAATAATAATAATTTTTTTTCCCAATGCGAAGTTGTAAAAATTCATTAATAAATATAAATTCAATTACGTACAAAGTATTACAGTTAATGGTTACAAAAACGTTTCTTTTTGTTTTAAACTATTGTTCGATATTAAACATTATATAATACAAATAAAGCAAATTTTAACTCTTAAACCAGCTTTAAATGCTATTTACGAATATCAAAAAATTCGTAATTACCTTGGCCATAAGGCACTACAGGATATGCAATGTCTGTAACATTTATAGCATACATCAAATCATTATATAGTTAATAAAACCCGGTATATACATTTTATATTTTATGTATAACAGTCACCCTAAAACTGAGATAAATTAAACCAATTATATATGCAATATATTATTGTATATATTTTAAATTACTTCAAATACCAACATTTAAATAAAAACAGATTTTATTATATTTTTAATGATCATCAAAAGCTTAACAATAAATCATTTATAGCTTTTTGACTTTAATCTTTCAATTTATTTATTATAGTTTTTCGTTAGAACTACAAATATGTATAGTCATCGGTTTTATTAATTTTATATTTACCTAATGTACTTCCTATTACGTTTTGCATAATATTCTGGTATTGCTTGCATTCTAAAATTAAAAATAAAAGCTAAAATATTGTAATCTACCTACACATTTTTAATGATTAAAACAAATATGTCTTATTGGTTTTTTGTTTAACAAGTAATATGATTGTTTTCCAAGTATTTAAAAAAAAAACAATATGCGTTAAGTGTATTAAATATGAAATATACAAGTGTAGTTACTTAGTAATATCAAACATGCATGAAGGTGTTCTAATTCTGGAATGAAACCAAAAATGTTGTGTGCATAAAGGATATTAAATAACTGCGCGGAAACACTACAATAATGTACAATAAAACTTATTACCCGGATCAATACCCGTTATATCTGAAATAAACATTACATAAATTTATAATATTGCATTAAATTTTCAATTTTTTATAACAGTAAGGTAAAAAACATGGGTATTAGTAACTAGGATTAATGTGCTCCACCGGATATTTAATACGAAGGAAATATTTTTAGTAAGTTCAATACGATTGAATATTTGAAATATTTTCATAAAATTCAACAAAAACTATTACCCGGTATAGCGATCATCAAATTAATTTTGGCTGAAATTGTCATCATACAAATTAATAATATTAGATTTATTTTTTATTTTAAATTAGTACATAATATAATTACAAAATTAGTAGACGAAGGTCAAAGTAGAAAGAAACTTTATTAATTAGACTAGGAATTGATTATTAAAACACAATGGCCGAATCTTATCTAAAACTTATCAATTGCATAAAGATAAATATGGAATGCAATTTTTATATAATTTTCAAATATTTGTTTCTATTTTCATCTTTATTTTATTATTATTATTATTATTATTATAATTATGTTTACCGAAAGACGCTTCATCATTGACAATTTTTTCAATTACATATTCCAATCCATCTAGAACAAACAGATAACTTTTAGGGCTATACTAAAAGTTTGAAATAAAATCAAATTAAATGGATACCATATAAAACTTTAGAATAATATTAAACCATGTTTAGCATTAGCTATTGAACGCTACTTCTTTTAAGGATCGGTCAAACAGAAATGCAGACAAGTTTGAGCGAACCAGCGTGAAAACTGCCACAACCAAGAGTGTACTGCTGGTTGTTTTTTTATTTTTTACTTTTTTATCTCACGTTTTCTGTTTTCATTTTCTTTTACAAAACGTCTAGATTCTTCTGCTTGCCTTGAGTTAAGCAAGACGAAAAAAAAGAAAACGGGTACACGAACTAAATAAAAAAAGAATAGAATTTGGGGAGTTTCACCGACTATGCTGTATTTTCAACGTTCAAACTAGAACCGAACTAAATTGAAGTTAATAAATTAAGAGGTCGTATTTTTATGAATTGTTTTAAGCCAGATACAGATAGCATTAAACACTAAAATATTAGCCAGAAGCTTGATGTTTTAATATACTAGGCACCTTAGATACGAGCTTGTTACTGTTTGTTAATATACTATATCATTATCTACCATTATCTATAATTCCACCACTACTTTAAATTTATTTGGTACTTCAACGAGAAATGAAAATGCTCATTCGTGGTTGCAGACTCGGCTGAAAAATTGTATTAAATTTTACATTTTTGTGAAGTGTTTTGAACTAGATCCAATCAATCGTTCCGTTTCATCGGTCATTTTCAGTGCACAATTTTAAAATGAAAATTTTTTTAAAATTAAGTTCAATGTGTTGTCATCAATATTGTTTGTATATTTTATGTTCGATAATTATATAATAACAATAATAATATTTTAGAAGTGCTGATACGTGTGGAAAATCCAGTGTATTGTCTATATTAAATATATATATATTTTTTTTATTTTACAAAATTATTCCAGTCCGCCGCGAACTTTGTGAAAAAATACAACCATCAGTTTGTCCGCCGCGGTAGGCCGCTGTCTGTTTAACCAGAATGATGCATTTAAACTTACTTGACGATTTATTATACATATTTATTTTTAGTATATCTTACTTGCTCCAGAATATTCCTCTACAATTAAATCATTCTTATTATACGCAAACTCGATCATTTCATCTGTAATACATAGTTTAAAAAATATTTCTAAAATCAGTAAATTTTAAAAATTTAACAAACTATTTTTTTTTAAACAAAATTATTACTGACTTGTAATGAAAACTTCCATCTTATATATCGCTGTAAAAAAGTTAAATATTTAATTTTTATTTTTCAAATTTGTAACTACGGTAATTTGGTAGTTTAAATAAATTAACCTTCATCAGTTGCCGAGACATTTACAAGGACAAATGTGATTAAAATACAGGAAAGATTCATTTTTATCTGCAAATAATAATAAACATAAAATAAACTTATATTACACACAGTTGCCTACTGTGTGTACCGAGATGAGAAAATGTTGGTATTGCGAGATGGTTTTTTGTATGATAAATATTTTTTAGATTTTTTTTTTTAAATAATTTATAATAATTTTATTAAGAATAATTTGCTGAATATTTTGATTTGTCGACAACCAGATTTGGATTTTTCCTTAAGTTTCATGTTTCATTTAGATTCATATTGATATTTAATATATTTTTGTGTACACATTGATGTAAATGGATAAAGCAGGTGTTTTTGAAAAAGAAAGAATAATTAATATGTTTATTGAACTAAAATAAACTGTAGATTTTTATTATTAAACTTATACTATTAAATACGGATTACACTTTTAAAATAAAAATTAACTTTAAAGAGTTTCTGTAACTATGTGAGAGGTTCTTCTATAAATTCCGACTGACTAACTAGGCGATTTGATCGTGTCAACCGAAAGGTCCAGGACACCCAACACCAAAGGTTTCGTCATAACCACGATGACACTTGCAATCTTATATTAATATTAATACCAATATAATGCTACATAGAGCATTCCAAACTATTATGAAATAATATGCTAAACTACAACATGACAAGTCTCCCACAACCGTATTTTTAAATACAAATTATTACAGTACTTACAAAATAATAAACGAATACGTATGCGAATAAAAAAAAAAAGCTAGTTTTCAAAACGATGTTTATTAACTAAAACAGATTATTATCTTACAGAACATTTAATACTACTAAAATGTACATAATTATGCTAGGGTTTTTTTTAATCCAGCTTAACTGGAAAGTGGCAACGTATGTCTTTTTTAACTTTTTAAATAGAAAAAAGGTATTTAACCAAATATTGTTTATAAAGTTAAATTTTGAAAAGAGAAATTATACACATTATTTTCAAGCGTCTATAAACATAACTTCGCATTATGCTTCTAAATCAACCAATGATGGATTTAAAGCAAAACTATTTATGATTGTATAGTTGAAAGAGGATAACATTTAAGAGCGGATGTCATATTCGTTTAAACGTTTACACTACCTAAAACTTTTGGTGCATTATGCTCATGCATTTTTAGTTTTAGCATAATTACAAATTTAAAAGTTTTATAGAAATACTTACTAAAATGTCTTAGACAAAAATCGACTTGATCAGCTTTTGAAACTAAATGTTCTTCTTGTGACTTGCATTTCTACCGAAAAATCAGTAGCTAACCGGTTTTTACAGTGTAATGTGTTTATTTCTTTACACAGCTGGTTAATTTTTGTTTTTAATATGACTCATTGTGTATTTACATTACATTGACGTGGAGTTCAAACCATATAATATGAAAACTATTATAAAAAACGACCAAAGGTTATTTTCTTAAAAAATCTAGGTATTGTCACTTGTTCTTATATGCTGTGATTCATGTTGGTATTAAATATATTTTTGAGTACACCAGACAAGTGTCCTACAACCTATCACGTATTTTTTTAATTAACAACTTATGTAAAAATGAATTAGATGGTCGTACCTATAGTAAACACGTATACACTATGCAAATATTAAAAAAAAATAGCTTATTTTCTCAATGGTGTTTATTAAAACAGAATATTATCTTACAAAAATATTTAACATTACTAAAATGTACATATTTATGCTAGGTTTATATGATCAAATTAAATAGAAATCGGCAACGTACTTATGACTTTCAAAAAACTTTAATAAACTTAAGATTTTGAGAAACATTCACTGATAATAATTTATATTAGTCTATTCGGACATTTACACCATCAAAAATATTTGAAAAAAGAATACGAAGTAAAAAGTATATCAAATCTACCTTTTCTGAAAAGTTTATTTTTAAAAGTGTTTATTTTAAATTTTAATTAATTGGCAGCTAGTAGTGCAACATAAAAAACGATATTTGTGACAATTTATATTAACCTATTACACAATTTTAGAAGAATATATCATTGATTTCTTGTCTAAATTTAAGTTAATACTGCTTTTTTAGTAGTTGAGCTTATTTGCCACCATACGCCATAAATTTGTTTTAATCTTCTTCGTATATCTCCTTCATCAAGGGTACAAGTCATATTAATGGGGTCAATCCAAAGGTCTTTTATGTATGACGTTGGAAATCGTGTACTCAAGTATATTCCCATCAAACGGCACATCCGTAATAAAGACACACCATGAACAGATCTAGCTAAAAAATTAATTTTTTTTTTAATTTGCTAAAATTAGATTACTAGTTACTACTTTGTAATATTGTAGTATACATAAAATGAAGCAACTCTTTTACAAGCTTTTAAGGTTATTTACAGTTATCAAAAAAATTTCAATTACTTTGGTCTTGATTAACATCAGCGATATCAGTTCCTGTAACAAATACATCAAATCATTGTGCAGTTAATAAAACCAGGTGAATGTATTTGTTATGATATAACAGTCACTCTAAAACCCATTCGACTCCATATTAGTATTTACCTAATACGTGTCTGATTGAACTTTCTATCGATGTTCCAGTAACTCTTCTCCCTTCTGTAAGAGTGGTCAAATTTAAGTGTTCCGAATCTACAAAATTAATTGTCAAATGACTGTGTTGAGAAGAAATAATAAAACATATTATAGTTGCTTGAGACACATAATTGCATTACATTTCAAAGTATTACTTTAAAAACTTAGAATAATTAGACGCCATTAGATTACGTACTCAACATACAGACGCTGTAGTGCAAATATTTTGAGCACGACTTGTATTGCAAGGACTACAAAAACAGAAAATAAGGGCATGTCGGCGACGCCGTTTTACAGGAAAGAAATTAAGACGTATTTAAGAAGCAGCGATTATTTTAGAAAATGTGGCGTAGGGCAATTAAGGCATGGTAATGCTTATGAATTGAAGCCAAATTAATTGTCTGTTCTTCCACTGGGAGGCACTGCCTACGAATCATATACAGCATTCTGACTTAGAACTTTTTTTTTATAGTTTTTTTTTTGAAACTACTAATATGTATACCTAATTATGAATTCATTTTAAATTGTATATTTACTTAATGTATCTCTAATTTCTAGTTGCAATATAAACTGGTCATACATGGGTCCTAAAATTAAAACAAAATATGTATTAATGTACCTACATAATATTTTTAATGATTAAAACCAATATGTCGAAGGTATTTGTTGTCAATATTATCTTACTAGTTACTACGTTTCTTTATGGCGTAGGACACAACCATCTTTTTTGTTAAAATAAATGATAATATAATAAATCCGTAATAAAATACAGCCATGATATTTGTATTACAAGAAATCATGTGTTATCATACATCACTAATTTTGTTATTAATTGTTAACAGTAGTTAACTACTACTGTTAACGATTAAAATCGGTTGTATCCTTGTTATATTGTAGTGAATTATTCCTATTAAACACCTTATTAATAAAATACACTTTATGTATAAATAGATTCATAAACATAAAAATAATTAATTAAATAATAAATAAATACCTAATTTACGCTTGAATATATTTTGTAAAGCCTGTTTAACAAAATGTCTTCTCTCTTCTCCAAGAATTGTCAAATTCATGCTTTTAAAATCTGCAAACATGACATTTCCACGTTGTTTATTGTGAATATATAATTATTATTGGTTTTTTTTTTGCGATGTTTCATATTTGATGAATAAACATAATATTCATTACGTACAAAGTATCACAATAAATGGTAAATAATAGTCTAACTCTCTCTCTCTCTCTCTCTCTCTCTCTCTCCTCAACAACAAGTTTATTTTTTTAAAAATTATTGTTTGACTTAAAACATGATAAAATAAAATGAAGGAAATTTAAACTCTAATACAAGCTTTAAAAGCTATTTGTGACTAGCAATAAATTCGTAATTACCTTTGCCATAAGGAAATTCAGGAAATCCAATGTCTGCAACAAAGACATTAAATCATTATGCAGTTAATGAAACCCGGTATAAACATTTTATATTTTATATAATGTAATAGTCACTCTAAAACTAAGATAAATTGAATCAATGAATTAATGCAAAATATTATGGTACAAATGTTAAATTACTTGTAATAGCGACATTTGAATAAACAGTTTTTATTATATTTCTAAAGGTTATCAAATGCTTAACTATAAAACATATAGAGCTACGTGACATTATGCTTTCATTTGTCTTTTTGTAGTTTCCTTTAGAACTACAAATATGTATAGTTATGGTTTTTTTTAATCATTTATTTACTTAATGTAATTCCCAATTCGTGTTGCATATCATTCTGGTAACGCCTGCATTCTAAAATTAAAAAAAATATATTGTTATCTTTCTACATATTTTTTTTTTATGATTATAACCGATATAATGTCCAATTGGTATTTTTTAATAAATAATATTATTATATTAATTATAGTATTAAAAATAATAATATGGTTACTACTTACTTGTCATTATCAAACGTGCATGAAGGTATTCCAATCCTAAAATTAAAACAAAATTCTTGTGTGCATAATGAATATCAAACATCTACGCGGAAAAAATTCAATAATATACAATGAAAAGGGTTACCCGGTATAAGTATGACAATATCGGTTTCATCTAAAAATAAAAATTACATAAATTTATGATATACCATTTAAATTTTAATTATTCTAACAGAAAGGTAGAAAAACATGGATATTAGTACACTGTACAATAGGAAGTTCAATAGGAAGAAATGTTGGAAATATTTTCATAAAATTCAACAAAAACTATTACCCGGTATAGCGATCATAAAATTAATTTTGGCTGAAATTGTCATCATATAAATTAATAATATTAGATTTAATTTTCTATTTTAAGTAAGTACATGATAGAAATACAAAATTAGAAGACTAAGGTCAAAGTAGAAAGAAGCTATATTAATTAGACTAAGGAATCATTATGAAAACACAATGGCTGAATCTTATCTAAAACTTATCAATTGCATAAAAACAAATTTGGACTGCAATTTTGTATAATTTTCAAATATTTGTTTCTACTTTCATCTTCATTTTATAATTATAGATAGGACTACCGAAAGAATTGTAATCATTTTCATCATTGACCATATTTTCAATTACATATTCCAATCCATCTAGAACAAACAGATACGTATTTAGGCTACACTAATTGAAAACAAATCAAAATAGATACCAAATAATATTTTAGAATAAATTATAACATTAAAAAGTGGTTAGCATTAGTTATTTAACGATATTTCGTTTACTATGTGATTATAAATCACTACTTTAAGTATAATAATCTGTTCACTGGTTCTACATACCTAGTGCTTTTTTTAAAAACCATTTATAAAAACTGTACTTTTTAACTTGACGATTTATTATGCATATTTATTTTTAATATATCTTACTTGCTCCAGAATATTCCTCTACAATTAAATCATTCTTATTATAGGCAAGCTCGATCATTTCATCTGTAATACATAATTTAATAAATATGTCTAAAATCAGTAAATTTTAAAAACTTAACAAACTATTTTTTATAAAACAAAATTATTACTGACTTGTAATGAAAACTTCCATCTTATATCTCTCTGCAAAAAAAAAGTGAAATATGTATTCTAATTAAATTTGCATTAAGTTAGTTATTGTGAAAATAAAATACAATTATCACCTTCATCGGTTGCCGAAACATAAACAAGAACCAATGGTATGAAAAAATAGAAAAGTTTCATTTTTATCTGGAAATAATAATACACCTTTTATCAATTTATATTAGTCACAGTTGCTTTCGGTGCTGAGATGAGAAAAAAATTTTCTGAGACTGTTTTATATGATATATATATATATATATATATACATTTTTACTAGGCTACAGTATTTCCTAGGCCGCTAAACTGATTTTTTTGTATAGAAAAATAGAAGTAGAACTTGATAGATACTTTATTTGGCTAAAATTGTATTACTTTTACCCTACTGAAGATAAATGAAAAATACACGAATTTGGTCTATGTTAACTATCTAGAAAAAACTGTTAAGCAAACTTATGGTTAAATATATAGTAAAGATATAAAATCTACTTGAACCCTAAACCATAAGAATTATACACTTCTTGCGTAAACGTGTTACGACAACGATGTTGTCATCGTTTATAATTAAAGTGTATAATTTTTATGGTTTAGGGTTCAAGTAGATTTTATATCTTTACTATATGTTAACTATTTTAATAGCATTGTGTAAAAAAGTTAGTTTGCACTAATCAAAATACAAAATACAAAAAGGTATTTAACCAAATATTATTATTAATGTTAGATTTTAAGAAGGGAAAATTAATTTGAATGAATATATTAAAAATCTATTATAAAATTATCTTTAAAATGTGAGTTGTGTAAAATGTCATATTTGTAATTGCATTTGGTAACAAATATAAAAAAAATCGTACGTTCAAAAGACAATAAATAATTCGAATAGCTAGCAACAAAAAAAACTTATTATTGTTTTTTTCACATTCCTTATAACTTTTGATGCAATACGCTCATGCCTTTTTATTTTAAGCGTAATTACAAATTTCAGAATTTCATAATAATACTTACTAAAATTGTCGAAATAATAGAATTTCTTAGACAACAATTGACTTGATAACTTTCTGAAAATAAGTGTTCTTCTTGCGACTTGCATTTTTACCGAAAAATCAGTAGCTAACGTGGTTTTACAGTGTAAATGTATTAATTTATTTACACAGCGGGTTCATTATTTTTTTTAATATGACTCATGGTGTATTTACATTACATTGACGAGGAGTGCAAACTATATGTTTGGATATATTTTTTTCTTAAGGTCAATCGATTTAAACCGCACACAATATTACCTCATTTCTGCCGGTCTTTTACTAATACTAACATTTCTTAAAAAACAGATATTTTATCTTAAATTAAAAAGGCCCCCCAAGTGTTGCCGGAGCGAAGGGGGTAAAGCATATAAATATGTACCTACTTTATGAAGTCAAATTTAAATAGTTCCGTTTTTTATCCTAGAGCTCTTCGACTCTAGTACACCATAATAGGAGTTTGGCGTTTTAAAAATCATTGTTTCAAAATACAATTTCCGTTATTATGTAAGCAAAAACTATTATAAAAAACGACCAAAGGTTATTTTCTTAAAAAATCTAGGTATTGTCACTTGCTCATATGTACTGTGATTCGTGTTGGTATTAATTATATATTTTTGTGTATACATGACAAGTGTCACACAACGAACTGACGTTTTTTTTTTAAATTAACAACGTTAATAAAAATGATTTATAAGGTCGTACCTATAGTAAACGAACACGTATACACCATGCAAATATTTTTTAAAAAAATAGCTAATTTTCTCAGCGGTGTTTAAAACAAAATATTATACTACAAAAACATTTAATATTACTAAAATGTTTATAAACGTAGTAAAAATGTCATATGGTTAACTATAAAGTGTTGTTTTATGTACGCGTTTAGGTTTCGTTTATAATACTAGACTAGTTTCCCAGGGATTGTTGAACAGTAGTAATAGAACAACGTAAAAACCTTTAGTATGACAACGTCTTTATCTTATCACAATCACTGCATATGGCCTCGACAAGTTTCTAGAAAAGTACTACTTTACCTACCTTCTTATGTTCTATCCATGGCGGGACCTTGTTGAGTTAAAAGCAGGGAAAAATACGTACACAGAAGCGTTTAATGGCCTCAAACATACTGTTCGAGATGGCATTGACTGTGGCAACCTTCAAATAGACTTTGTAAAAAATATTGAGAAAGCGTTAGAACTGGTGGAAGCAAAAATAACAGAAATTGAACAAAACAATGCAACTAATGGAAACGAATCGGACAATGACGGAACAGATAATCCCCTAGGATTTGAGCCCGTTGAAGCTAGAAACGCTTTGGATGACTTTCGCCAGGCTAAAGACACCGATAATCCTTCATAACTCGGATTTATGGTTACCCATCCGGGATCAAGCAGCAACGGACACAGCTTAACCTCAGGTGCCACGCGGCAGCTGAGGTGTCCACTGCGCCCCACCACGCCCATAAGGAATGATGTAAAAATATTAAAATAATTAAATGATATAGTAATATCAGAAAAATAGTGTCTGGAAAGAAGACCACTTTGACGCCCCAGACGGCGAAATGGCTGCAGATGTGTATGTTTGTAGGGGATAAGTACTTTTTTATTTTTCAAAATGTTTCTAATTATATTCTGTATAATATGGTAAAAAGTATTAAGTGTCTGATTAAAACTACATATTATAAGCAACAAATGTAAGTAAAACTGTTTATTATAAAATACATTAATTAGTTGATAGTGTTAGTGCAGTATAAAAATATTATTACCATAATATAACAATATAATTTAAGAAGATATTCAATTGTTTCGTGGTCTAAATTATACAGCTCCACGAGTAATTGCACTTAGTTGCCACCATACGTCATTAATTTTTTTGAATCTTCTTATTGTAGTTCCATCGTCCAGGTTACAAGTATTATTATCGGGGTCAGTCCGAAAAGTTTGTATGTATGATGTTGGAAATTGTACGCTTATATATAATCCTATCAAACGACACAACCGCCATAAAAAAACATGTTCAGGTGATCCATCTGAAAATTAATTTTTTTTTTAAATTTGCTAATATTAGCTTACTAGTTAATACTCTGTATCGTTTTTAGTATTAATTTCAACTCTATAATAAGCTTTAAAAGCTATTCACGACTATCGGAAATTTAGTAATTACTTTGTTCTTCAAAAACTTCAGTAGTCTCAGTTCCTGTAACAAATACATCAAAGCATTGTGCAATAAAACCTGTTATATATATTTTTTATAATATAACAGTCACTCTAAAACCCATACAACTCCATACTAGTACTTACCTAATGCACTTCTGATTGTATTTTCTAAAGATGTTCCAGTAACTCTTCTCCCTTCTGCGAGGACTGTCAAATTTGAGCCTACCAAATCTACAAAAATGTTTATTAAAAAACTGTGTTGTGAAGAAATAATAAAAATATTTTAGTTAATTGTGATACATAATTTTATTACAATTAAATATGTAATCAGTATAATCAGACGACATTACACTATATCGTCTAACCCTACTTAACATATACTACGACATACGCTTTGGTACGATACGACACGTTCAGGTCAGGCAACACTGTTGTCTCTTAGCGCAGTTAGGTTAGGTTAGGTTGGCAGCAATGTTATATATAATCGCTTATCAGTTATATTAAGTAAGTTTAGGTTTAGTGATAAGACTCATCAATTAAAAACAATTTTTTTTTTTTTGCCACCAGGAGATGCTCGGGGGCCCGCTTTTTACTTATTTAAAGCTATATGACTATTTATAAAACTATTTTAGAAGTACAAAATATATGTAAAATAAACAATTTATTGAATTTTATATTTACTTAATGTATCTCTTATTTCTAGTTGCATCATAAACTGGTTATACATGGGACCTAAAAATAAAAACCAAAATATATTTTAATGTACCTACATAATATGTTTTATAGTTAAAATCAGTATGTCATATTAGTATTTGTCAATAGAATCTTACTGGTTACTACATGAAGGGGTGAGTGGATAAAGATTTCAACTGACATTTTTTGTAAAATAGTTTTGAGTTTGAATGGATGTTAGGATATATTACACAATGCAGCAACATATTACAACAGTAGAACAGTAACACAGTGTGTTGATCTTTTAACAAATTTATGTATATATTCATACTACTGCATATTACAACTTACCTAATTTCCGTCTGAATATATTTTTTATAGCTGGTTTAACAAGAATCCTTCTCTGTTCTGCAAGTTCTTTTAAATTTAAGTCTCTATAATCTGCGAAAATGATTAAATAACCGTATTGTGAAGAAATTATGCAAATATAATATATTTTAGTGCTAGTGATACATAATTATTGCATTACATTTTAAAGCATTGTGATATAACAAATAGTTTTGTACATTTAGTCATTAGTGTTGAAACTCAACGAACGTATTATTTCTATACTTGAAATCCCAAAAAACTACTTACTCTTTAACATCAATTTTAGGTTGACGAGGATCGAAAGAATTCAGGGGGTATACCTCTCTTTTGAATTAGACCACTCAATGCCAAAATAAAAAATAAATATCTACACCCATGGCGTATTAAATTCTTAGGTTGTAAATTGTGAATATATATGTAGCTATAATTTGTTTTTTTTATTGCGAACAGGTAAAAATGTATTTATAAACGTATCGTTCAATAACGTTCAAAATATCATCGTATTTGGTTACGAAGCTCACTCTCTCTCCCTATCTTCGACAAAATGTTTATTTTATTCAAATTGTTGTTGACATCAAACATTAAATAAATAAATTAAAGCGAATTTCATCTCTAAAACAAACTTTAAAGGCTATTTACGACTATCGAAATATTAAAATTACCATGGCCATAATAAGCTTCAGGAATAGTAATGCCTGTAACAAATAGATTAAATCATTGTATAATAAATAAAACCTGGTTTATACATTATATATTTGACCATAAATATGTATGGTTATTAATTTTTTAATTTTATGTTTACTTAATGTATTTATTATTTCATGTTGCATATTATTCTGGTGATGCAGGCATCCTAAAATTAAAAATTAAATATATTTTAATTTCCCTATTTATTTTTTTTATATTTTCCACCAATATGTCCTATTGGTATTTGTCAATAGGTACGTATTATGGTTATTCTCAAAGTATTTATAAACAACAAAAACACGTTGACTGTAATAAATATACAAGTGTGGTTACTTGTCAATGGGGTAAGATATTCCATTCCTGAAATTAAAACAACAATCCTATGGTCTTAAAGAATATCACACAACTGAGCGGAAACAATTCCATAATATAGGGTGAAGGAAGGTATTTTCGTGGCATAAGCAATTTCGTGATATAGTTTGTTGATCGTATCGCGTAATTCCCTATTAGAAAATTGTCTTGAAAATCACATTGATTGTTAAAACACAGTTATTTTAACAATCAGTGTGATTTTCAAGACAATTTTCTAATAGGGAATTACGCGATACGATCAACAAACTATATCACGAAATTGCTTATGCCACGAAAATACCTTCCTTCACCCTACAATGAAAAGTATTACCCGGTATAAAGTTGACAATGTCCGTATTGTCTGAAATTAACATTACATAAATTTATGATATTGCATTTAATTTCTTATCATTATAACAGAAAAGTAGAACCAACTCGGAAGAAATGTCCTCCGCCGGATATTCAGTTCAATAAGAATCTTTTTAGAAAGTTTAATAGGAATGAAATATGTTCATAAAAATTCAACAAAAAATATTACCTGGTATAGCGATCATAAAATTAATTTTGGCTGAAATTGACATTATATAAATTAGATTATGATATTAGACTTGATTTGATATTTTAATATATTACATTATATTTTATATTAATATAAATTGGAAGACTAAGGTCAAAGTAGAAAAAAATTATAATAAATAGACAAAGGAATCTTTATGAACAATGGCTGAATTTAGCAAACGTGGCGAAGAGAATTAAATATAAGAACTAGTTGAGGTTGGCAGAGCTAACATCAGTATTTTTCATATAGATTTTATTTACATGTCGGACAAAAATCTAATTTTTATATCAATGGGAACATTATTCAAGAAAGGACGAAATTCTGTCCTCGACTTAATTTCGATTGAAGAAATGAATTAAACATTTTGGAAAATTGCCATTAATAAATATTTACCTAACGACAAAAATTAACACCAATCTGTTATTATTCCACAAGAAAAAAATGTTAAACATCCCACTTTTCATTCCCTCACCATGTCACATCTTACTTCTAGGAATTTTCAAAAAACAAAAACAAAATGTGAAATGCATTACTCAAACATTATTTTGGTTTCCACATTACACGTATTCATTCCCCCACTACAAGGTTTATAAGTAAAAAATAAGCATTTATTGTATAGTTATTATGCAACATTTTCCAAGAGAGAGCAAGAGAATAGTTCTGAGCCACATTGATTAGGTAAAATTAAGATCTATAAAAATTAATATTACAACGGAAATTTAGCCCTTTCTAGGATAATGGCAACTTTTATATAAATTTCAAATATTTTTTTCAACTTTTTATTATTGTTGTTATTGTAATTATTATAATTATTATGACTACCGAAATACTTGTAATAATCTACAACGTGAAATGATGGAGTATTATTAACCATTTTTTCGATTACATGTTCCAGTCCGTCTAGAATAAACAAATATAAATGTGTGCTATATTTAAAGATTGAAATAAAATCAAATTAGGTAGCATATAAATCTATACTCTATAGAATAATATTAAACTATGTTTAGCAGTAGCTATTTAACATAACGCTACTCCTTTGATGAGGTTTTCGGAAATCGCTACTTTAAATACAATGGTCTCTACACTGGTTCTAAATACCTGGTGCACTTTTTTAAAACTATAAAAACTGTACATTTTAATGTACATTAAAAAGAACATGATGATTAAGTACACATAATACTTATAAGTTATATATTGGTATATTAATTTTATATACATCTTACTTGCTCTAGAATTATCTCCCACAATAAAATCATTCTTATTATACGCAAGCCTGATGGCTTCATCTGGAATACATAATTTAAAATAATATGTTTAAAAACAGTGAATTTTAAAAACCTATATTTTACAAAACCAAAATGTTGCTGACTTGTAATGACAACCTGCTTCAAATAATCGGCTGTTAAAAAAAAAATGTGTTGAATTTTTTATCAAATTTATAACTCTATTAAGTTGGTAATTGTGAAAATAAAATAATTACCATCTTCGTCTGCCAAAACTTCTACAAGGGCAATTGTTATTAAAAAACAGAGTAGCTCCATTTTTATCTGCAAATGTAAACATAAAATCAATTTTTATTAGTCGCAGTTGCCTCCGGTGCCGAGATGAGAGAATTTTGGTTTTGCGAGACGGTTTTTTATATGATAAATATATTTTCACATTTTTTACTACACCACAATGATTCTTAAACCGCTAAAATGATTTTTTTGTATAGCATAGTAGAAATCGAACTTAAAAGGTACTTTATTTGGCTAAAATTGTAGTTTGTTCGCCCTAATGAGAATTGACAAAAATAAAAAATTGGTCGCCCACGCCTATAAAATGGAGCTCAATGGAGCGAATCGAGATTCGGTACCTTTCTGTCACTTGCATGAGGAGGAAGCTATCGGTGACTTCTCTCATCTCGTTTTTGAGTGTCCTTCCCTTAATTCCAAAAGAATTTCTCTTTTTAATTTCTTTGCCTCACATGGCATTTCTAATCCTAACCCAGCTTAATTCCCGCGTTGTTCCTGAAATTAATGCCACAATATCCTTCATCCTGAGCTCTGGTTATACTATATAGTTTTTTTTTAACTTTACTATACTTTTTGTCTTTTCTATTACGTTGTTTGATATTTTCTTTATGCACATATTATTACCTATTGTAACGCTCTTCTATTTTTGGTTAATAAATTGTAACTGTCAAGCCATAATATTTCCCAAAAAAGGCCAATATAAAAAAAAAAAACCAGTACAGTGGGGTCGGGGCATAGTGGGAACGGGGAGGTCACAGGTTTACAGGAATTTTTAAATCTGAAAGTGATAAAATCACTTTCGAAAAAACGCTTCGATGCAAGTCGGTAGTTAGTATTTTCAAGCCAGTACAGTCCAAACCAAGCACAGTATAAACCAGCAAAGTTAGAAAGTATTAAATTGAGGTTCTATTTAAAAATAAGCATCAAAGCGTTTATTTGAAAGTGATTTTATCTTAGAGGACTTGTACAGTAGAGTATAGGCATAGGGGAATCAAAGCAACGAGGGGACGGAGACGTCACAGGTCTACAGGAATTATTATAAATAAAAGTGTTAAAATTAAATAAAATACTTAGATAAAGATAAAGATATAGATAAAGTCCATATTATTTTTCTAAATTTTACTTCTTTGACGTAATATTTTTTGTTATTTATTAATTTTTTTTTTTTACTTTAAGTTTGTATGCACCGAGACACTACTTTTGCGAGGTATTATGAAAACGATTACAAAAAGATTTTGTTCACTAGAATAAATTAAAAATCTATTTTTCTCTTCAAAATGTTGTTTTTCTAAAACGCCATATTTATATCTGTTTTGGTTTAAAAATATAAGAAAACCGTTCGTTCAAAACGTTGTATGACCCGATAAAAAAATATGTGTCAATAAAAAATACTTATTACTGTTATTTTTACACTGTCTTTTGGTTCATTAGGCTCATGACGTTTTAGTCTTATCGTAATTACAAATTTAACAGTTTAAATGAAATACTTACTAAATTGTTGTGTTGATAGAATTTCTTAGACAACAATCGACTTGATCAGCTTTTGAATCTAAACTTTCTTCCTATGGACTGGCTTATACTTCGACCTACAAACTATAATCTAGTAGGTTTTTTCAGTGTTGTATGTTCATTTATTTACACAGCTGACTGGTTTTCTTTTTATATTATGGTGTACATAAATTACCCGATGCGAAGTTTAGACTATGTACGGATACGGTTATAATATAAATTGAATACAACTTTAACAATGTTGAAACACTAAAATATGAATAACCTATTTTATATGATATCAATATAATAATTAATTAGAAGTGACTTGGTAACCATTTTAAACAAAATCAGTAATGGCTAACAAAGTACCTACCTAATGCCAATTATATTTAATCAAAAATAATTACTGGACCTTTGAGTTATTAGATCCTGAATTGATTTGACAGCTTATCGATTTGGTTATAATTTTTTACGAATAATATTTTACATGTAATGTCACATTAGGAAACCAAATTACTTATTTGTAAAAACGATTATTTTTGTGTATACATGACAAGCGTCTCAGAATCTATAACGTTTTTTAATTGATTGATTATCGATTAATTTATTGTTGTAATAACGTTTATTGGATACAAGCTGTCCGGACCCGACGTTGCCCGAGATTCAGTCTGCCAGGGCTGAGTAAAATAATTCCCATTCCCACCCCCATCCCCATACCCACCGTCATTCCCATCCCCATTCCTCATCTTTAATCTCTCATCTCTTAACAGCGTAACAGCGTTTTTGTGACTTTTTTTCGGTTATTATGTCCTCCTCTTACTCAGGAGTATTAGTCACAGGCCCAGTCGCAGTCCCAGATCCCGTTCCAACAGTTAAAAGCTTGTCCAGAATCGTGGTACATAGAACAGGCCGTTCCTATTTCATTTGTCCTTGTGGGCCACCCTGTATATACAAAAAAAAAATGTTCTGCCTTTATTTAAAAATATCAATATTTAACAAAATATATTAAATTTTTCATCATAACTAAAAACAGTTTCAATACTACAAAATTAATAAAATATAATGTTGAAGGGTACTAAATTTTGGCATTTTGATATACTTGTACAATATCATTTTTAGCATTTTCAATATAACATTTTCAAGCAATATAATTCCATTTTTTAGTTTGATTAAAATACTTAGTTATTGTTGAGCTGATAGAATTTCTTAGACAATAATCGACGATCTGAATATGAAATCAAATGTTCCTAATCGGCATTATGGCTGGGCTTGTATTTAACCGGAAAATGGCAATTGAATAGGGTTTTGCAGTGTAAGTATATTCAGTTATTTGCACAGATGGTTAATTTTTTTTACACAATTTATGTTGCACATGCATTAGTTCGATGCGGAGTTTAAACTATATGTACCGGTTATCGTTATAAATTATAATTTACTTTTTATAAAACATTTTGGAAGCGTTTTCTTAAATGTCATTTTATATTTTATTTATTTATCTTGATTTCGAGTACTAGAATATAGTGCTGTAAATTCTAATGAGTTTATTGCCGAATAACAGCTAGATTTTTTCGTTTATCTTGCGTTTAAATAACGCTATTAGGTGTTAGTATAGGGGAAAAGTAGATATATATCTAACATATAAGGAAGTTTACATACTACAATAAAAATAATCTACTAATTAAAACTAATAGAAACTCTTTGAATCAGTATAGTTTAGAAGCTTTTATAAGTGTTGCAAATTACCAAAACCAAATGCACTAGATGAGAGATTATGGTAGGTAGCCATATCCCTCCCACCCCCTCTCGTATAGACCACTATTCCGATGTTTTACCCCAACCGCCTCTGGTTTTTTTAGTTTCCAAATAAATTCTAGTATTTTATATAGAATAATTGAATAATATAGTCTTCTTCTTCTCCTTGGGTAATTGGGCCCTTGGAAAATCTCAAATGGTGGCAAAGAAATGGCTCCTGATGCAATAGATGTAGAAGATAAGATAATTATTTTCTATATAATATGGTAAAGAGTATTAAGTATATGTTAAAACCTAAAGATTAGCAACAAATGTGATCATAACCTTTTAATATAAAATATATTAAACTAATTGACAGCTATTAGTGCAATATGAAATGATAAATAAGTGTAATATGAAAATATTATTACAATAAAATAGCAACAGTATAATATAATTTTAGAAGATATACAATTATTTCGTGGTCTAAATTATAGAGCTCTACGAGTAATTGGACATAGTTGCCACCATACGTCATTAATTTTTTTGAATCTTCTTATTGTAGTTCCATCGTCCAGGTTACAAGTATTATTATAGGGGTCAATCCGAAAATGTTGTATGTATGATGTTGGAAATTGTATATAATCCTATCAAACGACACAACCGCCATGAAAAAACATGTTCAGATGATCCATTTGAAAATTAATTTTTTTTTTAAATTTGATAATATTATCTTACTAGTTAATACTCAGTATCGTTTTAGTATTAATTTCAACTCTATAACAAGCTTTAAGAGCTATTCATGACTATCGAAAAAATGGTAATTACTATGTTCTACAACAACTTCAGAAGTCTCAGTTCCTGTAACAAATACATCAAAGCATTGTGCACTTAATAAAACCTGTTGTATATATTTTGTATAATATAATAGTCACTCTAAAACCCATACAACTCCATACTAGTACTTACCTAATGCACTTGTGATTGTATTTTCAAATGATGTTCCAGTAAGTCTTCTTCCTTCTGCAAGGGTTGTCAAATTTAAACGTCCCAAATCTATGAAAATAATTTTGAATTGTCTATATTTTGAAGAAATAATAAAAAAAAATTCAGTTGATCGTGAAACATATTAATTGCTCTAAATTTCAAAGAGTTTCGATATAAAAAATGTATTATTCAACCAGTCATTAGTGTTAAAACTCAACGAATGTATTTTTTCTATACTTGAAATCATAAAGAACTTAATATTGATTGTAACTTTAGATTGATGAGGGGCACAAATATTCAGGGTGTAGTTATTCCTTCAACTGAATAAGAGCATCCGATACTAAGATAAAAGTTTGAAAATAGTGTACCCGTGGCATATTAAATTTCCAGGTAGTGAATTGTGAATATCATTTCTTTTTCTTGTGAAGTGGTAAAAATAAAACAAATGTTCAGAAACGTTTAATATAACACCGTAAAGGGTAACTAAGTTTCACTCTCTCGCTCTCTCTTTCCCCTCAACAAAAAATTTGTTTATATTAAGTTATTATTGTTTGACATAAAATATTCAAATAATAAAATTATGCAAAACAAGCTTTAAAGGCTATACTTTACGAGTTAAAAATTCGTGATTACCTTGGCTTACTACGTTAGCTTCAGGAATAGCAATTTATGTAACAAATAAATCAAGCATTAAATCATTAGGTGCAATAGGTGTTTGAATAAACGGCTTATATTATATTCCGAAGGATCATAAAAAATGTATGCATTAAACAAATGTGAGGCGAAAAGGGAACTTTAAATTCTCCTCTAGATTCAAAACATTTTGAGAACAGATTAGTTCTCCTCTCTTGAAAATTGGTCATGTTATATATGTTTTCCAAAAAAATGTTTTTTTGAGAAAAAAACGGTCTAAAGTTTAAAAATGTTGCTAATTTTACATTTTACATACTTAATGAAACATAACCAAGTAAAGTGCCCTTAACCAAAAAACATAATATTTTTATCTGATTGATGTTTTGATCTCTCCTGTATTTTGAATTCTCGCAAAAAATGGTCCCTTTTGCCCTTTTCCTCTCGCATATAAGTAGTAGGTGTTAAACTCTGGCTCCCAGTTGCGCCTCCTGGTGACAGAAAAGTGAACTAATTTTGGCTTCAATGGAAAGGCGTTTTCATTTAACCTAACTAAATTTAAAAACATCAACAAAATATTTGGTGAAAGATGTGTACCTAGCTACAGGTCAGCTCTGTACTTATTTCATTATGTGTGCCCTATACCGTATTTATTAGAATAATAATAATACTATATAATAAATACCCAATCATAATAATAATAAAAATACTATTAATATTATTTATTATAGTAATACTAAAGTAAATGTTTCGGCAAATGATGAAAGTAATTTTTTTTTTCACAATTACCAACTTAGTAAACTTATACATTTGAAAAATAATTTGCTCTACAATTATCTCCTACAATAAAATCATTCTTATTGTACGCAAGCTCGATGGCTGCATCTGTAGGTAATACATTTTTTAAAAATATGTGTACAAATAGTGTATTTTAAAACTTACAAAACTTTTAAAAAAAAAAAAAAAAATATTACTGACTTGTAAGAAGAACAAACTTTTTATATGTTGCTGTAAAATTATTTTTCAAGTTGGTAATTGTGAAAAAAAAAATTACCTTCATCATTTGCCGAAACATTTACAAGGAAAAATGTAAATAAAAAACAGAAAAGTTTTATTGTAACTGCAAAAAAAAATAATAAACATAAAATCTATTTATGTTAGTTACAGTCACCTCTAGTGCCAATATGAGAATGAATTGGTTTTGTGGAACTGTTTTTTAAATAATTAATATATATATGTGTAAATGTTTTTACTGGACAAAATATATCCTAGACCGCTAGAACTGATTTTTTTGTATAGCAAGGTAGAATTCGAACTTAAAAGACACTTTATTTGGCCGCCCTAATGAAGATATACAAAAATAAGAAATTATTCTCTGTTAGCTATTTATATATCATATTATAAAAGTTAGGTTACACTATACAAAATACAAAATAGAAAAAAGAATTTTACAAAATTTTGTTACTAATGTCAGATTTTAAGAAGGGACATTATTTACATTTTTTTTCAAAATAAATTTTAAACTTGAATACGCATAATGCTTTTTAAATAACCCATGATGAATTTTTAATTTTTTTTAGTTATTTTGGATAAAATCTACATAATTTTTGCTGTTAAGACCCCATAAAAAAAACTATCAATAAAAAATACTTTTACTAGTTTTTTTCACACTACAACTTTTAAATCAATAAGCTATATATTCAATAATTAGCTAATCAGTTACAATTTTTAGAGTTTTATTAAAATACTTACCGTACATGTTGAGCTGATAGAATTTCTTAGTCAATAATCGACTTGATCAGATTTTGAAATTAAATTTTCTTTTCGTGACTTATTGATGGGCTTATTTTTTACCTAAAAAATCAGAATCTACTAAGTTATTGCAGTGTTGCTTTATTAATTTATTTGTACAGCTAAACATTTTTTTTTTTATATGACTTATGGTGTACATACATTACTTTGACGCGGAGCTTAAACTATATGTCCCGGATACGGTTATAATATTTTGACGATAATGATTTACTAAAATTTGAATACCGTACATGATATCGATGTAATAATTAATTAAAAGTGACTAAGTAATCAAATCCATCAAAAATAGTAATGGCTATAACGAATATTCGAATTTTTTATTCGAATATTCGATGGGTTATTCGAATATTCGATCTGATTTTTTAAATATTCAAATATTTTATCATTTTCTTTGCAGGATTAATTAGATTAAAAAAAAATAATAATTAAGAGACAACTAAGGTGTTTTTGATCTATTCGAATTATTCGAATTATTCGATTACTATTCGAATATTCGAATTATTTTCATACGAATAGTATTATTCGATTATTCGAAAAATTCGAATAATAGAAAAATTCGGTTCGAGGTCTCAGCTCTACTTAAAACGCTTATTTTCTTTAAAGTAATCTCATTGTCGTAGTGTTTCTTGTTGTGCACAAAAAAAAAAATGAAAAATTTGAAAATTGAAAATTGTATGTATTATTTTGCTGTTAGATAGACGTCATTTTCTGTTGAAATTAAATACTTTATTAGCCTTAATGATGGCTTAAATTAAATACTTGGTTTGTGAATATTTATCGATGGTACTTAAAAAAAAATGTACTAAACAATTATGTGCACAAGTGCTAAAATTGTAGGTATGTGTTTCGAAAATATTTTTAATTTATTATAAACTATTTTAAATATAAAAAGTTTTATCAGCAAAATTGCACTTAAAAAAACCAAATTTCGACAACCTTCCCCCCTTTCCGGTTAGGTTAGGTTAAATGTTGCAAATTTCTAAAAACAAATTCTAACCTACCCGTAGTGTGGGCTAGTTTACCCAAATCCGCCCCTGGTTCTTCTAGTTTTCAAAAAAATTCTAGTTTATTATATGGAATATTTGAATAATATTATCATTTTCTTCTTCTCCTTGGGTAATTGGGCCATTGAAACATCTTCAAAAACTACTGTTGAACCAATTTTTTGTTTATTTTGTTTTTATAATCAAATATTGAAGCTCTATGCGTATTGCAGGAAGTCATCCTTTCAAAATACCTGCATCTAACTAAAAAAAAAAAAAATGTACATTAAAATTAACACCTCATAACAACTTAGAAATAAAGGTAAACTTAATTTGACATATTCAAATTTTAAAAGCTGGCTATAGTTAGTGACTTTTGCGTCTTTCAGCACCTGTAACGCACTTAAATTCAATAAGAATAGTAAAAATATATCTAAAATAATCGAATGACTTCCAAGTTTTGGCGCACAACTTACTAGGAATAAATAAAGTCAAAGAAATAGCTACAGATGGCGATGTATGATAAATGATTATGAGGGTAGGAACATTTTAATTTTTCAAAATGTTTCTAATTATATTCTGTATAATAAGGTAAAAAGTATTAAGTATATGTTTAAATCTACACATAAGTAACAAATGTGATTATAACTGTGAGTAAAACATTTTATTATGAAATAAATGAAATGAATTGTCAGCTATTAATGCAATAGAAAAAAGAATATTAGTGCATTATGAAAATATTATAACAATTAAATAACAATATTAAAATACAATTTTAGAAGATATAGCATCGATTCATGGTCTAAATTCTGTTATTAGCTCCTCGAGTAGTTGAGCTTATTTGCGACCATACACCATTGATTTTTTTGAATTTTCTTTCTATAGTTCCATCATCCAGAGTACAAGTAATATCATCGGGGTCAATCCGAATTCTTTTTATGTATGGTGTTGGAAATAGTGTGCTCAAGTATAATCCCATCAACCGACACAACGGTAATAAAGAGTAATCATGTACAGATTCATCTGAAAAATAATAATTGTCTGTTTTTATTTGCTAAAATTAGCTTATTAGTAACTACTCTGTGACATCTTGGTAAAAATAAAATTAAGCAAATTTCATTTCTAAAACAAGCTCTTAAGACTATTTACAACTTATGAAAAGTTCGCAATTACTTTGGTCTTCGACAACTTCAGTATTTTCAGTTTCTGTAATAAATACAGAAATGTAATCAAATCGAAATGTAGTTAATAAAACCAGGTGTATTTATATTATATAATTTAACAGTCACCAATAAAACTTCAAATTAAAATTTACCTAATACACGTCGTCTGATTGTATTTTCTAAAGATGTTCCAGTAATTCTTCTCCCTTGTATAAGGGTTGCCAAATTTGAGCCTACCAAATCTACGAAAATAATTATGAAATTACTGTGTTGAAAAGAAATAATGTGCCCTTAACCAAATAACATTATAGTTTTATCTTAAATAAGTTTTTTAACCCTGATTGATAGATTCTCGGAACAAAACGTCCCTTACCCCTCACATATTTATTTTTAGTTTTCTGCTACCAAGAGCCTAGGTATCCCACAAACTATCGGCATAAAGCTTTATGGCTTCAAGCTTAAAATCGATTTTAGTTGTTCTTTTTTAGAACTACAAATATGTATAAGTACCACTTTTTTAATTTTATATTTACTTGATGTATCTCTAATTTCTAGTTGCAGTACAAACTGTTCATACATGGGTCCTAAAATTAAAACAAAATAATAGGTTTTTTTCATGTTCATATTTATGAATGCGTTAAAGCTTTCGTGAATTGAAATTCCATTTTGCTGATTTTCGGACATATCCACGTTAGTATTTTTAGGTCGACGTTTCGAACTCTGCAATGAGTTCAAAACGTCGACCAAAAAGAATAATACCGTGGATATATCCGAAAATCATCAAAATGGATGTTAATATTTGTTTATAGTATGTTTATAGGATTATTATGTCAATTATTCCTATTAAATACCTTACAAAAAATATTTATAATCGTATATAATATATAAATATGTTAATGGTTTAAAACTCATACAACCCCTTATTAATATTTACCTAATTTACGTCTGAATATATTTTTTAATGCTTTTTTAACAAGACGTCTTCTCTTATCTGCAAGGACTGTTAAATCTAAGCTTCTAAAATCTGTAAAAATTCTTAAATGACGTGTTGCAAAGAAGTAATAAAAATCAAACATATTTTAGTTGGTCGTGATAAAAAATTGTATTACATTTAAAAGTATTGTGATATAACTATTTTTTGTACAACCTGTCATTAGTATTAAAACTTATTTTTTCTATACTTGTAATCCAAAAGAACTTATTATAACTTAACTTATTATAACGAGTATGGAAATATTCGTAATTACCATGGTATGCATCAACTACGGGTTGATTAATGTCTGTAACAAATACATCAATCATCAAATCATTATACAGTTAATAAAACCCAGCTATACATTTTATATTATATCATAAACATAACAGTCACTCTAAAATTAAGATAATTTAGACCAATTAATCTATGCAAAATATTATTGGATAAATGTTAATTTATTTCTAATAGCAACATTTAAATGAACGGTATATTTAATATTTTCAATAATTACCATAAGCTTAAGCATAAGCATACATATATTTTTGACTACAAATATTTATAATTATTAATTTGTTTAATGTTATATTTACTTAATATATTTTTTATTTCTTGCTGCATAGTATTTTGGTATTGCATGCATCCTAAAATGTAAAACAAAATATATTTTAATTTACCTACATATTACTTGTGTATGACACTAATATGTACTTTTGTACTGCATTGGATGAGCGGTATTCCATCCTGAAAGTAAAACAAAAATCTTATGGCATATATATAAGTTTATGACATTAAGCTTTTAATCGATTTCAATCTACAAAAATGTACTATTATTCATTTCTTAAATTTATATTTACTTCTTGTAGTTGTTATTCCTTGTCGGTTAGAATACGGGTATTGCATACCAACCGCTAAAACTTAAAACAAAAAGTATTTTTATCTATCCACATAATTATTTTGATTGAAAACAATATGTCCTAATGGTATTTGTCAATAGGTACATATGATTATTTACAAATTACTTAAAAATAATAAATATGCGTTAGATATATTTATTATGAAATACAAAAATGTGGTTCTATGCACTAGGAAAAAGGGACCCAAGCCGGATTCTAAAAAATTCTTTTGTTCATAAATAATATCAAACAATTTGGCGGAAACACTCCTATAATGTGCATTGAAAATTATTACTTGGTATATGGTTGCTAAGTTCCAATTTTTCTGAAATGAACATTACATAAATTATAAATGATATTCCTTTTAATTTTCTATTATTTAACACAAAGACAAAGCTCAAGGTATAGAAAAAACACGTTTATAAGTAATTAGGAAGAATTGTGTGTCATATGATATTCATTACGATGGATTTTTTTTAGAAAATTTAATAGGAATAAAATGTTGGAAATATTTTCATAAAATTCAACAAAAGCTATTACCCGGTACAGCGATCATCAAATTAAATTGTGCTGAAATCGACATTATATAAATTAAGGATATTAGATTTAATTTGCTACTATAAATTATTACATTTTATATTTATAAATTGGAAGAAGAAGGTCAAAGTAAAAATAAATATAATAAACTTTTCTCAGCAATAACTAGATAAATATTAGTTGCAATTTTCATATATTTTTTTCTACATTTATGATTTTATTTTTTAACTTTAATATTACAATAATTATGCTACCGAAACACTTGTAAGAATCTTCATCATCAACCATTTTTTCAATTACATGCTCCAATCCCTCTAGAATAAGCAAACAAGGATTAAGGCTATAATAAAAGATTGAAATAAAATTAATGTAGGTATCATATACATCTTATAATAGAAAAAAATTAATCCATGATTAGGATGTGGCAATTAATCTAAACGCTACTCCTTCGGTTATATTATCAGAAATCGATACTTTAAATATAATGTTCCGTACACTGGTTCTGCATACCGGATGTACTTTATTAAACTAGTTATAGAAACTTTACATTTTAATTTACAGATAACTTAACAACTAGGTAAACATAACAAAATACTTAGGAACACACCAATATTAGTTGTAAATATATCTTACTTATTACAAAGTTGTTTCCTTCAATTAAAATGGTCTCATTATACGCATCTTCGATAGCTACATCTGTAATACATAATTTTAAAATATGTAGTAAAAACAGGAAATTTAATAACTTTATAAAAAAAAAAATTACTAACTTGTAAGGAAAACAACCTTCTTATAGTTCGCTGTAAAAAAGTATTGAATTTTTTTCTAAATATAACTCTTTTAAGTTGGTAATTGTGAAAATGAAATAATTACTTTCATCATTTGCTGAAACTTTTACGAGGACAAATGTAATTACAAAATAGAAAAGTTTCATTTTAATCTGCAATTAATAATAAACATAAAATCAATTTATATAAGTCACAATTACCTCCGGTGGCTAGATGAGAAGGTTTTGGTTTTGCGAGACTGTATGATAAATATAGAAATAATTTATTTTTATAACTAAACCATGATATTTCCTAAACCGTCAAACTGATTATTTTGTATAGCGTGTTAGATCTTTTTTTTTGGCAAAAATTCTTGTTAGTGCCCCTAATGAAGACCTACAGACTTAAGAGAATGGATTGCGGTAGAGAAAAAAAATGAATTTTAAATAAATATTTTCTCTGTCCTAACACAAAAAATCAATATTTGGCAAAATTATTTAAACATTTATCATAACTAAAAAAATTTCAATACTACAAAATTAAAACAAATAAAATTGGACACGTATATTATGCAGAGTTTTATTCCCTACAACATTTTATTTTATTTCATTTTTGTAGTTTTTAAATTATTTTAGTTATGATATATAAAATCTATAACATATTGCTGAATATTAATTTTTTTTTTAAATTTAGGTTTGTATACACCGAAACGCTACTTTTGTGAGGAATTGTGAAAGTTTTTGTAAATGGTTTTTTTCTACACTCTAAAGTTTACATAAAGCCAAATAATGTATATATTAAAAATCTATTTTAGAATTCTCTTCGAAATGTGGATAGTGTAAAATGCAATACTTGTATCCGTTTTAGTAAAAAATATAAGAACACCTAACTCTCAAACACGTTGTAAATGAACGTTGGTATAACACCATGAAAAAATGACTACTAATAAAAAAAATTCTTACTGTTTTCCTATACTAAAAATTTTGGTTCAAATAGCTAAATAATTTCAATTTTTAGAGTTTGATTGAAATACTTACAATAATTTTTGAGCTGAATTTCTTAGACAATAGTCGAAATGATCAACTTTTCAAACTATATGTTCTTCTTGAGACTTTAATTTCGACCGAAAAATCAAAATCCAATAGGTTTTTGCAATGTAACTATGTTCATTTATTGCACAGCTAGTTCATTTTTTTTTGTATATATATATATACAGGGTGATCCATCTAGCGTAGACTTATTTTCTTGGAAAATATTAATATATTGAATTTTTTCCCCCATTCTTATGGTTCATATTTTACTTTATTTTTCAATGTTTAGAATATTTTTATTTTCAACCCTTATATGTAAAATAAGTATCGCATTTGGTTTTTTAAATGGGAATGTATGTTTTTAATTTTATAAATCTGTAGAAAAAATTGTTAAACAAATTTTAGCGTTTGAATTTCTAATTTTCATCAATCTGTTATTAATGTAATTTTGATCCATATTCATTTGGGATTTTAGCACTGGTAGCATATTAAATGATATTAAATATTATTATCAACCCCGTCGATAAAACCGATAACCAGATAATAATAGACAATAGTTATTTATGTCTGATTATCGGTGACAGTATTACTGATAGGGATCAGTATTATTATTTAATGGCAAATAGACGTGCTACTGTTTTATTTAACCCAACAAATATTAATTTTAAATTCAAACCTTTGTAAAGTAGTAACAATCAAACATATAGTTGAAAAGTACGATATAAAATTAAAACATTTTTTTTAAATTTTGTCTACAGATTTATAAAATTAAAAACATACGTTGCCATTTAAAAAACCAAATGCGATACTTGTTTTACATATAACGGTTGAAGATAAAAAAATTCTAAATATTGAAATATGTATCTAAAAGTTAAGAATAAAAAAATTCTTAAAGTATTCATATTTTCAGAGAAAACGAGTGTCTTACACTAGTTGGATCACGCTGTATATATGTATGACTTTTAGTGTACACACATTACTTTTACGGGTTTTTAGACTATATTATGTTTCAGATACGACAATAACATAATTTATAACAATTTTAACGATAATAAAATACTAAAAATGGAATAACGTACGTAATATGGTACCGATATAATAACGAGTTTAAAATGATATGGTAATCAGCAAAAGTAGTAATGGTTAACAAATGGTTAAGTACCCAATATTAATTTTATTTAATCTAAAACGATTACCAGAGCTTTGAATTATTATACAATGCCAAATTAATAGATTTGACGGCTTATCGGTTTGGTTGGATCACATATGTAAATGTATAAAGTTCGAGTTTTACTTTACAACTTTATATTATTCTATTAATTGTGAAGGCAAACTAAATAATAATTATAGCTAGAGATTAAACTTTTTTGTAGCTTGTATTATATCGTTAATAGATATTTATTTCCAATTAGTTACTAAAATAAAGAAATTTAATAAACAGCGTAGAAATCAAAATTATAGTTGAACTTATTTACGAATAATATTTTACATGTGTTGTCATTTAGTAAACTAAGTAGGGTGAAGGAAGGTATTTTCGTGGCATAAGCAATTTCGTGATATAGTTTGTTGATCGTATTGCGTAATTCTCTATTAGAAAATTGTCTTGAAAATCACACTGATTCTTAAAACACAGTTATTTTAAGAATCAGTGTGATTTTCAAGACAATTTTTTAATAGGGAATTACGCGATACGATCAACAAACTATATCACGAAATTGCTTATGCCACGAAAATACCTTCCTTCACCCTAACTGCTCTATTAGGATTCTTACATCAACAAAAATATTTGAATAAAATAAAAATACTAGGTACAAAATTAACGTATTATGGGTGAAACGTCACAAATACAACAGAAACGTTAAGGATAATAATTTATTGTTGTTATAACGTTTATTGTATATTACAGGGTTTCTTGTAAAAAGTGCGATTTTTGTGTTTGAATTTGTTACTCCGATACGGCTTCAGCTTTTAATTTTTTATAAAAATATACTTACAATCTATAATATTAGGTACAATAAGTAAATTTGAAGAAAATTATACAATAACAGGATGATATAATAGAAGGGGGTGTCCAGTAACACTAATTAAAATAGATTTAATTACATGATTAAATAATTTTATAAATTGATTATGTTTGCATAGTTTGTTTTGTTTTATTATTATTTTTTTTTTATTAAGAAGATCGCGTGATCAATTTTATTTTAAGCGACGAGGTGGATTGTTTGGAAGAGTAAGAGGAGAAATATTGGATTTCAGTGGATTCGGGTGATTCATAGTGTTAGAGTGGAATTGTACAGAAGGATATTATGGTTAAGAGAAATGTTTGAACGAAGAAGATGCCATAAGCTGTGGAGTTTTAATTAAAGAGATATTTTTTAGTTTTAATGTGAGTAGCCCAGGTTAGTCGCTTATCAAGATGAATGCCTAAGTATTTAACGGAGTTTTCTGTTGGAATTATATTATCGTTTGAAGATAATCTGTGAACATTTATTTTCATTTACTTTTATTTTCCATTGGTTAAACCAAGTTTCTAGCTCATTTAGATAAATTTGAAGGTTATAATTGGCTGAATTAGTATCTGGGTTGGAAGAAGTTATGCAGGTGTCATCTGCAAAAGTGGCTAAGTTAGTGGTATTTGAATGAGGTATGTCAGCAGTAAAGATATTATAAAAGAAACCACAATTAAGCTGTATGTAAAAAACAAAAAGTATTAAACAGCTTTAGATCCTTTAGAAATTTGTTATTTAGTCATTTTTGACAGTCAGTTCTTCTATACATTTGCGGAATCCTAGGATATTATGTCATAAATATAAAACCAGTGACCCGTACGAGGTTGTATCTGGTAGGAGGAGCAAAATATCTTCCTTGACTAGGTATCATATAAGTGTAGCAAATTTCCAAAACAAAATACTCTAGATGAGAGATTATGGTATGTAGCCATAACTACCCCCCCCCCTCGTAAAGACCACTCGACAGTATTAAATATCAAATGAATTACCTAGCCGAGGCATGGGCTAGCTTAAAAGTAACTAGTAGGTTGAATTGTGGTCTACCCAAAGATCCTTTCTCTACAGGGTTATGTTCTATTACTGCACGTAGCAGCAGATTTTGGTATTCTCCAAGTATAGCCTCTACTTGAAATATTCAATATTTCCGAATCACTTACAATGTTTTCAGTTTTATATTATCAAAATATTCATATTTCTCGAGAACTGTGTTACTAGATCATCTTGTATAACTATTTTAAAAATATTCGAGTTAGTTCTAAATTTTGCCGATAGGCAATAAATGATGATGAGGATAAGAACATTTCTATTATTAAAAATAATTAGAACTATATTCTGTAAAATAAGGTAAAAAATTTAAGTATATGTTTAAATCTACACATAAGTAACAAACGTGATTATAACTGTGAGCAAAACATTTTATTATGAAATATATTTAATAAGTGACAGCTATTAGAGCAATATGAAAATATTACTACAATCAAATAACAATAGTATAATACAATTTTAGAAGATTATACCATTGATTCATGGTCTAAATTAAATTAAAAGATCCTCAAGTAGTTGATTGATTGAGCTTATTTGCGACCACACGCCATTGATTTTTTTGAATACTCTTAGTGTAGTTCCATCATCCATAGTACAAGTACTAACATTGGGGTTTATCCAAAGCTCTTTTATGTATGATGTTGGAAATAATGTACTCAAGTATAATCCCATCAAACGACACAACGGTAATAAAGAGTAATCACGTACAGATCCATCTAAAATATTAATCAAATATATTTTTTTTTGTTAAAATTATCTTTTTGGTAACTACTCTGTAACATTTCAGTATAAATAAAATGAATCTAATTTCAACTCTAAAACAAGCTTTCAAGGCTATTTACGATTATGGAAAAGTTAGTAATTACTTTGGTCTTCAACAACTTCAGGAATATTAGTTCCTGTATAAAATACATCAAATCGAAATGTAGTTAATAAAACCAGGTGTATTTATTTTATATAATTTAACAGTAATCCATACAGTTCCATAATAAAATTTACCTAATACACGTCGTCTGATTGTATTTTCTAAAGATGTTCCAGAAATTCTTCTCTCTTCTATAAGGGTTGCCAAATTTGAGCCTACCAAATCTACGAAAATAATTATTAAATTACTGTGTTGAAAAGAAATAATGTGCCCTTAACCAAATAACGTAATCATTTTATCTTAAATATGTTTTTTTAAGCCAGATTGATGTTTTGGCTTCTCCTGCCATATGGATTGTCGCAACAAGAGGACTCTTAACCCTCACATTTATTTATTTTTCACTTTTCTGCTACCACGAGGCGCTGAAGGGAGGCCTGGGTACCTTACATACTATCCATATATAGCTTTATGACTTAAAGCTTTACATCAATTTTAATAGTTATTCTTTAGAACTACAAATATGTATTATTACCAATTTTTAAAATTTTATATTTACTTAATGTATTTCTAATTCCTAATTGCAACATAAACTGGTCGTACATGGATCCTAAAAGTAAAACAAAATATATTTTAAAGTACATATATTTTTTTTCATGATTTATCATGTTGGTATTTGTAAATAGGATCTTACTAGTTACTACTTTTCTTTGTGGTGCAGAAAACAACTATCTTATTTGTTAAAATAAAGTCATAGCAAAATAGTACAATATGCACGGACATGTTAGTAGTCATCACTTATTTAGATAATTGTTAAAAATTAAAACTAGTTGTATCCTTGTTATATTTTAGTAAATTATTCCTAGACTGTTATTATTCCTACCTTATAGAATATATATATATATAAATATGTTAATAGTACAAAACTCATACTCGTACATTAGTTAATTACAGTAAATAGTAGAATATATGCATAATAATAATAAATAGACAATTTTATATTGTTATATCGTAGTGAATTTCAATATTTACTTAATTTACGTCTGAATATATTTTTTAAAGCTGTTTTAACCCAACTTCTTCTTTGTTCTGCAAGTGTTGTCAAATTTAAGCCTTCAAAATCTACAAAAATAATTATTAAATGACAGTGTTGTGAAGAAATAATAAAAATAAAAAACATTTTAGATGGTCGTGATACATAATTGCATTACATTTGAAAGAATTGTAATATAATTCATTTTTTGTATAGCCTTTCATTATTGTTAATACCCAACGAATGCATTATTTCTATACTTTCTATTCAGTTATTTTAAATGATACACTTACGTCATGTCTACATGGGTTTTGCAAAAAAAATTCAACTATTACTAATTTATGAGTTTTTTACCCTATTAGGTCTCTGTTATAAGTAATAAGTGTCGAAATGGAAAAATTAATAATTATGTATTTAATTGTATTGAAGTTACCTCTGGAGTACCCCAGGGTGGTCAGATTATCTCAAATTTTATTTAATATTTTTGTTAACGATTTAGATAATGTATTTTATTACCGGAAGTACCTTTTTTTGTGGATATCTTAAAACTATACCTTGAAATAAATAATGTTAATGATTGTATGAAATTGCAAGCGGATTTAGATTTTGATTGAGATCTTAAGCTTGGTGTATTATTAAGTCTAATTGTATTAATGGCTTTAAATGCTCCCAAAATACTTTTTGTAGGAGTAAAGAAACACCAGTTTTAATTACAATATTGATGGTGCTGCGTAAAATATTGTTTCTCAAATAAATTGTTTTATTAAGTGACGTAAAAGAATGTTCAGGTTGTTAATTGTGAATTAATACATATATATTATGTATAGATACGTTCAAAATATCATTAGTAATGGTTACTATGTCTCACTTTCTCTCTCTCTCTCTCTCTCTTAAACAAAATGTTTAATTGTTAAAACTATTGATTGACATAAAACGTTATATAAATAAAATTTAAACTCTAAAACATGCCTTTAAGGGTATTTACAACTATAAATAAATTCGTAATTACCTTGGTTTTCATCAGCTATGGGATAATCAATGCCTGAAACAAATAAATCAAACATCAAATCATTACGCAGTTAATAAAACCAGGTTTATACTTTTTATATTTTAAACATAACAGTCAATCAAAAAATGACATAAATTAGACCAATTAATTATTGCAAAATATCATTGTATAAGTAAATATTTATTTCTAATAGCAACATTTGAATAAACGGTTTATATTATATTTTGAAAGCTTTATGACTACAAAATATAATATGTATCATTATTCATAGTTAATTAATTAAATGTTATGTTCACCTAATGTATATTTCATTTCGTGTTGCATAAAATCCTGGTAATCTATGCATCCTAAAATTCAAAACAAAATATATTTTAATTTTCCTACATATTTTTTGTGATTGACACCAATAAATACTTTGGCATTTGTCAATAGATACGTAATACGATTATTATCAAAGTATTCATAAACAATAAATAAGCGTTAAATATAGTATATAAACAAATGTGGTTACTTTTCATTGGGGTAACGTCTTCCATTCCTGATATAAAAATAAAAATGTTATTGCTTTTATGAAGCTCTTATGACCTTAGGCTTTTAAACAATTTTTTATAGTTATAGCTGTTTATTAGATCTACACGTATTTATATTTAACTAATTTACCTCTTAGGGAAAAGCAATCTAAGCCTGAAATTAAAACAAAAATCCTTTTTTCACAAATAATATCAACAAATTTCGCGTAACCACTCCCATAATGTGCAATGAAAATTATTACGCGGTATATAGTTGATAAGGTCCGTTTGGTCTGAAATTAACATTACATAAGTTAATGATATTGCATTTCTATTATCATTACAGAAAGCAATTTAGAAGAAATGTTAAATTCAATAGGATGGAAACGTTTTGGAATATTTAATAGAAATGCAGTATTGGAAAAACTTAAATAAAATGAAAAAAATAACTATTACCCGGTACAGCGATCATCAAATTAAGTTGGGCTGAAATCGACATTATATAATTTAAGCATATTAGATTTAATTTGCTACTATAAATTATTACATTTTATATTTATAAATTGGAAGAAAAAGGTCAAAGTAAAAATAGATATAATAAACTTTTCTCAGCAATTACTAGATAAATATTAGTTGCAATTTTCATATATTTTTTTCTACATTTATCATTTTATTTTTTAACTTTAATATTACAATAGTTATGCTACCGAAACACTTGTAAGAATCTTCATCATTAACCATTTTTTCAATTACATGCTCCAATCCATCTAGAAGAGTAGACAAAGATTAAGGCTATACTAAAAGATTGAAATAAAATTAAAGTGGGTAGGTACTATATAAGTCTTATGATTAACATAATACTATTAAACCAAGTTTAGGACGTAGCTATTTACCCTAACGCTTCTCCTTCGATTAGTTCATTAGAAATCGCAACTTTAAATATAATGTTCTGTACACTGGCTCTACATACCTGGTATACTTTATTAAACTAATTATAGAAACTGTACATCTTAATTGATAAGAACTTCACAATTAGGTACACATAACCAAACACTTATGATATATTTCCATATCAATTGTAAATATTTCTTACTTATTGAAGATATGTCTCCTACAATTAAATCATTCGTACTGTACGCAATCTCGATAGCTTCATCTAAAATACATAATTTTTAAATATGTATAAAAATAGTGAATTAAACATTTTAAAAAACATTTTTTTTACAATAAAAAAAAAAATTACTGACTTGTAAGAAAAACAACCTCCTTATAATATGTCACTGTAAAATAGTGAAATATTGAATTTTTTTTTCAAATTTATAACTACGGTTAATTGGTAATTGTGATAATAAATATATTACCTTCATCATTTGCTAATACGTTTACAATAACAAATGTTATTAAAAAACAGAAAAGTTTCATTTTTATCTGCGAATAAGAACAAACAGAAAATCAATTTACACTAGTCACAGCTGTCTCCGGTGCCTTAATTAAAGTAATTTTTTTTATGGCGAAAATTCTTGTTAGTTTACTCTAATGAAGACATACAGAAATAAGAAATTGGTCTCTGTTAATTATTTGAGTGACACTGTATAAAAGTTAGTCTACACTATTTAAAATACAAAATATAAAAAAAGGAATTAACTAAATATTGTTTTTTAAGTTAGATTTTGAGAAGGGACATTTAGAATACACATTTCTTTCTAAACTTCGAATAAAGCTTTTACAATCAACCGAGGATTGATTTTAATCAAAGCTATTCATAATTTTATGGTGGTAAAGGTCTAAGAGTTTAGAGACGATGCTGAATACCATAACTGTTGGGGTACTTGAGTAGAATGTAGTGCGGTAGAGAAATGCGTTCAGATAATAATAACTCTACGCGCTTATTTTACTGCACTCTATCACCCATCTTACTCTTTGACCTTTAAAAACTTAAAAAGTAATCTTCCAAAAGTAGCTATCAACCAGTAAAAATTCTCAACAAACTATTCTTAATCAGATGGCTATCTTGAACTTTTTTTTTTTTTAATGTAACACAAATAATTAAATATAAAACAAAAATAAGTAAAATAGTTAAGAGTAGTATAAAAACCGTGTTGTTTTTTTGAGCAATAGCTCAAATAAATATTTAGCTTTAAAAAAATCTTAAATATATACATATATATACATATTTTACTTTAGGATTGTATACAACGAGACGCTACTTACTTTTGGGAGGGATTATGAAAACGATTTCAAAAATGGCTTTTTTTTTACACTAGTTTACATCAAGACAAATAATGTATAAATTAAAAATATTTTTTAAAATTCTCTTCAAAATGTGGATTGTGTAAAACGCAATATTTGTATCTCTTTTAATAAAAAAAAAATAGTAAAACAGCTCGCTCAATAAAGTTGCAAATTAACGCTGACCCGATAACAATATAAGTTTTTCTACACATTAAACTTTGGGTCAATAACTATAGTGACGAAATAAATATTTGGGAAATAATTACAATTATTAGAGTTTGATTGAAATACTTACAACAAATTTTGAACAAATAGAATTTCTTAGAAAATAACCGAATTGATCAGCTTTTGAAACTAAATATTCTTTATTCGTCATATTGATGGGTCTTTTTTTCGACCGAAATTTCCAAGTTTAAAAGGTTTTCGCAGTGTATCTTAGTTCATTTATTTGCGCAGGTGGCTAATTTTTTTTATATGATTTATAGTTTACATATATTACTTCGACGCAGATTTTGGAGTACATGTTTCAGATACGGTAATAATACAATTTATAATAGCTTTAACGATATTGAAACACTAAAATTTGTAGAACGTACATAATATGATGCCGGTATAATAATTAATTAAATGTGACGGTAGGTAATCAGTTCCAGCAAAAGCAGTAATGGCTAACAAAGTATCTACCAATGCTAATTACATTTAATCTAAAACAAAGCTATCTAAAAAAAAGTTAGATTTTTCTGAAATCCAAATTTCGGGCAATCCTATGACTCAAAATCTATTTACAGAAATCATCATCAGATATCCTGAGGTTTTTCGATGGCTCAATAAGTCGCACGAAACAGGTCGACCACGAAATTCGACTGAGGGACCACACCCCTATCGATCTAAACCCGTACCCCTACCCAGCTGAAAAACAAAACACTATAAACGATATAATAAGAGAAATAGAAGATCAAGGTCTAGTAGAACATCGCCCTGGGCAAAACCTATAGTCTTGCAATGAAAAAGGATGGTACCCCACGCCTTTACATCAACTATAGACGATTAAACGAGTTAACGGGATTTGATACTTACCCCATGGCAAATTTAAATGGTATGATAAGGAACACGAAGAGCGCAAAGGTCTTCAGTATACTAGACCTTAAATCCTTTCAAGTATCGTTGAACCCCAATTTTAGGAAATACTCACCTTTTCGTACTCGCAGAGGTTCAGAGTTCTTCTTTTCGGTAATATATTCAGATGACCTTAACAACCATTTAGACCATTTAGGTAAAGTTCTTGAACGTCTAAGTAGACATGTACTGACATGTCACCCTAAGAAATGTAGACTAGAGACCACCGCAATCTCTTTTCTTGGACATCTTGTGGATGCAGAGGGAATACAAAAACAACCCGAAAAACTTTTTGCTATTAGGGACTTTCCAACACTTAGCAAAATAAAGGAGCTTCTTGGGTTCTTAGGCGTATGCAATTGGTATAGCCAGTTTGTTGATAACTATGCGGATACCATCCCTAAAACAGTTATTGAAAAAAAGTTGAAAAGAGGAAATGGTCAGGTAACGAACAGAACGCCTTTGAAAGCATTAAAACGACCCTGTACGACTCCCCAAAACTAAACTCTCTCGACTACAGTAAAATATTCCTCCTCCAAACTGATATAGGTTTAGGAGCTGTTCTTTTCCAACAGGTACCAGCCCGAAGGAAAGACAAGTTATTGTCTACGCTAACAAAAAGTTGAGCAAGACAAAAAAGCGTTATACTGAAGTCGAAAGATAATGTTTAGCTACAATTTGGGCATTCGATAAGTTGCGCCCCTACTTAGAAACGGCACCTTTCGAACTCCTTACTGATAACTTTGCATTGAATTGGATGCATTAGACCAAAGAACAAAAGTCTAAACTAACCCGATGGGCATACCAGCTAAGTAACTTAGATTTCCGAACAATACACGTGCCAAGGTGCCTTAATTAAGCACTTGACATGTTATCCCGGTACCCATCTGATAGTCTCCAACCGCAATATCACTTGACAAAATTCAACAAATCATCTGGTGGTACAACGATCATACTCTAGACAGCCATTGAGGTTAGAAAGAGACTTTCAGGGCCGTGTGACATAGGTTTTACTGGAAAGGTTCGAAAAAGAATATTGGGCCCTTACAAACATTTTGTAAAATCTTTGCTTTTCTCCAGATATGGCCTCATCTGGTAACTTTCAATATGTCTGAATCACTTATAATGTTTCAAGTTTTATATTCTCAAAATGCTTATAAATGCTCAAAATGCTTATTTTCCGAAATGTGTCTTCCTTCAGATGGATCACCAAATATAACTATTTTAAAAATATTCGAATTAGTTCCAACATTTAATTGAATATTCTTTAGATAACTATTATCAATAAACTTTTAGAAACAAAATCGCGTATCGACTAGTACCTAATTTTACCAAAAAAAATTGGACTTGTGCCCGCTCAGAACTTAGCGATACAACTAAGTTGTACAGTTTTGTTTTATATGAATACAAATTCATATTAAATATGCTCGAAAGGTCATGGTTAAGATTAATCGTGAAGAGAGTCTAATATTTGATTTTACTGTTTGTTTTATTGATATAAAAGGATGGAGTGCATGATGGCCCAAAACATACTAGGAATAAATAAAGTCGACGATAGATGATGAAGAGGATAAGAACATTTTTATTTTTAAAAACCATTCAAATTATATTCTGTATAATAAGGTAAAAGGTATTAAGTATATATTTAAATTTACGCATAAGTAACAAATGTAATTATAGTTGTAAGTACAATATTTATTATGAAATAATTTGATGGCTATTAGTGTAATATGAAATAGAATATTAGTGCAATAAAAAATAATTATTACAATCAAATAACAATAGTATAATACAAGTTTTAGAAAATATACCATTGATTAATGGTCTAAATTATATTAACAAGCTCCTCAAGTAGTTGAGCTTATTTGCGACCATACGCCATTGATTTTTTTGAATTTTCTTTCTATAGTTCCATCATCCAGAGTACAAGTATTCTCATTGGAGTCAATCCAAATTTTTTTTATGTATAACGTTGGCAATTGTGTACTCATGTATAATCCCATCAAACGACAAAACCGTAATAAAGGGCAATCACGTATAGATCCATCTAAAAAATAAGATTTTTTTTTTTATTTGCTAAAATTAACTTATTCTATACCTTATTAACTATTCTGTAACATTTTAGTACAAATAAAATAAGGTAAATTTCAACTCTAAAGTAAGCTCTTAAGACTATTTACAACTTATGAAAAGTTCGCAATTACTTTGGTCTTCGACGACTTCAGGATTTTCAGTTCCTGTAACAAATACAGAAATGTAATCAAATCGAAATGTAGTTAATAAATCCAGGTGTATTTATTTGATATTATTTAACAGTCACCCATAGAACTTCAAATTTAAACTTACCTAATACACGTTGTCTGATTGTATTTTCTAATGATGTTCCAGTAGCTCTTCTCTCTTCTATAAGAGTTGCCAAATTTGAGCCTACCAAATCTACGAAAATAATTATTAAATTACTGTGTTGAAAAGAAATAATGTGCCCTTAACCAAATAACATAATCATTTTATCTTAAATATGTTTTTTAAGCCAGATTGATGTTGTGGCTTCTCCTGCCATATGGATCGTCGCAACAAAAGGACTCTTAACCCTCACATAGTAAGTGGGCTTGAATGCCCACTTACTATCGATATATAGCTTTAGACTTAAAATCGATTTTAATAGTTTGCTCTAGAACTACAAATGTGTATAATGTTTTTAATGTTATATTTACTTAATGTATCTCTAACTTCTAGTTCCAAAAAAAACTGGTCGAACATAGTTCCTAAAATTAAAATCAAAATATATTTTTATGTAACTACATATTTTTTACGAATGAAAAAAATATGTCATGTTCGTATTTTGTCAATAGAATCTTACTAGTCACTACTTTTCTGTATGGTATACTTTTCCCTAAGTCCATATTATTATTTACCTATTACACGTCTGAATATTTTTTTTATAGCTGTTTTAACAAGACGTCTTCTCTGATTTGCAAGGATTGTCAAATCTAAGCTTCCAAAATCTGTGAAAATGATTAAATGTCGTGTTGCGAATAAATAATAAAAATAAAATATATTTTAGTTGGTCGTGATAAATAATTCCATTACATTTCAAAAAATTGTTATTTAACTAATTTTTTGTACATTCTGTCATTAGTGTTATTGCTTAACGTATGCATTCTTTCTATACTTGAAATCACAAAGAACTTATTACATATTAACATTGGTTACTATGAGGAGCAAAAATATTCAAGGTGTTGTTATGGCTCCCTCTTGAATTAGAGCACCCAAGCAAACAAAAAAAAGATAAAAATCTACACCCGTAGCGTAAACATATGTCTGAATATCTCACTCTCTCTCTTTCTCTACTGAACAAAAGTTTTTACTGTTAAAACTATCGTTTGATAAAATATATTAAATAAATAAGCTTCAAAGGCTATTTACGACCATCGAAAAATTCGTAATTACCTTGGCTTTCATCAGCTTCGGGAAAATCAATTTCTGTAACAAATACATCAAACATCATAACATTATGCAGTTAATAAAACCTGGTTTGTACATTTTATATTTTATAAAAAACATAATCTGTGAAGCGAAAAGGGACAATACGTAGCTTTGTGACTACAAATATGCATAATTATTAATATTTTTAATGATATGATTACCCAATGTGTCTTTTATTTCTTGTTGCATATAATTCTGGTAATTTATGCATTCTAAAATGTATAATTGTATTGTAAATTGTAAATGTAAAATAAGGGTTTGTATATGCATGAAGTATATGATATAAACAAATTTGTTTACTTTTTATTGGTGAAAGGTATTCCATTCCTGAAATTAAATAAAAATCTTGTGGTCTATATATAACTTTATGACTTTAACATTTAAATTAATTAAAATGATTTTATTTGTATAGTTGTTCTTTAGAACTACAAGTATTAACAATGTTTTTTTTAAACTTTATATTTACCTAATGTATCTCTTATTTCTTGTCGAACAAATAACTGGTATTGCATACCAAGCACTAAAATTAAAACAAAAAATATTTTTATCTACCCATACATTTTTTTTGACTGGTAACAGGTTATAAGTACATATGGCTATTTTAAAATGATTTAAAAATAATGAATATGTGTTAGGTATATTAAATATGAAATACAAAAAAGTGGTTACTATGCATTGGAAAAAAGGGAACCAAGCCTGAAATAAAAAAAAAAAATCTTTTGTTTATAAATAATATCAAGAAATTTCGCGGAAACACTCCTATAATGTGTAATGGAAATGATTACTTGGTATATGATTGACAAGGTCCGTTTTGTCTGAAATTAACATTGTATAAATTAATGATATTGCATTTAATTTTCAATTATTTAACACGGAGACGAAGCTCAAGATGGGAAATAAAATTTGTATTAGTAGTTCGGAAAAAATGTGTTCCACCGGAATTATGAAATTTAATAGGAATGAAATATTGGAAAAATTGGAATAAAACTTTTACCCGGTACAGCCATCATCAAATTAATTTTGGCTGAAATCAACATTATATAAATCGATGATATTAGATTAAATTTTGTATTATAAATAATTACATTCAATTTTTATAAATTTGTAGAAAAATGTCAAAGTAGAAAAAAACTATATTAAATAGACTAGAGAAACTTTATGAAAAATAATGGCTGAATTGAAGCAATTTTGTTGACTAAGCTTGCATCAGTATTTTTCATAAAGATTCTATTTAGAATTTGGAAAAAAATCTAATCACATATTGCATAAATTGCATAAAGATAAATTTAAGCTGCAATTATTATATAATTTTCATATTTTTTTTCTACTTTTATCATTTTATTTTTTGTGTTAATATTGTTATTATTATGCTACCGAAAGACTTGTAAGAATCTTCATCATTAACCATTTTTTCAATTACATACTCCAATCCATCTAGAAAAAGCAGATTAAGATTTATGCTATACTAAAATATTGAAATACAAATAAAGTAGGTACCATTTAAAACTTATAATAAACATAATAATATTAAACCAAGTTTAGGGCGTAGCTATTTAACCTAACACTACTTTAAATATAATGTTCTGTACACCGATTCTACATACCTGGTATACTCTAATAAACTAATTATAACAACTGTACACTTTATTTACAAAGAACTTGCCAATTAGGTACACATAACAATACACTTATATATCGCCATATCAATTGTAAATTTATCTTACTTGTTACAAAATTGTCTCCTTCAATTAATTCATTTGTATTATACGCAAGCTCAATAGCTGCATCTGTAATACATAATTTTAAAATTGTATGTATGGAATATGTATATAAATAGTGAATTTAAAATTTTAAAAAACTTTTTTTTATAAAAATAAAAATTACTGACTTGTAAAAAAAACTACCTTCTTATATGTCACTGTAAAAAAGTGAAGTATTGAATTTTTTTTCAAATTTATAACTACGGTTATTTAGTAATACTATTAGAACAATTATTACCTTCATCATTTGCCAATACGTTGACAAGGACAAATGTTGTTAAAAAACAGAAAAGTTTCATTTTTATCTGCAAATAAGAGTAAACATAAAATCAAAATATATTAGTAACAGCTGCCTCCGGTGCCTAAACTTGACTTCAAATAATTATTTACAAGAATCGATAATTGATTTAAATTAAGGCTGTTCATAAATATACAGTGGAAAAAGTATATAATTTCAGAGACGATACTGGGTGACGATCTGTTTTTAAAATAAAAAATTCCTTGAAATAAAGTTGTCATCGTTAAATACTTGAGTAGAATGGAGTGCGATAGAGTAATGCGTGCACATAATAATAAATCTATTCGCTTATTCTACCGCACTCTATCTCCCATCCTAGCTTCGAACCTTTTATAATAAAAAAATGAATCATTCAAAACTGGCTATCGACCAGTCAAAATTCTCAGCAAATTTTTCTCAACAAAATATGACTAAAATAAAATGGCTATCATGATTTTTTTTTTTTAATGTAACAAAAAAAACTACAAAATAACAGTTAAGAGTATTATATAAATCGTGTTGTTTATAGCTCAAATGAGCTTAAATGAATTAAAAAAAAAATCTTAAGCATTCATACTAAAACAAAAGTTGTATAATTGGTCACGTCCTTGTGGCACACCCTGTACAAACCTAAAGTAAAAAAAAAATTCAAAGAATGTTTTCTCAACCATAGTCCATAATTCAAAAAATAAATATTTGGCACAATGGTTTAATATTTCATCTTGACTAGAAAGTTTCAATAATACAAATAAAAAAAAAAACAAAACTGAACTCGTATATTATGCAGAATTTGGTTTTCCTAATTATATTTTATTCATTTTGATAGTTATTAAATTATTTGAGTTATGATTAATAAAATCTATATTATTTTGCTGAATATTAATTTTTTAATTTTTATTCTTTAGGTTTGTATACGCCAAGACACTACTTTTGTGAGGAATTATGAAAACGTTTTCAAAAATGGCTTTTTTTCTACAGTTTACATCAAGCCAATAATATAATAATAGTATCTCTGCTCCGCATCAAAGCTAAAATTCATTTAAGATTTCTCTTCAAAATGTGGATTGTGTAAAACCCAATATTTATATCTGTTTTAGTAAAAATATAAGAAGACCGTTAGCTCAACTTAATACTGTTTTTCTACACTATACATTCTGGTTTAATAACCTAAATTATTAAGATTTTTCGAGTGTGGTTGAAATACTTACTATAATAATATTTGAGCTGACAGAACTTTTTAGACATTAATCGAACTGAATAGCTTTTGAAACTAAATATTCTTCATGGATGTGCCTTTATTTCGACCGAAAAATCATAGTCTAATAGTTTTTGCAGTGTAACTTTGTTCATTTATTTGCACAGCTGGTTCGTTTTTTTTATAAATATATATCATTTATGGTGTACACACATTACTTCTACACGGAGTTTAGACTCGGATGTTTCAGATACAGTAATAATATAATTTATAAAAACTTTGACGGTATTAAAATACTAAAATTTAAATAACGAACATAGTATTAGATACTGATCTAATAATCATGAACAAAAATATTAGAAAAATAAAAATAATAAGTACAACGTTAACGAATTAACAGAGAAACGTTGTATAACCTTGCTCAGTATATTAGTATAGTCCAACTCAAATATAAACCAAGATTAATTATAAATTAGCATAATTGTTCAAAGGGGGTATTTCATTTAAAATTGATTTAATCACTTTTGAAAGCTTCGACGTGAATCTGTACATAGTAAAACATAGTAGAGTATAAAGTGAATACAGTCTAAATCAGTATAGTAATTCTTGGTCTACCTAAAGATCTTTTTCTCAAAGGGCGGAGCTCTGTTCAGATGGATCACTCTGTATAACTTTTTCAAAAATAACCCAATCAGTTGAAAACTAGTATGGAATATTCTTTAGATAACGTATTATCGATAAACTTGGCCAACTAATAAAATATATCAAAAGTCCTTTCTCCTAGAAGGGGTATAAGACTTGGTTAAGTTTGAACTTAAAGAGAGAGTCTTAATATATTATTTTACTGATTTTTTCATGATATATAGAGATGGAGTGTAGATTGACTTACAACTTACTAGGGATAAAAAATGACGAAGAAATAGTTGCATATAGCGATAGATATAGGAGATAAGAACAATTTTATTTTTAAAAATTATTGAAACTAAGTATTCTGTATAATATAGTAAAAAGTATTAGGTATATGTTTAAATCTAAACAAAAGCAACAAATGTGATTATAATTGTGAGTACTTGTTTATTATGAGAGCAATATGATATAGGATATTAGTGCAATATTATTATAATAAAATAAAAATGGTATAATACAAATTCAGAAGATAAAGTATTGTTTCATGGTCTAAATTATATTCAAAGCTCCTCAAGTAGTTGAGCTTATTTCCGACCTGGCGCCATTAATTTGTTTGTATCTTCTTTGTGTAGTGCCATCATTCAGAGTACAAGTATTATTAATGGGGTCAATCCGAAGTTCTTTTATGTATGATGTTAGAAATTGTGTACTTATGTATAATCCTACCAAACGACACAACGTTAATAAAGAGGCATCACGTACAGATCCATCTAAAATATAAAAACATTTTTTTTTTATTTGGTAAAATTGCCATATTAGTCACTACTCTTTAACATTTTAGTACAAATAAACAAATTTCAATTTTTAAACAAGCTTTCAAGGCTATTTACGAATACCGAAATTATTATATATAATTACTTCGGTCTTCAACAACTTCAGTAATATCATTTCCTGTAACAAATACATCAAATCGTTATGCAGTTAATAAAACTCTGTGTGTTCATTTTATTTAATTTAACATACACCCATACAACTCCATATTAAAACTTACCTAGTACACGTCGTCTGATTGTATTTTCTAAAGACGTTCCAGTAACTCTTCTCTCTTCTACAAGGGTTGTCAAATTTGAACCCACCAAATCTACGAAAAAATATTTTTAATGACGGTGTTGAGAAAAAATGATAAAAAATATTTAAGTTTTTAGTTTTGTTATATTAAATTTAATATTTTACATATATTGTTTTACCGCTTCTTCTTCTTTGATGTATATTATGTAATTTGGATTTTTTAAACTTATCACAAACCTCCGAATACAAACAAGTTTTTAGAAAACGACTTAAAAGTGTTCGACGCAATGTACCAAAAAATTAACACAAAGAACACAGAAAATGAAAAGAATAGCACGCCGTTTTACAGGAAAGAAGTTGGGATGTATTTAAAAAGATTTAAAAAAATGGTGAAAGGAGGACAAACACACACACGATACAGCTCCAGTACGATATACCACGGTCAGGTGAGTTCGGCTATTTATTAAAATAATAACATGAGTAGAGTGACTAGGGAAGATAGAATAAGAAATGAATACATAAGGGGGAGTCTATGAGTTGCATCAGTTGTGGCAAAAATGAGAGAGAATTGATTGAGATGGTTCGGCATGTTTTGAGAGAGATGAGGCAGAGGCAGTGAGAGGTGTCATGGAGATAAATTTAGGACTAGGGTGGCCGACCCCATGTTGTTAGGAGTGTAAGACGACAATGAAGAAGAAGAATAAGAAGAATATAGAATATAGAATTATTATTATTGAAACGACACGATACGATATGACGTTAGGTTAGGTTGGGATAGGTTGGCAACAATGTTACATCTTATCTCATATCAAATAGATTAATTTAGATAAGGTTTAGTGATAAAACTTATCAATTGAATCCAAAATTAGTTTACTTTTCTGAAACCAAGAGGCGCTGCTAGGGGGCTAAGTGCCTCATATAGTACCTATATATAGCTTTATGAATTAATGCTTTAAATCGATATTTATAGTTTTTCATTAGAACTACAAATATGTTTAATTATAAATATTTACTTAATGTATCTCTTATTTCAAGTTGCATCATAAACTGGTCATACATGAACCTAAAAATAAAAATAAATATATTTTAATGTAATATTTGTCATGTTGGTATTTGTCAATAGTTCCTAATTTTATTCATGGTGCCAGACACAACTATTTTATTTGTTAAAATAAAGTCATAACAAAATAATAGACTAAATTGCATGGTGTCCGCATTGTACAACCATGCTATTTGTAATACAAGAAATTATGTGTCAGTAATTATCACTTAATTAGACAATAGTTGTTAAAAAAATTATCTTAAAACGCTTATTTTTCCTTAGAATAATCACAATTTTGTAGTGTTTCTTGTTTTTTATTAAAAAAAAATAATAATAAGAAATACAAACATACAAAACCCAAATTTTGACAACCTTCCCCCCCCCCGCGTGGTTTAGAGGTTGAACATTTTCTGGATACTTCAATTTTATTCGCGCAATTTAAGAGCTTAAAAAAGATAATTTCGTCTAAACACTAATTAAAAGAAACTCATTAAATCCGGTTAGTTTAGAAGGTTTTATTATGATGTCCATTAATAAACATCCATAAACTGAATGAAGTAGACAACGAAGAAGTTAAGCATTTATTTGGTTTACCAAACGAGACCATGTCAAAACAGTACCTTCTACGCAATATCTAAATTCTATCATCTAAAATATACTGACATCTGCATTGGGCTTGTAAAATTCAAATTTAAACGTCGTAAAAAAAATTTAAATATGACCAATTCAAAAAAAATTGTGTAAACGATTTTTTATTTATTTTGGTATTGTAATAAAAAATTGAAGCTCTATGCGGATTGGTAGGAAGTCATCTTTTCAAAATAGCTACATATCTTACGTAAAAAAATGGACATTCAAAATGTACACCTCATTTTAACCGAGCACTAATTTTCATATTTTTGCCATTTTTCAAAATAGAAAAAGTGAATGTCCAAATTGGTCATCTGAAGGATATCTACCTGACCACTACTCAAACCCACTCTGGCAACCCGGACATCCAATTACCTGAGGTCATGCACGTGTCGCTAAATTGCACAAATCCGCCACCAGTCACACGGGACACATGAAGACTCTATTAATTAGTCATCTTACTTTGAAATCGTAAACGGCTTATAATTGTCTTAAGCGTTTTCATTAATAACCTAAGGTTATTATTAAGTCTTGTATTTAGTTAACTATTTACTGAGTTAACTTAAATAAATATTTAAAAAACTGCAACCTATCTTCACTATATTGTGATTAAATCTCAAAGGACCGCCTGTCCAACGAAGACGCAGCCACGAGGGGTTGGTTTAACAGCATAGCAAGGTTAGAAAACGAACTTGAAAAGTATTTTGTGTACCGCACTTTGCTGAATATTAATTTTTTTTTTCTTTTATGTTTGTATATACCGAGACTACGAGATTTGTAACTGTTTATTAAAACACATAAGAAAGCCGTTCGCTTAAAAACGATGTCAATGGACGCTCTTAAGACCCGATAAAAAATAACTATCAATACAAATTATTATTTTTACACTAAAACTTTTGGTTCAATAAGCTAGATGATTACAGCTTTTAGAGTTTCAGTGAAATACTTACAGTATTAATTGTTGAGCTGATAGAGTTTCTTAGACAATAATCGACTTGACCAACTTTTGTACTAAATTTTCTTTTTGTGACTTATGAATGGCCTTATATTTTGACCAAAAAATGAGAATCTATTAGGTTTTTGCGGTGATACGATGTTCATTTATTTGCAGAACTGGCTAATTTTTTTTTTAAACAATTTATGTTGTACATGCATTACTTCGACGCGGAGTTTAAACTATATATTCCGGTTACGGTTGTAAATTATAATATAATTTGAATAAAATTTTTGGAAGCATTTTCTTAAATATGATTTTATTATTTCTTTATATACATTGATTTCATATGCTAGTATAAACTAAACGAAGTAGAAAACGCAGAAATGAAGAATTTACTTGGTTTACCAAACGAGACAATGTCAAATCTATCTAATGTTACTTTAATTTTATTTTGTATTTAAAATATTGGTTTTGTTTCAATAAGAAAATATTTTCAAGAGCATTAATAATTAAGTGTCCTGTGTCAAAAGTAAATTTGTCATAGGTACGTTTTTGTCTAACGTAGACAAAACAAATTAAAACCTTATTTTATTTTTAGAAATAAAGGTAAACATAAGTCGACATATTTAATATTCAAAAACTGCCCATAGTGTATGACTTTGCGTCAGTCAGCACCTGCAACGCACTTAAAATCATTTCGAATAGTAATGCGGAATCCTAGGATATTATGTAATTTATATAATATCAGTGACCCATACAGGGGTTTTTTTATTTGGTAGGAGGAGAGGAATATATGCCTTGACTAGGTATAAAATAAATATTGCAAATTTCCAAACCAAAATTCTCAAGATAAGAAATTATGATAGGTAGCCATGGCCTTTCCCTTTGTGGTGTCAACTCGACATTATTAAACATCAATTTAATAATCTACCCGATGCATAGGCTAGCTTATTAGTAACTAGTAGGCTCAATGTTACAATCACCCACTCAGCCTGAGCTCAGCGATACAACTAGATTGTATAGTTTTATTTTATATAACTGTATTTGTATTGTATGTGACCGAGAGGTCATGGTTAAGTTTAATCGTGAAGAGAGTATTATTAATAATATTTTACTGTTTGTTTTATAGAAATAGAAGGATGGAGTGCAGATTGAAATATAACTTACTAAGAATAAATAATGACGAAGAAATGGCTAAAAATGGCGATAGATGTAGAAGACAAGAACAATTTTATTTTTAAATATAATTTGAACTGAGTATTCTGTATAATATGGTAAAAAGTATTAGATATCTGTATATGTTTAAATTTATACATAAAGGAACACACGGGATTATAATTGAGTAAAAACTATTTATTTAAAATATATTAAATCAATTGACAGTTAATAGTGCAATAAGAAAATATTATTACAACGAAATAAGTATAGTGTAATATAATTATAGAAGATAAGTATTAGATATATGTTTAAAACTACACATAAGATACAAATGTGGTTATATTGTAAATTAAAACTGTTTATCATGATATATATAAAATTAGTTGACAGCTATTAGTGCAGTAAGAAATAATACATTAATGCATTATGAAAATATTATTACAATAAAATAAAAATATTATAATATCATTTTAGAAGATATAATACCATTGTTTCGTGGTCTAAACTATACAGTTTCTCTAACAATTGGACATAGTTGCCACCATACGTCATTAATTTTTTTAAATCTTCTCTCTATAGTTCCATCATGCATGTTACAAGTATTATTATCGGGGTCAATCCAAAGCTCTCTTATGTATGATCTCGGAAATTGTGCACTTATATATAGTCCTATCAAACGACACAACCCCCATAAAAAAACATCATGGACAGATCCATCTGAAAAATTAAAAAACAATTTTTTAATTTGCTAAAGTTAGCTTACCAAGTAATAATACTCTGTAACATTTTAGTATAAATTTCATCTCTAAAATAAGCTTTAAAAGCTATTAACGACTATCAAAAAAATAGTAATTACTTGTTTCTTCAACAACTTCAGAAGTATCAGTTCCTGTAACAAATACATCAAATCGATTTACAGTTAATACAAAATTGGTGGATACATTTCATATAATATAAGTTAATACCATCACTTTAAATCACATATAACTCCATATTAATATTTACCTAGTACACCTCGTCTAATTGTATTTTCTATAGATGTTCCGGTAACTCTTCTCTCTTCTGCAAGGGTTGTTAAATTTAAACGTCCCAAATCTACGATAAAAATTATTAATTGTATATTGAGAAGAAATAATAAAAACTATTTTAGTTGGTCGTGATACATAATTACACTACATTTCAAAGAATTAAGATATAAAAAAATGTTTTATTCAACCAGTCATTAGAGTTAAAACTCAACAAATGTATTTTTTCTATACATGAAATCCCAAAGAACTTATTACACATTAACATTAATTGTAACTTTAGATTGATGAGGAGCGAAAATATTCAAGGTATAGTTAGACTCCCTACTAAATTAGAGCATCCGATATTAAAAAAAAAAGTTTAAAAATCTAAAATAACACCGTAAAGGTTTACTAGTTCTCACTCTTTCGCTCTTTCTTTCACCTCAACAAAAAGTTTATTTTTATTACATTATTATTGTTTGACATAAAACATTAAAATAATAAAATGAAGCAAATTTCAACTCTAATCTTTAACGGCTATATTTTACGAATATTGAAAAATTCGTTATTACCTTCGCTTACTTCATTGTCTTCAGAAATAGCAATTTATGTAACAAATAAATCAAACATGAAATCATTATACAATTAGCAACAGTTATTTGAATAAACGGTTTATATCATAAAATGTTCAAGCATAAAACAAATGTGAGGCACAAAAGGGTAAAGGGACCCTACTTCGCAAACATCAAATTTTGAGTTATTGGTAATTAAACCTTACCAAAAATTAAAATAAGTACCCTTAACCAAACCAAATAATATATTTTCACTAAATATGTTTCTAACCCAGATCGATGTGTTGGGCTCTACTGTGATTTAGATTCTCGAGACAAGAGGTCCTTTTTCCCTTTCCGTCTCACTTATAAGTAGTAGGAAGTCCTCTCGGTGGCAGAAAAGCGAAATTATTTTTGGCTTCAATTGATAAGCGTTATCAATTACGCTAACTAATTATAGATATAATTTATAATTTGTTTAAAAAAATAAGTCGAATCGAGATTCGAACCGGAGACTCCCCGCATGCCGATCAAAAGCACATATTGACATTTTGGTAAAGTCAACCGCTGTTGCCGGCTGTTTTTGACTATGATCCCTCGCTAACTACCTATTTTTAAATCAACATAAATAGCAAGGCATACATTTCATGAACTTTTTAAGTTGAGAATAATGTACTTAAAATTTTAACTTGTCAACCACCGATTTTGAATAACTATGTATTCTTGGAGTTTAGGATAAGAGAAAGGTCGAGTGTAGTATTATTTTTATCAGCGAGCACTTTTCAACCGCACTTCCCTTCAGGTCCTCACTTTCAAAAACTAAAAACTCAAATAACATTTAACAATAGGAATATAAATATTTTTGTTATTATTGAATCGACACGGTACGATAATAAGCGATAATAAGCGATATGTAGACCTAGATAAAACACTTCTTGGCACACCACATGATACCCACCGGCAAGATACGTCGCGATCAGTTCAGGTCATCGACATTATTAGGTTAGGTTAGGTTAAGTTGGCAACGATGGGGTGGCCAAGGTGCGGGGTGCTCCAACTCCTACTCATAAACTATAGCGTTTTAACTTTAAATCGATTTTTTTTTAGTTTTCATTAGATCTACAAATATGTATTTTATAATATATTTTTTAAATTTTATACTTACTTAATGTATTTCTTACTTCTAGTTTTAGTTGCATCATAAATTGGTCATACTTGGGTCCTACAATTATAAACAAATTATAAATTAAGTTACCTAATTTTTTTTATAATTAACACCAATATGTCATTCTTTGTGATACAGATCACAACTATCTTATTTGATAAAATAAAGTCGTAACAAAATAATAGAATATGCATGGTGTCAATATTGTACAGACATGCTATTTGTATTACAAGAAAGTATATTATGTTAGTAGCCATAACTTATTATGATAATTGTTAAAATTTAAAATAAGTTTTATCCTTGTTATATTGTAGTAAAATATTCTTATTAAATCTCTTATAAAAAATGAATATTCTCGTGTATTTAATATATATTTATATATTAACGGTTTAAAACCCGTACAACTTCTTATTAATTTTTACCTAATTTACGTCTGAATATATTTTTTAAAGATGTTATAACACGACGTCTTCTCTGTTCTGCAAGGGTTGTCAAATTTAAGCCTTCAGAATCTACGAAAATAATTATTAAATTACTGTATTGAGAAGAAATAACAAAAAACATTTTAGTTGGTCGTGATAAATAATTTCATTACATTTCAAAAAATTCTGATATATTTATAGTTTTTTGTACATCCAGTCATTAGTGTTAATACCCAACGAATGTATTCTCTTTATAGTTAAAATGCCAAAGAAATTATTACACATTAACATTGATGTAAACTTTAGGTTGACGAGGAGCAAAAATATTCAGGATGTAGTCTCTCTTAAAAAGAAGGTATAAAAATCTACACCCGTTGCGTATTAAATTTCCGGGTTGCTAATTGTTCAAAAAAAAAAAAATATATTATTATAAATTAATTTCCTATTAAAAAGTGGTAAAAACTAATTTATAAGCATAACGTAAAAAAAATCATCGTAAATAGTAACTATGTCTCACTCTCTTGCTGTCTCTTTCTTTCTCCTAAATAAATAGTCAAACTATCGTTTGACATACAGCATTATGCAAATAAAATAGAACGCATTTTAACTCTAACACAAGTTTTAAAGGCTGATAACGAGTATCGAAAAATTCGTATTTACCTTCGTGATATAGAGCATCAGAAATAGCAATGCCTGTAAAAAATACACCAAACATCAAATCATTGTGCAGAATTTTACTAACCACATTTTATAATAAATAACAGTGACTCCAAAACTGAAATAAATTAGACCAAGTAATTAAGGCAAAATATAATTGTATAAATGTTGAATTATTTATCATAATAAAATTTGAACAAATTTGAACTACAAATATATGGGGCATCGGAGTCAAACCTCGTGAATATCGGCATAACATCACCACATTATTTCGAAATTTTTTTTTTCAACTACTTTACCTCAAGTATTTTTTTTAGAATTTATATTACCTAAGTTATTTTTCACAAAAAATCAATTGCGACCAGCTTAAACGAAAAAAGTCTCTGATTTTATATTAAAATTTTCAGAATTTAAAAACTGGGCGATATCGATTTTTCGCGCTAAATAACTTAAAACCCCTCTATTTTAGTGGTAAAAAGGGTGATAAAACTTTCAAAAAATAAGGGACTTACTAAAAAACCAATTTTGAGGAGACCGGTTCGATTACCATAGGTTTGACTCAGAATGTCTCATTTATATAATTATTCATTTTTTTTAATTTGATACTTACCCAATGTCTCCTTTATTTCTTTTCGAATATTTAACTGGTATTGAGCGGCATAAACTAAAATTTAAAACAAAACATATTTTGATTTACCTACATATTTATTTTTTAATTAAAAACAATATTATGGAATTTGAAAATAGGTATATGTGATCATTTTTATAGTGTTTATTAATAATGAATAGGCGTTAGATATTATATTAAACATAAACTATTGAAATATGGTTACCAGTCGGTGGGAAAAAGCGAGCTAATGCTGAAATTAAAACAAAAATCTTTTGTTCAAAAAAAAATATCAAACAACTTCGCGAAAACATTTCCATAATGTACAATGAAAATGATTACCCGTTACAATGTTGGCAAGGTCCACTTGATCTGAAATTAACTTTACATAAATAAATAGTAATGCATTTGCTGCTCAAGGTAGAAAACAAATGTTTATTAGTAACTGGGAAGAAATGTATTCCATCGGATATTTAGTACGATGAGAATCGTTTTGGAAAATTCAACAGAAATGAAATTTTGGCAATATTATCATAACATTCAACAAAAGCTATTACCCGGTGCAGTGATCATCAAATTGATTTTGGCTAAAATCGACATTATAAAAATGAATGATATTAGATTTGTTTTGCTACTACAAATTATTACATTTTATATTTATAAATTGAAAGAAGAAGGTCAAAGTAGAAAAATTGGTTGACTAAGCTTACATCAGTATTTTTCATAAAGATTTTATTTAGATTGTAATTTTTATATCATTTTCAAATATTTTTTTTTACTATTATAATTTTTTTAATATTATTATAATTATGCTACCGAAATTCCTGTTAGGAGAACCTTCATCATTAACAATTTTTTCAATTATATATTCCAATCCATCTAGAACAAGCAGACAAAGATTTAGACTATACCAAAAAATTCAAATAAAATTAAAGTAATAACTACTGTTCTATAAATAGAAAATTTTTAAACCATGTTTAGCCATATACATTTAACTTAATAATTCTATTAGCTTATTAAAAGGATCCACTTTAAATATAATATTCTGTACACTGGTTCAACACACCTGGTGTACTTTGTTAAACTAATACAAGAAATTATTATAATCAATTATATATTACATTATATAAAATAGCAATTTTATAAAGTACTTGACTAATAAGTACTCATAACAAAACACTTATATTATAATGGCATATCAATTTTATATATCTTACTTGCTCTAGAATTATTTCCTACAATTAAATCATTCTTATTAAATGCTTGCTCGATGGCTGCATCTGTAATACATAATTTAAAAAAATGTATAAGAACAATGAATTTAAAAACTTTATAAAGACAAAAAAAAAACACCGACTTGTAAGAAAAACAATCTTTTTATATGTCTCTGTAAAAATAAGAGGAATTGATTTTTTTTTCATATGTAGGTACAACTCTATTAGGTTTTTAATTGTGAAAATAAAATAATTACCATCATCATCATCGTTTGCCGATACACTTACAAGGATAAATGTGAATAAAAAACAGAAAAGTTTCATTTTTATCTGCAAATAAAATAAACATAAATAAAATCAATTTATATTAGTCACAACTGTCTCCGGTGCCAAGATGAGAAGGTTTTGGTTTTGCGAGACTGATCTTTATACGATTTATATATGTATATACATTTTTTTTCTAGACAACAATATTTTCTATACCCTTAAAATTGATTTTTTTGTATTGTTACAATGCCATTTATATTATACATCTTATCCTGTATTAACCGAGCACTAATTTTCATATTGTTACCATTTTTCAAAATACTAAGAACATATTATTATATAAGCATGTTGTATTGTGACGCACAACACATACCGCGGGAAAGGGCGCAATTAAACTGTTTTCACAGACCTGCAAGACGGCGCATCTGCATAGTTCAAGGACCGGAGTTGGCAAACGCGTGTCACTAATGGCTATCAAGCGCGCATTTGCAAAAGTGGATGTCCAAATTGGTCATCTGAGGGGATATCTACCTGACCACTACTCAATGTATCTGATAAGAACGGATGGTTTGTTTTTAGCCGACAAAAACCGTGGCGCTTATAGTGCAAATGAGTATAACTTATTTAAAAAAACCAATTTCAAAAATATTCACTAGAACAAAAGTTATTTAATTTTTCAAATCTTTGTGGGCCACCCTGTACAAGCATATGTGACTGATCAGCAAGTGGACCAACCCCATTCTCATTCCCATCCCCACCCCAACCCCATCTCCAGCCTCTCCACATCCCCTTATCTGTAACTCTTATCTCTAATATCTAATCTCTTATCTTTCTTATCTTATCAGATAAATCTTCTGATATTTTTGTGAGGAAAAAAAGTGAAAAGGATTCATGATAAGGACAAATTTTCTTCGGTAACGTTCTGCGTGATGCACGCACACACAGATTTTCTTATTGACCCCCCAGCCAGATAACATATCCATGTGGAAATTCTTAAACATATACATATACTAGAACAAAAGTTATTTAATTTGTCAGGTGTTTGTGGCACACCCTGTGTACACAAACCTAAAGTAAAAAATAACATTTTGATATTTCCTCTGTTCTAATTTAAAAAATCAACATTTAGCCAAATGCCTTTTATATTTTATTTTTAACTAAAAAAGTTTTAATACTACAAAATTCAAAAAAATAAAATCGGACACGTATATTGTGCAAAATTTTTAAAAAAGTAACTAGCATTAAAAATAACTTATTACTGTTTTTCTACAATAAAAATGTTTAGGGTTTGATTGAAATATTTACAATAATTTGTGAGCTGATAGAATTTCTTAGACAATAATTGACTTGATCAGCTTTTAAAACTAAATTTACTTTATAGGTCTTATAAATAGGATTATATTTTGACCGAAAAATCAGAATCTAATAGGGGTTTGCAGTGTATATGTTTTTTATTATATTACTTATTTTATTATATAAAAGTTTGTTCATAAGTGGGATCACTTGGAGTATTAACTGAGCAATCTATTCTTAGAATTGTGTTTTAAATACTAGCGGCCTCTAAGCTCATCGAGACTCCAACACCTCATTGGGCTTTATAAAAATCAAATGATTTCAATATACAATTTTCATTAGTATAGCAAACATAATTGCACAAACGCCTTTATTTTCAAGTACAATCAAGGTATTGTTCCATGTTTATATGTAATTACTGTGATTCAAGTAGAAATTTAATATATTTTTGTGTACACATAACAGCGGATAACGTTTTTCTCAAATAAAAAATTTAATTAAATATATTTAAAGAAAAGACGGTCGTATTTAGTACTTACAAATAATAAAGGAACACATACGAACTATACAAACAATATTCAAAAAAATAGCTTGATATCTAAACGGTATTTATTCAAACTGAGTATCTTAATAAAAATTACTAAAACTAATATTTTTTTGTTAGGATTTTTTTTTCGCAGTTACAATACAATTTATGACTGGTTTATGTTTATTATTGCATTAAAAAGAAATATTTGTTTAAAAAAACACTACTTATATGTTGAATAAAAGTTTTAGTATTATTTAATAAATAATACTCATTACTGTTTTTTTACACTATAACTTTTTGTTCATTAGCTCGTGCCTATTTAGTTTTAGCTTAATAACAATTTTTAGAGTTTGATAGAAATACTTACTAAAATTGTTGAGCTGATAGAATTTCTTAGACAATTATCGACTTTTGAAGCTAAATGTTCTTCATGTGACTTATAAATGAGTTTATGTTTCGACCGAAAAATCCGAATTTAATAGGTTTTTTTGCAGTGTAACTGTGTTCATTTATTTGAACAGCTAGTTCGTTTTTTTTAATATGATTTATGTTGTACATACATTATTTCGATGCGGAGTTTATACAATGTTCCGGATACAAATATAATATAATTTGAATAAAACATTAACGATATTGCAATATTAATTTGAAAACGTACATAATATCATACCGATATAATAATGAATTTAGATTGATTAGGTAATCTTTTCCAACAAAATCAGTAATGACTAACAAACCTACCTAATGCTAATTACATTTTATCTAAAACAATTACCAGACATTTGAATTATTAAACTATCCCGGATTAAATTATTTGACGGCTTATTGGTTTGGTTTGAAAGTGTTTTAATCATTTCCGAAAGGTTCGATGCGAATCTGCACATAGTATTAGGTTTTACAGCCTAAATCAGTACAGCTTAAACCAGTAGAGTATAAATTAAGTTCTGTCTATACTAATACAGTATAAACTAAATACAGTTTAAACCAGTACAATTCAAACTAAGCACGGTGTAAACCAATAAAGTGCAAATTAGTAAAGTTACAACTAGTATATGTGAACCAAGTATTGTCCAAACCAGTATAGTCGAAATCAAGCAGAGTTTAAACGCGCACATTATAAGACATTATCAATGTGAGGTCCAGTATCCACAGATCGCATAGAAGCGTTTTCTTAAATGTGATTTCAAATTTTCTTTATACAACTTGATTTCGTATACTAGAATCTAGTGCTATAAATTCTAATGAGTATATTGCCAACTAGTTAGATTTTTTTTGTTCATCTCGCGATTCCGTCACTAACGTTATTTGGTGTTAATAAAGGGAAATAGTAGGTATATATCTAACATACAAGGAAGCTTACATACTACAACAACACTAGAGCCAACCCTAATAACCAACCTCCCCTCCCGTGAAGACCACTCGACAGTATAAAACATCAAATGAATAACCTACCCAAGGCGTGGGCTAGTTTGTAAGTAACTTTTGCGCCGAATCGTACAATCGCCCGGACCGATGATTTACCCCAACCCTCTTCTCGGTCTATCCAAAGATCAGCTCCTTACAGGGTTCTGTACTATCATCGAACGTAGCAATGGATTTTGGTTTTCTCCAGGCATGGCTTCTTTTGTTAACTTTCAATAAGTCCGAATCAATTATAATGTTTTCAGTTTTATACACTCAAAATATTTATATTTTCTGAGAAGTGAACTATTTCAGATAGATCACCTAGTATAACTATTTAAAAAACAGTCGAATTAGTTCAAAAATGTTGGCCCAAAACTTACTAGTAACAAATAAAGTCAAAGAAGTAGTTTAATTTTATATAATTGTATTCATGCTGAATGTGCCCGAGCGGTAATGTTTAAGTTTAATCGTGAATAGAGTCTCATTAATATTACTTTACTGTTTGTTTTATAAATATAGAAAGATGCAGTTCGAATTAACTTACAACTTACTAGGAATTAATAATGAAAAAGAAATAGCTATAAATGATGTAGGGATAAGAACACTTTAATTTTTAAAAATGATAAGAGCTAAATATTCTGTACAATATGTTAAATCGTATGAGGTATATGTTTAAATCTACACATAAGCAACAAATGTGGTTATATTGTAAAGTAAAACTGTTTATTATGATATAAATTAAATTTGTTAACATCTATTAGTGCAATATGGAATAATATACAAGTGCAAAATGAAAATATTATTACAATAAAATAAAATAGTATAATATAATGTTAAAAGATATATCATCGTTTCGTGATCTAAATTATATTAAGAGCTCCTCGAGGAATAATTGGACTTAGTTGCCACCATACGTCGTTAATTTTTTTAAATCTTCTTTCCATAGTTCCATCATGCAGGTTACAAGTATGATTATCGGGGTCAATCCGAAGCTCTCTTATGTATGATGTAGGAAATTGTACACTTATGTATAATCCTATCAAACGACACAACCCCCATAAAAAAACATGTTCAGATGATTCAGCTGAAAATGTAATTTAATTTTTTTTAATTTACTTATATTAGCTTACTAGTGAATACTCTGTAGCGTTTTATTATAAATTTCAACTCTAAAATAAGCTTTAAAAGCTATTTACGTTTATCGAGAAAATAGTACTGGGTCATTCCAGGTGAAATCACCTAATGGGTGTGCGAGTATACTTCAAAAATTTTTGAAATTTTTATCATATATTCTTTATGGTCCTTAATAACACAAAAATTAAAAAATAAAATATTTTAATTTTTTTTGGACCTAGTAAAAAAAAAAATATATATTTTTACTTAAAATATGGTTAAGAACACTTAATTCTAATTACAGAGTCGGGAACATAAGGTGTTTTTGGATATTTTTTTATAAAAATTGACCTACCTAGGTCCATTAAGGACCTAGGTTATTAAGGACCTATAAAGAATATATGATAACAATTTTAAACATTTTTGAAGTATAGTCGCACATACATAAGGTGATTGTACGTGGAATGACCCTACTTACTTTCTTCTTCGGCAACTTGAGAAGTATCAGTTCCTGTAACAAGTACATCAAATCGATATACAGTTAATAAAACAATGGTGTATACATTAAATATAATATTAGTTATTATCTTCATTCTAAAACCTAAACAACTTCATATTAATATTTACCTAATACACCTCGTCTGATTGTATTTTCTAAAGACGTTCCAGTAAGTCTTCTTTTTTCTGCTAGGTTTGTCAAATTAAAACGTCCCAAATCTAACGAAAATAATTATCAATATCATTATTATTGTTTGACATAAAACATTCAAATAATAATATGATGCAAATGTCAACTCTAAAACAAGATTTAAAGACTATATTTTACGAATATTGAAAAATTCGTGATAACCTTCGCTTACTTCCTTGTCTTCAGGAATTGCAATTTATGTAACAAATAAATCAAACATCAAATCATTATACAGTTAGCAATAGTTGTTTAAATAAACGGTTTTTATAATATTTTTTTATTATAGGATCATAAAATAAAATGTGACGCGAAAAGGAAAAAGGGATCTCACGTCGCTAACATCAAATTTTGAGTAATTGGTTACTTAAAATTCTGCACTATATTTAAAACATTTTGAGAACAGAATAGTTCTCCTATCTTGAAAATTGGCCATGTTGTTATTTTTGTCAACACAAATATTGTTTGAATTTGTTATCGGAAATATTTTTTTTGAGAAAAAATCCTTTACAGTTATAAAATGATGGTAACTTCTTATTTCACATATTTAAGAAATGAAATTTAACCAAAAATTCAAAAAACTGCCCTTGACCAAACAACATAATATATTTTCACTGAATATTTGTTCAACCCTGATCAATGTGTTGGCCTCTTCTGATATTTAGATTATCGCGATAAGAGGTCCTAGATCCCTTTCCGTTTCTTTTATAAGTAGTAGCATGGCCTCGCGTTGGCATAAAAGTGAACTAGTTTTTGGCTTCATTTAATAAGCTTTATCCATTAACCTAACTAAAAAGAGTAAGAATAATGTAAATTGTTTTCCCCTCCCTCTTGTTTGATTTAAATAAGAATTTTGGAGACTTTTAAACTTATCACGATCCTCCCATATACAAAATGAATTTTCAGAGAACAACCTAAAAGTGTTTAAATCTCATACTACATGCGACTAACGCAATGTACCATAATACAAGAGTAACGAGCAAAATAAATTGAAGCCAAATTTAGCTCATTTGTCTGCCACCCGTAGACACTGCAAAAGGGCCAGTGCCCCAACTCCTACTCACATTAAGTAACTTTACACTTACTTAATGTATTTCTTACTTCTAGTTTTAGTTGCATCATAAACTGGTTATACTTAGTTCCTAAAATTAAAAACGACATATATATTAAGGTACCTCATATTTTTTATGATTGACACCAATATGTCTTTTTTATTTTTGTCAATATAAGTTAACTATATAGTTACCACTTTTCATTGTAATACAGAACACAACTATGTTATTTGTTAAAATTAGGTCATAAAAAATAATAGAATATGCATGGTGTCTGTACAGCCATGCTTATTAATATTTACCTAATTTACGTCTGAATATATTTTTTAAAGCTGTCTTAACACGACGTCTTCTATTATCTACAAGGGTTGTCAAATTTAAGCCTCTAGAATCTACGAAAATAATTTAATTACTGTATTGAGAAGAAATAACAAAAAATATTTCAGTTTGTCGTGATACATAACTGCATTCAATTCCAAAGAACTGTGATATAATTAGATAAAGTATTTTGAACATCCAGTCATTAGTGTTAATACCCAACAAATGTATTCTCTTTATAATTGAAATTCCAATGAACTTATTACATATTAACATTGATGTCAACTTTAGGTTGACGAGGAACAAAAATATTTAGGATGTAGTTATGTGTCTCTCTTAAAAAAATGTATAAAAACCTACACCCGTGGTGAATTAAATTTCCGAGTTGTTAATTGTGAATAAATATATATAATTATAATTAAATTTTCTATTGCAAACTGGTAAAAAATAATTTATAAACATAACGTTAAAAAAATCATAAATAGTTATTATGTTTCACTCTCTTTTTGTCTCTCTCTTTCTCTTAAACAAATATTATATATTGTTAAAACTATTGTTTGACATACAGCATCGTGCAAATAAAATAAAACACATTTTAACTCTAACACAAGTTTTAAAGGCTGATGACGAGTATCGAAAAATTTGTATTTACTTTCTCGATATAGAGCATCAGGAATTTCAATGCCTGTAAAAAATCCGTCAAACATCAAACCGTAATGCAAAATATAAAACTCGGTTCGTACATTTTATCAATAACAGTCACTCTAAAACTGAGATAATTTAGACCAAGTAATTAATGCAAAATATTATTGTATAAATGATAAATTGTTTCTAATAACAAAATTTGAACAAACGGTTTATATATAATTTCGAATAACCATCTAATCATAAGCATAAACATTCATAGCCTTTTGACTTTATTTTTTATAATCAATTTTTTATAGACTTTCTTTAGAACTACAAATATATAAAGCATTCCGAGTCAAACCGAGCCTTACCCCTTCAACATTTTTCGTAAAATGTTTTTAAACTTCTTTTGGTTTAAAATTTTTTTGAAATTTGTATCACTCATATTTACTCCTAAAATGGAGATTTTTTAAGTTATTTTTTACGAAAAATCAAATGTTTTAATGATATAATATGACCAGTTTTAAAATTTGGTGTGTTCAGAGCGCCATACCACGCCCCTCAAAATCCTCTCTTATAGGGGTAAATATGTGTGATAAAAATTTCAAAAAATATATCATATATTAGACCAAAAGTAGTTAAACATTTTTTTTTTAATTTAAAGGTCAGGCCCCATTTATATAATCATCGATTTTTTAAATATCATATTTACCTAATGTAGTTTTTATTTCTTTTCCCATGCGTATCTGGTATCGCATAGCAGAAACTAAAATTTAAAACCAATTATATTTTAATCTACTTACATTTAATTTTTTTTTGATAGCAATATGTCCTATTGGTATTTGACAGTAGGTACATATGATTATTGTCAAAGTATTTATAAATAAAGAATATGAGTTAGATATTATATTAAAAATACACTTTTAAAATATGATTACCAATAATTGGCAAAGAGTTTTCGGAGCCTGAAATTAAAATAAAAACCTTATGTTCATAAGTAATATCAAACAATTACGCGGAAACACTTCCATAATTCGCAATGAAAATTATTACCCGGTACAATGTCAGTAAGTTCCAATTTGCCTGAAATAAGCATTACATAAATTATTGATAGTGAATTTCTATTATGATAACAGAAAGACGAAGATCAAGGTAGACAAAAATCATGTTTATTAATAACTAGGAAGAAATTTGTTTCATTGGATATTCAATCCGATGTAAATCTGTTTAGAAAGTTCACTAAAAATGAAATTTTGGAAATATTTTCATAAAATAAACAAAAGCTATTACCCGGTACAGCGATCATTAAATTGATTTGGGCTGAAATCAACATCATATAAATCAATGTTATTAGATTTTATTTGGTATTATAAATTATTACATTTTATATATATATAAATTAGAAAAAAGTAGAAAAAAATATATTAAATAGACTAGGAAACTTTATGAAAATTAAATGGCTGAAATGAAGCAGATTGGTTGACTATACTTACATTAGTATTTTTCATAAAAAATCCATTTGGAATTCGAAAAATTGGAATATTTATATCACATTAATAAAAATAAGTTTAAATTTAAATTTTTATACCGATTTCAAATATTTTTTTCTACTACTATAATTTTATTTTTGTATTGATATTATTATAATTATGCTACCGAAACTCCTGTAAGAACGGTCATCATTAACAATTTTTTCAATTATATGCTCCAATCCATCTAAATTAAGCAGACAAAGATTTAGACTATACTAAAAGATTGAAATAAAATTAATGTAGGTTAGTAGGTACTAACTACTATATACATTTTTATAATAAATAGAATATTTTTAAACCATGTTTAGCACTTAGTAGTAGTCATATTTTTAACTTACTTTTTCGATTAGGTTATTAAGAGTCACTACTTAAAATATAACGTCACACTGATTTAACATACCTGTGTACTTTATTAAACTATTTAGAGAAATGATTGAAATCAATTATATATTACTTGCTAATTTACTAAGTACTTAACTAATAGGTACTCGTAACAAAACACTTATATTATAATGGCATATCAATTTTATATATCTTACTTGCTCTAGAATTATTTCCTACAATTAAATCATTCTTATTAAATGCTTGCTCGATGGCTGCATCTGTAATACATAATTTAGAAAAATGTATAAAAACAGTGAATTAAAACAATTAGAAAAACAAAACAAAAATACTGACTTGTAAGAAAAACAACCTTATTATATGACTTCATAAATGCTGTAAAAAAATAAGTATTGAATTTTGTTTTCAAATTTATAACTCTATTAAGTTGGTAATTGTGAAAATAAAATAATTACCATCATCATCATCGTTTGCACTTACAAGGATAAATGTGAATAAAAAACAGATAAGTTTCATGTTTATCTGCAAATAAAAATAAAGATAAATAAAATAAATGTATGATAGTCACAACTGCCTCTAGTGCCAAGATGAGAACTATGGCAATTTTTTAAATATTTTTCATTATACTTTACATATTAAGCATCCAAAGTAAAATAAAATGTACAAAAAAGAATATTTTATTTAGCCCCAACTCAAAAAGTTTATACCTATTTAGAAAAAAATTTCAAATTGATCATAACTCAAAAAATGTCAATACTACAAAAACTATTTCGCATTTTATAAGTGTACAATATTATTTTAAGAATTTTTTCGTGTTCACTAAAAAAAATTCCAAAATTAAAAACATGCAAAAATAAGTATTTTTACTTAGACTTAATTTTTAAAGTAAATAATAATATTTTTTTTTTGAAAAACTGTATCAAAACTGGTGTTTTGCATGTTTTAAATTTTAAGATTTTTTTTCTTACTTTAGGTTTATATACACCGAGACCCTACTTTTGTGAGGAATTATAAAAACGATTTTAAAAATTATTTTTATTTCTACACTGTAGAAGTTTACCTCCAAGCCAAATAATGTATAAATTAAAAATCTATTTTGGAATTCATCAAAATCTAGATTATGTAAAACGAAATTATTATATCTGTTCCAGTAAAAAATACAAAGAAAACCCTTCGCTCAATAACTTTGTAAATAAAAGTTAATACCCGCTAACAAAATAACTAGCAATAAAAAAAAATTATTACTGTTTTTCTTCACTACAAATGTTTGTTCAATAAGCGAAATAATTACAAATGTTAGGAATTGATTGAAATACTTACAATAATTTTTAAGATGGTAGAATTTCTAAGACAACAATCGACTTGATCAGCTTTTGAAACGAAATATTCTTCATGGGTCTTATGGATGTGCCTTTATTGCGACCGAAAAATCCGAATTTAATAGGTTTTGCAGTGTAACTTTGTTCTTTGGTTTGCACAGCTGGTTTCCCCTTTTTTTTATATGATTTATGTTGTACATATATTATTTCGACGCGGAGTTTAGACAATGTTCCAGATATGGTTAAAATATAATTCGAAAAAAACTTTTACAATATTGAAATACTAAAATTTGAATAACATACATAAAATTCTACCGATATGAAAATGAATTTAAAGTGACTAGGTAATCGTTTCCAGCAATAGCAGTAATGGCTAACAAACCTACCTAATTCTAACTATATTTAATCTAAAACAACTAACAGACGTTTGAATGATTAAACCATCCCGAATTAATTGATCTGGCGGCTTACCGATTTGGTTTGAAAGTGTTTTGATCATTTTCAAAAGGTTCCATGCGAATTTGCATATATAGTATAACCTAGTGCAGTCTTAATCAGTAGAGTATAAATTAAGTTCTGTCTACACCAATACAGTATAATCTAAATACAGTGCAAATAAGTAAAGTTAGAACTAATATATATAAACTAAGTATTGTTTAAACCAGTACCAAGCACAGCTTAAACCAGCACAGTAAAATATCATCAATGTGAGGTCCAGTAACCACATATCGTATTTCAGAGCGATTTCTTAAATGTGATTTTATATTTTCTTTATACAACTTGATTTTAGGTACTAGAATCTAGTGCTGTAAATTCTTATGAATTTATTACCCACTAGCTAGAGTTTTTCGTTTATCTTGCGATACCGTCACTAATGCTATTAGGTGTTGATAAAGGGAAACCGTAGGTATATATCAACAAGGAAGCTTACATACTATAATAAATATGTCAATAGTTGCAGAGTTCCTAAATATCACAGGTTTTCATAGAAAGAATGAATTGTGGATTGACTTGCAACTTATTAGAAATAAATAATGAAAAAGAAATTACAACAAATGGCTATATAGGTGTGAAGAACACTTTTTAAAATGATTCGAACTAAACATTCTGTATACGGTAAAAAGTATTAGGTATATGTTTATATCTACACGTAAGATACAAAAGTGGTTATATTGTAAATTAAAACTGTTATACATAAAATTATGATATATGTAAAATTAGTTTACAGCTATTAGTGCAGTAAGAAATAATACATTAGTGCAATATGAAAATATTATTACAATAAAATAAAAATAGTATAATATCATTTTAGAAGATATACCATTGTTTCGTGGTCTAAATTATACAGTTTCTCGAACAATTGGAAATAGTTGCCACCATACGTTATTCAATTTTTGAAATCTTTTTGTCGTAGTTCCATCATCCAGGTCACAAGTATTATTAGCGGGGTCAATACGAAGCTCTTTTATGTATGTATCTGGAAATAGTGCACTTAAGTATAATCCTGCCAAACGACACAACGGCCATAATCCAACTGAAAAATTAATTTTTTTTCTTTAATTTTCTTATATTAGCTTACTAGTCAATACTTTGTAACGTTTTCGTATAGATTTCAGCTCTAAAACAAGCTTTAAAAGCTAACTACGTACATCGAAAAAATAGTACTTACTTTCTTCTTCAACAACTTGAGAAGTTCCAGTTCCTGTAACAAATGCATCAATTACAGTTGGTAAACAATTGGTGTATACACCAATTTTATATAATATTATAGTAACTACCGTCACTCTAAAATCCTTACAACTCCATATTAATATTTACCCGATAAACCTCGTCTGATTGTAGTTTCTACTGATGTTCCAGTAAGTCTTCTTCTTTCTGTCAGGTTTGTCAAATTTAAACGTCCAAATTCTACGAAAGAATTATTAATTTACATTATTATTGTTCGACGTAAAATATTAAAATAATAAAATGTAGCGAAATTCAACTCTAAAACAAGCTTTAAAGGCTATATTTTACGAATATTGAAAAATTCGTGATTACCTTCGCTTACTTCATTAGTATCAGGAATTGTAATTTATGTAACAAATAAATCAAACATCAAATCATTATACAGTTAGCCATAGTTGTTCAAATAAACGGTTTGTATAATATTTTTTTATTATAGGATCATAAAAGGTTAAAGCATAAAACAAATGTGACGCGAAAAAGAAAAAGGGATCTTACGTCGCAAACATCAAATTTTGAGTAATTGGTTACTTAAAATTCTGCACTATATTTAAAACATTTTGAGAACAGAATAGTTCTCCTATCTTGAAAATTGGCCATGTTGTTTTTTTTGTCAACACAAATATTGTTTGAATTTGTCATCGGAAATTCTTTTTGAGAACAAAACTCTTTTCAGTTATAAAATGTTGGTAACTTCTTATTTCACATAATTCAGAAATGAAACTTAACCAAAAATTAAAATAATTGCCCTTAACATCAAACCTTAATATTTTTTCACTAAATATGTTTCCAACTCTGATCGATATGTTGGCCTCTCCTGCGATTTAGATTATCGCGACAAGAGGTCCTTTTTGCCTTTCCGTCTCACATATAAGTAGTAGCAAGGCATTAGATTGGCAGAAAAGTGAACTAGTTTTTGGCTTCAATTGATCATCGTTATCAATTAATCTAACTGTTATGAGATACATGTGTTGCTAAAACTAAAACAGCTATGCTATAAGATAACACTGTCGTTAAGAGGATGTCAGCGCAGCGATTTACTGGCACTAAAACATGTTTATTTTAATTAAAAATTAGTGGCTCTTAATTGATATTAATGCTAAAATACCAATTAGATTATTTAAAGAAAACAATTTTTGAAGGGCATCTCGAAGCCATTTTTTCGAAACACTCGATTTTTAGAAGTTATAGGGTATAAAATTAACAAAAAATGTGTCTTTTTTCAAAATAAATTAATGAATTTCAAATAAGACATTTGAAATAACAAAAAAAAACTCACTCAGTAAGCCGTGATTTTTTGATAAAAAAATCTAAGTTTTTATGGAAAATATTTTTTTAAAACGCTGTCACGCATACTGAGATAGTCCGAAAAATAATTTAACTACCAAAAAAGAGTCTTAATTAGAGAACTAATAATTACATATCACAGTTTAACCTTTAAGTTAAGATTTTGTAAAAAATTGCCTATACTTTACTCCTTAAAATGGGCTGCACTGACATATTCTTAAGACGGCTCAGAGTAGGCAATTTACATTTTTCGTTGTATAAAAAAAGATATATTTTATATATATTGACGATGACGACTTCAAATCTAAATTACTACTACTATGTGCTATGATTCTATTATTAATATAAAATATGTGTAAAATTGGGATCACATTGTATAAAAACACTATGAAAATAGTAAATTAATAATATTAAATTTATATATTGTTTTTCCCCTCCCTCTTCTTTAATTTATAATATGAATTTTTTTTTGGAGACTTTTAACTTATCACGAACCTCCCAAGTACAAATGAGATTTCAGAGAACGACCTAAAAGTGTTTAAAGCTCATACTACACGTGACCAACGCAATGTACCACAATACTAGAGTAACGAGCAATATAAATTGAAGCCAAAATTGTCTGCCACCGGTAGACACTGCTAAATGGCCAGTGCCCAAACTCCTACTCGTGTATATCTTTTTGACTTGAAACTTTAAATCGATTCTTCATAGTTTTCATAATTGTATCTAATTTTACACTTACATAATGTATTTCTTTCTACTAGTTTTAGTTCCGTCATAAACCGGTTATACTTGGGTCCTAAAATTAAAAACGACATATATATTAAGGTACCACATATTTTTACGATTGACACCAATATGTCTCTTTTATTTTTGTCGATATGAGTTCACTATATAGTTACCACTTTTCATTGTAATACAGAACACAACTATGTTATTTGTTAAAATTAAGTAACAAAAAATAATAGAATATGCATGGTGTCTGATAAGCAGTACAAATAAAAGAGCAGTGTTGCTCATGAAAGTAGGAGTGAAGTGGGGTCATGAACTAACAAAATAGCAGACTTGGACACAATGTAGATATCATTACTCTGATAGGCTGAATTTTTTGGGTAGGGGTCTGGAACTTGGCCCTTTTTCACTGTTAAGTTTTGGTTGGATTTGGATTACGAGAAAAGTATTGTGTCTGTAGTCATCACTTAATTTATTGGACAATAATTGTTAACAATTATAATTAGTTGTATCGGTATTATAATGTAGTGAATTATTCCTATTGAATACCTTATAAAATATAAAACTCCTTATTAATATTTACCGAATTTACTTCTGAATATATTTTTCAAAGCTTTTTTTACACTACGTCTTCTCTGTTCTGCAAGGGTTGTCAAATTTAATCCTTCAGGATCTACAAAAATAATTTATACATGACTGTTTAGAGAAAAAATAATAAAAAACATTTTAGTTGGTCGTGATACGTAATTGGATTACATTTCAAAGAATTGTGATATAATTATAGTTTTTTTTTTCAACCAGTCATTAATGTTAATACCCAACGAATGCATTCTTTCTGTACTCGAAATCCCAAATAATTTATTATACAATATATATATATATATATATATTATATATTATTTTTTTATTGAAAAGTAATAAAAATTAATTTATATACAAAACGTTCTACTATGTCTCTCTCTCTCTCTCTCTCACACACCTAAACAAATATTTTATATTATTAAAACTATTATTTGACATACAGCATTAAACAATTTTAAAAAACCACATTTTAACTCTAACACAAGTTTTTAAATTCGTATTCACCTTCGCGATATAGATCATCAGAAATATCAATGTCTGTAACAAATACACCAAACATCAAATCATTATGCAGAAAATAAAACCCAGTTAATATATTTTATATTTTATAAATAACAGTTACTCTAAAACTGAGATAAATTAGACCAAGTAATCAATGCAAAATATTATTGTATAAATGCTAAATTATTTATCATAAAAAAATTTGAACAGACGGTTTCTACAAATTGTCGAATAATCATCATAAAAGCTTTTTTAATCTAATTTTTTAAAGGCTTTTTTCACAACTATAAATATATGGGCCATTTGGAGTCAAACCACGCGGTCATCGGCCAGACCTCTTCAAAATTGTTCGTAATTTTTTTTTTGAAATTTTTATCATTCATATTTACCCGCTAAAATAGAGGTTTTTAAAGTTATTTTTTACGAAAAATCAAATGGCGACCTGTTTTAAAATTTAGTGTGTCCACAGCTTAAAACCATGCGCCTGTATTATTTTTTATTTTATTCTAAATTTTTCACAATTTACTACTAATTACACTGTATAGTACAAAAAAAAAAAAAAGAAGTAAATCACGGCTCATTTCCGTCATTAGACGAAAAGATTGGGTTTAAGTCTCTGATTTTATAATAAAATCTTCAAAATTTAAAAACTGGTCGACGTTTATTGTTCATGAAAAATACCTTTAAAACCTCTTTTTTGAGGGTCTTTTATTGGAAGAGGTCAGTTCGATGACCGTATAGTTTGACACTCAGAGTGTCCCATTTATATACATATTTAAAATTTGATACTTACCCAATGTCTCCTTTATTTCTTTTCGCATACTCAACTGGTATCGTATAGCAGAAACTAAAATTTAAAACCGAATATATTTTAATCTACCTACATTTATTATTGAAAACAATATGTCCCATTGGTATTTGACAATAGGTACATATGATTTTTCTCAAAGTATTTATAAATAATGAATAGACGTTAGATATTATAGTAAACATAAACTATTGAAATATGGTTACCGGTCGGTGGAATAAAGCGAGCAAATGCTAAAATTAAAACAAAAATCTTTTGTTCATAAATAATATCAAACAACTTTGCAGAATCACTTCCATGATGTGCAATGAAAATTATTACCCGATATAAGGTTGGTAAGGTCCAATTTGTCTAAAATTAACATTGTAAAAAATAATAATATTGCTTTAATTTTCTATTAGTATAACAGGAAGACGAAGCTCAAGGTAGAAAGAAAACATGTTTATTAGCAACTCGGAAGAAATGTGTGCCATCGGATATTAAATATATTTCTTTAGGAAATTTAATAGGAATAAAATGTTGGAAATATTTTCATAAAATTCAACAAAAGCTATTACCCGGTGATGCGATCATGAAATTGATTTGGGCTGAAATAGACATTATAAAAATTAATGATAATAGATTTGATTTACTATTGTAAATGTTTACATTTTATATTTATATAAATTAGAAGGAAATGTAAAAGTAGAAAAAAACTATATTAAATAGACTAAGGAATCTTTTTGAAAACATAATAGCTGAATTGAAAAAGATTCCATTTGATCTTCGAATATTTATATCACATCAATTGCATAAAAATAAATTTCAGTTAAAATTTTTATATTATTTTCAAATATTTTTTTTCTACTATTATAATTTTTGTTTTGTTATAATATTATTATAATCATGCTACCGAAACTCCTGTAAGAACGGTCATCATTAACTATTTTTTCAATTATATGCTCCAATCCATCTAGAATAAGCAGACAAAGATTTAGACTATACTAAAAGATTGAAATAAAATTAATGTAGGTACCTACTAACTACTATATACATTTTATAATAAATAGAATATTACAAAGTACCTATACATGACTAATAGGTACTAATTAATAGGTAAATATTGGCATAACAATTTTATATGTCTTACTTGCTCTATTATTATTTCCTACAACTAAATCATTCTTATTAAATGCTTGCTCGATGGCTGCATCTGTAATACATAGTTTAAAAATATTTATAAAAACAGTGAATTTAAAAACTTTATAAAGACAAAAAAAACCACCGACTTGTAAGAAAAACAATCTTTTTATATGTCGCTGTAAAAATAAGAATTATTAATTTTTTTTTTTTTAATTTATAACTATTAAGTTGGTAATTGTGTAAATAAAATAATTACCATCATCATTTGCCGATACACTTACAAGGACAAATGTGAATAAAACGCAGAGAAGTTTCATTTTGGACTGCAAATAAGATTATAAATAAAATCAATTTATATTAGCTACAGCTGCCTCCGGTGCTAAAATAAGAAGGTATTGGTTTTCCAAGACTATTTTTTGTATAATATGTTTATATATATAAGTTTTTTTACTAGACAACATATTTCTTATACCGTTAAACTGATTTTTTTGTATAGCAAGGTAGAAATCGAACCCAAAAAGTTCTTTATTTAGCCACAACTGTAGTAATTCACATAGATTTCACGAATGTTAATTTATGATTTCTTATGAAGATATACAAAAATAGTAAATTGGTCTATAGTAACTATTTTAATGGATTGTAAAATAGTTAGGTTTCACTATTCACAATACTACACACAAGTTGTAGTGAAAAAATACAATTTTGAAATTTATCATAACTCAAAAAATTTCAATACTACAAAAATTGTGTATGGTACTAAAATTAGCATATTATACGTAAACAATTTTATTTTTAGAATTTTTTTGTGTTCGCTAAAAATTAAATTCCAAAATTAAAAACATGCAAAAATAAGTTATTTTAACTTTAACTTAATTTTTAAAATAAATAATAAAGTTTTTTTTTTAATGGCTTTTTATTTACTGCAAATTAGTTTATTTTACAACAAAATCAAATTTGGAAAAAAAAACTGTATAAAAACTTGTTTTTGCATGTTTTAAATTTTTAATTTAATTTTTGGCGATTATAAAAAAAAAGGTAAAAATAAAATTGCACACATATATTGTGCAGAATTTAATTCCCTACAAAACTACATTTTTTAAATTTTTTTTAGTTATGATCGATAAAATGTATATCAGTTTACTGAATATTACTTTTTTGAAGATATTTTATTATTATTTTTTTTATTACTTTAGGTTTGTGTTCACCAAGTCGCTGCTTATGTAAGGTATTATGTTAAAGATTTCAAAAATGGACTTTTTTCTCTACATCCTACAGTTTACATCAAGCCAAATAATGTATAAATTATAAACCTTTTTTTAGATTTCTCTTCAAAATGTGGATTGTGAAAAACGCAATATTTGTAATAATTGTTTTAGTAAAGCAAAATAAAAAAAACATTGGCTTAAAAACGTTGTTAATGGACGCTGTTAGGACCCGATAAAAAATTAACTTTTAATAAATAATATATTTAATACGGTTTTTTTACCCTATAACTTTCGATTCATTAAGCTCGTGAGGTATTCTAAGTACAAAATATAAAAATGAATTTAACCAAATATTGTTATTTGAGTTAGATTTTGAAAACGGTTATTATACACATTTCTTTCTAAACATGACTTCGGATAATTCTTCTCAATAAACTCATGATTGATTTAAATCAAAGCTATTCATAATTTAAAAATAATTTTTAAAACCCTGAATTTTTTAAATAAATGTTTCATAGAAAATTTAAGAAAAGTAAAACAGTTAAGAGTAATATAAAAATCTCAGTGTTTATAGCACAAATTAATTTAAATTAGTTTTAAAAAAATCTTAAACACAAACATGTGTACAAGAACAAAATGTATTTAATTCGTCAAGTCGTTGTGGCACACCTGTATACACAAACCTTAAGTTAAAAAAAAAATGAAATTGGACACGTAAGTATATCATGCAGAATTTGGTTCTTTACAAAATTATATTTTTTTTAATTTTTGTAGTTAGAAATTATTTAAGTTATGACGGATAAATTCATTTTGCTGATTATATATTATTTTTTTTTTTTTTTTACTTAATGATTTCAAAAATGGCTTTTTTTCTACACCCAACAGTTTACATCAAGCCAAATAATGTATAAATTAAAAATCTATTTTGGAATTTTTCAAAATGTAGATTTTGTCAAACGCAATGTTTGTATATGCTTTAGTGATAAATATAAGAAAACCGTTCGATCAAAAACGTTGTAAATGAACGCTGTCTTAAGATCCAATAACAAAATAACTAGCAACTAAAAAAAAAAACTTATTACCGTTTTTCTACACTATAAATTTTGGTTGAACGAGCTAAATAATTACAATTTTTAGAGTTTCATAGAAATACTTACTAAAATAATTGTCGAGCGGATAGAGTTTCTTAGACAATAATCGACTTGACTCGCTTTCGAAACTAAATGTTCTTCTTGTGACTTATGGATGGGCTTTTATTTCGACCTAAAAATCCGAATTCAATAGGTTTTTGCAGTGTAACTATGTTGAATTATTTATACAGCCGATTGTTTTTTTTTTTTTAGTATGATTTATGGCGAACATACCTACATTCCGGATACGGTTATAATATAATTTATATAGATCGTTAGCGATATTGATATACAAACAATTTTAATAACGTACATTATAATATGATATTGATATAATAATTCGTTTAAAAAGTTACTAGGTGTAACCATGTTCAGCAATAGCACTAATGGATAACTAAGTACCTACTCAATGCTAATTATATGCAAGACCAGACCAGACCTTAATTGATTTATTAAACGATTTCGTGTTAATTGATTGGGCGGCTTATCGGGTTGGTTAGGATTACTTAAATGTATAGAAATTCGTATTTTAATCAATCTCAGCAAGTTTACTGTTGTAGCTACCGTGCCTATATTGTAATCCTTTACAACATTATGAATAATAACAGTATTATTATTTGAGCTGGAGATAAAACGAACGTTGCTGTTTAATTCCAGTATTGTTTCCTAACCGTAATTTAGTTATAATGTATTTGCTCATCCGGTATAAGATAGGCCTATAGTCAGGCCACCGATTTCTTCGTTTTCGTCGATATTTGTATTGCTACCATTGTTTTCCCCTCGTTTACACATAACCGACGCAATATTCGATAGAAATTAAAACACATGTTATTAAACGTGTCAACTTTTATTTATTTAATGCTTATTTTTCGCCGTGAAATTAAAATAATAGCATACCCGAACACTATTTACCATCTTTTCCGCAATTTACTGCGCCGCCACCTTTCTATAGTGTGATATTATAAAAAAATGTCTATTCAAACGTACTTTGTATGGGGAAAAAACTGTGCTACATAAGCTTCGGGCAAACGATCAAATTTGATGTGCCTTCTCCATCCTTCTCTGTCCAACGCCAGGCTCCTTCAATTAGTACCACCTCCCAACTGATCAACGGCCGACTTTCCTACCCTCACACAACATAACTGGTCGCAGAATAATTGTCCATGTCAATATGGACCATAATATTATTAACGTAGCCGTTGGCCACGGCCTAAACATATTAATACAAGGTTATATTTAAGTGTGTGAGAAAACCACGCATTCCACGGCCGAGGGGAACGAGGGGAAGGAGATGGCGGCGACCGAAAACCCTCGAATCCGTATTCCGATCACGCGAGCATTAAGAAGATCCGTCTTGTCCGTGTATTAATATAATATGTACTTACATATTATTATACCCGTGGCGTTGTCGTTTGTGCGATGTGACTATATTTCATACTGTTATACATGTACTGTAGCACGGAGAACGTGGCGGAAGGGAATATAAATGAGAGCTCATTAACGATAGCCGCAGCTTCCATGCGTACAAATAAATATATATATATATAATGTATAATCATATAGTAACAATAATGTGTGTACAACGGGGCCGAACGGCTTAAGCATCGTGCCCGACCGCGTGTTGTCGGGTCAGAAATCAATATCGGCCGGGTCGTTTGACATATTATTATTATTATCATTATTGTAAGTACGATATGTACAAGTACGAGTGTGTATGTTTGTGCTTTGCCGGCGGTCAGTGCCCTATAGCGCGTAGCAGTGTATACACAAGTATACACTGTACATACACGAGAAACCGCAGTTAACGCACAAGAAGTGGATGTAATACGTTGTGTTATTAGCCATTAGGTATTGCTTTTGCGCGCGATGGGCCCAGCGGGCTGTGCGCGGTGTTTGCACATCAATCGGCCGGAGAGACCGGGCCGAGTGCGAGGATCATCGGTCAGATCAAACGCCGGTGCTAAATTTCCGGTAAATCTAAAAAGAAAATAAACCCTATCCAAGTACACACACACACGAGTTCAAAGTCGGACCGGTACGATTAAATATTTACCAAGACCGGGTCGTGCCTCCGGGGCGGGTTATATGTGTATAGGTATAGCGGTCGTCCGGGGATATCCTCGGCCGTCTTAAAACGCTTATAATGTAGGTACATAATGTATTTATTTATAAGTGTGGCGTGGCGTGGTCGCGGTGCAAAAGTCCCCGGGGGGGGGGGGGGGGTTGATAGCTATTTTTCGAAAACCCGAGTACGACGCCCAAGAGTCCGAAGGCGATTTCATTTTTTTCGACCCTCCAAACGACTATCGACGAGTAACGGGTCTGGGAGCCCAGCCGTTTATAGAGAATTAGTCGAAATCATTTTTACCACGGTTATTACCGCCTTTCAAGTATACATACCGACACTAAAAATCGAGAACATCACACCGATGCTGATGTTATACACATCTACTGATGAAATTCGCATCCACTTGGGTAAACATAGCTCTTAGAGCGTCTACATTGTAGGGTTCTTTTTGAAAGTCCAATCAAATACCACCCTTTGAACAGGGGACCGGATCAAAGGTGTATCGGCGATAAAGCACTTCTGCGAAGGTAGGACTAAGCCATAGATATAGTAATATTATTGAAAATTTGCAATCGATTGCCGAATGAGTTAGTTGTATGTGTGTCAACGTATAGAAACAATTTTATTCTAGAGATGGAACCGCTTTTTACATTTTGGCCCTGGGTGTGTCTGGTTGAGCTTAGCCTGGGCATGTCGAGGAATTCTTGCGTTTCTTTCTACCTCCCTATAAAGCCCAGAGGGTATAATAATACTCGTGATTGGTATATGTACAACGCCAGCTGTTCGACAGTGTGCTATAATAGTACATAATAATATAATACCAACGTTTGGTAGCCGGATAATGAAATTATTCGATTATTTACCTGACCCGGTGGAGTGCCATTTATTGGTTGTACCTACCCAAAATATTTAAGGGCTCGTTGCATGACTATAATATAGTTATGTATAAGCACCCATCGATATTATATTATTTTAAGTGTTGCACTATATTGTGTGTGTATAAAAAAAAACATTCAAACGTGTCTGTACGATTGACGTCTTAGCTGTAATATTTTCTTATAACAATGGGACAATATTATACTTTGTTATTATAGATATTGTCAATACAATATATAGTATTAATATGTTATTATTGCGACGGTTAGACGAGCCGTCCCGTTTGTCGAAGCTTTACTACATTGTTATAAAATATTAAATTGATTGGAAACTAGTCATATCTATTTTGCAAAACCGTCAAATTATACATTTTATACATATACACCTTACAATGTAACATAATATCCTCGTTTATGTTAAAAAAGACTTTTTAACATGAAAACTTGAGAACTATGTTCTACACGAGACAATAGATGAGATGTATTCTCCTGAAGGTGTATTTGTTTTGACTTATAAAAAAAGAAAATCTCTCTAAGCAGTGATACAAAATAAGGTATAACAAAATGTCATGTTTTCTATGTAGGTAAGTTTGTCAATAGTCTTATAATAATTGTTTGACAGTTAAACAAATTCTAAGCGTTTCAAATAGATGTAAAAAAAATATTTAGAGAGACAAAATTGGCAAAATCTAAAGGTATAGTCGGTATTCAATTGTGTATCTTGGCAAACAGTAAATTTTTAATATTTTATTGCTTTTTTAAATGTTTAATAACTACATCTGTGTAGTCGACTATTACAATTACTGCAGTGCTTTTAATTAATGTACAGCATGTCCCAAAAGTACAATGACAATAAAAGTGCTAAAAATGAAATTTAACTACTTAACACTATTATAGGTAATATGATATATTATGTTATTGATCATATTTCTGGTTAAACGCGACGGTCGAAAAAGATCAAACAGTCGACATTTTCAATGATCAAATTATGATTAAAAATGTTTACATGACCAATATTTTAACGTAAGACACTCATTTTATGTTAAATAAATATCGCATTTTTATAGTTTTTTTGTTTTTGGAGACACTTAGTTTATGTTGTTTTGGATTATTGGAAAATTTAATTACTCTTTAAATCAAGGATAAATTTAACCAGTCGATAACCAGTTTATCGGATAACTGCTTTTGAAGTTACTAAAGATAAAAATAATACTACACCCTTCCTGCCGTCTTAAGTTTTAAACCTTAGAGGACGCCACTCGGCTCACTTCTAAGGAGTAAAGTATAGGCAATTTTTTTGCAAAATCTCAATTCAGAGCTTGAACTTTTGTTAACATAGTAACGCAAATTCAATTGTTGATGGCCATTTTTCTATAGGAATAGATAGCCCATTTTTTTCCCCCATCAAAACTGCTTTGCGAGGGACAAACTTATGAGTTCAATATTCACAGTGAAGTTACCAAATTTTTGCCATACATATAGAAGAGAACAGTAGTTGTATATGTGCGCTACGACACGTATTTTTTATTTTTTTAGTCTTTCACTAAAAATATTCTTGTGAAATCGATCACCCTGTACAGTATAAAAACGAAAACATCTGTCGTTACTGTTTAACCAACGAGTCGACTCCATTTGTGACTTATTCGATACCGTTGTTTTTGTTCGATACTACAAAAATTAGTGTACGGTTGCAAAACGCATGGCTAAAAAAAAAAAAATCATGAGCATTTCAAAGTACACACAAAACAGTTCACTTGGATTTTGTCCGAGTACACAATTTTTCATACTTAACTACTATTGTAAGTCTCGGATTTGTGTGGAGCACAAATAATTACATGTACAAATAAATATTGTACTCAATCACCCTGTATATTATATATACAGGTATTTCATTAGGGATAAGACACTCGTTTTCTGTTGAAACAATTCTATAACAATATCAAATAAACTTATTATTACTTGTTACACTGTTAACTGTTATTGTAAGCAAACTGCTATTTAGGGTTAAAAATTACAATTGTATCCTCTACCACTCTATGTCCCTGCTGTACCCACTGGTTCATTATTTTATAATTATTATTATTTATAACTTTAAAACGCACACTGTTATGATGTTTTTTTTCTTCTCGTCCATCTAGTAATAATCATAAGACCCCTTGTATTTTTTTTTTTCTTGTTTATTTATTATTTGTTTTGTGTACAAATGCCGTGTTGGGTAATTGTACAAATGTCAAATGCCACTTAAACTAACCAGATTTAATATTTCCCTAAAAGAGGGTGAAATATTATTGCCGCAAATTACTTTTTTTCATTGTGTATTAAACAGTTATAAACCCATTTCATTACGTAGGTACGTCGCCCCTCCCCCCGCCCCACATTAAAATAACATGACAATTCCAGGTATATGTACATAATATAAAAAATATACCGTGTAAACGATGAAACGCGGTTAACCTAACCGTTGAGATTAAGAGGATTGCACGAGGTCTGTTTTTAAGGAGTTTTGTATAGGCAATATTTAAGGTAAAACCCATTTTTCCTTAAATATTGCCCATACATTTCGACCATGTCAATTTGTATAAGCTTCGAGGTGTATCATTTTTTTTTTTTTAATTTAAACAATTTTTTCCTCGAGTAAAAGCGCCATTTCGATTAGTTTATCTTTGACCAATTATTTTTCATTAAACATTGAATCAAACTTGAAAACTAATCAAAAATTGTTCGTCGTGAACGACACGACGGGCGAAAACTATATTATTACAAAGAATTTTTTGGAAAAAAATTTATAGGTTATGTTTTATTCTCTTTAAGTGCCTCGGACCGAGGCGACACCGAGGAGGGTTCGTGTCGACGACGTCTGTATTTTTACTGCGGTCGTCGCAAAGTATTATTGTTATTATTATTTTGTTGTACGACGATTTTTTTTTTTACATTTAGATTTTTCCAATCCCACGGCGGCGCTTGTGTCGGATCACGAAAAAAAAAAAAAGAAAAAAGGAACACACGAGACAGCCGTTAAACGGTTTTAACGACGCGCCAGATTCCGACTGCTATAAATATATATATATATATATAGTATGTCCGCGACCGTCTCAGGGGAAGGGTATGTGCGGCCGAAGGGGTTAGCCAATTTTGTTTAAGTGACGGGTCGACGAGAAGGAACAAGAACAAGAAGAAAAGAAATAATAATAAAAAAAATTTTAAAAAAAGCGAACAAGGCAAGGATACGATATAATATCGTTTCGGTCGTTTTTTACACTCTCACGCGTGTATAGCTCAGGTACCTACCTAGGTATGATGTATATATATATATATATATATACCTACACGAGAAATTGGCATTTTATTACCGTTCCGTGCAAAACGCATAATTATTATATATAGACACACACACACACACGAACTGACGACGGTATAGACAGGGTCCGCCCACCGTCACAAACGACTAGAACTAAAAAAAAAAAAACAGGGGTGAAAAAAGTAGGTATGTGTGTCATGTATATATATATATTTATAATATTATGTATACAGCTAATGTAACATTATTATATACGTTTACCGCGTGGAACAATGGGTCGTATTTTAAGTGTAATGCGCGCACACGTCCGAACGGTGTCCGGACAACAAAGGGGAGGATTTCATCCGATGTCCCCCCCTAGACGTTTAGTGGCAATGCCGCATCCGTCGCCTTACTGCGAAGAGATAATGTACGCTCTGTGTAAAATAACATGATTATTATTATAATGTACAGTATACACCCACAATAATTGTTCCTTGTTATGCAATCGCAAAAGTCCCCCTCGCTCCCCTCGAACGAGCTGAAGAGACCACTAAAGTCCAATCGCGACCAGGAATTTTTTTAAAACCCTATAACGCGCTTAAAATCATTATGGCGTTGAAGAAGCCTCCACGAAGATTGGGTACTTATTAGTACAATAATCGGGCGCCACTGGAATGGCGGAATTTTTTTTTTTTTTTTACCAAAAATTCGTCGACCAATCTGTCAAAAACCGGTGCCGAACCTAAGCTACACGATAAGAAGAAGACTCCTTTCCTCACGTTTCCTATCTCTTCCCCTCAATTGTCTCATCTCGCTTGTTCTCTCCCGTAGCTTTCCATTTCCCTCCCCTATCCTCTATTCTCTTTCCTTTCACATCACCGTTCTTTCTTGATGTCACGAATCCCGGTTAAACCTAACCTAACCTAACCTAACTCTAACTCAAACCTAAACCTAACCTAACCTAACCTATCTAACTCAAACCTAACCTAAACCTAACCCTACCCTAACCTAACCCAAACCTAAACCTACCCTTACCTTATCTCAAACTTAACCTAAACGTTTATTTTATAGCTATCATTAGACTAAATAACTTCATGTCCTAAAACTACGCTCGAAAAAGAGAAATAAAAGTAACACTTCTATCTCTTCTGGGAGAAAGGGCTTATGAAATTTTTTTGATTTGTCATCGTTCATAGATATCGTTCACTTTCTATATAAATTATATGGAATATGCCGCCATTAATTTAAGTTGAGAAAAGTATACATTTTTGGGTGTTTTTCTCGATTTTCAAGGGGGAGGGGTGAACTTTTCGAATTTTTGGTCCAACTAAGTACATGTCCGGTACGGTTTTTGATCTATAGAGTTGCTCATTGAAGAAATCAGTTAAGCGGCTTAGAAGATATCATGGGCCCAGAAACAAACACACTAAAAGTAAAAACTCATCATTTTAAAAACAACACCTTCTCAGATATGCGTCGAAGCTAAAATTAACCTGTTGCATCTGTCTAACTGTTTTTCTTTTAATAAAATATGTCTAAGCTAACAGTGTCGATATTAGCATATTGTCTATGACATCTTCTTCTAAAATGTTTTTATTGTCTTATTAATCAATCAGATTATAAGAATGACAAACTGTCGCTTGATCCAAATAATCTGGTTTACGTTCACCACAAGATTGAAATGATTTTATATTCCTTGTTGCCATAATAGTTTTAAAATAATAAGTTTATATCATAATAATAAATGTATACGAAATAATTGTCTCAGACATGTTGTACAAGAGTCAAGTATAATGTGGCCAACTATAAAATTGAATTATATTATGAGCTATAAAAAAGTGAACACTTCTGTAGTGATTTTATTACTTTCAGTCATAAAATCAGTCTGGATTTTTGTTTAAACTAAGATTATTGATAAACGAAAAAATTACAATTAACATGTATAATATGCCGAATGTAATCACATGATAATCTTCACAATACCTAATGTGTCTACTGTTTTAAGATAATACATTTAATATAAAGGTTGTAATTCGACTTTTATTTTATAGAATTCAAGTGAAAATTTGTAATTGCAAAAAAAAAAAAAAAACACCACTACCGGCTTTTTTTTTGGGGGGGGGGGGGGGTAAACCAAACGAATCGATATTAGGAAACTTAAAACAAAAAGTCACCGAGGGTGCATTTAGTAATAGTCATGATTTTTCTTTTGGTGTCAAAAGCATGTTTAACAATAACTGTGCACATAACGCCAACCCTTGTTTGCACACGGTGTAATTGCACGTGTGGCGTCTGTTGTTGTAAACATTGAATGACAGTGATCGTATAATTAATGAATCCGTATACTTCACGGTCCATGCACATTATTATTATACAGTACAATGGTGGTCACATTCCTATAACTTTTGAATTCTTAAAAATAACGGTATTTTTTTTACCAATATTATTATCCAAAAACTGTGTGAAAATGTTAATATTATTTCATTTGAGTGCCGAGTAAATCATTACACAATATCATGGCCATAAAATCATTTTTTTTTTTTTTTTTTTTTAATTTATTCTTTGCTTTTAGAGGCATATTATTTCCAATATATTAAACTACATTATATATAGTTACCGATAGTAGTCGGTCCATATGACTTCAGGACAAAAAGTGATACTACAATGGCTCTTGTCAATACCAACTAAATATATTAATGTGCATGACTTTTTTTTATTTACAGAATAATGGTTTATTTTTGTATTATTAGCGTGAATAAATATAGTTTATGTTCTTAACGTCTTCTTAGTGTCAAGCTTGAGGGAAAATAATCATTATTTTGTTTTTAAATATAATTTATTAAATGAGTGATGAGATAATAATTTAAATAAAATATTCTCATACGTCATGCCACTTCGTTGCTGCGGCTAGTTCACACAACTTACTGCATAATTTAAAATACTGCCATCAACATTTTCAATTATTAAAACTTTTTCGGTCAGTGTTTGAATAGTATCCTCATTATTTCTTTATCTTATACACACACACACACACATCGCTAAATGTAACTATAAGAAATATCTTACACAGATATAAGTATTTATATGCGTTTAAATTTCTCTATTTTCTCTATTTCCCTATTTAAGTCCACCTATTACTAATGACTAAAAGCGAGAAACTATGTATGACTTTATCCGCAAAATATAGTGCTCTTCTTGTGGAGTTTGCTAATAAAATACCAATAAAACAATAATGTAACAAATGCGGTAATTAATTAAATAATAAAAATAAATGAATTCTAGATTAAATGAAATAACATAAACAGGTAACATGAATCGGATACAAGAATAAGTAATGATGCAGGCTATATAAATGTAGCATTTTTTTGTAAAATGTCAAACTTCGAAGTCACTTGTACATAATAACAAAAAAGGGTGTAATGTGATGTGTCCAAATTAAAAAAATTAAAAAATTAAAAAACTGAACTTTGGTCTTGAATTAGTATAAAAATGTAATGACATTTGTAACATTTTAAATGTTTAAATGTTTAAATGTTTGACATATGTTTAAATGTTAAACATGTGTCGTAAAAGTCCAAAAAAAACATTTTTTAAACTTTTCCGATTCTATGGAACCATGTGATTAAGTCTTGAGACATTTAGAAATTCCACACGTTATGTGAGTTGGCACGGAATGACCCAACAGTAATATATGTCGCTACGGGACCTATACCTGGTGCGCGGTCCCGTCCGGTCGACGCGTTTGTTTTTTAATATGAAACTTACGAGGTGAACAATTTTTTTTTTTTTTTTTTATATAATCATTTAGCCGAGAGCGCGGCAACGCGGTTTCGGAGGGATCTCCACTTTGTTTGGAAAGTGCAGAGATTTTAAAAGCAACAATAATTCAATTTTCGCAGACGACCTTTGGCGGCGCGCCGAGGGTGGTGCGTTTATGCAGTGTTGTTTGACGGCGAAATACGAGTTTTTTTTTTTTTTGTGTTTTTTTATACTTAAACCGACGGCACCCCCCTCCCCCCCCCCCTCCTTACCTAATGCCACGGCGTTTACGCGGTCCTAAGAGTTTCCATTAATCGTGTGTCGTTTAACCGCTCGGCTCGGCGTCGAACCGACAACCGTACCACTTTGTTTGTGATCCGCATAAATTAAACGCGGGCCCTCGCTTGGCGTTTTTGACAAAGTAAATGGAGTGCAAACCCTTCCCTAAGTATACACACACCGTGCGTTATTATAAATGTAAAGTGACGACGGTGTGGCGGCGGCGGTGCGTTTGACAGTTTATTTCGCTATTTTTTTCTCCTCTAAATAATAAATAAAGTATTTTTTTTTTGGTTTTTTACCGTAGTACCGCCAGCGCTGTCAGGTCGTTTGTACGTATTAAAAAAAACATTTTAAAAAAACCCACCGGCATGTGTGTGCGTCGTCCGTCGCACAGTCACCGTCACACGCCCGTTGTATTATGTGGTACACGCGCTATGTATACGTACTTTAAGTAATTAAATTAACACACGATGACTACCCCGCGAGGGGAAGACGGTGGTGGCGTATCGAGTTAATAGGATTTCGGTTTTTGAGTTATTGCCGTCTTCGGGATTTGTCAATTTTTAATCGCACCCCCTCGGTCTGTTGGTAAGCGGAGAACCGGGCAAGACGGTACAAACGAGATTGTGCGGCTGTCCCCGTGGAGAAAAAGAAGACACGAGACTGTGCGGTCTATGATTTATGGCGGTCATCCATAATAACAATAATAACACTATGTGCTGTGTGCACCCGTGGACAAACGGATGACCTCTCGCCCGTCCCCTCGACGGCGTTGTATATCACCCTCTGGTCTGCAGAGACTTTATATTATATATGATGTGAAACAGATAACACCGTATAATGTTAACTTGACTGCGCGATACCGGCCGGCTCGGTATTCAGATAGGTATTTAAGAAGAAAAAAAAACATTAAACTATACGACTTTATAGTGCAGTATGACACATAGTAATTATTACTATATGGTTTGAGTGAGAAGCACAACTATGTGTGTATAATATGTTTTGAAGGGTTCAGCTCTCTTCCCGAGCTCCTTCCTTCGAGGTACGACGGCTGACGACCCTGTTATTGTTCAAGTACAAAACCGGCGTACAAAAAACCTAATATTAACTGAACAATATAATAGTATTTTTTCTTCTGATTTTATAAGCAACTTTTTTTTTCCATTTTATTCTAACATAAGAAAACCATTGAGGACTTTTCGCTCGATTTCTAAGCGTATTCATGTTTATTCTTATTAATTGTTGTAAGTATATTAGCCCTGTTGAAATTTTAAAAACAATTTTATTTTCCACGGTTTAAGAAATAACCTAGCCGTTGATATTGTTATTGTTGGTTTAAGTTAGTTGTGGCAGTCAATTATAAACAATACTACTGATTTGGTTACAGTCCTACACATTTCGCTGTATAATTACATTAATAATAATTAATACATGTAACCCATATTACAGTAAGGACATTTTTTATAATAGTGTGAATTTGGTGTACTCATAACCTCGAGTAAGGCTTAACAATACTAAATAAACATTGATCTAAAGATAAAAATTTTAAAACATTACCATCCTTTTTAGACCTTGTTAAATAAATCTAGTAAATGAGTACATGGAAACTAAAACATTTTGACATTTTTTTATATTTATTATATTATGTTAGTTAAATTTTAAATAATGTAAGTGTTACACAGTTTCTAAAGTCTTATTGCTTATAATCATATATTTATCATATCTATTTAATTATTATATTACTAATGGCCTCAAACACTTTCGTTTGTTGCCTTTAGTCTTACATAACGATAAAGTCGGTTGAATATAATATTAAGTAGATATTAATATAAATATTTTGATTAAGCAAAGCAATACCAAAGTGAAATAATCATTATTGATGTCAATAATCTTATTTTGATTCCCCCTCTCAAATTATATTAAATCATTAAGAAAAATATTTGACTTATTGATTTTTGCTTGACCTTTTCTTTTAATTTTCATTACACATTATGCTCTTCTAGATGAATCTAAACATATTAAGCTATTTTTCCACTTTTCTCCTTAGACTAGCGAAAAAACTCGACTTAACTCTTCTGTTCTTAAAATTGCATTTTGTGCGTCATATATTATAGCACCTAACCCAGTGTAGTACACCCTCCTAACGTCACTTTGGGAAACAAAAGTCATAATATTATTACTCGTGTGTAAGTTTTGCGCTTAAAGTTTGTTCCAGTTCAATCGACAGGTATAATAATTATTTTAATACTATCTGATACCACAACGATGTGTAATAATATCATGGAAGAGCCAATGATGTGCCGACTTAGCTTGTAAATGCAATATCATATCGTATATAATATAAAATACTTTTACTTGTGTGCTGCCTAATTTATTTCTGGCACTTAAACGGGAACGGTCGGGAACTTAAGACGGACAAGTATAGCCCGAGAGATAGCTGTAGTAGTAGCAAGATATGGACTAGTAGCTGCTGTAGCAGTAACAAGGTCGGATAACGGATTGTAAACAAGTCCAGACTGTTTTTATCCCTTTGGGATAGGTTAATGATATTTTCTTGGTTGGTTAACCGCGTTTACCACACAAGGTCGGGGGCTGCTTTTTTTAATAGACTAATCCGTCGCTAGTAGTAGTAGTAGTAACTAGTAGTGGATGGTTACATAGTATGAGTTGTGAAGCCCCTAGCGGTTCGTATAGTGGCCGTTGGAAGTGGTATGCAATAACAATAGTAATGTTATACATCCATAACGAGAAGAATGCATCATATTGTGTACACTAGGCGGTAAGAGATAAAAAAAAAAATATTTAAAAAATAAAAACAGTCATAAAAATACATAATAATTCTGTGATGTATTGTCGGTGGAGGTGAGTATATTTTTACACGCGCAATTATCTTCACGTTATGCGGACACAGTTTATATTATATTGTACAACACATATATATGTGATATGGGATGAGCATAGACAACAATATAGCCGGTATGCTTGATGGGTGTATTGTATACATTACAATTTATATTATTATTGTAACGTGTGCACAAGTGGCGGTAGCTTTCATCGCAATAAACGGTAGGTGTATCATTAGACGCCATAACGCGAGCACACAATTAAAGCTCGAAAAGACATTAACATAAGAAAACAAATTACAAAGAATGCGCATTCTCTTTGGCAATGTAGTACAATATGGTCGGAGGCACTACTCTTGCTCACATTTTATACGTGCAACAGTAATAGTAATAATAACAACAACAGCAACAATGATAATAATATTCTAACCCGCAAGAATACAAATATCGACTAGACGACTATAACACGGTGCTTTATATAAAAAAACGGTTCTACTAAAAATGTGTAGCTAAAAAAATCAACTACCCACAAAGTACCCTCGTAAAATGGTATAGAAGTGTACTCAAAGTTATAATTTCCAAAATATACAGGAAAGGTGGCCGGTGAACCCGGATTACAAAGTTAAATGTATTTTTTTTTGGGAAACATTGTTTTACTATTGAAAGATCCCTCGACGTTAACGGCTGTATAATATATAGACACATTGATTGAACTTGTACAATGAATGAGTTTAAATATAATAATATGTTCTTAAGTCTTATACCTACACCAAGTTTAATTACGCCGTACGTATAGAGTGCGCAGGTAATTATTATTATTAATTTTTACACAACTCGTCACGCTGTATTAAGTGTAACACAGTGTTCAATATAGTAAACAAAACAACGCTAATTAAACAAAGATACCGATTTTAAATAAAAAAAACAATAGAAGATTGCCACTGAAAACAACGTTAATACAACAAAACATATTATAAAAAAATCAAAACACACAGCTCGACAATTAATTAAATTTTTTTTGTAAAACTTGGGCTTCGAACACATTTTGCTGTGAACGATTGCCTATAGGAAACCCCTTCGAAATAGAACTGTGTTGTATCAAGCGAACTGCAGTTGAATTTGAAAAGTTAATTTAATTCCAACCTCATTAACGGTGTTAATTGCTGGTCTTGGACTGGAAAGGTATATATGAGAGCTAAAATCTTAAAAAAAACCGCGCAAGGTCGCCTACATGGACAATAATGGATACCTAATAACATGTCCGGTCCGACCAAAACCGGATAATTGTATATATTATTATTATTATTATTTATTATGCACAACGCCAATCTCAATCGATGTGATTTGCTAATCACGACTGGACGACACGTTTTGGCAATTTCAAGCTGTTGTATATGACGGTCAAATAATCTGCAAACTATATATTATGGTAATGATTGTATCGGGATAGGTCTTATTAAAAAAATTAATAAGAAAAAAAAACACACAAAACAACGGTATGTATAATAGGCTAATAGTCGCTTATATTAAATCAATACAATATACACAATAATATATGCGTACACACATATATATTTATATAATATATAATATGATGATGATAATAATAATAATAATGTTTTTATATTTTAATATCGTTAACAGTATTATTATACAACGATGCGCGAAAATTGTCGTTCTACAAAATACACACTATAAGATAAGGACTAGTAAATATTTTCAAATTTATTATAGATCAAAGTTGATTTCTTTTGATTGAGTCAGCCCTCGGGCGCTACTTTATAAATCATATCGTTTATATTATTATCATAATATGTTATTTTATCTACACCCACGAGTACACGTAAAAACGAACCGTTAATACATAAATTGTATTGTTATGTACCTATTTTTAAAACTCACTATATATGTATTGCGATACAATAATAATAATAATAATAATAATAATATAGTAATAATGTCCAATAAAACGTATTAGGTACAATATGTATGTAGTAATAAGTCTAACCGTTATTTACAAGAGATTTCGCTAAAAAAAAAAATTATTTATATAATAATTATCATAATGTATACAATAATAATAATAAAAACACAACCTATATAATTTAATGCAATAAAATGTACAAATAATAATGTATTTTTTTAAAACTATTATAGGCTCTAAACGTCACACTATAAGATACCACTTTTTGTGTTTTTTTTTTGTTTTTTTTAAACATATTGTAATTTAAGTACAGCCACAATAATAATAATAATAATAATATATTAACAAAAAAATTGTATTTAAATAAATAAAAAATGAATCACATTCATGTCGTATACGTATTCGATTCGGAAAAATTTCAAAAATCTGATTAGATATTTTTATATAATTATACACACATATGTATATGTAATAATATAATATGCATCATTTTTTTTTTTTTACGATTATAATATCGTTTTTTCTTTTTATTCGAGATTAGGTATTTAAGCAACTCGATCTCGTTATCGCGTTAAAACGACATAACTCATGTATAAGTCAAGTTTTGTATGTTTATATATAGATAGTTTGTTTTTATTTTCAAGCACCAAATTTGTATATTTTATTTCATATAAGGGCCAAATGTTTTTATTTCTTTCTCTTTCTGTGAATTTGTATTTTTTATACTTAAAAAGATTTAATATAAATCACACCGCGGTCTGTAGTTTAGGCTTGTTGTTGTTGGTGTATTATCGTCGCTTTACCACCACCACGGGGGCGGCACGGGCAACTGTCGAGGTCACGACGCGGTGACGGGCGGGTGATTTTCGGCGTGCGCGTTCCTCCGTGTCCTCGAGCTGAACACCATGCCGCACCCTTGCACTTTGCACCGGTGCATCTCGTGCATGTGCAGCTGTTCGTAGTGTTCGCGCATGCCGTTCTTGTCGGGGAACGCTTTGCTGCAGAACCGGCACGAGTACATGCCGCTGTCCTTGTCGGGCGCGGCCGGCAGGTCTTCGTCGGCCGAGTACACCAGCCAGCCGTTGGTCATGGCCGGTGCGCCGGCCTGGTGCCGGAACGGGCCGAACTGCGGCAACATCATGCCGCCGTTGGAGAACGCTTGGAACTGTTGCGTGTCCGCGTACAGCCGGGCCAAGAATTCGGCGTGCATGCCGTACGGGTTGTCGGCCGCGGCGGCCGCCACAGCCGCCGCGGTCGTCGCCGGCGGCTGGTGGCCGAGTTGTTGTTGCTGTTGTAGTTGGAGCTGTGGCTGTGGCTGTTGTTGGTCGGCCGCCGTCGGCGACGTGGATAATAGCTTTCGGTGCAGGTTCAGGTTCGAACTGTGCCGGTCCCGGCTCCGCTTGGACGGGAACGCCGCGTTACATCCGTCCACTACGCATTTGTGCATGAGCTTCAGGTGTACGTTCTGGTAATGGGTCTTGACGCCGAAATGGTTAGGGAACGTTTTGCCGCAGGCCGTGCACTTGCGCGGGTCGTCCTTGTCAACGGGCACTTCTTCGGTCTCGACAAAACGGCCGTTTTCGAACACGCCGTATACGTGGCCGTCGCTGTCTGAACCGCACTCGTCGTCTTCGCCGTCGTCGTCCTCGTCGTTGTCAGCGTCCGACAAGAGCGAGTCCCGCGAGTCGGCCGAACGCAAACGGCCGTCTGCCGGGCTGGCCGACCGTTTCCTGCTCAGGTTCAGACACTCACCTTCGGCCACCACCGGCTTGACGTCCTCTTCGTTGTTATTGTCCTTGGGCGACGGGGCCGAACCGTCGTCCGTGCACGACATGCCCTCGTCGCTGAGATCGGCGGCCGCGGCGAACCTCGTCGGATTTTGGCTCTTGCGTTTGTGCACGTTTTTCGTCACTATCGGCGGCCTGTCGTTGTTGTTGTTCGGCGGCTCGGTCGTGCTGGCCCCGTCGTCTTCAGAATCTTCCGACATTCTCTTGCTCCGGTCGCTCCGGTGCTCCGAGTCGTCATCGTCGTCTACCGTCGTGCCGTCCACCACTATGCCGTCCTCCTCGTCGTCCATGTACTCGTCCATGTTGTCCGACGAGAAGTCGGCCGATCTGCGCAGCTCGTCGGCCAAGTGCAGTCCGGACGACGAACTCTGTTTGGAACCGGCGGCGCGCAAATCGGCACCACCGCCGGCCAGCATGGGGAACGCGCCGAACGCCAGCTGGTTCATGGCGGACGCCTGCAACGGTGAAATGACTATGGGATGGTGGGCCTGCGAGCTGCGGCCGTCGTGCGGTGATATCTTGCGGCGCAAGTGAGGCGAATGCAGTTTCGGGTTAGGGTTGGCGCTGTGCCGGTTCCTGGACCGTCTCGAGCTGAACATCATGTTGCAGCCATCGACGGTGCACTTATGCATTTCGCGCAAGTGCACGGCCGAGAAGTGTATCTTGAGCGCGCCTTTGTCGCAGAAAGTCTTGAGACACACGTTGCACTGCACTCGCTTTTTGCCGGTGGCCGGGTTGATGAGCTGAGTGCCCAGGTTCAACGGCAGACCGCTGGAACCCCACTGCCGTTTCAGCGGCAACGACGTCTTGCGCAAGTGGCCCCTGTGCGGCCTCGTCGATTTGTTGCTGTTGTCCTTGCTCAGGTTCAACGCGCTCTGAGAGTTCTCTTCCTCTTCGTCGCCGTCTTCGGACCCGAACTCGCTGCTTCCGGCCAGACTGTCCGACTGGGCGGCGTACTTGCCGCTGTTGTTGTAATCGTTTTGGTTGGGTCTCGGTGGTGGCGGCAACAGGTCCGAGTTTCTCCTCTCGGATTTGCCGCCGGCCGCGAATCCGGCCGACTGCATTTTCCGGAAATCGAACGGTTGCATGTTCTGCAACTTGTTCAGCGGCGACACGCTGGTGGGGCTGGTGTTCGGCGGAGAGCCGCCGCCGTTGGTGTTGATGACTACTGGAGGGACGGGGAGGACGGCGCCCGGCGGCTTGGCGAATCCGAAAGTGGATTTTGGCGGCGACGGAGGCGAACTGCCCAGGGCGGACGGCAGACGTTGTGGCGGCAACAGCGCCGACGGTGACCTGGGCCGGAACTTCGGTTCGAAACTGGGCGGCTTCTGGTCGTGATTGTGCTGCAGCTTTTGGCGTTCCATCAACCTCTTCATGTCGGTCTCCAAGCCAGGCAGCGCCCGGAAATCGGCACCCAGACCGTGCAAAAGCAGTTGCTGAGTCACCGCTCTGGTCTCGCCGAACCGCAAAAATTGTTGCAGAACGAGCGGCTCCTCTTCCGGACTACAGATGTTCCATCGTTCTAGAATGCCGCCGCCGTGAGGCTCCTGAAACGCACACAGCAAAAACCACATTAGTTACTTTGACACGAATCAACGTCTTACGGCTAAGGAGCGGAGATAATCGATAAGAGAACGAGGGCTGAGCGAGAGACGGGTACCGTGAGACATATTCACTATCCAATGGTTTTCACTTAAGGGCAAAACTAACATGTCTTTGCATTTCTGGCAGTGGGAGGAATAGGAAAACCCATATGTGCGAGGAGTGTTAACCGCGTCTGATGCCGATGCAAAAGCAAAAGGTAAATGCGAATTGTTGTTGCTGCGTTGTACAAAGGATTTAACATTCGATGGCCGTCCGTTACACACGGTATATTTGTTTAAGGGTTACGCGGTCCGTGATGTTAATAAATTGTGCGTTTTCGGTTTGTTTTGCCAATTGTCATTCCCAAGAGCGTTTTCGATTGCGATACCGTTGCCGGAGGCAAACTGCGGCCAGTATTGTAACCGGCCAAAACGTTTACCACGTCCCTGGGGGACTGCCAATAGGTGTACACGTGTAATTCAATCATCCATTACCGGCAAATGCTGCCGCGTTTCACCAAATTACACACAACCCTTTCGCGAACCCTTCCGTCACGTACCCCGAGTGTGTGTGTGGGATCATGACCATTGCGAAAACAAACATCCGGCAACGAAGGGTTGCGCGTTGATGGATTTAGAAAGCCAAAAGCGTTGGGGAAAATGTTCAAAAACTAGGTGGAACGAATAATTCTCTTGGACGGTGCACATACATTTATTTATCATAATATTATTATTATTATTTACCTGGAGTATGTATCCTCTGGCGTAGTCTTCGTGGGTCCAGCCGAATCCCCGGAGCACGGCCGACACTTCGTCTTGTCGGAGCACGCTGAAAAGACGGTCCAGCAATATCTTGAGCCTTATGGGCAGTGCTTGGCAACCGTACAACACCAGACTGGCAATGTCGAACGCCACGTTGGGTTGGATGGGCTCGACCGCGCCGTTTCCCAGTGACGCTCCGCCGAATCCCAATTTGTCCAGGGCTAAAACACACACACACACAATATGATATTATTATATAATATATAATGCCATTATTGTTATTATATATATATATATATATATATATATAATAAACCGCTGCTTCGATCCCTCTCGATCATTACCGGTGCGTTACATATTATACAATAATTGCGCATGTACAATATATATAATATAATAACGACCATCATGATGAAACCACCCCTCGTGGGATCACCCGGTAAGTATAATATAAAGGGACTAGATCATTTTCGGCTACCTGACCTGACGACAATGGGCTTTGGGATTATTATACAAATGTATTATATAATACATAATATTTTTCCCGGCGCTTCACAATGGATTTATTATTATTATTATTTTTTTTTTTTTAATTTGACAACCGATCATATTATTATCATTATTATTATTTAAGTATAAATTGCGTATTTCGGATCCGTTCGACCGTTAGATCGCGTTCGATCGTCGCCGAATCAATCCGACCGGAATGAAAAGGCACACACACACACAAAGCAAATTATATCAATAAAATATATCTATTTGGATAGAGCGTTTCCTGTAGTATTTTTTGTTAAAAATCATCAAGACGTTTTTCGAGTGTAACCGGCTTCGGATTTCGACTTATTGTTGTCCAGTCAACCTCTCTAGTTTGTTCGGAGCACGTATAGGTATAGAATATGATAAATCATGAAAATACAGGATATCTTTTTTTCCCTCCAAAAACAAAATGGCCGTCAAATACAATACAGTATATTATATTATGTATGTTCATCAAATGATTCGCAATATTGCATTGGAGAGCGCATATACATTTGTCAATATAATGTACTTAGGCACTATTTATCTCTGTCTTGTGCGGCTTACAAATAATTTATATTGATTTACTTACAGTGTTTAGCAGTTAATTAACTGTTTCCAATAATACTTTATATTAACTTCCTAACGAGTCGAGTCGACCGGTTGCCCGTGTAATATGAACACGATTACTATACTAACAAAACGTTATGATAAACGGGCTGTGATCTGCTCACTCTAATTATACCTAATTTTGTTGAAAATCAATTTTTCGTTTTTTGTATAAACGGCTACCGCAATTATTCGACAGACGGTGGACGGGGGAATGTTATTGTAGCTCTACTTAGATTTGCCCATGGGGGTTATGCTATTTTTCAATATATATATATATACATAGGTATATAATATGTTTTAAGTATATTCTAGTTTTGGACGGCGTTAACGATGGACTCGTTAACGCGCAGTGCCTTACAACTACATACTTCTATATAACAAATCTATACATTATAATAATAAAACCGTATAGGTACGCATGTAGTATCTTACAGTATATATAATGACACACAATTATGATATATATATATACACTGTGGCGCGTTGTCGTTATCCAAGCACACGTGTACTCTTATAATGCTTATGACATGTAGGTGTATATACACTTTATATACACTATTCACATACACATCATCGAAGTCGACAGTTGAAAAATACAAAAAAAAAAAAAAAACGTCTTAAGTCACCGCGTTTGGGCGGGCGTACCTATATGTACAGGGCCGGCCTTCGGCTAGGAAGAAAATAAATAATAATGAAAATGAAAATATATAATATAATATACGCTGACTGGCTGCGGTGCTCGTGAGTGGTTGTCAACAATTGAATCGTGAAGTAGGCACTATATATACTATTCTAGATATTATTATGAAACCTGTCAACCGTGTACTCCACCTATACTCGGATGAGGCTGTGTGCATGTGTTGTAAGTAAGGTTAAAAACTGCAGCTCCTATAACCATTGTGTGTGTTTATTATGTGCCCCCTGTATATAATATAAGCGAGCAAGCAGCAGCAGCAGCAGCAGCAGAAGTAACAGCAGTCATTATATTTCGCCCGTCATTGTTAAAAAAAAAAATAATAATCTACCGGTTTATATATACACACATGATGATGCGACGACGATGATGATGATGAAAATATTATATGTAGGTACACACACACTAATGGCGATAAGGCCTGGATGGCAACGAACCAGGGCTGGGGGGAGAAGGTTTTTCGGAGGTATATAAATGGCTGAGGGTGCCCTCGAGGTATTATCTTCCGCGTGTATATACATATATAATACAAGAGCGCTGTATGTGTGCTTACTGCGTGTGTATATTAAAAAAAAAAATACCGTACTCCCCTATATTATGTTATATAGCCCGTGTACTCCACCGACATAATAACAAAAACACACACACACACACACGAGGTATAAAAAAAAAAATGATGACCCATTTTTAATCCGACGGGATTTATATATCTGCGGTAAATCCGGGGACAATGGTACGGAGTGGGAGGGGGGGGGGTGACAGTAGTTTAAGTCTATTGTTGTGCGTATAAAAGTATCCAAGTACACACACTGTGCGGACTACACCACTGTCTGTGCTTGTATTTTATTTATACCTACACATTGTCGCCTCCCCCTCGTGCGGGTCAACCTCTGTCACCAGACCCACCGCCATTGGTGCACCGTTGTCAACCGGCGGTGACAACGGCACTCCGCCCATTTCCCTTCCACCAGGCGACAACCGCTGTGGGTTTATGTATTTCAATACACAATACTATTATATATATATATATAGGAGGTGTTCCCCACACCAAAGCGGTTTGTCACGGCCAAACTAAATACACTATAATATTATATTAATATACTGTATAATTGTAGCTAGATCTTGTGCGTAACTCGTACTTAAATATGTGTGTAAAGAGACAATATTGATTTTAAAATATGTCATAAATGCCGACCGTCATGATATGACGGTTCGGTCATCAAAAACGATAGCGTCAAAACACACTTGGAATTCATAGTAGAAAAATCGAATCCTAACTTGGCGTTATCCAACTCGAAACGCATTGTGTATTTTAGGTTTTGAAAATATTTAATGTTATAGTTCATTATCTGCCACGCGGCAGTATAAAATTTAATTAATACTTCGTATGGGAAAATAATAGATACAACTGTAACCTAATCTTATATCCAACCTAACCATTGACTATTATATATTTGAAACGCACTTTGAAGACATTAAAAACGTTTTGTAAATATTTGTTTGCTTTGTAATAATATGCGATATTCTGTTTGAAAAAAATGTGTTTTCCACAGCTGCAAACCATTTAAAATGAAAATAATGGAAAAAATATAATACATCAAGTGATGGTACAACATTATACTACAGGCGGCAGTTCCAAATATATTTTTTTATTGAAAATATGTTATGTACAATGTGTACAGCGATTCTTTTTCTGGGATCAGTGATCAGGAGAGATTACTCTACACGGTAAAACGACATGACCGTCAGATTCATTTTTCTTTTTATGTATTTATGATATGATTTTTTTTCCCTTTATTATTTTCCTTCATTATACCTGTGACGAGAGCAGTGCGTTTTTTTTTTATCTTTTTGCCTCTTAATAAACTCCAACAACGCGACCGATGATCGGTCGTTTTCCCATCGTATTTGGGTCCCATCCGGAGGGCTAAACATCTGTCGGGGTACCAACAAATATTATATACATATATATTAATATAATATTATAAAAGAAAGACTGTACGCGCAATATTTCATATATAAAAAAAAAACGTCATAACTATGCCGAGAGAACAAAAATATTGGGAGCATCCTATTTTCTGTATACAAGACCGCCGCCATATGCCAGACAGACATGACAACAGGTCGATTCATATAATGATAATAAGAATAATAATAATTCAAAATAATATATATATATATATATTTAGATACAGTTAATCGTTTTTGCCGTCGTTTGCACGCGGCAACATCTAAAAAAAAATACTTAACAAGTATTGCCACAGAAAATGGTAGTGCCAATGTGTGACTCGACTAGTAGATTTTAAATGCAGAAGGGTGGCGTGGACCGTAGCCGAAGCAGTGTGTAGTGATGTTATCAATATAATATATTATGGGAGACACGGAGGTGTGATCAGAAGTAGGTTTGGCTGGTCGAACTCGTTTGTATGGGATATAAGAAGATCAACACAACACATTGCGGGTGTTCTGAATGGATATAATTTTGGCATCAATATTTTGGTCAAGTTATGTACTATGTGTAGTGCTAATGCCTAATCATACCTGCGGTTTACCTACCTACAACTAAATATTTGCATACACCCGAACCGGCTTATAAGTGCGTATACCCACATTAAGATATTCCATGAACTACGCCATCACCGCGGGGATTTGAATTATATAGTAAAATAACAAGCACGCAGGTATATTATAGAAGTGATAAACAACAAAAATTGTCTATCTCTGCGTTCATAACATCATCATCATCATCATCGTCATATAATATATAGATAGGTTTTCTATGTATAAAACGGCGGGCGGATCCGACCGCAAGATTGTCGACTGTTGACGACGGTATACACATATGTGTTGTACATGTCCTATATTATATTATTATTTGTATATGAATATAATATTATATATGTAAGTATAGCTGTTCTTTGAGAAAACCGGTCACAACGCAAACGCCTAGTTTTCTCACGGACAAAAATTACATAGGACGTGTGGTTGTTTTTCCAGCCCGGAATCGAACCGCATCTTTCGTTGTAATAACACCACATAAAGTCCAGATAATAATAATAATGTCAGATAGGTGTATATAAAGTCTCGCAAACGAGCTGACAATCTAAAATACACGTGTGTGTGTGGCAACATGTACACAAAATTATGGTCAACCATGTTTCCAATTCCCATGGACTACAAGTACCTACACAAACGAAAATATCCTCTTAAATATATTATATCCATAGGTTAGGTTCAAGCCCATCCCCTGTACTCTCCTGTACTTGAATTGCACGCGTTAAAAGTGTATAATTTTTTTTTTTACCATTTAAACTTTAACTCCATGACTAGGTGTTGTTAGACTTGACAGATGTGTATCGCATATTGTTGGACACAAGAATGAACTATTATTAAAAAAATCTAATTCTCATGTCGCGTAGACAAAATATATAGAAGAGGGGACGCAACGGTTAAGTGCAAATATAACAGTACCACGGTCCGCCATGACGGTGCAAAAATTGATTATAATTTTTTTTTCATGTCTCCTCCGGACACACGTGTGTCTTATAACATTATAAGACACATTGTCAATCCTCAGGGCGCAAAAACGGATCGTGACCCGACACTACATGCGGAGTGTGTATATAAATGTCTTGTGTATACCTATATTATTCTATTATTCTATTATACACACAGCGTCGGCGACCGTGATATATAATATTCATGCAAATTTAACGGTCGCTTGTATATAATATATATATTATAATTATAGCCTGGACCAAAGTAAATCGCTAAAGTCCGTCCGATGAGAGGGTATATAATAGGTGCATAATATGTAATCCGCATTTTACTTATGGCATATGCCATACATGCGACTGCGGTAAAGTTATAATGGCCGGCAAGTCGTATATTTTACTTAACGATTTTTAATCTGCGCGTCATTATGATGATTATTATAGTAAGTATAATGAGTAAATAATAATTGACAGAATATAAGCGGGCGTTGTTAAAAAAAGTGCGGACAGTTAAAAATTATGCGGTTGTTATACTATTCTAACGACATTATTATACATTATAATAATATATTGACAGCAACAATAGCTATAACATAGGTGTATAGGTATAGCCGACTGGCGATTATTGTAATAAAGTCGTTGGCCAAGGTCACCTTGACAGAAATAATAATATTATTATAAAATTACAATGCAATTAAAATTGGCGATAAATCCGACGGATGACGTGACGGTAAAAAGTAAAAGAACAAAATACAAAAACTATATATTATTCAACATACCGACTGCGCTTAAGGGGTTCGCCAATCAAGACGTGTAAGTACGTTTCCCCGTCGTCCCTTTTCTTAAATATTATAATTACTTGCTTTAAGCGCTTGCGTTAATTTTACAATGCCTTTGCGCGGTCGACGGCAGCTTTGACAAATTCGTTTAGAGGAGGTTAGGGTCACAAAACCCCCCAAAAAAAATAAAAATAGTTAATCGAACCTTATAACCGGCGTTAATTGAAAATGCAAATGCGGCAGCACAACACACAAAAGGTTTGTATTATTGTATATTGTAATATTATATACCGCATACTCTATATGGCGGTATTTATATCATTATAGATATGTACACATAGCTCGTTCGTGGGATCTATGACAATGGCAGCTCTTATACACCCGGGGTGGTAATTGCACCAGGGTGGACGGCGGGGGTAGTATAATTTAAAATGACACCCCTTTGGCAGCCCCGCGTTCGCCCCCGGGGTCTTGCTGCCCCACATCAAAGGGCTATTTTATATAATATTATAAAACATAATATAACGCGAGGGATAAGCGTTTTTTTTTTTCAAGCTACCGCGGCAAAAATCAACCGAATCGGCCTCGAAGCTGTCGCTATATAAAATATATTATTATCTATACATGAAAGCTGCTGTCGTTCGTTAAACGAAGTGCCGCAACCGTTGTCGATCAAAAGGAAGCGTAATACAATGTCTTTTGGGAATTCAAGTCCGTTATGTGTGTAGGTAGGTACATACATATTATATAGGACGGGCGATGATATTACATATATTATTATACAGCCGTGTAAAATATTATTATTTGGCCTCGGGGGCCGTATATACAGAAGGTTGTATAGAGCAGGCGTGAAAATGGTCCAAGTTGAATGTGGAAAATTGAATTTAAAAATAAAGAGAAAAAAATTGTCCCGCTAATGTGGAGTGACATCAACATATTTTAAAATAACACAAAGATGATAATATTAAAAAAAAACCGCAACAGGTCATTTGGGCCAGTTCTTAATTATTTTTTTAGAATTTTCCCATTACGCCGAACTACGGTGTACGAGTATGAAAAAAAGTCGAATGATTTTCTTTTGACATATTATTATTATTTTCAGTCGCAGAGTAGATTAAACCGGAGAGGACACTCAATGTGTAAACTCAATGATTTTCGGACGGAGGCCGCCATATTGCATAACATCACATTATACAGACACAGGTTTTTTTGTTGTTGTTGTTAGTGATAAGTATACCTGTGTGGTTGAATGGCGCCAATAAGATTATCGATCAATTGCGGATATGATCTAGACTTCGCCCTAGCTGTCTGACTAAATGAGCGTTTGGAAGAAAAAATAATCAATAAGGCAATAACATTCGAATACTGGACGGCTCTAAGCGTTTTCAAAAAATGCTTTCGAATTAATTCCCATTGCGTTTTTTACACGGTGTGTCGTCGCGGCGGAACGAACACACATTTTTGGCCGTTTTCGTAGGATTAAAAAAAACCGTGTGTAAACAATATATTATATTATTGTGTACGTATGATACAGGCGGTTGTATTTTTTTTTTTTTTTTATTCAATTGCGTTGGACTCGCCGTGAGAACTGCAGGCGTCGACAGTCGGTGCAATTAGCAACACGAAAATAAATTAAAAAATACATGTATATCGTCATATTATAATAGTAATAATGTATAAGCGACGACGTTCCTTAGAGGTAGATAGATATATCTCCGGTTTTTTTTTTTTTTTTTTTTTAATGATTTTTCAGTTACACAGAGACGCGTAAATTATAATGCGGTAGGCAAAGAAACAGTATATTTTTTTTTAAATACCCGACGTCGTGTTCCGGGTAAATTTGTATAATATATACATGCATATTACTTGGGTATTATAAGAGCTGTTATATGTTCGGACAAGACGGAGCGGTGTCGCGGTTATCATCATCGCGAGCCATACCACGGTTAGGTATATTATGTGTGTGGTGCGGAGGCGGAGGCCTAATATACCGTGACCGGGCTAGTGGTTACGCACGATTTCTTAAACAAATGAACCTTCAAATGGCCGTCTAAAAACGATCAATTAATCGATTGACGACCACAGTAACGCGGTATGTAATATCGTATACGCCGCCACCGTTTACATGTTGTTTTTTTATCCCCTCTGTGTATTATACACCTATCTAATAATACCTACAATCGTCTACCCGTACATATTATATTTATATAAATACATATTTGCCATTGGAACAAGCCTACACGGATGTGTGCGCACGTTTTTCCGGATACACCGAAAACATTTGTGTCTGTGTGTGTGTGTGTGTTTAGTTTAAAAAAAATCATTAACACACTCCAAGTCTAATAGTATAATATTACACGAGGTTTGATCACCAGCCCGTGCAATAGATAAGAAAATAAGGAGCAGAAATTAAAATTTTAAACGACTACGCAATCGGTGTAGGTTTGGTCACAATAAAAGTCAGGAAGCAACTATGTACCGTAAAAGGTACACAAATGACAAGGGCAAAGGAGGGTGAGAGGAAACAACGGGGCTTAGAAGTCGCTTAGCGCGTTTTCATTATATTTGTTTTTTTTTTTTTTTATAGCATCTATACACAAGCCACTTTATATACTAATGTGACTTTAACGAGAATCCGTATCACCGCCTTTACAGTATATAATATACAGTGTGTACCAATACACTGCAACGGTAGACGCCGAACGTTCTACCTAAACACACAATATATATGTATGTAAGTACCAGTATATTATTATATATACCTTACTTGTTAATATGTATACTGTATGTGTAGCGGGAGCGCACACACACACAAAGAGTACACCTATCTATATATGTGTTTAAGTGTAGCGCCATTGATCAAAATCCTAGGGGGGTCCGGGTATATATAATATTGTATACTCATCTGTATATACCGGCGTACGTCAATAAAAGAATTATATACTTGTGGTTTATGTTGGGTAATTTTTAAAAATAAAAAAAGGATTCGTTTTTTTGCCCCTCAAACTCAACCGCCGCAGACTGATGAACGACATTTGTCAAAAATTTGTATTACCCATTTATATACATATGATAATATATATATTTGGTTTTTTTTTTTTTTTTTTGAAAACCAAACAGTTTTCCGCCGCTATATGCAAGTTGTACCTGCCTGTACAATAATATGCGCGACGGGTAAATTTAATATATTATTATTAATATTGTGTACAGACATGTAGCCGTAGGACCAGACGAATATTAGTATTGTGCATTGTATATGATATAATATGTTATTACTTATTATCGAAGGGATGGGAACGAGCGCATGCGAGGGCAGAGAGTGAACATAAAAAAAAAAAAGGAAAGGAAAAAAAAATCTTCGGCGTTAATTAAGATCTCCTCCGGTGAAAGATTGCCGCGGTCGGTATTGTATACATAAGAGAGCACCGCCGATGATGTACAAAAAGCGAACCGTAGGTACCTACAAACGAGACACGACGTGGATTAGTCGTTTAAGTGTCAAAATACTACTACAAAAAAAAAAAAAAAGGGAAAAAGGGGAAAAGAAAAGAAATCTCCTTTTTATCGTCCGAAGGGGAAAATCCGTCGCGTAAACGTTTCCCGGCGGGCGAATTTTTACCCTCTTGTGTTGTTTTTTATTGACTTTTTTTTTTTTATCGTGCGTTGTCGCTTAAGGGGGTTGAATAAAGTGGTTGACATCGGTTTACAACAATGGGGATAGGAGCACTTGTTGATACCTTAAAAAAAAAACAACAACAACAACAATAATAATTGAGCTTGTTTCGGTGTACTATTGTTATTTATAGGGGAAATAATGTCTACCGGTCGACCTCCTACCCGGCCGATTAGTTTTGTGTGTACCGTGCAAAATCAATTGAGATCATTAACACCGGCTAAACAGTGTTTTAAGGGAGGCGTTAATTCCATTACATACACGCGATGATTGTATTGTTCCCAAATTGTATATAATTTATACGAACGATTATTTCCAGAATTATTTCACATCCGTTTTACTTTAATAAAGGCAACAACGCAGCTCTACCTAGTTTATTGTATGTCGTGTAGATTAAACTAGTATAAAGTTCCATCGACGGTTTCTCCGCTTACAATAATTGTAAAAAATAATTACTCACAGATTGTGTAAATTATAATAAACAAAAAAAAAATATTTAAGACTGTTCACTATAATCAATCCAACAATGAAATGTAAAATGTGTTTGACGCGGTTTTTGTTAATTATTATTGATCACCACGTGTCACATAATACACACGGACATTGTTTTATTTATTATTATGTACCTACTATTTAATTTTTTTTGTAAATTATTACACGGTTCTTTGTTTTAACGACTACATTATTGTTACTTTTTTTATATAGTTTCTTTATGATCACATACGGCCGGTGCAATAAACGTTATCGCCGGTGACATCACGAAACCAATGCTAATTAACAACAACTCCATTCGTGTAACGAACAAAGAAAATTCGAGTGTAATCGTAATTCCGGTAACTCGATTATAGATGATTAACCTAAAGGCCTAAGCCTTGTATAGTAGGTGTAGGACATTGGACTCGCTGTGGTCATTGCACTGACCAAAGACAATATCTGTATAAAATTACATAAGATTATCTGTCATATTTTAGAAATGCACAGGTTAGCAGGCTTAATTAGTATACAGGGGAGCATAGTATGATTTATTTCTCAACATAAATACATTTAGGTACCAACCAGGAACAACAGCTTTACCATTGTGTGTATTATTTTTAAATCAAATACACAACAACGTTAACGGCCGTTTTTTAGCGGATTTAACACACAAGACGGGATTTTTAATTTTTGCGGCTCCCTCCGGTTGTTGTTGTTGTATACATAATATTTTAACACACACACATGCTATTAATAATATCAGATTGGCGTTTAAATTATACATACACAAAATCCTTAACCGGGGGCGTCGGTATAAATTATTATTATTATTAATATTATTTCTTTGCGAGGGCGTGCGCGGTACTTTTTACACGGTTTATATTAATATACAAATCTCTTTGGCTTTTGTTTCTTTTGTACAAAACATATTATAGGTAGGTAAGTACAATACACGCGTCGTTGTTTTCCACGCACAGCATTAAACGGGTAGTTAATCCATACATATTGTTATTATTGGATATTACTGGATGTTACACGTGTTGCGGCGTTACGAGTATAAAAAGTCATCATAAAAAAAAAAACTAATACGACAACATCATACTCTCGGGGCCGAGAGATTAAAAAATCGTTTATTTATTGTTATTAATATATTTTTATTTTTTTTAATCAACCGACTCGGATCGAAAAGGAGGAGTGCGGCTTTTTTTGTTTTTTTCCCTTTTAATATAGGTACCCCGAACGTCGTCGACGACCGCGCCGGCGGAGTGACACCGTCTGGAAACGCCCTTTGCCCCAGACGAAACGACACAATATTATTAATATTATTATGTATATATATATATATATAATATCGTCTCTATCTCTCTCTCTCTGTCGGTCTATTAATGCGGTTTCGAAACAATAAATAAACAGCGGGAATGACATGATTCCAATTTAAAAAAGAAAATAGGTGCGGTCTCTTTGGCGGCTGCGACGGGCATACGCGGCGGCAACGGGCGCCCCGGGGTGTGTGTCGCGCTGTTCTCGGCGGGGCGCCCCTCACCCTTCGTCCTTACACGCCACCCTCCCCACCTTTCCCATTTACTACTACCCCCCCGTACCCGTGTGTGACAAGTGCCATCGATGCTAAAATAAAAAGATATATAGGTATACGATGCTGTGTAACAACATTACAACCGCGACGAAATCCAAACGTCCAGACCGAGACCGAGACGTGTGTGTGTGTGGACACACAGGGTGATCAATCCGGCGTTAGACTTGCAAACATGGTAATATTATGTTGCCATAAGGAAAAACGAGGTCCGTACAGGTCTCGTTTTAAATGCAAAGGACGAAGACGAGCACATACAAAGTGTCAAAGGCGACTCCGCGCAAGAGCCTTGGCAAAAAAAGTATAGTGTAATATCAGAATATTTGTCTTGCCTATCAGATCTATCACCCTGTATGATACGTCAACGCCCACGTGATGGCCACGACGACACGGGATAGACTATTTTCCTGTGCACTCGTTCGGGATTTTTTTAATGCATAACCTTTTTGGTTTTTTTTTTTTTTTTTACTTGCACCTCGATGCAATTAAAACGCGCTCGGACGACGTGTAATTACACACCGTCACAACAGCGCAGGCCCAACCGAGGGCGACTAACGACAAACGAGATATACCTGGGTCGCTAAGATGAGTTTAAAAAAAAAAAAAAATTGTTTTTACTATCTATCTATCCCGGGCAATAGCAGCAGCTATAGCCGGGTAATGACGACGGCAGTCGCACAATCGACCGCGTATGCGTGTGTGTGTGATTTTTGATGTGTCCGGGTCGTAAAAAAGTAAAAAAGTATATATATATATATATATAAATAAAAAATGAAATAGGTGGTCACATGATTGTGTGTGTATGTATTATGCTGCCGGGACCGGCGGCCGCCGCATTCCGAGTAACGCGAGACCATTATTATTATTTGTCAAAGTCATAACGTTAATTACGGCGACCGCTCGCCTCCGGCCGTGTGCACAGCCGTGTGTATAGATAGGTATAGGTAGGTAGGTACGTGTATATATAGATAGATAATATACACACACAGTCGGATATATAGATGGATTTCTTAGGGAAGGGGGGAGGGGTTGCAGGGGAGGGAGGGCACGTTCTGGCGGTACCGCGGTGATGATCATGACCGACGCGAGTTGAAGACCTGTCACGATCGGACGATTTTCTGGTGGATATCGTCCGTCTCGCTCTTTTTCTTAGCCGTATGTATATATATATATATAATAATAACAATAATAAAATATAATATTATTATTACACGCGGTTGCAGTTGTCTCTCTTCAAGTCTTTCAACGGGTACACACACACACACACACAGACCAAAGCGCGCAGCATCGCTATATCATCGTCGTCCGAACCGCATGTAATGGCTCAGAACGGTTACAGAACATGTATAGGTATAAGTACCTAACCAGCAACGCGAAATCGCATTTCGTAACACCCCCTATATTAGGTATTATGTTCACACGGTGTATAATATATAGTTTCACATTCTTCTAAAATCTTAGCCAGTCGTTTTGGCGCCAAACCTAGTTGACGCTCGTTGTTCCGACAACTGTAGCTGTTCTTAGAAGACATTTAACAAATGCAAAACGTCTTGTAAACACCTGACGACTTGATGAGAACTTTTGGTAAAACGCTGTTCGGATAGCAGCAGCTGCTGGTTACTCTGTTGTCGCGTGAGTCCAAGAAGCAAACAAAATATCGCCGGGGAGACCAACAAACACGTTTGTAATGTGTTTACTGAGAATACAACTATTATTTGCATGTACACCGCACAAAACTCCGAGTAGGTATGACTTCCGCTACAGAGGTAAAGAGTTGTGTTGTTGTTGTTGTTTTTTTTTTTTTTTTTTATGAGCCACAATAACGATTCGGTTATTGTGCAAAGGTCAGAGACGACAAGCTGTCCGAGCAGCCTAACGTCAAGTGGAAAAGACACGAGTTCAGCGACTTCCTGTTGGAATCTGGCGTGTCCGTCGCCATAACGGGAGCTCTGATCAAACTATACGAGACGCGACCGTGGCCGGACAATCCTACCGAGTAGAATATTAATTATATAGTTGTAACATATAACAGCTTCACATAATACACATGGGTATGTTACAGATTCGTTCGGCGTCAGATGCGGCCGGACAACGAGGACCGGAACGCGGTCGAAGAGTACTCGAAAAAGATAGAAGAGTTGCAAGAGAAGCTCGGTTGTCTCGAGCGCCAAAGGGTCGAGCTGCAAAATCTTATGGAACCGGTGCCTTTGCCGGACGACGAGTGTACCGACCGCGAAGACCTGTTGTACTTTTAAAAGTCTCGAGCTGTATAATAAAATATGCCAAGGGAAATCAGAATAATAATATATATCATATTGTCATAAAAATATATTATCGAAGGCGTTGTCGTCATCGTCTTGATCCGCCATTCGACACATACGGTCGACTTGGTACGGAAAGATTGTTTTTTTTTTTTCCGTATTAGTTTGGTCAAACCTACTTGCGTCCGATTATCGGTGTGATCGGCCTCGAGAGACATGTGTATAAAACCGTAACAGTCAATTGTTTTTTTTTTTTGAGGATTTCTGTGAGCGGGTTAGCAGATTATTATTCTTTTCTTTTTTTTTTTTACCATTACATTACTATATTATATTATTATACATTGTGATAATTTCGTGTCGTCGGCTTGTGCAAAACATACACACACACATTCGATCCAGCCAATTACACGGTTTAAAGCTAATGTATTGTACTTAAGTACATATTATAATAGATATACAAGTGCATGTGCGATCGATCATTCACGGTGTGGATCCGCTGACACACAAAGATAACATACACACACACACACACACACATAGGGCGATCATCGTGATCGGATAATCCGTCCCGAGTAATTTTGCCGCCGCAATTTTCTTTTAAGTATAATATATTTTTGGCTTTTTTTGCGCTCTCCACACACCCACACACAGTTCGTTTCCCTCGCTATAGTTAGTCGTTGTCGTCTATTTTTAGGATATTATTCATATAAGTAAGGCCAAAAAAAATATAACAGCTATACCGCGTCGATTTGACGTTTTGGAATTTATCTAGGAGAAAAAAAAAATAATCATACACATAATGTGTGTGTGTGTGTTATTTTTGCAATCGTGATGGACACATTGTTCTTGTGCATGAAATAAAAACTGAAACTCAAAACCGAATATAATTTATATAAGACATACTTCGGATAGAAATTTCTTAGAATTTTTTTTGTTTTTGCGCAAATATAATACCTATACGGCGCAATATATAAGTGTTTTTTTGACAGATCTATATTATTATTATTATGTACAGGAACCATTGTGTCCGTACCTACACATAGTGTTACTATTATATTTGGTCGAGCACGGGCGGCTTACGCATATCATTATATAGGTGCGGAACAATCAATCGGTTTGTGTTTTGTGTGTGTGTGCTGTGTCAAAAGGCGGCGTATACAGTGTACCTATATTTTGGATTGCTGCGGTATGCATGGTGCTCGTGCCCGGTGTGTATATTATATACCTATCTTATATACGAGTTGTCAACCCCGAGACCGGAGCCATTAATAACCGAAACAATAGGTCGGGCCGGCAAAGCCGTTAAAAAAATATGAAAATAATAATAATATATAATATAACCCGCGGTCTGTGTTTGTGTGCGGTGAGCGTTATGTATTTGTCCGCTGGCGCCGGGCGCTTAATTAAAAAATATACGGACCTATGTGTACCTGATAATAAAAAAAAAATGAAAATAATAATATACCTATATGTATATATATATATACCGTGTATATTGTCGCGTATGTCGTGGGGGGGGGGCCTTATTGTTTCTGCCGGGGAAGTCCTCACCGACACCGACGACGGCGACAAACAAAAAAATAACCGAAAAATAAAAAAATTTCTTTGCGCTTTTATGATCGTCACGATCGAGACGAAGACGAAGATGATGATGACGACGACTATGTGTGTCTGGCTGCTGATGCTGTTGTGTGTGTGTGTGTGTGTATGAGCGTTCGTCTCCCGTGTAAATACACAAACGGTTCGGCGCGGAGGAGACCTTGAAGAATGACACTTCATTAATAATATTTGATTTTTTTTTTCTCTTGGTTTTTTTATTATTATTATTATTATAGAAGATAATAAATATAATATACCATCGGCCATCTACCGCGCGCTGCACGCTATATACGATATACCTATATTATATGTCCTATAGGTACTATATAGCTTACCGCGTGCAGAGTATGTGTGTGTGTGTGTGTATTATTAATAATAATAATAATAACTCGAGGTTTACTCCGATGGTAGTAGGTACTCTCACAAAGTCATCTAATGACCGCGTCTTAACGTTAGGTACCGCTACTATACATCATATAGGGACAAATCGTTCGGGCGCTGCCGTTGCCGCTTTGATCGTGCGGACGGTCTTGAGAAAAATCCAAGCTAAAATTCTATTAAACGACGGATTCGAAGCTTGCTATCCAAACTGTTAAGTCCTGTATTTTTCAAAAACGACGTGGTTATTGCAAGTGACCAAATCATCAGGCTTCCGCGTGTCGCGGTTAAAACGCCGACGGTTTGTGATTGCACCAAACTTTTCCATCGTCGGTTGGCCGCCCCCTCACAAGCCGAGACCTCAAACCGGTTTTCTGTGTGTGCACATCAATAATAAAAAAATACACGCGTTTTCCAAATTTTTTTTTCCCCCGAATCACATTCGTGTACCTAATGGTAATTATCGTGGTATACCTACACGCCGATGGGTTTGTTTTATTATAATATTTATTTATTTTTTATACAAGTGTAATCGCCCGGCGGGGAGTCTCGTCGACAGTACCGGCACCGGTCTAAGGGCTCGGCGATAATCGGGGGGGAAATCTTCTTTTTGGACTTTGGCCGGCACACATTTTGTTTCAAGAAACGCCGCCGGGCACGCGAGTACGATTAGACATGATATTATAAATAAAATAATAATATCACCACAAATCTCCAAACGCCGGCACCCACGACCCGACCCGACCCGACCCCGTTGTCGTTTGAATAAAACGCGCACTTGGGTATAAAATATATTGTACAAGCACATAATGTTGTAACGACTGTGCGCGGCGTCGGGTAATAATAATTGTCTTTTAAACAGTCCCCACACGCCTCGTTGATTGCACCGCGCGGTCGAACCGGTATTTATAAGGGTTCGGAATCGTCGTATAAAAGCCATTTACTTTACCGCCGACACCCGTGTCTGGGTGTGTATAAATATAATGGGTTATAATTCGCCGTTTCGAATACCGCATATTTATATTATTATCATGTGTATGTAATAAACGGTAAACGCGGTGCGCGCCTTCCAAACCGAGCGATAATAATTATTATTATCACTCATGACGTACCCATATTACTATTATATATCGTTGTTATATAGGTACCCACACTCCTACGCGACCGGTATGTCGTGCAGCGTTACCTGTGTATGTACGTTGTTGTCGTCTGATGTACCAAGCATATTATTATGTATTATAAAACAATGACCGCCCCAGACCACACTCTTGGTCGTCATCGGGATCAGATATTAGGAGGGGGGGGGGGTCCTAAGAGGCTAGTTGTTGCCCGAGACACTATAGACACTGGATCTTAATTATTTGCAAGACTGTGTTTGTCGGGGTTTTGAAAATCAAATCCGTGCCCCGACTCTGATGGCGCTACCAGAGAAAATCCGCCTTTGATCGACGGCCCGTGAACGCGGGGTCTCCCAAACGATAATAATATAATATTAACATTCCTCCAAACCGTCGCCGCGTTGTTCAAAAGCACGTGCCAAGACCTTTGTCTAGATACCAAATACTATATATATATATATATATATATATATATGTCCGTTTAATTAATTTGCATCGTATAAACACACACATATAGGTATAGATGGATATAATATAAAAGCGAAATTAAAGTCAAATTTTTTTGTTTTGTTTACCAACCCCTCCCCTGCCCTTCCCAACGGCGAGTGTTATCGTTGCGTTGTGTTCCTTTGACGCGAATTCTTCGGGCCCCAAAAAGTAATACTACTCGAAAACAACAGTGAACTTTTGCGGGCAAACTCGTTTTTTTGGACGGGCGACCGGACCAACCAGCCGGAAACATTGTTCACGACGATATAACAGTATTATTATTGTTATATTGTTAAACGTCCACGGTTCGGTGAATATATTATTATTATAGTACTATATACAAAATAATATGACTATGATATTATTAGATTAAACGATTCGCCAACGATTTTTATCAACACTTCTCTTTGCATTTTTTTTTTTTTCAAAAATTATTTTATTTTTACACTCATACCTACGCCTCCTACGAAACGACTCGGATCGATAGGTCTATACATATATATATATATATAGGTACGCGCGGATAATCCGATTTTCTTTTGGGGAAAAATCACGTTGTCAATAACGTGACTGATATGACCGAGTCGAGTTTCCCACAGAAACCGGTCGTGCCGACACAAGACACCGGGAGAAGAAGAAGAAAAAAAATGTAAGAGAAAAAAATTATATACATATATATATATATATATATAGGTAATGATAATAACAATAATTCAGCATGATGCGTACACGGTGGTAATAAAATATATATTTATACACACTAGTGCAGTACGTGTATAACAGTATATATAGGATCTATATATATATATATATACATAAATGCGTTATAATGTATATTTTATATATATATATAATAATGTTAGTACATATAGAGGCGATTGTTTGTCCCAGTTTGTCGTGATGCTTCAAAATCCTTGTCACCGCGCGATGAGATGAGAATTATAATATAATAATAATACTATAAATATATATATATATGCCTCGGCGGTGTTACTAAAAAAAAAAAGCACACACATTACTTAGGCTACAAGCAGCTATACAGAGTACCTACAGGTACCTACCTACCTATAACCGCCGTGCTGTGGCCAAGCATGCGTGACAGACGGCATGTCAAATTATTATTCATGAGAAAAAGCACGCGGGGGCGACACGCGGTTTTTTTTATCTATTATATTAACATTATATATACATACATGCACTTGAATGGATCCGCGTGAACGCCAGTATGCGACAGATTATTATTTTATTATGGTAGGCATTGCTAAGCTGAGAGTGAGAGATTTCACGGTGCGAAAATTGCATTCCTCATTATTTCAACGGCTTGTAGTCCGAAGAAAACGACCATATAATATTATATATATATATATATAGTACACACTCGGCAAGAATGATAGAACTGTCACTTAAACTGTTGTTAAATCAAATTCTTCATGTAACCGTTGAAAAATGTCCAATATTTTTGGTCGATGACAGTCGAGAGAGTTAATCGACTCGTTAAGATAAAGTTATTCCAAGCGTTGAGAAAAAGAATAACAGCTAGACAGTTGCTTTGGTAAAATGATTTCAGTTAGTTTTTGATTTCTAAAAAATTGTATTTTTTTTTTTTATGTTCACTCTTGAGTACGACATCGTAAAAAGTTTTAAAAAAATAGTGGCCAACTATGGACAAAGTACATAGGTAGGTACAATGTATAATATGTTCTTTTTACCAAATCTTTAAACGCCCAATAATTATGATTGCGTCTAATGTACCATATGTATAGTAGCTCATCATTAATATTATATATAAATAGGTACATAAACGGTTCGTGCCGTAAGAACATGTTCAACGCAATACACGGTCGGTTGTTGTTTACCGAGCCGATGACGTTGTATAGTCATCATATCAGGCACTATAATATTACATTATATCCAACTAACTATATTGTACAAGGTAGACCTATATATTGTTGTGGACGATGGGCCACACACACACACACACAATATAGTTTTCGCAATTTTGTTAAAATTTGGAACAAAGGTCACTCTCGTGTTTGTTGGCTATCCGTTTTGTAATTTTTAATGATAAACACTACACATGTAGGTAAATGTGTATATATATATATATATATAGGTAAGGTTTTGCGCTTGTTCAAGAGACCATGAACCCGGTTAGGTCGCTGCACACGGCCCGTTGGTCAACGACAACGGGCGTCAAATGGAAAAGAAGGAAGGCAAATCAAAAAAAAAAAAAAATTATTAATTAAACCGCATTTTTTGGGCCCTAGTACACGACCACCGTCGCAATTTGGCATTTTCCGCGGCCGTGAACACACGAGGAGACACACACACAAAAAAAAAATTATTAAATATTATATATTTTTTTTTTTCCATACAGAGGGCACACGAAGGACGACACAAGAGTCGACCTAACCTGTGTGTGTGTGTGTATGTCTGCCGCCGATATATCATCGGGGGTGGTTTCCCTTTGTCAAGAGCCGAATGTTATAATTACACACACCGCAGAACCTTCGGCGACCCGGCGTCGTATTTTCTATAATATATAATATTATTATACCTATAGGTATTATACCTAATAAGAATTGAAAAACGCAATCGATAATGATATAAAAAAATATATAGGTATACAATAACAGCTTGAATACGATGATGTACCGCGGTTGCATCATACATCGATTAAGAATAATAATAAAATATCATAACTCAAAACCGAAATAAGGTCTTTTTGTAGTTGGACCCATAACACATTGTGTGTACCTTACCGTGCGTGAGGACCCCACAAAATGCGCCAAAATCGCGTAACCCCGAGAATGGCCCGGATACATGCCTCTCGGTTTCATTATATGTTCACAGAGGTGGCTCCTTATATTTTTAAGTCTTATAGTAGGTATACACGGTGGCGCCCGAATCGCATATTTTCCAAGTGTACCTATACATATTTTGCTAAAGTACTTATTATCGCTTCACCTAACCTAACCTAACCTAACCTCCTAACATGGCAAACAATACACGAGCGGACGACAAATCCTCAACGGCTGCTTATTGTATTGAAATATTACATCAAAGGCGCAGTTTCCAAACGAATCGCGTACAAGTCATTGACTTGAGAGATTACATACAACTAAAAAGCCCAGCTCTGACACAATGAAAGTTTTTCGAAGACCGTCAAAGCTGGGAAATGACTAGTTACAAAAATGTCTTTAATTTTAACAGCTTTCCAAAGCACACGACCCGTTTCATTGTTGTTGTAAGAATAATAATTGTAAATTATATTTTACTGTGTCGATCCGAACCGATTACAAAATATCAAAGTGGTCGAACACATCAGGCTCGATGCAGATTAAGCGAGAAAAAAAAAGACCCTAACGTTATTATAACGTATATATTATAAGATAGGTAATATCTGCAATGTGTACACCAACACAAAGCTTCCTGTCACTAATGAGGTCGAGATAACCGATAAGCGTCTTACTCAATATAATATAATATTTTAACATATTATTGTAATAATAATGGTGCGCATATAATATTATATATTGTTAACACACACACACACACTGTTGGGTAAACCACGGCGTGCCCTCGGCGTGTTGAGGTCAACGGTCAATTAAAATAAATAAAATCAAAAGAAACAACACACATGCCCACAAAATATATTATAAATTCCCATAACCGATGATAATTTTATTTTTTTTTTATTAAATACACCGCGCATAGTGCACGACGACACAGAATCATATAGTAGATATTATATTATAGCTGCTGTATGTGTGTAAAAAATTACTAATTAACATTACACCGATGATGATCACGACCAATTAAAAATCATCACTCGGCGACGACGTGACCGCTGACAGTATGTAATATTATTATTATTGTCGAACACAACATAAAAGCAACACTTGGGCGATAACCTCTGCAGCGGCTATCACACACACATGGGTCCGAACAAGGTCCACACCGGTAGCCGCGGTTGGTCGCCTGATCGGATAAGAATAATATTGTAAAATGGACTTTTAAAAAATACAATATACTCATAATTAAGAAAAAAATAATAACGTTTAACGTACAATCCTAACCGGGTTTGATAACTTCAAGAGAGGCTGTCAGAGTTCCAACGAGACGAGCGACACTATAGTGCTCTTTTATTAATGTTTTTTTTTTTGTTTTTTAATAACAATTTCGTTACTATTATTATTGTCATTAGACGACGAGACCAGTAACAGTTGATGTGCCGCGGTAGCGAGCTGCCGTTGCGTTATAATATAATAAAATAATATATAAAGTAATAACAGTATGCGACGTTAACGCCCAAGTACCAGGGGAAGGGGGGGATTCTGTTTTTGTATATATTATTGTATAGGAGTCCGGGGGACGACCACGGGGATCTATGAAAAACGAGACGAACCCATTTATCATTTCACTCTCGACGTAAATGGACTACTTACGCGTGTAACGAACGCGTCCCAAAAACAAAAACCTAAGAAAATCACACGATATTCATAATATCATCCCGGTTATACCTGACCAGGTTCAGTATTTTTGGGCCAATTCCTTTTTCTCGGGGTTGTTTAAAACGCAACTTAATACACACACACACGGTCGTCAATGGTGGCGTATGACTTTTGTTTTTTATTATATATATATATATTTTTTTTTATTTAAGATGATATATTGTATTAAACAGTCGCCTGTCTTGTATTGAGTCTGTATCTCTCTCTCTCTCTCTCTCTCCCGTGCACGCCTCTCTGGACCCATCGCAGCATTGTAGTTAATGATGCTTTGCTTCCTCGTAAATTATTATTGTTTTTCTTTCTTCGGCGCGGTCGTTAAAACGATTTTACGGTGCGAGTATTAATCAACCGTGTGTGTGTGTGTGTGTTATATATATATATATATGTGTGTGTGTGCTTGTACGAGTGTGTACTTTACTGTATACTTATATATATTTTATACCTACCTACGGTGTACAATATAATTTATGACATTCGAATCGATAAACCACGACCATCACGATTATTGTCGCGCATATTGATGCTGTTGTTGTTGTTGTTGTTTTGTTCGAGACAAACGATTCTTAAGAAAAATATAATATCATCATATATTGTACAGTTCGGTAACTCGTTGCTTGGTGTACCGGTATGAAAGTTAAATAATCAAGTCAAAACTCGAAGGTTTCGACGTTTAAGCCCAAAATTAATTAAATAAATAATGACGTTAAGAAGAAGAAAAAAAATTACTCATTGTCATTCAGCGCAAAACGTTCGCCTTATCAAAGAGGGGTCACATCATTTTCAGCCTCTTACTACAACTTTTACGTGTAAACATAACGCCGTAACCGATTTAAGTACAACAGCTAGATATAGTCAGAAGGTATTTTTTTTTAAGATTTAAAAAACCGACACCTTCGATGTGAATATTGAGAATTTTTATTGATGTTTTAATATCGGTTTTTTTTTTTTTTACATCGGTTACTCGTTAGTGCGTATGCGACGCATACTAATGAGTATAACGACCAAAGAAGTAGAAAAAATGAATTATAGAACCTATTAAAATATTATTATTATTATTACATCGTCTCGGCCGATTGATTTTCGTTCTCCTCGTCTATACTCGTGTGTACTTATACATATTATAATCCAAGACACTACATGCGACGTCGTCACTTATAAGATGTACAATATACGTGTACCTTTTACATTTTGGGATTGCCTCGGGGGTCATGTGTGTCGGGACGACCCGCGCAGACTTATATTATATTATATCGTGTGTGTGTCGTTATTAAGTGGCATATATACATACTATATATATATATATATATGAGATGTGAAACCCGGAGTAAAAGGGTACGCGGGGCCATAATGAGGGGGGCGGTGCTGACACATAAAACAATGCGCTCGGCCACGTAAGGAATGTCAGCCTCCTGTGGACTGCGTGTGCGGCAATGAGACGACGCTCGAAGGATGATGCCCTTCTCGTATTATTATTATTATTACTATTACTATGCTCGCAACTTCTCCTATCGCCGGTTCGACCGTACACATATAAGTATACAGTGTAATATATAGTTCTGTATACCAGTCCGAAGCGTTCTCTCCTGCTACCGCACTCTTCGACCGCGGCGAGGACCGTACAAACGGTAATATGAAAAAATTCGCAGTTAATTAAAAAAAAAAAAAAAACCCCTCACGTCTAATTGGACAAGTTTTATGCAATATATATATATATATATATATGTATATAATATTATATTGTATGTAAATATTGCGCATCTCGAACACAGAATTTCCCCTCAAGACTTTAATTATACAAAGGACGGTGTGGCGGTGGCAAGTTTTGAGTTATGTTACCCTTTCCCGGCTGATTAAAATAAACATAAAACAATTTCTCGTGTAACCCGTCGTCGTCCGACTGAAAAGTTCGGCGGTGGTTTTTTTTTTTTTATTAAAATTCCAAAAGTCGAGAGCTTACGACGACGGCCCCGGAAAAACAACGGCTGAGTATGAATAATAATAATAATATTTATTATCAAAACGGACGGTTATGTGTTACTATTTTAACGTCTCGCATATATAAAACGATTATGTTGCGTGAAACCGGTTATTGGATATTATAATTATTATTACCCACTATATGTATGATGTGTGCAAGAAAAGCGGGAAAAAAGTGATTATAAACGTTAACTATATTGGAATGTTTTTTTTTTATTGTAGCCGAAATGTGTACAAGTTATTTTGTTTATTAATCTACAACAGTGCCGCGTTCGGTTAATTATTACAATAGTACCTATAACAAGGGGCAGTAGTGAAATATATATAATATCATATTGTTAACGCCTTAAAATATAATATAATCAAAACCCATCTGTATAATAAAATCGAAAATAATATGATATATTATTTTTTTAGCTTAAGTTTGTTGTGTTTAATCACAACTCTAATTAACTACCGCTCCGATAAGTATGTACCTATGTTTTTTAATTTAATATTGTTCTCTAGCGATTTATAGCAACCACAAGTAAAACTGCTAGACATTTGGTAAGTAATTTTATATACATTTTGTCCGACATCGACGACGGTATTGTTGTATATTCGGTCGTCAAGTGAGTAAGCGCGTTATTTTTTTTTTGAAATTATAAATTAATATTTCAAAAAGGACTGTATATAGTATATAGTGCTGTCCACCGCAAGAATAGGTGGACGATGATATTTCGTTGTGATACAAGAGTGCGTATATACTGTTATGTCTGACCGTCACTAGGTGTATTAATATATATATATATATATATATATGCATACACCGTGCGTTAAGTGACATAATAATACTATCAGCGCCGGGTTGAAATTAAAGGCAAGTTGTCCTTATATACTACACGAAACCCACTGACGTGCGATCAAGATAACCGGTCACGCGGTCAGACAAGCGTATAGTGAAGTTTTTAGTGGGGTTTTTTAGTTTCATTGTACGCGAAGCTTTTAAAAAAAAAGGGTACCTACCTATTTTTTTTTCAAAAGACCCAAGTAGTGAACGCAATCGTCGCCGTCTTAGCACCGCGAGTGACACGAGGCCCCGAGTCCTCGCACGCTAACCTGTCACGAGCTTAGATCCGATAATGACCCGGGTCAATCGATTCCGATACCTATGTGTAGACTTCAATTATTATTATTATTATTGTTATTTACCTCGGCTATATTGACACATGTACACAGTATGTGTGCCCGTGAACTGCACGCGAGGCGACGGATTATATTTTATTAAAAAAAATTAAGAAAAAAAAAAAAACGCCCCCCCGACAAGTTTATACAACGACAGCGGAGAACACGTGTACCCTCTTCCTTCCCCTCGATTTAAAAACATTCTAGGATGCGTCCGGCCCGACCGGAGATTGGACTTAGGGTTTTCTAAAAATAAAACCGTTTACAAGTTGTGGCCCGCGTCTGGTTTGTATCTATTACAGCGGCGATGCATCTCCGGCCACTTGTCGTACACAGAGATAGAGAGTTTATATTATTATATCAAACCGCACTCGCGGGAGACGGTCCAAGTCAATTAATATGTATATTGAGCTATATTTTTAGAATAATAATATCTGCCGCCGATAATAATAAAAAAAAAACCATTACAATATACAGTATATTGAAATTGATGGCTTATAAAAAACTATGTACATCATAGCGCGCCACCGCTTTTTCTTGTAATGGTAGTGAAATGATTACCACCGCTTCTTAATTACCGCGGAAGTCTTTGGCCAATATGCGGATAATGGAATTAGGGAGAGGGTAAAGACGACCCACGGGCACGGTATAAGGGTAAAAAAAAAAACGAATTCCCCGGGCTAATTCCATTCCGGCAAACAACCGCCGTTTTTTTACTCTCCTCTTCCGACGATTAACCCTTTTGTCGGATCTTTTGTGCTTGTTTACTTCTTTTCGGTCCATTGTGCGCGCTCCCTCCTGATGATCTATATAATATTACTCCTGTACCTACTACAGCTACTGGCAAAGCGATCCGATTAAATCGTCAAAACAACATTCAGCCGACGTCGTCGCGCGTTCAAAGAAATCTCCGCACAACAATACAAAGAGCTGAAATTCAAACGAACCAATATATAGGTATACACAGCGAGTATGGTGTTTTTTTCTTTCCCTTTTAATCGATAAAAAATATTATGCATATTGTAATTTAACGGCAGCGCTAAAAAAAAATATACATATAAAGATTAATGAACGGCACAAATTTCAACAAAAAAAAAAATTAAAATCATTATTGAATATTTATTATTGCTCGAGTGCCCTCAGAGATGGGTTACCGGCCGTAATGTAACTACTGCAACTTTGTAAACACGTTTTAAGTCCGAGCTTAACTGGGATTCTGATTAACACATTTAAATCTTCGCAAAAAAAGAGTCGCCCCAACAGAGTGATCAACCGGCCGACCCGAGTGTACACGCCGGATGAAAAAAAGGTCCACCGGGTAACATTATAATACTATTATAGCGTGTATTAACGGGAGCCAATCTCTTTTTGGAAGACTTTGATTCATTTGATCGGTCTTTGTCGCCGTTTCGCTGACGGCCCGTGACGAATGAGCCGGCCGAGTTATTTTATTAATATTATCGCCGCCGTGTTGTGACACGTCATTTAACACCGGTGCACCGACAACAAGTCGGCCGGGGTAAGAGAGGCAAGATTCTCCTTTAATATTATTATTATTATTATTGTTGTTGCACCACCGTGTGGAACCGCAGGGGGAATATATATATATATCCTATATTACACTATTATAACGCGTCGTGTACGCCGGCAAAATAATAAGAATAAAGCAACCCAGAATATTATCGTAGAGGCTATATATGTATATGTATAGGTATATGATGTGTTTTTATCTGGGCCCAAGCTCGTGTATAAGTGTCTATATCCAGAGAGGGTGGCCGTGCGAAGGAATAGCCGCGATAAGCAACTCCTTGGAGACCCATCAATCGCGCGTCCTTCGCAGCCCTCTAGCCCAATCATGCAGATTTGACCGACCGGACTTCTTCTTGTGCCGGCTAGTGTTATATATTATTATTATACACACACACACACACACACACATTCACAAACGCCATATAAAACATTTTTCGTTTACCATTTTTTTTCTTCTTCTTCTGAACACCGCACAAACGCTATAATATATATTACACTATACTATAGTGGCGCAAGACCCGCGGCGGTACGTGACCGAAATACAAGTATACCTATACACACACACACTAAGAAAGTCCTGCACGGTTTGCGCTTTTCGATGGTATACATTTAAGATGAACGCTTATATATTATTGTACAACGCGTGCAACTGCTGACCGACGTCGTTTTTTCCGCCGATCATACATAATAAATGGAAACTGGCAACCGAGGTCCGTTTTTTATTTTCTAAATCATAATATATAAATAAGTGCGAGATTGGACATCTCTGTCGGCCAAAATTGTTAATCGGTTAGGTTTTGTCACTATCCACAACGACAATTATTTGGAAGTATATAGATAAAACCGAAGTTGACACCACAAAAAATATATTTTCACTTTGAACTGGTTTTATTAGAGAGAAAAAAATGTGATATTTTCCAGACAATTTCCATCTCAGTGTTTGAACCAAAAAAAAAAAAAGACTATAACCATGATATAATTTGGTTATTGCTGGCCAATTTTTCGAAGATTACAGTAAGATGTAATAATATTATGTCTTATCCGAAGCGAATCGCCGATAGTGTAGCTCGTTAACGGTCTCTGTACATTAGACAGTGGACGTGCGAGCGGTAAGCGAATCAATCTCTTCTTCTTAATAGTTTTAACGGGGTATTTTTTTTATATTTTTTTATTGGAAATGCCAGACTTAAACCGTAAGCAGCGTAGGAGGTAGTAGTTTTTTTTTTTGTACTGCACCGAACGGCGGCGACGGACGCGGCTAGGTCGAAATTATTTTATATTTAGCTATTTGCGATGTGCGATTGCAGTGCACACAGACCAATTATGTGGGCGGACAAAAATGTTAAAAAACAAATATAAAAAACAAAAACAGCGGGCGACGACTGAAAGGAACAATTCGCAGACGGCGCAGGGATAAGGACGAGCAGCCAGTGAAAAGAGATAGACGGCGAGGTGATGTTTAACAAGACAAAAGCTGTGTGCACAAAACGGCTAATATAATTTATATATTATGTACATTATATGTGTATGTATATACAGAGCGCGAGCAGTAACAACGTAAACAACATAAAGGTTTATGCAGCGCGAGACGCTGACGCAGAACAAACAGAGTGTGTATAATAATATTATATGTCGTTCTCGTCCGGGCAATGCATATTATTATAGATACAACAGCTCAAGGAGAGGGTGTGTACAGCAACCAGAGGGGAAATTATCCAGGCCGGCGGGCCCTGATCTGCGCATATTATTATAAAACACAAAAGCTAATATTGACGACCTGCGCGGCGGTTTCAGCACTGGATACGTATATATTATACTATTATTGTAATTACTATAAAATATTATACATAGGAAGGAGGAGCAACGTCAACAAATTATCATCATAATTCCATCCCTCAGGTATGCAGCTTGCGGACTTGGGGAGGGGAGGGAGTAGCACACGTCGCACAATATGTTATATTTTTCGTTTTCTCCGCGTTTCCCCGACCGTTTATTTTTTTCCACACCAGGCCCGGCCAGCGGCGTTTAATAAAATATAGGGGAAGGCGGGCGCGTGTCCAGTTAACAGCAACGACGTGTAATTAATACCGACAGAATCGGTTCGGTATTTGGCAATGAGCCGGGATCCGAGGGGAGGTACTGTCGGGCTGTGTGTGCAACGAACGGGGTAACCACCATCAATCACGGTCTCCTCAGAGGTACGTACGTCATCGACAGGGTTCGTACGCGGCTGGCAGCTAGGCTTATATACACGTATATTATATATATATATATAAGTATAATACAATATATAATATATAAATCGAAGGGCGTGGAAATCACTTTGTCATTCCGCGCGCACGGGGTTAGTTAAATAATTACGCCCGAGGACCTCCGACGTCCCCCCCCCTTCCTACCCACCCTTCTTCTCTCCCCTTCGGCGTCACCACCACCGCCACCCTTTCTCGTGAGTATATATTGTATATAATTACTATAGGAAATTGTGAAATATATACGTATATACTATATATTATGTATGTATTAATTAGAATAATATGATTGTGTATCGCCCGAGAGGGATTTTCCAGTGTTTATTACTCGGGTAAAGAGCCACGTATAATAATGATATAGTTGTTGTTGCGGTGTACACCGCAAGTATAAATTATAATATGCATATATAATAAAGTTTTTCTTGTGTTTTTTTTTTAATTAATTCCCGCTATGTCTGCGCGTTGGACCGCGCGAGTGGGATATTTTTTTAATTAATAAGTAAAAAAAAAAAAAAAACTCTGTTCTCAACCGAGAAACGGAATAATAATTGGTCGAGAGTGTGTGTGCGTGGATTTCTTTTGTTCGTGTGGTCAAGCTACACGCGAGAAACATGCTTTTACGAAAAATCTACCTTCCGAAACGACCACACCTCTTAATATAATATTATGATTATTACTATATATTGTTAGTGTGTGTGTGATATAGTAAAGAAGACCGGACGACCGACCCGAGTCTATATGTTATCATGGGAACGACGTTTTCTTCTTCTACTGTAATTGACTTGTGCGAAAATATACACATTTTAAGAATATGTCGGACGCGGTCAACGGAAAGCATAATATAATAATAATTATTAAACGCGCGTTAGCCCGCCACGGCCGAACAGTTGAATGCACTATCTATATCTGGTTTAATTTCATCTGTGCTCTAGTAAACGCGATCGGGAAATTATAAATCATTCAGACGACCGATTGATATTCAAATTCCATCGGTACCTATGCATATGTATATCCGATGTCCGAATCAATCCACTTACGGAGGCAACTACGGACGCCCCCCCCCCCCCAATAGAGGGCAATTGCGCCGACAAAACGACCCTGTTATACCTATTTTCGTATTTGTTAACATAATAGATTCAATTTGTAACCATTCCGACACGCTGTTTAGTATATATGTGTACATATAAAATGCCTCGGACGATTTATATATTGTGCTAAAATAAACAAGAGTGTGTGTGTATAGGAAAAGGCGCCTACGCAGCGGTCATTTGTAGGATCGCCGGGTTGTAGTAGTTTTTTTTTTAGGTGGCCAAGAAACGAGGGGGGAAAAAAATGAAAATAAAGAGAAGACACTTATATTTATGCGGTTTTTATGCGGATCCTTGGGCAGGATATAGCGGTTGGATATGCTAACGCGGGCTGTGCTCATTTCCATACATAGCCAGCCAGAGCACTATGCCGATGCGGTGATAGATGCAATATCGCACTGTGGGGAATCCTCCACTGGGTTCCATTTGGTTAATTGCGCACACCCTCGCTGCTAGCCGTTTTTCTTCTATCCTTTACCGCCGTCGTCTTTGACACTGAGGTTATCCCGAGGCGCCTTTAGCATATTACCACCGCCGGCCTGAATATACTTACATAAAAAAACAATTGATTTCGGATTCGCGGGTCATTCGCGCCCCGTACTTTGGCAACGGCAAAAATTCTGTTTTATATATATATATATACATACTATATAATATATAAGGGTCGGTGGCGGTTTGGTCAAATCGATTTTCGCTCGGTCCCGGGGGAGCCGCCGCTGTATACCTCTACATATACATACATACAACATGTTTTATTAAACAGCGCGCCGGACGACTTGGACCGGGGAAAAACCCAAGTAGAGTGTAAGGAGAAAACGACTACATAGGCGCTATCGCCTATTTGAAAGGGTGTCCGCGCATAAGACGCTCAGACGGTAACCCTAAAAATAACAATAACTGCGTTCTGTGTATAATAAATGTATACAGGTTTGACCTCACCCCCATCCCCCGTGTATAATATATATAGTCATAATTCGCGTTACAAATGCGGGTAATGATATCGAGAGAGGCGATTTTCAGCCAGCTTAACGCTGCGTGTGCCTATTATTATCATATCAATATTGTTTATATTGTATATTTAAGTGCACTTACCGTGTGGGACCCATCCGTGACCGCACGCGTCGCAAAACCGAATGTGTAGTTTGCCCGGTGTGAAACAATCGCACACGCAGCCCGGTACAGTGCATCTGATGGCCTGTGATAACAAACGAAAAAAAAACAAAAATTAATAAATTTTAACATCTAAGAAAAAGCAAAAATCTTCAACTTATCCGGTCGCCAAGTACCCAAGACCGCCAAGACCGTGAGAACGACCGCGTTCAAGTCGCGATTCATTTTTTCATTTTTTTTATCCAACGACACTGTACAAAAGGATCGAAAAACAAACTGAACAAACTCTGTCATCTCTCCGTCTCTCTCTCGCTCACCGATTCGCCCTTTATTGTTCCAAACGTCAATCTGTCGTTTAATGAAGTCTCCCAAAGTCATTGTACACACACACCATGTGTACACGGATCGGTTTTTGGAATAGGTGTGAAAAATATTGAAATAATAATAGTAATGACGAAACGGCTCTTATACACGCCGGCCCTTAATGTCGTAATAATACAGACCGAGGCTGAGATGATGGGTCATTGTCATTTGGTATGTGTGTGTGTGTGTGTATAAGAGAACCTATTGTGCCCTTTTTATATACATATACGTGTGTGCAAGTATCTGTATATAATATATATTAACTTCTAGGGGCCACCGCTCAATACGATTTTTCATTTTCGAAAATCATCATCGTTAAATAACAATAATAATAATAATTCGACATCACGAGTATCACCTGTCATATACAGCGCACTCGAATAGCACAACCGTCCCGAACAACAATAGTATAGCAGCAGCCGTGTGACGATGAGCTTGTGTTTGTTTTAAATTAGACACGCCGTTTTTGGAAGAAAAAATAATAATAAATAAATAAACCGAAAGAATCCGCGTTAAAAAAAGAAATTTATAATATTTGTCTTGCCCTATATACATTATACATGTGCAAAATATACTGCAACAACGGTGCCGGTTGTTTGACTTTGGCAAAATCAACACTATGGGTGATAATATTTATATTTAAATCTATATTATACAATAAAATAGAACTGCCGAACAATAAATAGGAACCTTGTTATCAATTACTATTATTATTATTATTTATTACACCGTGTGTGTTATAAAATATAACCGTGGCGGTGGTATAGGTGCGTTGAGAAGAGACCATGGTAATATAAAAACACAACCCCAAATTGATATTATGAGATTATGACAACGGGGTTGACGCGTTCAAAATTGAAAAACCCGTAACATAAGTGAAATTTATTAAACACAATACAAGTGAGGTGGTGTATTTTTTTGTAAGTATAATATTTCCTGACAAAGCCGAGCGCGTCAAGGCAAACGTCAGCCGCAAAGCGAGTAAATTAAATTGCGCGTTCTCCTTTTGCCGTGGCGCATCTTTTTTTTCACATCATATATCCTCGGAGGTAATAAATTTATATTTTTATCACATATTGTATTCCTGTTGATAATAATAATGCGTTCACTTTGCAGACTATATTATAATATTTTTCCGGGCCGCGCTCGATCATTATGGCGGCGGGGACGACTATTTGAAATATATAACGTTTATGGAAAGAAAAAAAAATACCTAATAATATTATTTGCCATATAAAACGAAACGGTTATTTCCGGGGCGACGTTCCTTTTTTTTTTTTTTTGACAGATTAAAATTACCCTCGTGGGGCGGCCCTGACAGCCGAGAGCGGGCGAGACGCGAATATGAGGTCAGTGTCAAGTAAATGATGTCTCTCTCTCTCTCTCTCTCTCTCTCTCTTGCTGGAGCTTCACAGCCTACACAGCCCGTGCGTGCACTATCCCACGGGACCGCTATGATTTATGCAAGTTTATATAACGCAAAGGTTCCTCCTGGATCGCTGTGTGCACACACATACATACACATATGAACCCTCTGGCGAAACGACGTGAGACACACAACACACACCCTATATCGCATACATGACGCATTTTTCAATTTATCTCCGAGACCGCGATCAACTCGAGACAGCGTTATTATATTCTATATACACACATCCGGATGGATTTCCCGCAAAATATTGCCACTATCCGCGATTATATCCGCACGAGATAGGTGTACAACACCATTCGGTCGGTATACGTTTACAACAACAACAATAATTGTCCTAAGGAAATAATTATTTTCTAGTAAAAACTGTATAGTGGCGCTAAATCTTATAATTATCGTTGAGTACTAGTTGGAGTAACTAAATAAATAGTTGGGCCGACTAAATGTTTAGTTGGGCCAACTAGAAATTTAACCATAATTTTAGATGGACCACCTATGTACAGGTGAAATAGTGCGCTTAGATTTGAATTATATTTGCATAGATGTACGGTCTCCCAAGTTTTAATTTTCAAGAAAAAAATCACTAGTATATTTCACTCCGTCCGACTCTATGGGCCAAATTTGAAAATAATTCTTAAGTTTCCATCCAAAAGGAATTGTCAATTTCCCTTGTTTTGTAATTAGATAACGTTTTTTCATGTTATTTTTTTTTCAATGTAATTTGTTATCGAAACGAGATAACTGGTCTTGGTTTTTCCTAGGAAACATCACTTTTAAATTTATCACCACTTGCAAACCGCAATATATGTCCCGCTTTGCTACTACTATTCTTCTACGGCGCTAGTTTTTTTTCTCCCCAAGTAGTCAACGATAGCGCCGGTGCGGTTGGCGCCCGCGAGATAACCCCAAAACCTATTTACCAGTGTAAAGGTACAAACATAATAGCATAGAAAAACAAAAACCTATAAAAATCGGTTTTACGTTTGCCATCTGCACGTCCATTACATTGCACGCCGTCTGGAGTGTGTGTGTATTAAAGAATTAGACGACAGCGAGAAGACACCTGACAAGAGTAGGTAATGTGTATATAGTAATTAATAACATTATCTATGTATATCCCGAACCGCCGGTGTAAACTTAAGTAATATGTATACATTACTATACCTATTTATAATAATGTGACATGTAAAGTGAGCGTAACAACCGTGTATACGACACAATATAATGACGGGTTCGCCTTGTGTGCACATAAATAATTTAACTGCGTTTCGGCCATACGTTTTAGTATTTTCAAAATATTATGTACATGTGTGTGTATACTTACATGTGTATTGCGACGGTCACGCGAATTGACGCCGTCGTGTAAGTGTGTACACAATGTTTACACGCGGCTTCGACCGTAATCGAAGTAAACATCAAAAACAAGCACAACCCTTTTTGGCCGCGGTTCACCACCACCCTATACTTTAAAATTTTGGGCGCATGGGCTTAGGGTATTTTTTTTTTTTTTTTTTTCGGCTAGCAAACGATAGATACCGTATTATCCATAATAACTACACACACGATCGATGTGCGTCGGACACGTCGCACTCGTGTGAATCATTTCCGGTTTAAACGTTAAGAAGAGAAGCAGACCGACAGAGGGGAGGGGGTGAGGGTAAACGACTAAAATATACTCCTATGTTGAAATAATTTAATACGGTCCCTCGACGGCTACTATACAGTACTGCCGCCCGTTGTTTGCCGAACACTTCATCTCTGGCCGAGCCTACATACAATATAATAATAATATATAATACAATAAGTGGTTCGACCCTTCGGTCAACATAATTACGCCATTTTGACTTTTGCCAGCTCTCCCCCCACCCCCACCCCTCGTCCATAGCCCTTATGCCGTGAGGTGAAGTGCGCAAGACTTTTAACCCTTCCGTGTGTGCGTCGAAGGCAAATCTTAAAACCAAACACCACCGACGACGTTCAAGCTTTGTATGCGGCTTACGACAAAGTAATACAGACATACTCACATGTATATGCACACTGGACGTTGACATTGATAATAATATATTTTTGTAATCGTTTTAACTATTTTAACGCGACTCGTCCGAGTCGTATTTGCGTTTCGACCGTTCGGAACGATTGGAAATTGTTGAGAAAAAATATGTATACATATTTCTCACAAATTGCAACCATTGGTTACACATACAGCGAGTAAAATATGTATAGTAAATAAATAGTGTGTCAACCGAGCTCGTAAACCGACTGTTTTGGACTTGCGATGCGTCGCTTCCATGTAAAATCCGCTTATAGACAATCTTAAAGCGCTCGTAAGAGATCATACTACATCATATTATTATAATGCCCGGACTTGACAATAATTCCTAATCGTATATAATATGATATTATATACTTGTTGGCGACATTCCAGTAAACATAGCAGCTGCGACAATGTAAACACCAAACGGCTTAAAACAATCATTTTTTTTTTTAAATTACAAATTGTAAGTATATAACATTGCAATGGAATATTACTACAATAAAAGTGCCTACCGCCTATACTACATGTATTATTATTTTTGATTCTAAAACCGCAATGTTATTATTAGACGTTGTGCAACGTATATCTGAACACTGTAAAATAGGTTAAACGTGTATAATTTCTATTTTGAATATTAGAAAAATGTATAATATAAAAACGATGCAATCGATTCGGCCGCCAAAAGCGACGATCAAATTGATTTTGGGTTTCGCAAAAACTGCGGTGATTCTCCTATTTGTGTGTTTGGTTTTTTGATTTTTACATATTAAGCTCAGGCTGAACGTGCACGATGAAGAAAATAATTTGATTTTGCGCAATCACATGGTAATATTGTAACAAAAAAATAACTATAAGCTGCGAGAGTGGCCATTGGTATAATAAATTATATAAAATATGAATTAAAAACGAGGGAAAGTGAATGAAAATTATAATTATTAATTTGTAACATAAACGTCAGCTAATAAATTCAGTTGTAATAATCGAAAAAAAAAACATTCAATGCCGTGTTGAAAAAACTGGCTTAAATTTTTTGTGTCAAAGTCCAAATATGAAGTAGAGAAAATGATAATAAACATTGTGTAGGATAAACTCAAACATGACAAAGTTGACATTTTTTTCTATTTTCTCATTTTATGACAGAGATTTTGATCAATTCAAGCTTCAATCCAACTCAACACCTATGCAAATATAATGAACACGGCTAATTCTGCGGTCACTATATCTTGATGTATTATGGCGACGTAAAGGGGTACCTCGACTCAGAGAACACTATATTATAATGATGATAATGATAATAATAATTGCATTACAGTACTCTGCAGGTAGGTCAAACGACGCTGTGTGGCAACGACACACATTTTACCCGGAGGCGTACCGAGTGGACCGCGGTGGCATTATAGGTACAGGTAGGTAGGTAGGTAAGGTACACTGTATTATAACGATTTGTTATTATAGGTATCGTTGACCGCCTTAAACGAATCCACTCGACTACCGGGCACAAGTGCGACCACGACGACACGCCAATAGAGTCGAGTGATTGGCATATTTCTTTGTGACACACACGGTATGTGTGCGCGACCACCACCGGCAATTACACCTATTATTTATATAGGTGTATAATATAACCACTACGACAAGTGCTGGCAATGCCAAAGAACGTACTATATGTATGCGTTCAAGGGGCAGACAACGAGGAGGCGCTGTGCGCATATTATTATGTTTGGATATATTATGTGTAAAAGCTTTCGGACGCGCCGAGGGACGGAAAAAGGGTTCGAACGATAATAATAGAGACGCTGTATACAGGTAGGTACAATGTGTTGTAATAATTATTGTGTGGACCGTACGCGAGAGACAGTCCGCGGTTGTCAGAAAAGATAGAGAGAGAGAGAGAGATCTCTTCGAAAGGAAAAGACAAGAATTATACATCATCATATACATGCGGTGTAGAGCTTCTGCTGGTCCGTTTCTCGCCTATCTGTGTGTGTGTATTCAACTATATGTATTATTATTATACAACGGACGGTATTATATTATACGGTTGTGTATAGATGGTAGTCCAGCTATAGCTGGTGGTGCTGCTGCTGCCGGTCGCCTCTGTTGCCCTCGCAGTCCTCCTGGTCTGCTGAAAGCGTTGCCCGGGCACTTTGATAACGGCCGCGGTGCGGTGCACAACCATACACATTTATATTATATTGTATAATCTATATATATATATATATATAATATATATATATGTACATGTACAATAATCGGAGCGCACATGACGAAGCTCTTTGGGCCAAAAACGTTGGTCCAAGTACACTATAGCTGTTGCCTGTTGTCCGTCGGCGGTAATAACACCGCAAGGCGGAGGAGGAGGCGATGACTGCGCGTTTATGCGTATAATGCACCGACGGCGGCTTGTTTGATTTATTATTGTCTCTTTTCGTGACATTTTTTCTTATAATATATATTTTTTTATTCCTCGCAATGCTGCTGTGTCCCGAGTCGGTCGGTCGGCGGTAGCCGCGTGACCGAATCGGTCGTTTCCAATATTTTATCATTATTATATTGTTATAATCGCCATAGAAAATAGAAAAAAATTACCCATATACCGCGCCGCAGTGTGAGAATAATGTTTTCAATGTATAGCTGCGAGTCGTCCAGTTCCATTAAAATGGACATCAAGTTGAAAAAACCGAGATGAGTTTGAGATCAATCCAAGACGGATTCTGTTTGGCCAGCTTTATAATAACAAGTGCCTACCTACAACTTGTGAACCGGTTACCATTTAAATTGAGTGACGTCGTTTGTACAAACGGTTTACACGCGACCGGAATTAGCGTATCTGTTAGTTTTTCGGGTCGAGCGATAAATTAAAAAAAATACTTTATTTTTCTCTTTGCTTACGCGAATAGCGTGTCCCGGCGCCGTTATATATATATATATATATTACCTATATAGTGTTGTAGGTATATTATATTATGTGTACCACCTACACAACGGTGGTCGTCACCGTCGGTCGTACCTAAGCTAAGCGCCATTTATATTTACACCACCCTGTGTCCCCGCCGAGGCGACGGTCGCTTGACACTATTTCACCCCTTTCCTGTGCGCCGCTATCAGACGTTTTATCCGTTCACCAACACACAAATGTACGGGTAAACATAACACAGCATATACAAACCAACCGACTAAACACCGTGTACAGGTAGGTAGGTACACGACACGGTAGGACGGGGACTTGTAGGCGTTAACTGCTCGGCACCGGCGTGTAATACGCACCACGCGATTTCCATGTACTACACGTCAACACGACACCGGTGAATATAACGATAATAATAATACATATAGTATAGTGTAATGTAGTACCTACGGTGTACAATATATAATGTGTACATGTAATATGGGTTTGTGTGTGCGCGCCGCCCGTGACGGGGGGGTGCTGTTTGCGGGTTGTCGTTGTACGTGTAGTTACAAAACGGTGCCGATAACACGTCTGAGATTAAGGGGAGGGCTGTGCAAAGCCGCACGACAAGCCCGGCACGCGAATGTAGGTAAGTACGGATTGGACGGTGTTAGGTGTACCTATACATAAAAAAACAAATGGGTCGGGTTTTGGTTTTTGTTTTTAATAATATACACACTACAAGGAACCGGGGCGCCCACCTGAGAAATTTCAACAATCTTTTGCTTCGTCTTCGCCTTGCACTCCCCCAACTATGTATACACAATTAGTTGGCCCGCAACTAAATGTGTAGTTATTGCAACTAGAAATCGTTATTTTAGTTAGACCAAATATGTATTTTTTTTTTTTTTGCTGTGTAAACCCGTTTTCGGTAAATCGGAGAAGCCTGTAACAAACGGTGGGCAGCTAGCTGAACCAAAACTGCAACGGACAGTTATACCCGGTCGACTTGTTTGTATTATAAGTGTATAAGATTCGGACGTTCAGGAATCCACGGACAACGGTTTATCGACAAAAAAAAAAACAAAAATGCAATCATTACAAGCGAATAATCCTGTTATTTTATTTTATGCGCCTACGACCGAGTCCTAGGGTGAAAAAATGCCACCGGGCCGGTATGACTATTATATTATATTATTATAATTTATAGGCCACGTGCTTGGGATAGGATAGATGGACCTACTTGGCTGTGTATACGTGCGAATCGGCCTAATTCGATCCGGTTATGTAATTTTCATTCGTACCCAAGTACTATTGTAAAAATATACTTAAGGGACATCGGCGAGGACCCCCCCCCTTCCTAAAATAAACATAAACCGTAGGCGGATGGAAGTATATTATTATGTATAGGTATTATATTATTTTTTTTTTTTGCTGTAATCCCATATGGAATAATAATGGCCGCGTCCTCTTCGAGTCGTTAATTATTGGCTCGTCGTTTGTGTGTATTTTGAATACTTATATATTTCTTAGTTTTCTATGTTATATTAAGTGTAGGATTGATTTGTGACCGTTTCCGTGATTTTCTCACGGCATTAAAACGCATGTACGTCATATAACGATATGTTTATATACTAAAAAAAAAACATTAAAATATAATATACCTACTGGGCTATTAAGCATTGCACATATTGTTCGGGCCTGTCACATCGCGTGACCAAAACTCACACAAGTCATATAATAACCCAAGTTAAGTGTAGGTCCCCGCCGAAGTGTTTAATATATTATGGTACCTACACATCTAACAGGACTATACACGCGGTATGCATATTTTATTAATGTGTATCATTCGAACAGCGACTTCATCGTCCATAATACATTACGGGTTGGGCCAGTTATTTTACTGTAATCTCAGTTACAAAACTTCAACATAATAAGCAACCCTTATTTTGTATGTATATCAGTGTATATTTATTTATTTATTCGTACATTTCACCCTATAACGCTGGTTGGTCTGGCAACGGCAATTATTTTTTCATTCAATTTTTTTAATAATAAATATAATATAATAAACATCTCGAGCACATAGTTAACGGTGTACAAAGTACACCACGGATGTGATTGGAGGACCCTCGGCTTGCTTGTATATATACCTCTCTCAATCTTATGCCGACCCGCACGCGTTGTTTTGCATTTTAATAATAATAACATCTAACATAATGGCGGACGTACTCGAAAAGGTCTTATCATATCATTCGGGTGGTTGTTCGTGTTGTAATAATTGAATCTCTAGAAAATTCCAATTGCCCTTATAGCGGGTTAGGGGAGGGCATTTTTTTTTTTTATTACTTTCAAGTATAGATGATAACGCGCGTGCACGTGCCGACTTATACGGTCCAAATGAGTCCAAACGATCAGGAAACGCCATTTTTTGTGCTACTACAATGCTTATACATATTGTCTAGTAGGTACATCAGCTTTATAATACTCAATTATAACGATATGGGATTTGAATACATTCGGATAGTGTGAGGGGGGAGGGGGGTTTGTCGACTATGTCCTTTCTCTATTCCTGTATACATCTTATGCGACTGTTCAAAGACAAATCGTGATCAGCGCCGACCCGGTACAACCGGAAGGACGAAACGCCGCATTAGCATACTATTATCATTATTATTATTATTATTATTATTATTATTTTCACGTGTATAATATTTTATATACGCACACACAAATGACCGTGTTTTGCAGTCGAGGGGGGAGGGGTAGTCGGCCTCCGTACAATATAATGCGGAAACGGACGTGTATATATATAGTCGCCGAAGAGGATGTTTAAGGGTGGAGGGGGGGGAAGTTTAAATCGGAACTATATATATATATAAATTATTATTATAGAGAAATCGAAATGATGCAAGATGGACGGCGGTCCGCTGTGTATATGGCGTGCGGTCGCCGAGGGGGGTGAGAAGGTTTGGAAAGGGGTACGAGGGCGCATATTGACCTGTCAACGGGGACCGGATGGAATTAATGCCGAACCCTTTTCCACGTGTACAACGGTCGCCATCATGTGCATATTAAGCGGGGGCCTAATCCCTTCGGTCGTGTATATATAGAGATATAGCAGTATGTATACAGTGTGTACGGCAGCACCGGAAAAAGGGCACGGGTCGGCGGCGACGGTGGAGCTGTATATTAATGCGCATTACGCCGGCTATACGCGGTTTTATAATGAACACAGTATATTATACGCATGTACATATATATATATATATATATAATATGTACGGTATGATGATGACGGTCAACTCGGATGTACAAGTTAATTTTGGCGCAGAAACTAGGGCTAGTTATATGTACCCCTATATAGTGCAAAAGAATACCACAGTCAGGCCTAAAGCGTGAAGGAAGGTTAGGTTAACACTATTGCATCGCTGCAATGACATTGGACTAATCTGAAATGTTACAGATAAATGTGTTGTGTGTGTGAAAACAATAATAATATGTTATTACTTTATATTATGAACTTGTAGTTTATAATATGACTCGGTTTCGCAACTTGTAACCGGTTATCGATTAAATTTAGTAACTAGCCATTTGTTTGCAACCAACTCGGATATATTATTATTATTATTAATATAGGATGTATATGAGAATCACATACTGCATACATTTACATCGTTCTATCAATTATATATACTATAATATTGGATATACGAAACTAATGAAAAGGGGTGTGCATCGTGTGTCCACCGCGTGCTTATAATGTAATATCCAAAAATGTAGAGTGGAGGGGGGGAGTGGATTTTCGGCGACGGGTTTTTCGGTCGAGGCTCCCAGAGATAATGATCTCGACCGCGGGCCAAAGAAAAATATATTACATTATTATTATTTATACGGAATTGGTTGTGCAGGTGTTTCATCGTGTGTATAGATAGATAGGTTTTTTTTTTTCTACTCTCTCTCTCTCTGTCTTTTATTTTTTCCCGGGAGTCATATTATACGAGCGCCGCCTCTTTGGCAGAGAGACCTGCACAGTACCTACCTATATAGCATACATATATAATATAATCGAGCCTAGTGACAGACCCTGTAATCAGTGCCGAGATGACAGTCACGTACCTTTTATGTGTGCTACAGCGGCGGCGGTCGCGCATCTCATCTCCATAATAACACAGCCACTATCCGATCGATGTCCTCGCGAGCATATTACATATTATTACTATTATATATCTATATATATATATTTATAGAGGTAAGTACCGACGGGCTAATAACACGTGAGTGCGCCTCGGCCGAACCGGTCCGTATAAAAACCGCCCACAGGCCTACCGGTGTACCTAATCACAATGTGATGCCGGTCCACTCAAAATTGTTACTGTCATTGGCATACCCACGTACGCACACGATGTCATAATGTCAATTTCGTACACACACACACACACACACACACCCATCGTACCTATATACCTAACCTATTATACTTAAGGTATAAGAAGGTAAATCGAAAATAAAAAAAAAATTATATTACTCACGCGGTAACCGCATAATTGGGAATCGAAATCGTGTGTTGAACATATATATATATATATATATAAACCGAACACACGGATAATAATTGCCCGAGTCGCTTTTTTTATAGATATACATATAGGATACGACAAGGGTCCCCCTACACCACCGGTCTCGATATAGCGCCACGTTATAAGATAATATAACCGCAAGGACACGAAAATATAATATATATATATACCTATTATGACGAAGGACGATTGTATATGTCACGCAGAATCCAATAATAATAATAATTATAACAACATTAACCCAGACAGACCCGACGAGCATGTATACACCGGCTCGAGGAGCATAGTATAAGAATATAATATACACACAACAAGAGAAGAATAGAGGACAATATATCCTTTGACGCGAAAAAAATCCCATTACAACCATAAAAAAGAGACTCTCCGACCGTTGTGACACCGTTTCTACTAGACTACTTTATTTTGCACAAAAGAAAACCCCAGTGTGTATCAGAATAAAGGTCAAAGTGCAAAAACCTTTTTTTTTTATTTACAAAATGAAAGATCACGACTTTTACACAGCTGGAATTGTCTAAAGACAACGCAACAACGGTAAACGTGTCCTGCCAAAAGGCAAAAAGGATAATTACAAACAAATACATATATATAGGTACGTATCAATTGAAATCCTTTTAGTGACTAAGTTGGGAAGCACATTTAAGGAAATTCATATTATTATCTATGATGTACAATAGGTAAAAATCGTAGCTTGAGGCGGGTGGGGGTGGGTTGAAGGGTGGCAAAGCAGAAGAGAGAGAGAGGAGTCAACTTTGGGGCGACCGAGTTGTGTCATACTACAAGAAGTGATATAAAAATCTAATCTATTGTCAATCCAATTCAGAGTATACAGTAGTGTATTATATATATATATTATACACTCAAAACGTCGCCCTTCATTTAAATTACAAAATGTTCCGGTGCTAGGCACGAAGTTAAGTCGCGACACTGCCATGGGTTATATATGTATTACTTGTATAATAATTGAAATTGATCGAGTCGATCGGGCGCGACGCCTGTCACGGGCCATTAAAACGGTGGCGGCGGTCGCTTCTGCATGTGTGCAAGGGAAAAACAGCACTAAAGTCATCAATATCATATACAACAGCAGGGTAGGTATTATTATTATTTTTGTCGTTATTGTCCCTGGTATACTCAGGCTATGGTGTGTGGAGCAATAGAGAGAAAAGCGCCAATTGTTTTTAGCCATTCTATAATTATATTTTTACTTGGCGGGCTGCATTCAACACAAGGCAGTATTGGCAATATTGCCAACATTATCACGGTAAATCTAAGGGATGCCACACGCACAAAGCTATAATATATTATGGGTTCGCGACATTGTAATACTATGTGTGTGTGTGTGTGTGTGTGTGCGGTAGTCGTACTTGGACGTGTATACAGTTATAATATTGTGCATAGCATTATATATGTATACATATTTAAGAAAACGAGCCTCGACTGAGCTGTCAATATCGCGGCGGGCAGATGGATGGGTTGCCGTTTATTCCTTGTAGAGCGACAGTGTGTGTGTGTGTGTAATGTGTATACATATATTATATCTATCTATCTATATATATATATCGGTCTATCTTCACTTCAAATGCAAATCACAGCCCATTGATGGATGAGTGCACGCGGACCGAGCTATCCGTTTTTGTATAACGTCCTTTTATAAGGGATATATATTATATATATTATGCATGTATAATAATAAAATATTTTGTATCGAGTGACGGCCGGGGACCGGGACTTGTGCCACTAATAGATCCACATTTCAACCTGAGCCCCAATCGACCAACATACAGTAATAATTATATATTATTGTCCTGTAGATTCAATAAAACGTGATCCCTATTCACTGCAAGTGCGTTTTAATGTGTCTGCTACACTATAGTTGATTATATAGAAACACAGGAAAATCTCCCGGAATTCTGTGACGGCCTAACCCGACCGAACATAGCTCACGAAATGCGTTAATATTATTAATTGTGTAATTCGTTTATTATGCCAAAATGCGTTACAATGAGAACTGGTCTACTCCGAAAAAATATATTATAATATTAAGAAAATTGTGTATTGTGTGCAGTATTGTTATTGCAGACAAGGATTTGCGAATGGTAATTAATTACTACAAGTTGAAAATGTACACACTTGACCTAACCCAACAATTTATGCTCATATAACAACAACTCTGTTCTCTGATCTACACAACTATTAAATATTAGTGTATTAATTGGCTATTGAGCGATCTGCACACAGCTCGGATAGTCACTAGGCGTACTTAGGTACCGTATAAGACGTTGTATGTTATAAATTTATACTCACGGTACAAATGGTGGGCGGCATAGCCATTTGCGGAGGGTCCGAAGACGTCCGGGAAGGCCGGATGGGCATTGGCGGCGGTTGTGGAACTATCGGCGGCACGCTGGCTCCGGCCATCTCCGGCCGCAGAAACCACGACGCTACAGAAGCCCACTGGAATAATAAAAAAAAAAATTCAAAAAATTAGTCACAAGACATTTCATTGTGTAAATAACAGCTTCTAAAAAAATCAAACAACTATACAAGAGATATGGCAAAAGGTCGGTCGTACCGCCACCGTCGGTCGTGACCGATTATTATTAGACATATACCAATAATTATTATACCTAAGACACCATAATATATTAAACAGTGTTGACACTGTCGGACCGCTAACAAGTTTCCGGCTGTTAAAAAAACGTATACGACCGCCGTAGAGAGGACAACACAAACAGTATTATTATTTTTATGAATACCTTTATAAAATATGCGTGAAGGACGCGAGCCTCGTATACATACATGCATATTAATCGTTTTGGCTAATATATCACACTGCCGCTGCCAAAAAACTAGATGTACACAATATATAATTCTATTAGAGATTGTGTAAAGTGTGTCTCTATTAGGTCAATATAATATGATGTTTTAATAATATGTTGTACTAGACCGCTTTGAACCGGGATTTAAACGTAAACACGAATTTAACCAGTCGATATGTAACATCCTATACAGCTGTATATGCTATAGCTGTGTAATTACTACTAAAATACGAGTACACGAGCACAATATTATTACACTCTTGTGGCTAATTAGATACTATAGGAGTTGCCAAGGTGACACCGAGCTATATCTGCAGGCGTAGGTATAAAGCGTTGCGATATCTCCTCAACGTGGAATATGAGTCGCTTATAATATTTTTTTTTTTGTCATTACCTATGTACACCGAGAGTGTTGTTATGTATGTATGTATGTATGTAGGTACGGTGCTGCCTACGGTCACGACGACCGAGACTTATTATATTTCTTGTCCGCGGTCTTGGCGGTATATGCTCGATGAGACACGGCAAAACTAGTATCCTACATATAAAAATACACGTGACGTGTCCTTAAAGTCGTTTTAATAGTGTTTTTTTAATGCGCTATTAACGCGCAGTTTTGTCGATCGTCACACACACACACACACACATAGGAACATAAACTATCGAAGTGACCATAATATTATAATGATATTCAATTGGATATTATTTATTACACACGGTTATACCTATAGGGGAAGAGAGGAAAAACGCGCAAAAATAAAGTTGAATATAAAATGTCGCTTGTCTTGGGGGTTGCATTATATTAAAGGTCAAACTGTTATAATACGTCAAACGACCCTGGAAGTGTATTAAAGGTATAGCTGGCTAATAATACAGCAGTGTGTGTAGTAAACGAAATAATGACAACGATAAAAGGGGGGAAAAGCAAAAAAAAAAAAAAAAATGTAGTAATAATAAAACCGTCACGCCGGACACGCGAACTTGGCAAGAACAACCCGTTAAAACGCACGTCTTGACCGCTCCTATATAATATAATAATAGTAGATAGAGTGTACACTATATATATATATATGTATATAATATTATATAAATATAATATCTAGAAAGGAGAGACAAGGGCGGGTGTCCTTAAAATGTCAAGTCGGTGACGCGACGAGGAAGTCGGCGATGGGCGAATCGCGTGACTTGGCCGAAATATAAACTCGTATAATAATATTATATTATATACTATCTATAGTCTGTGTACAACACTAAATTGTATCCGACGCCTTTTAATTAAGTGAAATTTTAACGGTCCCGTGTATGAAATGTTACCTAATGGGTTAATTTTGATTCGAAGTCGCGGGCTCTACTTATATTGTATACATTTTCTTTAATCAATTATTCAGTTGCCTTCTACTTTTCAGAGCGCTAAATTTTGTTTTCTCTGCCTTGAAGATTACTATACCGTTAAAGCACTCTATAACAATATGTTTGCCGTCGATATACAAAGTAAAGTATATAATGTTGGCGTCGGTTCAAAACAATAACAATAATTTAAACACAACAGCTATATACGACGCGTTTCGGAGCTTCTGTTGCGCAGCAGCGTCGACTATTTGATTTCTTTTCAGTCTCTCTCACCCACAGCTCGCTAGTCTATTTATATATATATATATATATATACATACATTTTTGATCTCATCTCACATCGGTATATCGGAAATTGCGGTTTTACGACATCCATAAAGTTCGCCATGGCACATGGCGCGTTTCTTTGCAGAGCACCAGTACTATCCGCAGAGGAGGAAGCTGAAGAGTTTTTTTTTTTTCAAAAATCTACGATTACACACACACCGAACGATCGGCTTAAATAATACATATAGAAACACACAAACACTTACCGCTGAGGTCATCCATCCGTGTACTATAATAATAATAATAATAATAATACACGAAGGGGCATTTTACACACACACACACATGCGCTCGTCCAAGTTCATCTGGCTAAAAGCTTCCTGATGGCAACGACCATAAGGCACATGTATGTATATATATATATATATATATATACAATAATAATATAACACTACACACAAGCCGTCAATATCTGCTGACGTGACAGCCGGGCAAAAGCCGTCGTGGTACCGCGTCGAATTAATGAGCGAGAAAACAACCAAAACGACCCAAGACGACGCCACCTCCCCTCGGTCTTTGCCTATAATAATAATGTATGTGTGTGTGTGTGTTGTGTACTTATAATCGTCATATTATATGGCCACCGCACGTAAAACCGATTTACGACCCGCGTCGTAGATCATGTTAGATCATGCGGACCGACGACCATTTGCTTGATTGTGCCAAACCAATACCGAACACGGTGATGAGTGTGAAACTATAATATATATATATATATAGTGTTATGATTGTTAATATTTTTTGCCCTATGTACAACATAAAAACCGCTATGCGACCGAAGCGCTGGTCCCACGGTAACAGCTCAACACCATTCACAACAACAATTATCAACACTTCAATACACACGTCATAGCTCTAGTTAGATAGTTAAAGTCGTTCAGTCTTATAGCGACATCATAAGACTTATACGATTTAGCGATAACCTATAGGCTATATCCTGACCTAATGTGTAACCTAACCGTCTTGGGTCCTCAAGATCTGTCCAATACCTATTGAGAGCTTGTATCTTGTCTAACCGAGTTACAAAACGATTATTGTACCACTTCTATATGGTCCACGCAATAATATACACCTAAAAACGGAGAGTTCTGCGTGTCTTATCATAATATTATGTATATTAATAATAATATGTGCGTTATTACTTATTATATATCTGCGGTCGGCCGCTGTGTATGCTTGAAGATGAAACCGACCGTCTGACGTACGCCCGTCCTTGTTGTTTTTTTTTTATTCACGACTAAAAAATAATGATAACGAGCCGTAAAATTAATTAAAAGTTATAATAATTCCGATATGTATTTTATTACACCGACCGATTCGAAAAATCAAGTCCCACGGACGTACCTGAGCAGTATAATAATAATAATAATGATAATTTATTAACGTCCCCGAGGCGAAGTGAGTGCATAAGCGTATAGCATGTAGGAACGAGCCAATAACGAAAACGACATTAACAGTGTACAAAGCAGTAAAACCATCTATAGACGTTCCACGCACAAGCGTTGTAGGTATTATATGTGACCGAATAGGCTTAAGGTGACAAATCTCGTTGACGTTCTATAATAATAATAATAATAAACACCATCGAGGCGACCAAAGTCGTAAACAAGTTTAGTTTTTTCACAATACTGGAAACATTATTATTATTAGATACTATTAAAATATTATTATACCTACTGGACCCGTTGTGGTTCCCAGGCGCTTTTAGATTGAAAATTCAAGGCTACTGTCCCATTAAGGTGTATTGTAATAAAACTTAACCGAAATAATAATATAAGCTAACGCGGCCTACAAACACTGTCAACCGTGCTTTTCGTCGACCTAGCAATAAGCACAAAACAATGTACAAATTATATTAAATGATATATATATTATCATATGTCGCTATTGAGAGTTATAAACTACACTGTGACAGGAGTCCGGTTGGTATGTTATACTTAAACACGGAGTACCTTTTTCGGCTTTGGCATACACATACATTGTAGTGCGTTTATATTATATTTATGGGCAATCATATCCTAGCAATGATGTTATAATTAAAATACAGTATACAGTTCCACGATTTGACACTAAAAATACCAAACGAAATTGTCAACCTCGATTAGCTCATCTTTTTTGAATCAATGCCAGATAGAGCTAAGATACTATATTATATCCGAGTACATCATAGATAAAAATAATGTGTACGTTTATAGGTATATCTAATAAGTAATAAGCATACAACCGACTATGATAATACTGTGTGATAATTAATAAATATTTTTCTACATGCTATGACCGCTAACCCTTGATTGGTCCTTGAACGGAATCGTTTATTTATTGGGCATAAGCCATGAAAAACTGGTCCAAAATGATTCTGGTACATTTGAGTTGGTAAAAAAAAAAGAAAAGCATAATATATTGAATATTATAATCTATTCCAATGCCACGCCGGTCGTCGATGCGGTATTTATTGTCTTCGGACGGGCGCGTTAATCTATTATTAAGATCAATAAAATGCTGACCGACGGTAATGGGCGATACACATACATACAAGTAAATAGTATACATATGCTGTACACAATATTATAATACACAACGATATGTGTAGGTTAGGCGTACGACCGCGGCTGTCGTTTAAGGTCGACCGTACCCCGGAGGGCCGTGTCTCCTACTTAAGTCGTCTTGTGTCAAATATTGGCCGTGCGATTTTTTTAAAAACTATTTTACACTCGTTATATACGATTATTATTATTATTATAATATGTTCTACGGGTTTAGAGAGAGAGAGAGAGACGCATAAAATGTATAAATTACCCAGTCGAGACTCACGCGGTCGACGATCAGTGACAACCGGTTCCTCGCTTTATATATATATATATATATATACATGTATATTATGTATTATAGGTAAGAAACGGCGGAAGACAGCTCCGCCAAAGATAGAGAGACCTCGGGGGGGTTCGGACGTCCGAGTATAAAAAAATATAATATAAAATCGTTTGACGTTCTAATATAATGACCAAACGGCAAACGTCAACCGCCATTTTGGCCAAACGCGCGTCTTACAAAAAATATAATATAATAATTATTATACATTACACATTATTGTAGATGACTTGCCCGAACAAGTTTTACTCAGCTGTGACGCAGCGCCGCATAAACTTCTTTTTATACTTCTCATTCCTTTGGAAAAATGTACAGAGTTAGGTGCACACAGCGGTGCTGGAGGGCGGGCTGTTATAGCTGTTACCTAGGAGACTAATTAACGGTATCGTTTTACTTATTATATGCATGTATATATATATATATAAATATATACTTTCCGCCCATGAATATTTATTAACGAGCAAGGGCTGCGTCTTGGAAAGGGTTGCACGGTGGCGGACGAAGACGAGCAAAGGGGGCCCTCAATTATCAGTGGAAAGACCTCAGCCGTCTTAACCCTATCCCGTACCTACCCTCGACCCTTTGAGAGGGTTTTCCCTTTATATATACAGCTATAGCAGAGTAATCGATACTTTCCCCGAGACTTTGCCCCGCGAGATGACTATATAATATTTACACGTATATAATATAAGTGCCTGCTGTATACATACATAAGTAGTTGGAAAATAATATAGATATGCCTACCGAACTCGAGCGCTCCACAGAGGCGGGGGAGATGCTGTAAATGAAAAGAAAGAATGAAATAATGAATGGAAAAATAAAAAATGGTGGGCGTCGCTTATATATGGAGTGAAAATCTTGCACCCCTTTCGCTTAGGCACCGGGGCAGCTGCGACGAACGGTCCCAAGCCTTTTATTTATTTATTATTATTTTTTTCATTCCAAGCGCTTCATGCGTGAAATTCTTGAAAATGCTAATATATATATATATATATCGGAAAATGCTGCGTCGAACGGTTGGGTCCGGACGAACAATAATAATAAAAAAAAAAAGATCACCCCGGTCCTTTTAACCCCTTTTTCGAAAAACCAACAATACATATAGACGAGAAGCTGAACCCCGCTGACCGGGGGGCGGGCATCGTCGCTTGGGTTCCATATAATTGGCCGAAAATCACGGTACCCCCTTCCCTCTTTAGGGGAAAAAAACAACGACTGCGACAAATAAACAATGAACGCGAAAAGCCGACCGGCAAGTTTGAAGTTTCAAGTTTGCAGAAATCTCGTTTTAATTGTCCCGGTTCGCTTGCAGACACACACACAGCTTAACCGTATTATATATATATATATATAGTGTACATTTTGCTCTCTCTCTATGTATGTATGAATTATGCATACTTGTTAAAATACACAACGCACTTGTGATTTCAATAAATGAATCCGTTTGCAACCGCCAAATCCAACGATGGATTAATCCGACAATCAAACAACGCACAGCAAGCATATAGTCGCCTTTTGCACGTGGCAGGGATATTTACATAAAAATAAATATATATATATATATATATTATAATGAATAGGGAAACGGTCGTTATTTAGTTCCCCCCCCCCTCTTTATTATATACCTAGCGAGATCTCAATAGTCTAATATACGAGGACTTATCCCGCTCATTGTCCTGACATGTGTGGTCTCCGCAGTTATATGCACTTCTTTCATCAAAGTTCCAAGTTCAGGGTGTAAAGTTACACATGTCAAAGTCTTTCGACTAAGTTGCAATGTTTGCAATTTGTAACCAGTTATTAACAAGTATTTTTTTAACGTGTAACTTATCGTACGGATGATATGAGTTCCATTTTTGTACATAAACCTGCATTTGTAACTAGTTTTAAGAGCAACTTATGTACTACCTTGTAACCCGTTACGGTAAACCGAAACTTGCCCGAGTTGTAGTTGAGTACTACATAGATTTTGCAAGTTTCAACCACCGATTATAATTGTATAAATGATTAAAAATGCCAATAATTGTGCGTTGTAATTACATACAAGTAGGCATATATAAAGAACCACGTCTCGGTATTTTACAACAATACCATTGTGTCGCTCAGAAAATTAACTGTCAGCACGATTTGTGATAATTGTTGTTGTTGTGGTCGGTTTGACAATGTAATTTGCCATATTTAAACACTTTGGGCGAGAAGGCGTTTACGTTCACGAGCACGAATATTAATTTGTACATTATGTGATAATAGCCAATGAGAACAAAATTTAACGGAACGCGTTTTTCAAATTTTAAGTCGAAAAATGACCTTGGTCACGGCCGTATGTTTTTCGGTGAAAAAAAAAATACATTATATTATATTTCAATCATCATTATTGCAGATATGGAAACGCGGTCCAAGGTCGATCGAGTGACCAAATAGAGCGGTTCGACAGTTTTGTCAAAGACCGGAAAAAAAATCAAATACAACATTAAAAAAATGTTAAACTGTCAAACGTTTTAACGCTTTAATCTGCGTTGACCTCAACTCCCGTGTCCAAATATATTATCATGTTTATATAATATGCATACCTACGTTCTGTTCTTATACAAAACATATTTGCATACACCCAGACAGACCTATAGTAGAGCTGTTATTATTACTAATATTCGTGGAATCGTCAAAAGGACTTGGTAAACAGTAATTTCACTGGGTATTATTATTATTTTTTTTTTGCCTAATCAGTTAGTGTTACCGTCGCCCCACCCCTCCCTTCTATCACTCGTCTGTTGAAAGCGTTAACGGACAATTATTAATAAGCAGTATAGTACTATACCTATATTCCTATTATTATTATTATTATCAATGGTGGATGGCCCGTGATCGGACTGCGCGATAATTACCGGCGATATCGTTTTCGTTTTCGTGGGCTCCTGCCTATACCCTTTTGTATACAAACCGGCGGATGTATATCATAGTGTACACATAGGTATAGGAAACCGAAAATAGGGATGAAATTCGTATTAATGGACTCTATCCGGCCGGGGGGGGTAGATATGTACACGCGGGAACGGTGCCCAGGTCGTCCGGTGACGGGGGCGTCAACTGGCGATCGATGCGCCTCTCCTGTATTATATTCGGCCAAGTATACTTAATACATATATATATATATAAATATTATATACCCATATATACCGTGTGGTAAATGGTAATGGGCGCCGGTCACGACACGGTCGCGGTCTGCCCGGTCTGTGCACGACAACGTCCACCAAACTCAAATATATATATATATATATATATATATGGATATAAATACATATAGTAATATATAGGTTCTTAAGTTGAAAGAAAAACGCACCGCCAGCGTCAAATAGTGTCGTCGGGTCACGAATATATATTATTATACAGCCCCTCCCCCCCATCCGTCGTCCCCTTTTATTTCTCTCATCCGAAAACACATATTTTTTGTATCGTTAAAGTCTCCTATCCACCGATAAAAGTGTATTATATGTAGGTAATATTATTATTATAACTTAACCGTACCTAGGCGTACGGACACTAGCCACAAGCCACAAAATAACATATATATATATAGGTACTATACACGGTGAACCCCAATGGCAGACAATTCAAATGCATATATATATATATATAGATGAGATAGGACATTGATGGCATCGGTTATTATTATATTATTATTAGGAGGGAACAGTACACGAAAACCGGTCGCCCGTCCTCCGTGTCACGTTTTTTTTCATTATATATATATGTATACTTACAAATTAAACGTTTCCCATTTACTATATTATAAAGTTTTTTAGCCGCCGTCGTATGATAATAATAATTATACACACACGGTCGGTTATTTGGTACAGTGGGGAGGGCGGTATCTCCAAAAGGGTATGCCCGTGTAAATGGTTTTTGTTTAACCCGGATAAAATCGTCGAAATTACATCTCTGCATACCTATATACCTACTATACATAAGTGTAACAATGTAATGTCTTGCCTTGTACATCTTATATAGTATTATGTCGGACGGCAGCAATCGAGACAGTTGGACAAAAAAAAAAAAAAACAAAAGATACTGCGTGCACACGCACACGAGCAACAACCGTGTAATTTCGCCACCTCCCACTGTATAATCAAATCAATGTCATTAAAAAAAAAAAAAACTGCTCTCGGGGTGGTTGTACACACATGTTTTTTGGAAAACCTAAAATTACCTACACCCAAATGTCCAGGGGTAATAATCGTCCGCTTAAAACGTTTTTGTCCGGCTCCGGCGTCGTCACACCCAAGGCCCATGTATAATATTATATACACAATGGGATGCTGTAGTCGCTTATATTATATAGTTTACACTTACCCGGGTCAGACCTCGGGGGCACTCACCGATTTACTTGTATATATACCTATGTCAGGTCACGTGTACAAAGCTTAAATGTATTACAAAACAAAAGTTTTGGCTGCCTGTGGCCAATTCGTACATAAGTCTTATATTATACTTGGCTCTTGTCTTAATAGTCTATAATACCTAACCCTGCGTGTATGCTGTATACCTGTAGACTTGTTTATTTTGTGTCTTTATAAAGTGTACTCGATGAATGAGCATCTTAATAATATGTCATTGGCCAAGTTTGACAAGGGGGGGGGCGAGGGGGGCACCGATACACGGTCTAGCTTATACATATATTACACATATAATATCTTACCACCTCCATCATGAGTCCGGCACTGGCAGCGCTCGGCGATTGGTCTTCTGGACGGCGCATGCGTAGAGGTGCGCCGATCACTCTGCCATTACCTGTGGAAAAACATTGGGAAAAAAAACAAATTAATATATATAAAAATATACAATATTTAAATACACACACAGGCATGCTGTCGACCGGCTCCTCTAGTTACTTATCTCTTACACACACGTACACAGTGCATGAGAGAGATAACTTCTTTGTTTGACCGTTTGATTATCGTTTTAGGGTGGGTTTTTCTATAAATTTTAAAATATCGCCAACAACTAGAGTAGAGGTGGAGAATTCAAGGTGTTTTGGAATAATATTATTATTGTTTAGCACTGGTCGAAGACGAGCAGTGTCAACGGCATTTTAGACAATTTCCAGTCATTAAAATTTGTATAACATGCAATAAATAGATGAAACGCGCCCTTCGCTCTTAATTTTGACGAAGCAGCTGTCTTCCTTTGTGTAAACAACATGAGCCATTGTGTTATGCGCGTGTGTGTACCTACCCCTACCCCTACCCCTGCGCGTTTATTATACAATATTATATTATATACTCTCTTATGTACCCCCCCGAAAAACTAATAATAATAATGATAATAACAACAATTCCTCTCTATCAAAACAAGTTCCGAAGGACGAGTCGCCGCCGCGCGTTGTACTTATATAAGTAACAAATTTTTTTTATTATTATTATTTTATTGGTTAAGTCGTGTTTAACCATCTAATAAACAGCCAAGTTTTTATTAACAAAAAAAAAAAATGTTATTAACGAAGAGGGCGAACAAAGTCCGTTAAAAAAAAATATAACCATCCTACTATACCGATAAAGATTTTTTTAGTTTTCTGTTTCGTTTTATTTTGCACGTTTACAGCTGTTATTAAGTCTTGCTCTATTTTGAAATTAAGACTGCATTTGATGCTTTTTGATACAAACTACGGGTATGAATCAGCTTTAACGCCAAACAAGAAAAAGCCTTATAATTCAGTCACTAATTGAACGTTTGACTTAAGTAATAGGTACACCGTTTTGATTGTTTAGTAATAATGACATTTCTTAACGTTAATATATCAAGTATTGTCCTAGTACAGATTTTTTTTTTTAAAGGCTACAAACTAAAACCGAAATCAAATCAAAAATAGTTTCTAATCTAAGTATATTACAGACTGGAGACCGCCGCACATTTTTCGCACGAACCGGTTATGGTATTATGATAAAGTTGACAATATTACGTATATTGTATGAGAAGATTTTTGGAAAAACATTTTTCTATTAATTTTTCGGTATATACTGCGACGGCGGCGGTGTGAAAAATCTATACTTACCGTTGTGGTGGCGTAGCAGTTGGTCCATGAGGCAGGTGGTGGCGCGTTGGGCCGTGCGCCCCCCTTGCGGCCGGTTCGACGGCTGTGTCTAGGGGGGAGCGGGTGGCCGCCGGGAGGAGCGACGCGCGTTGTCCGGCAAAGTGGGTCAATCGATCGAACGCGCCACCGGGCGTCCCGCCGCGCAATACGTCGACGGACGTCCGCCCGCCGAGAGGATTCTATAAAAGGGGGGGGGGGATGGGGACCGGGACGCGCGCGATTCGGCGATTCGACGGCGGCGCTCCGGCACACGAGCGTTACGCGACAAGACGGTTGCCCAAGTGTCGCGCGCTGGATACTGTCCGCGCCCAGGTGTGTCTCCGGCACACAACGGGGACGACGACGGCGGCGTCGTCGCCTGGTGGTCATGCGCGCCACCGTTCGTCCGCCCGGAACCGCCGTCCACCGCCGCCGGCCCGCCAACGCCGCCGCGACAACGACATCGACGACGGCCGCATCCTGTTGGCGACACCGTCGGCGGCAAACCGGACGCCCGTATACGGCCGACGGGGGGGAGCAGCCGGCCTCCCGAGCTCCGCCCATTGTGACAACCGCGACCGCGGCTGCGACACACATTGCGCGCGACAACGCAATCCGTTTCACCCACCGCCCCCCGACGAGTGGTTTTTTTTATTCATATATATGCGCGTAGATAATCTCCTGCGCCAGAAATGTATTCGCCGTGCGACATCCGCCATTTTCTTTTATTCCACGGTACTCGCAGCGTATACGCGGTATAAGACATATAACATAATATTTTTTTATTCCCATACAACGTCTTATATTATTGCAACAGAGTGATGTCCTACGACTGACAATGTATAATATTGTTCACACACCGTCTTAAAATAAATATTCGGCTCGGTACAGTTTTAGCGCAAAAAGTTAATTATAAATTACTGTTTTTTTATTTATAGGTATAACCTTGTTTAAAACGGTAGAAACAACATTTGTATTGTTTTGTTTAAAACTCATTAACCTTAGGTACAAGGTATAATAAAAACAACAATATATATATAGATATTGTCAAGCGACTTTTGTTTTTTTTTTTATGGAAACGATGAAACGCGTTAAAAATTAATAAAAATGAAACTCCTAATACATCTGACGTGGTGCTCCAGTTCTATATGCCTACTTAAAAACCTAATAATATTATTATAACAGCTCAGTGTTTGATGTTTCCCTTATCAGCATAATATTTTATTTATGAGTACAAGATTAATGTAATTTGTGTTAAGGTTATTAGCACTTTGTATGCAAAACTGGGCGAAGTTACTTGAAACACAAACAAAAGATAAATTGGCGTAAATATAATTATTATAAGAAGACTCGCACACCAAACCTTTCCATAATAATAATAATATGTAAGTTACTATACAATTTTGTTGATTGGGGGAACATTTCATTGAAGTAGGCATAGGCACAATTTCAGTTTTTAACTCGGGAGGGCTGGAAATTTTTTTTAAATATATATATATAAGTAAATATATTTTTGTATTTTAAAATTGTACGCATAACCTAATTTTTTTGGAGGGGCTAAGCCCACCCTAGTCCCCCCGTATTTGCGCCTATGGAAGTAGGCTTTCCGTAGGGCTTTCAACAACCCTTTGTCTACAATTTACTCATCCAAAATCTTCCGTTTGGCCAATTGAGCAAACAAAACTCCCACTCTGTTGCGCGTGTAACAGTCGAGGCAAAACGAAACCATTACTGTGGCAACGATCGGCGAACCGTAATGGAAACGATTCCAAAACTTGTTATTTTTCAAATAAATTTTCCTATATCTATCAACGCTGTTGTCTTGCAAGTAGTTCTCGAATAGTTCTGCGGCTATTTCAAATAATTTTGGTTCCGGGTCGCTTATACAGGAATCGGTGAACAAATCGGTCTCCGGCCAGTAGTCCGGTTCGTGAAGAGTTATCCGACATATCAATAATTGTTTTAATAGGTTTACAAGGAAAAAATGTTTAACAAGAGGTAAAATTATGAACAATAAATATACATGGAACAAATTGAGTTGTTAGACTGTGTTTGTTTGAGTGGCTAGACTCGTGCCGAACGTTGGCGGCTCAGGACAGCGTAAGTTGGACTAGGAGAGGCTGATTCCAGACGTGCAAGTTTGGTATAAAAGAAAATTTTAAGGATACTGTTGATTTGTGTTTGTATACTGTTCGTTGTTATAGACTTTACCAACAAGGTGTTAGTTATATTACCTATAGGCTATATAGGTAAACATAACAATTATCCAAAAAAAAAACAAATGTTAGTATGCAAGTAGCAAGTAGCTGGTACATATTATGAATAGGGCAAAGAAGCAAAAACTACATCTTATATTATTATGTAATAAATGATTAGCTAAAATCAGATTTTGTTTTATTGTCGGCCAGTCCTCCGTTTGCCTAAGTGTAACAGACCTAACCTACGTTAAAATATACTTGAACTGTATTTCTACCGGATATGATTTTATTTTTACACATTTCAAAGTCAAGTAATATTATTATAATAATGATATATACTTATATACCTATTAAAACTGGTCGATATTTATATATAAATACATTTTTTCTTTATCTTCCGAATATTATTATTACATTAAACGTGGAAAATGTTTTTAATTCGAACAATATTTAAATAATTATATTATATTTTTTCGTTTTTCATAAGAAATATTTACCCTTTAATGTGAATGTTGTGTTTAACATATAGACCGAAGTGATTTATAAATATTGAATAGGTATATATTTGACACAATAGAAAAAAAAATGTTATTGTTTGTCGGCGTATCTGATGAATGACAATGCGAATTTTTCACAATAACCGTTTGCCCTGGTACTAGTGCGGTTAATTGTTTTTTAAACACTTGCAATATAACTACTGAATATAATTATTATTATATAGAAACAAAAAAAAAATAATGTATGAAAGTGCATTTTTTTCTCTATAATAAAGTTTACATTATTAAAATATGTCGATAAACTGTTGTTGTAATAAATCATATTAAGATTATATGATGTAGGTATAGGATAATGTTCAAGCTCGAAAAGTAGATATAATAATATCAATATGACTGAAAAATATTGATTTGTAACAACTGTTGCTCGGACGACATTATAATGAAAAGGTACAATAAACTTTAACAATAATATATTATAACAGCTGTACCTTATTTGTAAAAAAATAACAATTCTTTAGGACTTAAAAAGTTATTTCAATTTGGTAAAATATATTATTCCCGCGACAGTTTCTTAAGCTTTTTTCAAAAACGGTTTAATTTAAGATTGAAATTAGATAATTTAGTTTTTGCAAAAATATAATTTTATTAAATTCAAAAATTTTAAACGCAAAAATCGCATTGAAAAAATATTATCGTTTCATTATTTGTTGACATTTTTGGATAACTTAATATTTTTTTTTGTATGTCCTACTAAGCTGGTAAAAATTTGTGTTTTTTTTTAAACGTATTGCGTATACCGGTCAAAACCGTTTAATTTTTTTATCTTATATAAATATTCGTACTTATACTTGAAACAAATCTGAGAGGGCGTGTAATAATTTATAAGCCGGTTTGATTATTGTTTTGATTTTATTTAAAACAGTAACAGTTTTTTTTAGATTATTTTACAAATTTTGGAATCATTTATTTTTTTTTTTTTAAACTCAAAGACAGCCAACAATTTTTTGTGTTATCTGTTTGGACGATTTTTTTCGTTTTGATTTATTTGTCTATCAAGCACTATGCCTACGCCTATACAATATATTAAAAGTAAGCTATGTAACGCCTAAGTCAGTACTGACCAGTGTTGAATATCGATTCGGTGGTCCGATGAATGTCGGCTGGAGAGATTCCCGCGGCGGCTCCGTGTATAACCATCAAATTGGATCACTCACTCGCAATGTATATAAATCAATAACTCCTATATAATATTATTAGAACAATACATAGGTATGTTAAAAAAAAAAACGACGGATTTTTTTCTTTTGTCACACGACCGGTCAACGCGATATTAGAAAACTTGTATTTAATATGAATATAATATTTTAATAACGTCGGTTTTTTTTTTTTTTTTGTGTAGCAAAATGTCACATGAGTAATATTAATATAAACGCACTACAAACACTCGATTCGAATATTATACCTAATTAATATTATATTTGAATGCGTTCAAGACGGATTTGTATTTTTAATGTCTTCGAAGACACGCAACACACACACACACACACACACTCGCGAGAAGACGTTTTAACGAGAAATATATATATATATATATATATGGTTTTTGTCCGTCTAATTAAAAACACTGTTAAAAAAAAATTCCAATGAAAAACGCACAAAAAAAACGGTCGAAGGGGGTTTTTTTTTTTGTGTCGTTGTCGTTTTTATTTTTTGGGGACGCGCGGCCGGACAACAACAACACCACAACAGACGGCGGACCGCGTACTGAGACAGTGTGTGACTGCGCGCGGCTGGCGGCGGGCTGACACACGGTGGGCCGACGCGGCGACGGTCCGTTTGTGTCGTGGCACCGTGTCGCGCCGCTTTGTGTGTCCCCACGCCAAAGCCGCGTCGGCCAATGTCATTTGTCGCTGTGCGCCGACGGGGCGGGGCCTCGGACAATATGTCACCGGAACGCGACGCCCAGGTCCTACCGTCCGTCCGTCCTGTCGTCCCGCCGTCCCGCCGCGCCGTCGCTCGTCCAACAACATAATAATTAATTATCAAACGTGAATATTAAAATATATTCCGTCTTGACGTTGCGAATATCGTTATTGTTATGATAAAAAAAAAATTTTTTTTTTTAATTCTTCGCTACTTATGCGGTGAAATCCCGTTGGAAATGTACACTTAAAACGACTTGGCCATATTAATTAATAATTATACACCCACTCGACTGTAATAATTTTAATTTGTAATTTAAAAAAAAATGTGTACTTAGAACACTGTTGTTAATATTATGGTATTATTACTTTTTTAAAGTATTTAATAACTTAAGGAATTTAATAAAATATGTTTTTTTTTCAAAAGACATTTCCAAAAATAGTTACTATCGTTTTTTTTTTACAATAATATATACATTTTACTCTTAACAAAACGTATTATTGAAAATATCTTCGAACAATTAAACATTTTATTTTAACCGTATAATTATGACACAAGAAGTAAAAAAAAAAAATCATACATATATTATACGAGTATTTTTATGTACAAACTTAGATTGAATTTTAAGAAACGGGTACAAGTTTTAGGCAATTTCAAAATCCTAGAATAGTAACTCTCCCAACACAATGTTGAATATAATTTAGCAATTTGTTAGATATTTTGTATAACCTAAATACAAAATACAATTTATTGAAAACTATTTCAAATACTTGTACACGAAGCGCACAAACACAGATTGTATTTTCATTGTGTTCTCACTGGTGACGTTTATTGGGTATTTTTTTCTTCCTGTAGATGTCTTTAAAATTTTAAGAAAAAAATTGTAATCCAGTACAAACAAAAAAAAGAGATACCTAGGTACCTATTATCACACATTTTTTTTTTTTTTGTAAACGGTCACTTATATGCACCCATTTGTTTTTCTTCACTTCATTTCAAATACAGCTGTCCATCATTGATTATACTGCACACTGTTAACACACTGTATAGCATTGTATACAGGCTGGTGTGGCAAAGGGGTGGCAAGGAGAGATGTTGGCAGCAGAACGTTGAACCCGCCGGGGTTGTCCCTCCCCTCTTAACTCTGCTTAACCGAGACCTCGAATCATTAGAGTCGTTAAGTATGGTATTGCGCTTATGTAATGCTTTATAACCTTTAGGTACACATTTGGGCTAAGGATCGATGATGGTAAAAGATGACAAAAGTTTATTTATTTTATACACAATTAAGACGATTGCTTGAATTCAAATTAAACCTATACATTTTATTATCTGTATCCGCCTATTGGGTTTAAATTGGTCGATTTACTATACATGTAAAATAATTGAGAGCTGATCGAAGATTTATTTGACCCAACAATCGTTTTGTTTATTTAAGTATTTTTATTTTTGTATGTGTTATCATTATTGTAAATTTATTGTTGTGTATCAATTTTTTAGGGTTCCACAATTGTGTGCTAAAAGATCCTACCACAATTAGCTCTAACCCAAAGTACAAAGTAAATGTGTAAAAAATAAAATAACCGTTTAAATAGCAGATTATTATTAACAACATTCTAATATACATGTTGTTAATAATAAACTGCTCTAAAAAAATTAAAGCTATATTAACTTTTTTCAATTACCATTTACCAATCATTTTTTCTAGTCAATTGTATTTTTTTTACTACATTATTTTTTTTTTGTATTTAAACATTGAAAATATTGAAAAATCATAAATAATTTAATTTTCGCCGACTTAAGTAGTACTATTTTGTTGTATAAATTACAATACCCATTTATTAATAAAACTGTCTTGTTGTCAAAAATTGATAAAGTAATTTTACTCATTTAAAAAAAAATAGTTTTTCCGGTGTAGGTACATATTTTTTATTAATGAAACCTATTTTTATCTACTTAGTATGTTTTATTATATTTTCGCTAAATTTTAAAGTGGTAAACATTTTTCGGTTTATGTTATTTCTCATTAAAAATACGGTTTAATTTACTTATAAAGTTGAAATTAATTCGACAATATCATTTTATTGCATCTATAAATGCTTTTATAGTGATACAATTATGTTTTTAACATATGTATAGGCAAATTAACTATAGTCGAATTGCGGTGAATAATCTGGTTCGCTGTATATATATATATATAATAATATTATGTAAAACGATTAAAATTTAGTAGCTTGCCTATGCGTAGGTACCTATACTAATTACTGTAGTATATTATTAGCTGTATATAATATATCTGTAAGCCGGACTGTATGAATAAACTAGGTTTAATATCCGTTTGAATATAATATATAGATTTATAATTTATTTTATATTATGTATAGCTACTTACAAAACAATAAAATTGTACTTAATACGACGTTTAGTTGTAGGTATATTGATTATATATATATATGTACCAACATATAAAATATAATTAATTAAATCAAACATATTAACGACTCGTGTACCTATATATTATTATGTGTGTTCAATATATTTATACTTATGTTGATATTGCCTGTGGGCAACTGCGGATTTTCAAGCTTGTTATACTGTACATAATATTATGTTGTATAGTTTTTTATGTTGCACCTATACTTATATATACTTTCATATATATATGTATAGACACCTACTGCAGCTCAACAGGTGCCTATGTATACTGCGCCGTGTGTATTTAATCGATCGTAATTAATACATCAACGACGGCGCATATTTTTCAATTATTCTATACGTGTACCTATTGTTTACACGAGTAAAAACGATAAAAAAATATTATTAATATAACATATATTGGTAGAAGTTTATGTATGTGTATACAGGATAATAACAATCATCACCATGTATAGTACATCACAACCTAATGTTCACATGTAATATGCAAATGTACAATATCTCAACCCCACTGCTTCTCTCTTGGAAATAAACTACTCAAGCTGACAATTTTTCGCTAACTCAACTGCATATGTTTTTATCATATTATAACGTTTACGGAGAAATTACAGAATTTAGGTAATTAAAAAAAAAAAAAAGAGACCATTAATTATTAAAAAACAATTAGCTGGAACATTTGCATTTTTGCACCAACACTAAAACGGGCGACCATTTTTTTATAATAAAAAAATCGCGGTTTTCAATGTATATAACATATTTTATGACGCGCGCCGAAATCATTATTCATTGTTTATCTTCATTTTTTTTTTTTCAGTAAAAAATATTATTTGTATAAGAAAATAATATGGGCTATTGTTCAAACGTCGTAATCTGCTCTGACATATCGAATAAGGTCATCCCTTCTTTTCAACATAGTTCATCATTGCGTCTCTCTAAATAAATATCTACTAAGACGAACAATACAATATTATTTATCACACCTATATATATATATATATAGATAGGTGGATACACATTAACACGAATGTCGACACATAGTATTATTATTATTATTATTATGTTGTGTAATACACAAATGAGATACACTCAGGTGCACCTGTCCCTATAACAATATGTAGGTGTAATATAATAATATATACACAAATTATATCAGTCTAATGTTACAATAATACACATGAAGATGTGATGTGAAACAACTATGCGGTGGAGTGTTACATTATCTATCCGTGTCTGTTACAAAACAAAAAGTCATGTGTGTATGCTGTTTGTGTCCCCCTTGTCCAACAATATACTTGACGGTTCACGCTGAGATGCAACTGTTTAAGTATAACATCCCTGGAAATGTTTGAATAATTTTCTATTCAAAGACAAGCTCAAAATATGGTCGTTGAAAATAAAAATAAGTTTTTGAGAACTGTATTACAAAACGTTGTTCAATATATCTATTTTTTTTTTTTTTTTCATTATTAGTGTTGCAATTAGCAATAATATAGGTATGTCTTTGTATATGTATATTTTTTTTATCAACGGTTTTTTTTCTTTACATAGAACAACGATAACATATCTACATAATTTATATATATATATATATATATATTTAAAACTGTATTAAAATATTATTATACAAGTGGTCCCGGACGCGTTGATGACTTTGACATTTTTATCTTTTTAACGAAAAGGTGAAATGTTACGGACGTTGGACCGTTCTGAGATCACTCACGTTTAATACAGTGTACATTTATAAATAATTGTTGTCTCATTGCCGACTTTATTGCGTTCACAACGTTTGATTTCAAGGTTTTAAATATAGGTAGTAGGTATACTTACCTGTACAGACATAAGAAAACAATATTATTTGACAGTGTTTTTTAAATTTTATTTCTCCCCACGATAAATGTTTACACTCGTAACCGTTTTATGAAACAAATATAATAATATTATTATAAAACCAAACAAGTGTCATTGTGTTTTTACAAAATTAGATTTTAGTCCAAGCTTCAATAGTTGACAATTGATAGAAGTGTTTGAGCTTTGACCATCGACTTAAAAATAGATCATTTACCAGCCATCAAAAATACCAGTTTTTATTGTTACCTTTTGTCAGTTGCACTAAATGTTTAAACAATGTAATGATGTCTAAAAGCTAAGCTTTATAATAATAGGCTTAAGACTATTAAAGGTAGGTATGTTATTTTTATTAAAAGTCCATCCCACTGCTTTGTATAAAAATTATAATTATAATTACAGTAAAAAATTAGAAAAAAAAACCATTAACCGGTTTCAATTGTTTTAGACAACTATTTTTAAAATTTTAATTTAATAATTGTATGTAGGTAAAATGTGAAACTATAAAAAATATTAAAAGCGAATTTAAAAAATAATTGACTAGCACTTTATTTTTTTAATTTTAAGCAATTTGTATTTCGCACGTTATGTGAATGTTATGCCATTACATATTATTATGTAAATGAAGGACCAAATGTATATACTTAAAAATAAACAATTAAGTCAAGGCTAATGTAGATATTATTAAATAAGTAAAAGTTATGTATGAATTGTAAATTTGTGATCTTTTGGGGGTTTTTTTCCAGTAAAAACTTCGCAGTTATCTAATTAACTCGACTGAAAGAATAATTAATTTTAATTGTTGGTTTATTTCAAGTATAAAATAATTTTATTTTTATACAAGTCATAATAGATTTTTTAATGTCAAATGCCTGAAGTACTAATATTAATTTATAACCAGCTACGTCGTGACGACGTTTGTTTCTCAATAAACAAACTAGTTTTTATAATCAACTGGAAACATTTTACTTAAATGTTAATAACGAAATGTAAATCAAATAAATTACAATATGCGCTCAGTTTTTTTCTCAGACAAGTCATCGGGCACGTTATAGCATATCTATTTTAGCATATTTATTTTGCTATTTAATATTCATTGCACTAGCTTTCTTAGCTATTCGAATTGATGTTCACAATACCAATAGAATATCAATAAATCATTGAGCAAATTAATTTCCCTGGGTATGTATAATATATTAGATATATGAAGAAAAGTAACAGAACTCGTTAAAAAAAATATATCATTACAATAGTACGCTGGTTGTAATACATATTTATACGCATCAATTATTAGGTATAATATTTTACCTATGTACACTTTTCATAGTCTATAATAAGTTATTTCAATGCGCCGAAAATACCAGTATACTAACTCATGGGTACATATTATAAATCTTAATTCTTGTTTGGTTTTACAATAGTCGATGGATGCATTGTCGAATATTATCGAGTATTTACAAACAAGTCAAAGCGGACGGATAAATAATATTAATAGCATAATTTGTACTTACTCAAAACTAGAGGGTATTCGTTTATTAAAAGCCATTGTTTGTATATTACATACTCTGCGCTTTAAATGCCAGTATTATGTGCTTAAACCAGCGGTTGCAAGAAGAAAATTGCATCAAGTCTAGCAAGTTCTCAGAGGAAACCCATAGACAGCTAAATGGCGTGTTATATGTTATAGTTAATAAGTATACAACGGGTTTGCAATGTACTTTTGAATGTGTACTTACATTACGGGCACAGATATACCTTTTTTTTTAAATACTCAGCCGAGCAGAGCTAAGCCTCAATAGTATTTAACACAATTTTACAGGAGCACCGTTTTGGCAAAACGACTGAGGTACTATGCGTTTGTCTCTATAAAGATTATGATATTATATAAAAATCTTCGGCGTGTCTTAGTAGCAGCACAAATGGGTGTACTCAAAAAGGGGTTGTCCTGTGTGTGTGTACATAGCTTTGCTCAGCTGTACCTTCTATGGCTATATACTACTGGCCTATGCGTTTATGCCATGTAGAAAATATGATTTTGCCTATTTTTCTATACAATAATATCACATAACCTTAGCTGTGCACGGCGAAAAGTAGGTATGAAATTCATATTTATTCACGCACACGTGAAGATTATGAAGAGTATAACCCGCGAGTATTACTGTAATCGCAATCCTATCGCACTGGCACTTATGTCTCTATAGGTACATCTATATATATATATATTTATAAGGTCCACGAGAGTGCTATATGGATCGAGATAAAGTACAATAATTCACACACACACACACACACATACAGTATGTATATACCTAGATAAATAGTGTAGAGAATATAATATTGTGTGCACGTGAATCGATTGTGGCGTTTCGGTCGATTGGCCTCGAACGTTATGCTTTAAAAAGTCAGCCATTCAAAAAAATATGTTTTATTCGAAAATATGTTATTTCATCTAGGACCCGAAAACGCACACTTATAAACCGCCTAAGTATGTGTGTGTACACGACATATATATATATATATATAGGTACCGGGTATGTACAATATGCCTATACCGTTTACAGAGTGCTCTAATAGAGTAGGTAACGATGATTCTGTGTATACAATAATATTCTCATCCTATATTCTTATTATTGTGCGCGTTAGCCATATACAGTCCAAAGGTAATACCTATATGTCTATAACGTTTGCCAAAGTAGAATTTCACCGCCGTTTTACCGTCTCGCACTATATACGGGTAAAATTACCTCTATATGTACTTACACGCGAGTCGAATAGTGTTGCAAAAAAAAAGGAACAATATTTGTCAACAAAAAAAAAAAAAACACAAACGTCACAGAAATATTAGAAAATTAACAACTTAATTTTTGTATATGAAAAAATTTGTATGTACATTTTTCATGGAAATAATATGATTTGATTAATTTAGAATTTATTTTTATAAAAGTATTACCTTTCTCAAGTGGGTTAATTGTATCAAGATAGTATTAGTAGGTAGGTACACTGTTTGAATAATGTTATTTTTACACAAATAAAGATTTTTGATTTGGGGGGTTATTCAAAACTGGTAATATCGACAAGTGAAATTGTTCAGTAAATAATTATTCTTAACTTTTAGTATAAATATTCGTCCAATGCCTATAATGTAAAATGTTCACTACTTACTGTCATGATAAGACCTATCGTCCGATCCATTAAAATCTTAAATAGTAGGTATTTTTTTTGTGTTTGCGGTTTTTACACTTAAAATATTACTATAAATTGTAGGTACAATATTAATTACTATTTTTGGTCAAGTATATATCTTATGCGGGTTATTGCATCGTTACGGTACCTATTATATCAATCCCATAGTAATTTGTTGGTGGCAATTCATTTTTGTAATATTTTTTTTAAACTACAATAACGGTCGCGGTCAACGCTGAAGTATACAACACTTGAATATTTTAGTCGAAACTGAATGACTTCAACGGACGGAAAACACAATAACGATGGGTACGTTTCTTAAGGTCTAAGAAACAAATACAGAAAAAAAAAAAACTAAAAAAACCTGGAACCTCCAGTGCTTCACGCGACCGTGTCGGTTTCCTATATGTACAGCGGCCGTTTGAAATATATTGTAATTAATGCAAATTTTAATGAAATTCAACGGACACCGTAATTGGCGTCAATTAACGTGTGCCTACCTGCGTTTTATATTATGACTACTATATAATATAGGAGACAACAGTACCTATATGGAATAATATAAGCGTTGTATTAACAAAGATAAACACCTGTTGGGTATTATTTTTTTTCGTGGTTTAACATGTGTTGGGTAGTACTTCCGGATCGGCAAGAACGAAACGAATGTCAATGTGGCAAAAGAGTTGACAAAGTCAATTAAAATATTATCATGTTCGGGTCGTATATTATTTCATACTGTAGTTATTACTTAGCTGTACGCAGGTCAGGTCGGCCCTCTATTATTAGTATTATGCATATATTACCTATGTGCGGTTGTTTGTGTATAAAAAATGCACAGCAATGTATATATACACCGGAACCCAATTTGTAGGCCTCTATAATATAGACATGGTATTTTTTTTATTATTACACTACACGAGCAATACAGTAATAAAATGTAGGTGTAGAGGCTTAAGCGCACAATGTACCTATATAGAAAATATTATACCGTCCGGTACAATATCAAAGGGCTAATCTACAAATTACAATATTTATATAAAGGCAATAGGGAGAGCAAGTCGCTAGCTGTACAGTATTTGTTTTCTGAATAATAAATCAGAGTTTTACATTAACAAATACCTCTGTTCACTTCAAAGTGTTACCGTGGTAAATTTATCATGTTAATTTTTTGTATAGACAACACACTGTTTGGGGTATTATTTGAATTGACAATTTTTGTTTTATTTTCTGTTAAATAGTATAAATGTTAATTTAATAATAATAATCATATATTGTTACCTGATATACATTTTTCATAAATGTAATACACTATTTCATAGATGAGCATTTAGTTAATTAAATAAATCAATTTCCAGTGATATTTAAAAAAAATATAAGACACTTTGTATAACCAGTGCAGTGCATTAATAAATGTCTTTATACCTTTACATATCGAAGCCATAAAAGTGCTCTACATACGTTATATTATACTGTTATTCAGTTGAATATAATAATAAATCAAAGGCCAATAAATGATACTACCGCGTACCTAATATTTATAGTATCCTTTAAAGTTTCCAAAGTTATCTGTACCCCATTAATTGTGCGTCACTGGACGTGGGCTTGATCTTGGCCTGTTAAATAGAATTTGTACATTTTGCGCTGACACTTTATAATAATGTTATTATCAATTATGACCGTCGATTGCCGGCGATTAAATAATACTACACTAATTGAATACAAATATATGTTTTGTTGTTTATTATCGAACGTGGAAAACGACACACTCTTTAGGGATTAACATATTTTATAATATATTATTATTATGTAGGTACAACAACACCGCGGCCGGCGAGACTGTATAGCTAATAACGCTGTCGAATTAACTCACCGCGGTATACCTCTATATGTATTACAAGAAACCCCGCGGTCTTAAGACCCATAGGTGTACAGTATACATATATAAATAATTATGGTAATAACGTGAATAATATACATTATATATTGTTATTCAATAAATGCACGATGAGCTTGGATTTAAACGGCCAATCTAAAAGCTGCATAATATGCGCCGTGATGTGCAAACAACTGTTGATAGCAAATGCAAATTTATTTGCATTTTTGTCAGTGTTGTAATAGTTGTTTTCCGTGCTTATTGATAATAACGAAAAAACGCTAACAAGAACTCGTTGCCGAGACACACTTGGTCAATGGTGGAAGGAACAAAAAAAAAAAAACAGCCAGAGAGACCTTGATCAAATTTTTTTTTAAAGTAAAAACTGTAATTGAATTATAATATAAACCGTATAAAATATCCTATTACTAATAAAACTCATTCCAAACCCTGGATTCTTACTTTAAGACCAAAAACAACTATTGTTCTTTAAAGATAAATCAGCAGCTTTATAAGACATATTTTTTTTATGTTTTAGCCATATTATTATACAATATAACGGTAAGTCGTACACGGCAACAGGTAAAGGAAGAATAACAAGACAAGTGGACAGCACAGCCCCCTTAAACGTTGGGGCAGATACTACTAATTGTAGGTACTTGTTGGCATTAGACGGTGGACCAAGGAGCTAATCGTCGACTAGGAGCTAAACGATAGGTACCGTACCCACACTGGCTACAACCTACCCCTGTTGCATACGGCTCGTATCTTCAACAGTACACAATTCTGAATTTAACTGTCTCGGGCACTGTACTACCGTGTAAGCCGGTTTGAACTACAGTATTTTTTTAACGGTAAAAAATGAAAATTTGTTTTCCAAGTTTAATGTCAACAGCTCTGCCTCGGTGCCGCGTCACGGCCGGGGCCGTACCTTGCTTTTAAATATTATGACATCGCTCGTTTGATTGTTATTTTATTATATACATATATGGCCCGTACACACACCTTGTCGGCGAGATAGTAAAAACGGCGACGTTTAATCGTTTTATTATTATCATATAAATATTACTCGAATAACGGCGGCAATAAAAATAAAAACCGACGTGTCCACGCGATCCAGCGTCGGTACACTTTGTGATTTCGGTTAAGTATTGTACACAGGTATAATATTATATTATGTACTTAAGTATGTGTGTGTGTGTGTGTGTGTGTGTGTGCACGACAAAAAGAAATATTTACATCGGTACGCTAATAAAAGCCAATCCGCTACCACTAATGCGTTTCTTCGGTGCCGCCGTTTCAATGTAATAATTAAGAGCCCCCCAAAAACCGGAATTATTAGTAAGTACCTAGGTATACCTGTATAATATACACTGTCCAAAAACCATCGTCATCGTCAGAGACATAATAATAAAATAATACTGTGCATGCAATATACATGATAATATGCGCATTGTCGTTCAGATGCAGTTTATTTTATAGTGTCTTGTACTATTCGTACAGCTACAGTGTGCGACATAATGCTCTGCTGCTCGAGGATAGATCTGGTTAGGTTAGGTCTAAAACCTTCCATTCTACAACTCATATATATTGTCAAAACCTAAATCTAGCATTTGCTGGGTTTATTCTTAAAATTGAACACCACCTCAATCGCAATAATAATTATAATGAACCCATTTCGAAGCATTGCAAAGGCAATACCAAACGCGTGCCTGGCGTTGGGTTTTTAGTACGAGGGTGGACGCGGTTAAGCTTGATCGTGAAACTAACAATATTTCTGCTCCTTCTGGGGGAAACGGCAAAATTATGTTTTCTTGGGTTTCCTTGTACTAAATCTGAAGAATATTCCATAGAAGTTTGGAAGTGGGTACACTTATATAGACTATAAAAAAAAATTAAAGCGTTCTAAGTTGAAAAACGTGAAAAAAATACATATTTGGTCAAATTAAAATTATGGTTAATATAAGGACACAATACATTTCTGGTTGAAATAACTAAAAAAACAGTGTTGTTTTTCTGTGTATCTAATTGGTAGCTTCTTAGTTCTTACATATTCCATACAAACATTTCAAATAAGTTAATTGCCTTTGCCTAAACCAGCACCCTCAATACAGTATGGATCAATAGTGTTGATGATGTGTAATAATTTGACAAAATCAAACAGAGTTGTAAACATGGTATTTCCAACATTTCTGATTTCCTTAAAAAAAAGAAAAAAACAATAATTATTGCTCAGGGAATAGTAGGTATTACGTTCCAAGTTTTCAAACAGAAAATCCAGAAATCAAATACCGTGCAATTGGTTTGATCGAATGACTGTCAATGAGAAAGTTATTAATATCAAGCTCCAATTTTCAGTTGTTTTTTTTTCTCCAAAATTTACATACATTTTTTTAATTTGAAAACTTGTAATGGAATACTTCCCGAGCAACTGTTTTGGACAATGTCTATTTTTTGAGGGGACTCGGTCAAGTACGGATTATTACCATTACTTATTGTATTGTCTTACGATTGACGCCGCCTGTATAAAGATATCTATCGGGAAACTGACAGTAACAGTAATAACGATGGTAATAATAATAACAGTGAGTAGCGGTAGTCTATAATACTTGCAGTGTATGTGCACCTACAATAATAGGTAATAATAATAATAATAATAACAACAGCTATGATACATTATTAAAAATGCGCATAATGTACTTGCATTAACGCCGCGGCCAGGCCTATTTAACCGAGTCACGGTTCAGGTGCTTCGTCGTCGTCGTTTCACTCGGTTGCCGAATAACGACACGGTTCTGAATTTCATAACGAAAAAATTATACCGATTTTTAATACCCACACACACACATAGGTATAATATAAAAAATATGTGTTTAAAAAAAAAAAATACACTTTTTACCCACTTGTCTCATTTTTGCGCTCGCCGAGACAACACCGGTTTCTGCGTTCCTGTGTTCCAATATAAGAAAAGAGGAAGAAAAAAAAACCCCCCATAAGGAGACGTTCTATAAAACGGGGCAATAACATTGTTCAATAATATTGAACCAATATAATATATATATATATATATATATATATATATTACGGTGTTTGTAGGCCCAAAGCAAAACGTTGTGTTTTTTTATTTTATTTTTCCAGTCAAGTTTTTTCCACATTATCATAATAAAAATCGTACAACGTGACTGTAAATAAACAATATAATATACATATATATATATATATATATAATATATTTTTCAATCGAAGGCGACCAGTCCAGATAATATTATTATTATCATTATTTGTTCTAGATTTTCTTACTCGCGTGCGTGAAATACCATTGCAAACAGTAGGTATCTTGTATAGGAAGTATATATTATTATCATTATATTTTATTTTCTATGTACTGAGGTACATACAGTTAATAAGCCACTTGCTCTAGGGTTTTCCGTTGCCGTCATCGCCATCGTTACGGCCAGCGGTTATCCGGTTCATCCACAAGGTATCGCGTAAACCTGCCTACAAAATAATAATATATACTTAACGCCAACATAGTGTTGGTAAAATAAGAAAAACATTTTAAAAAAATATCATTCGCCCCGGTTTTTTGATTTTCTATCGATAACTACAGCTATTGATAGACAGGCATAAAGATAAAAACTACTGCACTTTATTAAACACATTCATTGCATGGAAGTTTATCCAAAGCTGTGATAATATGTAATCGACCCTTTACCCAGGGGTGCAACTAAGTTATGGCCTTAAAGACAATTTCAATTAAGGGTCTTACAAAAAAATATATTTACATAACTAATAGCAAATAGTTTTATACTACTGCGAATACACTTTTAAATGATTCAGAAATTAGAATTTACAACTATTTAAATACCACATTCAAGTTCAGTGAACAATGTTTGTAATTTAATGTAAATTAATCTTATATGTTATTATCAGTTATAAAAATCTATGACGACGAAAAATATAAATAACATAATGTATAAAAAATAAAAACAAAATTTCAAACGGTGATTATCTTTACTTGATCAATACATTTAATTGACATAGTAATATAGCACCAAGTTGTACCAATTCTATACTTAGGTACACTTGAGAAATTTTAGATGCACTGAAATTTTAAAACAAATAGTAGACAATTTAAAAATTAAATATATTTTACATTGAATCTAAGTCTTAAAAGTATATTTATTATCCAGTATAGTATGTTCACGTTGTATAGCTGTAGGTACTACTCATCATAATAATATATCAGCCAATATAATATTATTATACTTTAATAGCTGTCAGCTGCTCGATTTCGATTCGCCATTCCGATAGCGAGTAATAGATTAGCAAGTCATCAATAGGTGTCTGTTAATGTTTTTTTACTAATTACATTTAGTAAATCAGAAGCGCACTCACGCTGGCACGTAATAAAAAAAAACCTAATGATGTATATTAGGTGCAATATGACAGCAGCTGTTGTATAAAAAAATTAACTGCCCACGAGGAACTTTTATAATTTTTATTTTATGTATTAATAATAACTTACACAAACACAGCTATGCGCGTGTCCGTTTTCCACTTAAGGAAACCTCAATGGCAATAATTAATATAGATGGACTACAACGTTTGATTACCATACAATTATATTCACAATCCATTTAAGTCGAATATAATATTGTGTACACAATTATTTTAATTGATTCAAATTGAGATTCATAAGCCGTTCAACGAGGTGTCGATAATATTGTTAGCACATATTGAAGAGCTTTTTGGGAAGCATGCAGTTTTCCATAATACACAAATATCTTTGGCCAACTGTATCCGTGCACTATTTTGGACCAGCGTGGGCGCTTCTGTACGGCTAGACATACACATTACAGGAGTCGGATTTCCCGCCAGACACGTAGGTACAACATAAGTTTATCTAATATACTATATACAGGTAAGAAATTTGCATTTTACAGCGCACGAAAATATACCCAGCGAATAATTACGTTTTCGAGACAAAACGACTTGCAGACGAACATCGCAGCCGCACAAGTAGACGTATATCCTATAAGACGGTGTATATTATACATTATACGGTATAAAAAAAAAAAACATTATAGTACACACCGGTATTATAATGAACGCCACTATATAGTAGGTACAACCATTAGCCGGCGCGTTATATCTGTATATGTAATATTTCATAACGTTTCACGCACGATTTTACCGTAGCAACGGCAGCCGCATAGAGTACAATATACCAAAATTTAATAATAATAATAATATAATATAACAGAGCGGCCCCCGAGTGCCGTGCTGCTGTTGATGAATCAATTTGGCTGTGTATTATACTCACCTATACATCATATATTGTGTGATTCGTACTAAAGCAGTGCAACGTATTTGTCTGGCCGAACAAACCACATTGGGAGGTGGTAGCAGTTGTCTAGAGAACAAATAAATACAAAATATTTACATTGTTATTGCACAGACAAAATTATGGATATATACCTCTACCTACTTCCCTGGCCTGAGTAGAGGGCAAGATAAACGTCAAGCTCTCAATAAGTATTTGAAAAAACGCCATAAGTCTAACTCTAGGGTTGAATTCATGGCCGAATGACCGAAATCGAACTGAAGACAATTATCATGCAATGTATATACCTACTGGTGACCACAGATCGTCTTGTCCTAACTGTCTTGGCTTTGGTTTTTTTCCTAACAATTTAATAATTCAGTTAAACGCCAGACACTAATGGATTTGAATGGAGTGTGCCTAATAAAAGGTTTATGGATGATGACTGTGGTAAATTATACATGTATAATATGTATTGTACTGTATCGCATCGCGGTGTACACGTCTCGCAACTTTGCTGTGTAGACTGCGAAGGTAACTGAACGTTGAAAATATACCGTTATACACAGCAGTGAGTAATTTGACAAAATCGATTGGACCACTTTTGACGGTTCAACCACTGGCGAATCCAACAGTGAGTGTATTCATAACCGTCATGGGCAAGGACCTTCCAAAAGCCAAGTTTAAGTACGTTGCACAATTCAATTTTAAACTAAATTACACGCATGTGAACATAATATTAGTGTACTGTTCCGTTGCAGTGACAACTATTTTTTTACCATTTACTGAAAATGATTTTTTTGAGTAGATTTAAAAAATAGCGCTATTTTTTCTTTTTTGAGTTCCCCGATAGAAACAATATTAATTAGCAACCCTAAAAAGTAATTAATCATCGTTAGCGGATTACTTATCTGGTACCTATCTAAAATTAAAAACATAAATAACTTCTATACAGTTTAAGAAAAACAAGCTCTTATGGTTTTTATTTTTATTTTTATGTTCAACACAAAATTCCGCGATTATACACTGCCGAATGCAGAATAAACACATTTGCTTAATTAATATTACAGATTTACATAGGCCACATCCATTTGGCATTACCCTAAACCCTTTTTTTTTTCTCCCCCTCTCACCGTCGGCTCAAAAGACTCGATTGCAAGTATTGTGTAAACGACCGTTTATTCCATTTTGGTTGAAAGCACATTTCCGTACTATTACTATTACACTAACGGAGGCGTGTATTTATATTGTATAATATGAATAGCTGGAACATTTTTTTTTTTTTAAGCGCAACGGCCGTTCTATATTATTGTGTACACAACATGTAAACCCCGGCCGAACCCTTTGATGCTCAGGCAACACATTAAGGAATTGCATTTTCGCCAAAAAAAAAAAAAATCAAAATGTACATCTCTTTCATGTCTCGCTCGTCAAATAACACACAATGACAAGCGTGTATTAGCCTATATTGAAATATATATATATATATATATATTTCAATTCGACCGCTATGGACCGCTAATATCAGACCGGGAGTTCATCAACGTGTATAATGTACTAAAAAAAAATATAAAAAAAAAAAAAATGGTAAAGCCCCCGCTCGATGGGAAATAATATCATATTGCAAAGATTAAAGGTCTCCGGGTCAAAAGCCAATTTTCGTAATTGGCCTTCGCCGGCAGATCTGTTGTGTATACCGTCCGAAGAGGGTCGGTCCGGCGCACTCTCACAGCACAGGTAAATATTAAAATATTTAAATATACATAGGGCATTACCATAATAGACTGCTGTTGCCGTCACGAGGACCATCTCTGCAAGTAGGTCTGGTCGAACAATAGCAACACACAATCGCCTTGTATGTGCATTTTCGCGGGCTAAACGTATGGCACAATCCAAATCCGTAATAACATAATATTATGCGTGTAACAGTTTCGGCGAATTACCCTTTTGCACGCTTCGATTCGTAAGATTCACATATGTCTCAGGTTGCCTTTTAACCCATACATATGTGTTGATTGTACAAACATTTTTAAATAGGAAGAATAAACTAGGTTTACCCAAGGTATGTCCAACACAAAAACACACTAAAACCTACATAAATTCTACATTTTTGCGCTAAATACGTTTTTGCACTAATTTATATATAGTGTACACAAAGAGATTATTAAGAACGCACAAGGGAAACGCATCTGGATATCGGTATCTTATATTATTATTATGCTAACCTGAACAATAGAACTTTGAAGACGAGGTCGTTTTGTTTATAAAAATTAATACGTGCAGGAGTTTTTTTTTGTAAATTTTAAATATTTGTAATTTAAAAAAAACAGCAGCGAGGATAAATAAAATAAAAAATATATATAAACAACAACATGTACACTGTTTATTTAAGTGTCACTAATGGGTGACTTCTTTATCAAATGTATCACATGTTTTATATTATATTATCACATATATTTACTTATTGTGCTTTAAATTGTACAGATTGTACAGATTTATATTTTCTTAATAATAATAGTAATAATTTTAAAAAAAAGTACACTGTTTGTATATTGACCGGGTATTCAAATTATTTTGCAAGACTAATATTTAACAAAAAAAAAATTACATAACTAATATAGACTTATTTTATTGGTCGTAGACCAATTTTAATTTGTTTAGATTAGTCAACTTTGAAGTAAGTTTAATGGCAAAATTAGCAGTCTATAGTTATTATACTTCACTTGTTTCAGCTATGAACTTGTGCAAAATATTTCAATAAGAAATGTAAATGTTTTTAAAGAAAACGTCACAATATTTTTAACAATGTCATCGTATATTGGCAGAATTAAAAATAGTGATTATACAAATATTTCCTAAGTACTATATAGACAAATATAATAGACTTGGGTACCCGAATTCATATAATAATAAATGTGTGCTGTGTATTAGAACCATCCATTGGTGTTATTACTAACCTAGTGAAATAAAATACAATGGCATTGTATATAATATATTATATTTAATTATCAATGTACACTATTTCGTATACCACATTATAATGTGGTACTTTGTATAATAAATTGGACGTTTTTTTTACTTCTTATCACAAACAAAAATTTAAAAATAATTAGCGCCTCCATTCAGCGCTGATTCACATACTATGTTTTATATGTATAATTATGTACATACTTAACAAAGTCACCACCGTTATAATAATAATTAGGGATTCTAATTATTTATTTATTTTTTTTAAGTTATTCGGTATTATTTTAACGAAATTGCAATACATATTATATGCCTTGGAAATAAAAACCACACGAAGGACAATCATTTAAACGACCTTACGGTAACGTGTCATTATTTGAAGATGTGTGTGTGGATAAAATAATACTATTACTATTATTATTGTGATGCGTCCATTACAAAATCATAATAATACATCCGTGCACATGATCACATTAATAGGTCCGAAGAGCAGCGTTGGGTTCGTGGGACGAAAAATATGTACGTTATTACTTATATTTTTATATTTAAGAAACTCAAATCACATAATGTTATGTTGTTATAAAATGTTAAGTCCAATCTCACACGGATTGTAATTAACCGGTTGCGGTTTTTCATTAAAAAAAAAAAGAAGGTAATTCATTTTTTTTTTAACTACAATTAACGTGGCCGCTGTGTTTAAAGGATCGACCTAACCATATAATAATAATAATAATACTATAACTAACCAACCTGTGTTGGTAGTCAAACTGTTATGGGCGCACAAACGCGACGTACCTGCCTACTATATAGGTACAAAACGTTATTAACAATTTTTAAAAATTATTCAAACTAATTACCGCCCAAATGTTATTATAGTTGTATATAAAACGCCCCCTCCCCCCCCCCAAAAAAAAAGATTTACAGAACTACCACTCTTTGTTTGCCCGCAATTAACCATTTTTAACTAATTGAATGCGGCTTTACGTATAATATATATATTTTTTTTGGATTGTGTTTACTAAAACCGTTTTTGCTATGTTATTATTTTCATTGTCGATTTAAACACGAAATTAAAAAAAAAAAAACCATCTCCTGAAATGGCTTATTTTCACTTTTTTTGGTACGACCAGTATAGGTTTGATTCTGTTCTCATATGAGCGTTAAAGACATTGATTTTTATTTATTATGCAAACAACAAAAAACATCTATTGTAAATACAAAATCTGTACACTTAACAAAAGTCCCCAAGGATGTGTTTGTTTCTTTTGCATTGTGTTATCTCAAAGAGTACTTAACTCCCACACTAAACCAAATCCCCTAGAAAATTTAAATAAAAAAATAAATGTTTACTTAACCGAATATTAATCCTGTGCAATTGTTAATTTAAATACATGTTATTGACTAATTTAATAACGATATTTATAAAATAGAACAAAAATTAAATTTCAATTTTTACAAGTTGATTTGCTGTTGTATTAAAAGTATCATTCTTGCCAGTTAGACATATACAAATTAAGAACAGTTTGACAATAATAAATTTTAAGATGGCCAAACTTTATTTTAAATAAAGTTAATTAAAGTCATTTAGTCCTACTATTATTGTGACATATAAGATGGCTGTGTAAAATCTAAGGCCGGATTAAGCTTATTCGTGGGTCCAGAGAACATATGGTCCCTAACACTAATATTAATTTATGTTTATTGTTTTTTAAAACCATATCTTGGTTTATTAAAAAATCACATTAACATTGCAATACATTTTAATAACATGCGTATTCATTTTTTGGCCCAGTGACAATAAATTAGTTGTAGGGCCTGTGTTTTACTAAAGTCTTATATGGTCTCTATAATTAGTCCTTGTTGATTTACCAGATGTCTTAAAAAAAGTCCATACATAATAAAATAATATTCAAGACGATTGATCATTGTATACAGCCGAATATCATATCATAAATAACCAATTTAATGTTATACAAACAGACATCAAATAATAGCATTGATTAGCATACTACCTACGCGATTATATTGATCTGCATTGTGCCTATATAGCTGTTATTGTATGAACCACAACAGTTGTTTTAACTATTTTATATAATAAACACCATTAATAGTGAATAGTATAAAGTATTGATAGCTAAAAACGTGTAAATTAAAATATTTGTTATTAATTCTAGCCAATATTTATACCGCATTGTCTTGGTGAATTAGCAAGTAGCAGCTAGATTGAGCTCTGATTTTTGATTTGACTCTACCTGTAAGTATGTAAGATAACTACAGCTACAGTGTAGCTTTCACCTCGGGTATGGCATCGTTTAGCAATGTCAATAATCATAATATTCTCATATGTGAATCGATACTTGCAAACTGTACATTGAAAACTGGAACGCCTTATTATTTTAAAGGGGCTATTGATCCAGATAAACGCATGATGGGTGTGCGGTTTAGAACAGCGACTGTAATGTAGACAGGACAGGTCTCATAGCATACATAAAATATCCTATATACAGCGCATCGTTAACGTGCAGTAAATATTTGTATGTGTACAATAACTAAACCGTTCAACAAATTATTATAATCACATATTTGTTTTGGTCTGTTACTCGTTTGTTATCTATAGTTAGCGTTTATTCGTTATTAACTCTAATAATTTTTAATTTATTCTATTTAAAAAAAAAAACTATAAAAATCAAATAATTTGTGAAGTTATAACGTTTTGATAGAAATCAAGAATGTGAGAAATATTCCGTACAATTGAAACTCGATCAAAGAGTTAATCGTTTTGGAGACGATAGTGTAATTATTGAAGTAATTAAATACTAATTAGAAACTTCCAGTCGTTAAAAACTTAGACTATTAATTTATAACTATGTAATCAACATGTGATCATTTCAAAGGTACACGTTCTAAAACCGTTAGCTTAAGGAGTCAAACGACGGGCTTATCGGGTGGCGCCTCTATCGTTTTTTTTTTTTGTTTTAAATGTTTTTCCTTAAAAAATCTCAAGTATTACAGTAGTGTACAGGGCGGGTCGGTGCGGACAAAACGCTCGTGTGGGTGACGAGACGCGACCGAAGAAGATTCGTTTCTATAGAAAGTATATATATTATGATGTTATAAGAATATGTATATGTCGGTATATACGCACTTATGCATAACATATTATCTACGACACGACCGTTGTGGGTCCGGCACGATTTTCGTGTAATATCGATACTGTGTTGTCCAACCAGTGTGTGTGTGTGTGTGCATGAGACTGAGTGATACCTAAGATATTGTGTATTATATTTTATAGCGGTGGCCCCGAGTCAATTTCGAACTCGGGGGATAAATTACAAAGAAAACGATAATATAGTATAAGACGGTGCACAGCGAGAAAGACCAGCAATATTACCACCTATTGCCGTGGCACCGCACTGGGAAGAAATGGTCGGATCGTAAAATAAAAAAAATCTTTACACACACACACATCCTATTATAAAAAATTTATCCGTTTCTTCATCTGCACACACCACGTACAATATAGAAAAAAAAAAAAAATAATAATAATCAGGACGAGAAATAATATTGTGAAGTCGCGGTCGGAGCGAAAAATTATTATTGTTGTTATTATACCTATCTATCAACACGGCGGCGGCCAAGTCTCACGTTTTAGATCGAAAGTCCCATCTAATATGTATAAGAACCACAAAGATACATACATAACATTATGTACACACTGTACAGGGCGATTCACGCGCAGGATAGATTCACACTAGATTTTCACTTAAACCAATTTTGATTTGCAATTTCCAAAGACACTTTCGGTTGCTGTACGTTTCTCACAATATTTGTCAGTACTCAAATTTATTGTTATCCCACAGTTTTTCAAAGCTCTATCGACTTTTGATACTTAAACGCTAAAGTATACAACATGTTTTGTTAACCAGCAGTTTTGCATAATTACTTCTAAACAAAATTAAAGTTTAAGATGAGAGGTGGAGTAGATACAAATAAGTAATAACACTACACTCCGCTCTTCCCCCCCCCCCCCACGTCTTAAATTTTAATAGTCTGATAGTCGACCATTTAACATGTTGGGCAAATTAATAAAAAGTTAATTAAATGTCAAAAGTTCATGAGGTTTGGAAAATACTAAAAAAAAAAAAATGTAAATATTTAGCAATTTTATAATTTTGAAATATAACATAAAGAAAAATATTTTTTAAACAGAAACACTGTATATTATTTCAATTATTTTTCAAGAAAAAATTGTTATTTATAGAAACTAAACGAATAAAATATTATTTCATTATTCTTTTATTCGTTAAATCACGATTAAATAATTACTTTTTACCCAAAGACAGTAAATTGTTTTCTAATCATAAAAAACATCTATCTATATACCTATCCATAATAAATGTTTCAATCATGACTAAACAACAGCTATTTACCTGTGATTATTCTTTTAGTTACGATCAGTGTTGTGCATTATCTAGATAAAAAATAATTTAGATCTATATACAAAACAAATTATCTGTAAACAATAGTATAGCTAATTGATTTGTTAAGATCTTTATACCAAATTATACTAAAATTGTGTTAATCTACTTAACCATATCACGGAAAAAAAATACATAGTTGGTCCAACTAAATGTGTAGTTGCTTTTACTAACAATTTAGTTGGACCAACTAATGTATATATTTTCTGTGCAGGTAAATGTTTTTGTTAAAGAAAACCTAAACATTTTTTATTATTTTTAAAGAAAAAAAAACAGTGTGCTGTCCTTAATGAATCACCCGGTATACCGAAAACCGAATGCTCCAAAGTGGTGGTGGGCCCGTGTGTGTGTGTGTATAATAAAGTCTCGATATGGTCAATTAAAAAAAATAATAATAATAAATAAAAAAACCGAATATCATATGTACTAATAAACAACCGAAAACATAAATAATGCATTAATCTGTTGCGTGGCTGGCCCGACGTAGGGGACACAAATGATAATAATTATTATATTCTGATTATTATTACTGCATCGGGTCTTAATTATTATTATAATATTATTTGACTAACGACTGGTTTTTTTTTTTTTTTACCTATACACGGCGAGTTTGAGCAGGATTCGTGGCACGGTCAGTGATTATATTATTATTATTATTATGATGATGATATGTGGGTACCTACAACCGAGTCGGATGACCGTGTGGTGTCGGAGGCGGTATAAAATATAATATTAATTTTGTACACATCCTTACCAATACATACGTACAGTACACTGTATGTGTATGTGCCTATATAACAAGACACTGGCAGAAAAATATGCGGTTGACCGTGGGACTGACGACTATAGCTGGTGTACTCTTGACGATAATTAACTCATCCGCAGATATTTCTTTGGGGGGAGAGGGGGGGGGCTTGTTCCGGTGTATAGTCGGTATGTACATACTATACCCAGTGTAATGTATTCCGTTTCTTTGAAAATGACTTCCTACAATATATAGGTAATTGTCTTGGCCGGGCTTGGTTCTTAATGAACGCAATTGAATATTTTAATAGCGAAAATGGACTTTTCGGTTTGGTGCACACACACACCGAAGTTTTTTGTCTTGCCAGTTGAAATGGCCCAGATTGGACGGCCAGATAACACCCGTGTCGGCGCATAGATAATGATGGGAGACGGTCGTAAGTAAGTAGGTAGGTAGGTAAGTATAGTAAGTACCTGTTCGTCGTTGTACTGTATATATTATAAAAAAATATAATACAAGACTTGTATGTCCGCGACGGACACGTCTAGAAAATATATACATATTATCTTACCGTTCTCTCGGTAAAATAAAATAAAAAAACCGTCTTCATTATTGTATAATACATTATTCAAACGGTTTTATTTATCGCGTACCTACACTAATAGTAATAATAATAATAATTGTCTTAAGTACGATGAGACCGCAACGGCGCTTAGTCCTCCCCCACCCCCTCAGTTTCCTCAATTTGTTTAGATTATCCCTTGTTTGGCGATTTTGGGATAAACATATTTTAAACTAAGACATTTTTTACATTGTCATTTTGCTCGTCTCGATATTGCTGTATATGTATTTTTTTTTATATATATATATAATAATTGAAATAATTATTGCTGTACAAAAGAAAGCAAATTATCCGTTTGCTATAATATCAACAAACGCATAAAAACTACATTATATACCATTATTATGCACTATTGTCTGTGGAAAATAAAGAAGCTATTGTTTTGTCAATAGTGCTATGATGATATGATGTATACTTAAAATCCTTTTTACTTTCCTTTTTATTCGCTTTGTGCATCGATGGTGCACTGTGCATTGTATTCGACATGTCTACCGCACAATATACCACCGACGTTCTAATAAATGCAAAATATTTGTCGAATGCTTGAGTACTATTGAGCTCACTAAGACCAGGAAGTAGGGACTAATTATTTGTTTTTTAATTTAACACCGACTAGTGTAGTGTGAATAAAATTGTTTTCCATTCTTACAATTATTATTATGTCTGTTTTAAGGCAAACCTATTAGTATAGCTGGTATACGCTAGGAGTAATAATTGAAATATAATAAGAAAAAGTAAAGTAAAAACTCAATTTAAATTTAACGGTCCGATTGATACATGTTTATTAAAACATGCACCCACGTCGGGCTGGTAGACCACGTTTCACCAAAGCAAGCCACCGATTAACTCATCTAACAATAGGTAGACATATAATAATAAACTTAACATAATAATAAGTGATCGTCGGCATCAGTTAATAAATCGACTAAATATTCAACAGTTAGTATTATTATCAATAATGAAAAGCTCAAAATACTGAAATAATCAAAACTTAATTAGACAATTGACCCATCTACCCTTGAGGTACTTACGAGATCAAGATTTTCAAATTCTACCTGTCTAGTTTCCAAGTAGTAATAGTCTTGTATAGGTAATGTTGTTCTGCATTGAACATTTTTGAAAACTGTTTATGTGCTTACAATAATATTATCGACTTACACAACTTAGAAATATGTTGTTGCAAACATAACCCCGCCAATAGGGTAAGAATAGTAATAATGACAATGGTAACAGATATGAATAGTAATACAAGTGTGAAGTTGGCTGCCCTGCTGTGTCTCGTCTAATTCAAGTCAGCGTCAATATGCTGGACATTCATTTACAAACTGTTTGCAACAAAATGAATGAAGTTTGCAATTTCCGCGGGCTATGTTATTATATTAGAAGCAAGGCTAACTTCTTCAAATGGCCCCAACGACTTTTCCCAAATGGTCTCAAAGTGAACCATACCGTTAGTTTAGTTTAGAAACTGTTCAATACAGAATACTCGGAAACAGGAACGGAACGACTTCTTCGATAATCCGTTTACCGAGTTTTGGGGGCTTAGGTTTCTCCAACCCTCCTCGCACTTTTTTCAATTGACTGCTAAGTGGACTTTTTTTCGGTTTTATCTAGTTGGAAATCTATTTGCTGACCGAATGTAAAACGAAGAACAAAAATGTGGCACTTTAGACTTTTAAAATTTATCTTGCTTCTTTTGTAAGTTTTTTTTATATATATATTTTTTACTGTTGACATTAAATTCACAAAATTAATCGGGTCCCATGACATCTTTATAGGTGCTCCAAATGGAAAACATAAAACAAGTTTAACACGCTTTACATAACTTTTATCGTCTTGTACACCAAAACAAGGCGTATCTGATGCCACCTGTCACCTTATAATTATTATTATATCGTCCCAACGTCCTTCGGTTTTTGTCGTTAACGATTATTACTGGACAAACCTAATCTAATCCCATAAAAAAAACGACTTATTTAATAAACTATAGACATATACATTTGCCGTTATTGCTTAGTCATCATTATTACTCTAAATTTAATGCTTTATAGGACGTTCTAGGCAGATACTTTTTTTTTTTATAGTCTCTATCTCGTCATAGAATCAAATCATGCTACAAAATAACTTAAAGGAAATTCGAACATTCCAGTTTATGCAATTCTAGATGTGGTTAAAAGTGTTCCAACGAACCCGTACAGTCGAGAGTGATCGAGAAATGAGTCTCGCTTAATTTTTCTTTTTCATTTTGCGGGTGGGCTTATTGATTAGTCTAACTTACGTTATAAATATTATCCAAGTCCGTCATTAGTGAAGTTCATTCAAGTATAATATTCGGTTATCACAAAACAATTACATAGACATTTATGATGGCTATCTAAAAGGCGGGATCGTTTTAAAATCAACATCTAATCTACAAATTACATTAGCTGTTCTTACATTATAGTATACTTACATATGTTTTTCCATGTTTATCAAATATACACAGTGTTATCACAGAATAACCAGAAGGGAAACCTAGTTCTAGAGACTGTTAAGAGTCCGGCATTTTGTTTTTGCAGATTGCGCACAATTATCATGCTCTTTCTTGGAATTATCTTAAGTCAATCTATTATAGTCTACAACTACTATAAGCAACACGGCCTTTTTCGGCGGCCCATAGGAAACCATATAATTTTTTTACAAGTGTCCCTTCCGGTTATTCTGTGGTGTTATCATCATCTAACATAACATTATAATATTTATCGTGGAAAAGTAACAATGTATTTTTTACTTTCCATGAAATTGGTACACAAAATGGCTGCGCCTACTATTCGAACATGACCGCAGCTCGTGTCTTTCATTTAAGTATACACAAATATAACAGTTAATATTTTACAAAATATATTATCGTGTCGACACCGATTTCACGGCCGCTTTTACGGAATATAACTATACACAATATACAATACGGTTTGAAGCGTCGCGCGCGAGCGACACCCAATACAAGAAAAACACCACTACGACGACTCGCCGGGTCTGTAACGATAACAGTAATAATAGTAAGAAAAAATGAAATAATAATAATAATACTAAGTAATAACAATATCCGTTTCCGGGCTCGCGCCATCGATCAATCGGAAGGCCGCGCACTTATCGGGCGACATCAAACGACACACCGGAAAAACTGTGAAAAGCCCGCAACGCCTGTTTAACGCGACCCGACCGCATATTATATTGTCTTTTCCTTTTGTAAAAAAATTATATTATTATTATACTTAACCACCGCCTGTCCGCCTAAACGAATGATATTATACACAAAACGACCCGTGAAATCGGTCGCACGAAACAGACCGAGGACGGCACACTCCGTTTGGCTTGGACACGATTTCCAACCGTTTCTATTATACCTACTTAATTCGTTGCTGTTATTACTAACACAGTATTATTATTATTATGATCGTTATCACGTTGTCCCTGTGGGAGATGGTAAACTGCGCCAAAAATGACACTTTTTCTATAAGCTGATATGTAAACTGCGGCAAAAAAAATTTAAACATTATACAAACTGCGACAAAAATGATAAAGCGCATTCTACAAACTGCGACAATTTATTTTATATACCTACTATATAGGATATAATATACTTATATTAGCTATGTACAATAATACATACTGATACGGTAACATATACTCGTGTAGTACAATTTTGCGATTATTTAACAGAAACTTATATGGAAGGTATATTCCCTCCTTCTTTGTGGGCATCATCATCAGAAGTTTTAACAAATAATGTAAGTGAATCTTTCCCTTCAAAATTTAATGCATATTTTTATCATCATTATCATCCGTCACTATATACATTTATACATGTTCTACAACATATTATTCAAGTTGATACATACATAAAAGTTAGGAGTGCAGAAAAAGGTATAATACAACAACGAAACAAAATTACTACTCAAAAATACAAATTTATAAACGAACAACAAAAAAAAAATGTATTATTATTTAAATTTTTTATTTTCTTAGACAGTATTATATTACAGTAGTCTATAAAACTTATTACTATTATTAGATGTACAATTTAATGTTAGTTAAATAATAATATTTTTCAATTTAATGTGTATTTTAAAATTGTTTTTTTATTTTAATTTTTACACCTTTACTCCTATTGACTATGTGCACACCATAGATCTATAATAATATATGGTACAAGATAGCATTCTTATCGGTATTCGGTATGTATTATAGTGTATTATATACTATATAGTAGGTATATAAAATAAATTGTCGCAGTTTGTAGAATGTACCTTATCATCTTTGTCGCAGTTTGTATAATGTTTAAATTTTTTTTGCCGCAGTTTACATATCAGCTTATAGAAAAAGGGTCATTTTTGGCGCAGTTTACATACAGCCGTCCCTGTACGACCGTGGGGCGATAACACAGGTAGTAATCGTTATTTTTGCAACACTAGTTTTCTGGAAACAATATTTAAGAGACGGTTTGTTTTTGGTACCGACCGGTATTATAAAAAATATTAGTCTCATCACATTGTCACTTCAAACGATTTACATTAGGTATTAGGTACCGTTATCATTGGTTTTGAATTCTTGTGCACTCGAGTTGATTTCAATTTGGAAGCAATCTTACAACAACACAGCCATACCTATTGATTTTGTAATTTTTTGAAATTCATTTTTAGTCTGTGAACAATACATCGGAGAAGTTTAAAAATATTGGGAGGTAGTTCATAGTAGAGTAGTCTTAGCATTGGATTTAATCATATCACGTACAATAATATATAGGTTAAGCTTTTCAGCATATTAAATATTTTGATTTAATAAATAGCTAATATTTTATAAGAAGTGATTTTATTTACAATGTTTTTACAAGTATTTTATCTTTGAAATAAATTAAGTATTTACTTATAAGATTGTTTTAAGTATGAATTATGATAGAGATTAAGGTATAAAGTTTTTTTAAATGTAGTTACAATTGTTGTTTATGAAGTCTTCTCGTTTGAGTCTATTTGATGTTTTCTTTTCTAAGTGGGACTGTTTCGCTCCATCGATGGTTTTAAGTTTTTTTAATAGAAGTTTTTTTTAAGTGGGTTTGAATCAAATCAGACCAGGACTTCAAGCCATTGTGTATTCAAATGTTTATGGTTGAATAACGGGTAAAGCATTCTCATTCTGATGTAACCTTGAGTGCGCTTTTTGTCTATATGCATTTTCCAAGTTAATTAAATAGTATGTTTATTCATTAGGCCTTACTTATAATAATTGTGATTTCTGCAATGACAGTACGGTTAAAAAAACATTTTGTATTGTTGTAGACCGTGACAGTTATAACAATTGTATTATGATAACTTTGTTTTAACTTTGAAGCTCATCAAGACATTATGCAACACAATGGCACATACAATATCCATTAGATAGGTACACAAAATATATTTTTTAATTATTTAACTAAACGCAAGTAAATAGTAGGTAAATATTCATAATAAGACATTATAGAAATTTGAAATTACAGTTAAACTTAGGTAAACATATTTGTGCGCCAATCTTATTGCTTGAAAAAAACTGATGAAAACATTAACAGAAATGTGTTTGTTGAAATAAAGGAGTTGATAGCTGTTATCAATTATTGAGTAGGTACATATTATTATTATAGTATATTTAATAATAACACCAGCAGTGTTAAGGATTCGGTTAATATACAGACTGCAAGTACAACGGACATGGTCGTAAACTGTTGTTTTCTTATCCTTGATAAACGCTAAGGCCTAACCGTCGCATATACCCGTGGGAATAAACTAAACAATTTGAAATTGAAATAAAATATGTCTACAAACAAACTCATGGCCTAGACCCGGCGTCTCAATTGTTTAGCCGTTTTTTAAATAGCTATAATATTTTATTAACTCGTTGTCTTTGCAATTATTCTAAATCTACATATATATTTATAAATATACATACATATTTTAAAGTAAATTTCGCACAAGGCAAAGAGGTTAATGCTACTCAAGTGGGGTAACCTCGCGAGTTGTGCAAATAGTTCACATAAATACAATACCTCGCTCGAGTTTTAGTAATTTTGTTCACTAATTTTAAGTTTTACGGTTTTGTAGTATCCCGAGCCAGGACAAGACCGAGCTGGGACTGTTGTCGTCGGCGTTTGTACCGAACACATTCTAAATTAAAAAAAAAAAAAGATACAGGTATATTATTTTATTATTATTGTATAATATACAACAATATATGTGTGGAATCGCCGGGGGGTCACCTGCGCGAACCCAGACGACACGACAGAGGGCTAAGGCGACGGTCATCAAGAGGCGGCTTGTGCGGACAGCTGGTCTACGCCGAAAAATAATAATAATAATACTAAACCGTATAAGAGAAAACAAGGTGTTTTATCGGATAATAATGATCGACGAAACGCTATTAAAAAAATACACTGCGGGGGTGTTTGTGTGTGTGTGTGGAAAAATACAATATAATAATACACGACACCCGACTATAATAATAATAAAAAATAATAATATCGTGCGGTCGTGATTGTTATTAATTATTATAACGTCTCTGTGTGTGTGTGCAAGATACTTTGTGGTCGCATAACTTGAGAAAAAAAAACCGCCTCGGATGTTATAATATTATACCTACTACTATACTCATGCCTTGACAGTTTTCCACGAGCACCGAACGAATGGACAATACTATCTACACTTAAATACTACCAGTAAGTAGTGTAAACCGTATTATCTTATCCAACCGTTGCTACCGCTGAGCTTATCCCCGCGGATATTGCGGTTCCCACGTTTTAATTATTATAATCCTCTCAGGACGTCTTGGACATGTACAATGTAACTGTAAAACGGCTGTCAATGTGCTACAAACAGCTTTAAGACGACTGGAAAAAAACGCTTCGGGTTTCTGCAAATGTTTTATGAGCAGTGTCGCTAAAATTATATCTATTATTCACCTGGCAAAATTTGACCCCTCTGTTGTGACTCCCACATTTTAAAACAAAGTCTTAGATTATTTGTAAAACAGTTGAGCTAAACATTTCCGAACCTCCTACCGAGCTTATGTCACTGATATTGCAGGGGAGATTTACACAACCCAAGAAGCTGTATACAACCTAAGTGGTGTAATAAAATAAATGTATCGAAAGAGGGGCGCGTTTCGACCTACATTATTATTGTCAGTATATATAATAATATGATACACAGGTATGGGTTCGTTTGGCGTTGAGTTATACTGCGGATAGTTTAGGTCCCAAGCGAGCCATGCATCATGGTCAGGAATTAAAGGATTTTTGCATTTTTTTTTTTTTTACAAATGTGTGGAGAAATATCATCAGCGGTAGTTTCTTAGAGTTTGACCGTAAATAATGTATAACGTAATATCTATCAATGTCAAGAAGTTAACTCTTTTACTTGTTACAGCTCATGCCGTATACCTAAACGAGATCTTCGTCTGCAACGCATCAATATACCAATAAACTCTTAAAAAGTATTTAAATAATAATCAACAGCATATATAATATTGTACGATAACTGCTATTTTGTATGTTAAATATAATTAGCATGATTTAATTTATCTACTTCTGAATGTGCCACCTCCCGAAATTCTCACACTGACATCAGTTGAGCTATATTTATTGAAGTGTGGAAAGAAAATCAATTGCCTCTTATTGTGCAAGATATAACGTCTTGGAATTATATTTTACTTTAAAAATTAAAACTATTTCAAACCACACCAAAGTTGTGACTGAATAAAAGACAGTTTTACTGGCATTCGTCAATTATATATACAAGGTGTCTAAGTCAACATATAAGTTCTTACATTATATAGGCCCAAGGCCAATGATGTGATTTATTCTAGGCTGGCCAAGGTCGAGAAAAGCCACTTGCGACCCCAACCAAGTCCCTGTCCTGAATTTATTCACCTTTTATGAGCAAACAGTCCCGGGAACCCAGTAGGATTGACATACATTAGAATCTACACCATTCCAATTTCATAAGGACTTAGTATTATCGTAAGAAGTTACACAGTAGAATCATATCTTCGGTTTGGAACTATCACTATCTTTGCTGAGGAGTACGGTACGAGTAGAGTCCTTTTGGGGATTCCTCAGGAACTACCTTGGGAATCACTGGGCATCTGTACCTGTATTATTCTTTTTTTTTTTTTGGAAAATCTCTACATTCCAAATGGCAAGACTCCGGAACTGATAGCGTCCTCTCGGAGCGCGTTGGCGCTAATGGAAGACTTATGGGACTGGTCGTTTTTGTAAATTTTCTTCTCGTTCCATATCGATCATCGACGATGGCGTTCACGAGCGACCGACCGCCGGATAAAAATCCGTAGTGCACGTACACACACTTAATAAGAACCGCGGGCAAGCGCATCTCCTGTTCGGGGCGAAAATCGGTAATTTCATTACCGTGACACGTGTTTATTGCTTTTTACTATACCTACCCACTCTCTGTCCGTGTTGTCTATTGTTTTTTTTTTTTTTTTCCCCCGAAAAAACCGCCGATGAGGTATAGGTACGTGACAACGTTGTGTGACGACAGGCCGGACGGGGTCAGGTCGTGTGGGCGCTTGTATCGAGACGAATTCGGACGTCTTCGAGGCAAGGAGACCGTGTAAGGAATTCGAAGATAGGAAAAGCAAAAGAAAAAGGGGGGGGGGGTGGGGAAAGAATCATCGCATCGCGGCTAATGGCAGATTAAGCATTGGGCACGTGTTGTCGATGTGTGTTGTGTGGGTCTGTCTGTCTGTCCGCGTCCGTCTTAGATGTGCTATACCGTCCGTCGTTGCCTGTCACTGATAGAGTCCCGGCGGGCTGCCGCAATTTCCCGGGCAATTAACCACGGGCCGTCTAACACTGCACAGAGAGTGTGTATAACCGAACTACTTGGAAGGTTTTTGAGATTCTCTCTCTCTCGGGTGTCAATCGCCGGTTTGACAGTGTAAAAGGGCGGCCCGGTTAAACGCGTGCGACGTGCTGCGGGTGTGCGGTGCGGGGCGAGATGTCTTTTATCTGTCGCTGAAGAATCCGCACCGGGCTACCGCCGGCACCGGTCGAATTCCTCGATTGTACTCGTTCACTGTGTACATATAGATCTATAGTAAGTAAGTATGTATGTATAAGCCGCCCTCGGGAAAACTAATTGCGGCCCATTGTGCCGGAAGACAAATTAATCTCGCGATAAATGAGAAAACTCGTCTCTCCTTTTATCGCCCAGGCGTTGTATATTATGTGTACCTACCTACCTATACCCACCGCGACGTCTTAAGTGTACAAACGCAGAATTCGCCAGAGTTTTCGACCAAACGCCCCACACACACACGGTCTTGCTGATACGATCAAACGGTCTATACACTATTATCGTGCATTTATTATATGTACATAAATTGTTTATCTCAAATAAGAAACAAAAACTTTTTGAGTTACTAAAGTTTAAAATTCAGGACGGAAAGTGAAGTGCGGTAGAGTCATGTGCACAGATAAACATAATACTACCTCCACCACTCCTCCCGTCCAAAAGTTTAGAACATTAAAAGTAACTATCCAAAACTGGGTATCGAGCGGTCAAAGTATTCAGAAAATTATTCTAAATTTAAATAGCTAATTAAAATATGTAACAACTAACAACCATAAGTTTCAAAAGTCGATGGGATCTGGAAAATACTAAAAAAGTTAAATATTTAGTAATTTTATAATATTGTAAAAAAAATATAAACAAAAAATTGTTTTTTAACTGAAAAACTATTAAGTTGCAATTATTCGTGTAATCACGATTAAATAATTTTTCACCCAAAGAAATTTTTCTTCTTATCAAAGATATTTAACTATAATAATTAAGCCATGCTTAATGTTTCAATTATGACTAAGTTAACAGCTATTTACCTGTGATTAGTTACAATCAGTGTTGTGCATTACCTGGAATAAATTATCTAAATACATTATCTAGATAAAAATCATTTTGATTCATCTATATACAAAAATGTATCTGTCCTCCAAAACAAAACTCCAACATAAATCAATCTCAATAATAAAATATTACTTTACATATAGAATACATGAAATTATTTTCTATATAAGACATACCTAAGTTTATTGCTATTACAAAACTTCCAAAATGATTGAGAAAAACCAGCCACGAGGATTATATAGGTACTTACTCTATGCACTAAACTTTGACTTGACATTATTTAGTACTTCCACGTTTGCTGCAAGTTGAAAGTAATTTGCGGATATTTATATAATATGTTACCATTAAGATGTTAAAGAAACTTTTAAAAAAATATGCACCGGTGGCTTTCTGGAAATATTACTAGTTTATACTTTGTACTTACATATATTATTATTTACCAGACAGCTGACGCCGTTTTCTATTTTCTCACATTAAGTTAATTTAAAACTTGGTTAAGTTAAAAGCTAAATAACGCATTATCTCGAGTTGGTTTTCATGGACATTTTCGACAATACAATAATTAATTTTTATCAATAAAACCCTTTTCTAGTTATTTTGTTTCCAACTTTTCATCTATTCATAATGAGACATTAAAATAACAAACATCGCTCTTTCTCATCGCTATGTTACACAATTTTATAAAAAAAAAATCCTCTTTCGATTCTCATCAATTTAGTTTTGGTAAGAACAATTTGTTTTTATTGTTAACGATACTATTGGCTTTTAAATAGAATAACTAATTAGAGAACAACTATATCGTTTAATTTTTAGCTTCGATGCAAAGCGAGAAGGTATTGGTTTTACTCTGATGTGTGTTTTTTATTATCTGTATACACAGTAACTTTTTTAATACTGGACCAATTCCTTCGAGTAGCAACTCTATAAATCACAAATTTCATCTAGTCGGTACTTTGGGGGGGGGGGGGAGTTGAAAAGTTACTCTCAGTCGAAATTTGAAACACAGTTTTTTTGATAGCAACTTTTGAAACTTAAATGGTAACGTATATATTTGATTAATTTTTTAAATTGAAAATAATATTTTGACTGATCGATAACCAGTTTTGTATAACTTATTTTAAAGTTAAAAGAGTTTTAAAGTTAGGATGGGAGGGGAAGTGCGGGTGGGAAATGCGTGCAGATAAAAATAATACTACACTCCACCTTTCCTCCTGCCCTAATTTTGAAAATTCAACAACTTCAAAAATAGTTATCCGAAACTGGTTATCGACCAGTCAAATTTCTTAGTACATTATTCTCAACTTACAAAGTTAATAAATATATACGTTACCATTTAAGTTTCAAAAGTTGCTATCAAAAAAACTAAGTTGGGAGAGGGGTAAAAACAAAAAAAAATGTGAAAAATTGAGATCACATTGTTAAAAAAACAATATGAAAAAAATATATTGTAATTTCTTATTAAACCCCATGAGATATGAGATATTGAGTGGCTCGTTATAAAAAAATCACCCTGTATTTTTAATAATAATTAAAATTCATGAATGATAATACTTTATTTTATGACTAGATCAAATCTCGTGAACATTTAACTTTATGATACTGCTCCTATACTATTATTAAAAAATGACAATTTTTAAAATCTCCATAAAAGGTTATTGTTAAATAACAGGCAACAGCCGACAGCTAATGACTATAAACGTTAGTAATATTTAACTAATAAGTAATACATGTAGGTAAAATTTATTGTTTTCTCCATCGCAGTACCAGTCTACGATTTAATTTTAATTTAAATGTTAGAAACTCAATTTTTCTTTAGAAAATAACAAGAAATTAACATACAGGGTGGGGCAGTAAAACGGACGATTTTCCAATGTATTTAAATGGGAAAACCCGTTTCACTATCCTACCCTTTACATTTTAAGGATCTATGAAAAGGTTTTTTTTAGTTGCATTTTGTTTTGTACATTTTCAATCTAGTAAAATAGAAGTATAATAGGGCTTTGAAATAATATAATCTATGAAGTATAAATAGTTTGTGTGAGATTGCTCTAATGGAAGTATATAATACATAAATATTAATTTTATTGAGAATAAGCGATTGTAATTTAAACTATGGAGTACAAACGATTGAAACATGAATCGTCCACCATTCCAACTAAATTTACCAAGAGATTGTACATGTGTTATTTGGTCCACTACGTTTTTGCAAAAAAAAAAGAAAACCAGTACAGTGGGGTCGGGGCATAGTGGGGACGGGAAGGTCACAGGTTTAGAGGAATTTTTAAATCCGAAAGTGATAAAATGGTTTGGACTGTACTGGCTTGAAAATACTAACTACCGATTTGCACAGAAGCGTTTTTTCGAAAGTGATTTTATCACTTTCAGATTTGAAAATTCCTCTAAACCTGTGACCTCCCCGTCCCCACTATGCCCCGACCCCACTGTACTTTTTTTTTTAATTAGACTTTTTTCGCACAATGCGCCTGATGGAAAACAAAATAATAAACGAGGTATTTTAGTCAGTATAGTATTGGAAGTAATCGTTTAAGATATAGTTATTACCCACAACCAAAAAGTTATCACTTAAGATGATGACAAAGTAAATTTTAGCAAAAAAAAAAGATGTGTAGTAGAATGAACTGGACTTTTTTACCCAACGTTTTGGAATTTAATTTCTTAACGCGTCAAGTCGCTGGGAAATGTTGAACGCTGTAACCCTGGTATAACTATACTTGAACTTGTTTGCAAATAAAAGTTCAAGTATAGTTATACTTATATTCAACATTTTTTTAACACCAAAAAGGCGTTAACATTTTGTTCGACCCGTTTGGAGTGTTTGTGTTACAAATACATTCACACGACCGCCGGTGTAGGTCGAGAAAGCGATAATATTTTATTTATTTTGTCATGTCCTATGACCGATAAGAATCTAAGGGGCAGGCGGACCTCGCCGGTACAATCTTCACTTGGTATTTTATAAGAATACATAATATCTAATATCCTACGTTGTTATATTGTTGTTGGTGTTGTGTCGGAACAATGGCGACCGCGGTGTCTCGCGAAAACGTATAATTATCATTGTTGTACTTATGTATAATATGCAAATGGTCAAATCGTTATCCGGGAAATCACAAGACCGGAAGGTAAGGAGGAGCGTACGTTGTTATTATAAAACATAAAATATATATAAAAAAATACATAAATTAAAGAAAATAATACATGTTTTTTGAGGACACAGGCTAATTAGCAAACCGTTCTGAAACAACAAACGCATTAAAAATGTATAATACACATAACATACAGGGTGGACGGTCTGATGTGAGAGACGCTCATAATATGAATATCTTTTTGGAAATGTATTTTTCCCCTATACTTGTTTCTAACGATACTTTGTGGACCTAGTTTTTAGGAACATGTGTTTTTAATTTTCATCAATCGGTTCGTTTGCAGTAACAATACTCGTTGGAGTTTTTCACAACAGTAGCACAGCAATTCCTCGTTAAATGTTGATAAATGTTGGTAAACTGCGACATTTTATTTTATACAACTACTTTGTAATATATTATACATATTACATACCGAATACCGATACAAATGTTATCTTATAACATGTATTATTATAGGTTTATGGTGTGCACATAGTCAATAAAAGTAAAGGTGTAAAAATTAAAATTAAAAAATAATTTTAATATATGAATTTGAAAAATATTATTATTCAACTAACGTTAATAAATTATTGTACGTCCGATAGGATCATAATGTCTAAGAAAATTAAAAACTGCAATAATAATACAATTATTGCTTACATTTAATCTAAGTTACTTAATTTTTTGTTGTTTATTCTTAAAACATACTTTTTTCAAAAAGTATCCTGTATAGCATCCATATATTATGATTTCTGTACCTATATGAGTATATGTTATCGTACCGGTATGTATTATTGTACATAAGTATAGTATATTATATAGTAGGTATATAAAATAAAATGTCACAATTTGTAGACTGTTTAAAATATGTTTGCCGCAGTTTACATACAGCCATAGCAAACTAAGAGATCAATAATTTAAACTTTAACATATTGTTTGTCCACATAATAATTATGGAAATAAAAACACTTGTTCCAATTGGAACAAAAAAAAACAAGGCCCATATTCGTTTAACGCATAATGGACGAAAGTAAAAATGTTCAAAGAAATGTATTGGGGAAAAATGATTTTGAAAATATGATTGTCTAGCAACAGATGGATCACACTGTACACCGCACACGTCTTTCTTGTAACAATACGCGTTTTTTGTTGTTGTTTTTTTTTTTTTATACATTATTTATAATATACGTTATATATTTTCTATAGCTGCTGTCTGTGACGGTTCCCGGCGGACTTTGGATGCATACACACGAGAGGCTTATCGCTCTCTCAAAGGTCACACTCGGTAGACGTAACCTTCGGACGGGAGAGTGGAGGGGGAGGGGACGTTATCGTGATGAGTATTATCGGTGGCTTTTTTTTTTTTTTGTATCCCAGAATCAAAATTCAACGGTGTTGGCTTTGCCTTTGTTGAAAATGCCAGGTCCACCGAGTGTGCGTTGTTCGAGTTGAAAGGAAATAAAATATATACGTGCAAACTTTTTAACGATAAACCGACCGGACATGCAAATCCGACAACTCGTCCAACATATATACATATATATATATATATATGTTTTGCAGAGGTCCGCCAACACTGCCACACTGCCGTGTTTGTGTACTCGGGGCCGGGGCAAAAGAAACTTAACGGTCCCTTAAGCTCTTAGTCTCGTCGGCCGACCGAAAAACCGCTGTCGGATCGCATTTACATAATACCGTGTGTTCGTTCGACACGTGCCCGGTTCTCTGATCCCCGGCTAGAAGAGCTGATGCCTAATAATAATAATAATAATAATAGGTAGTAAAAAAGATTTTGGGGGGAAGCCGTTTACCCCCGGTGCACCCCCTCCCGCCTTCTCGACTGCGGAGAGTTAGCCGAATAGCTGTTAACGTGAGACATTGGTTTTCTTTGAATATGATTTCAATTTCGCAGTACTTCTTTTTGAAAACATTTTTGTTTATTTGCCGATAACTTTGGTCTACAACCGGTTTTGGATAATCACTTAAAATGTTTAAAATTTCAAGACAGGGGCAAGGTTGGATTGTGGTATTGTTATTATCTGCGCTTAGTAGATTTACAAGTTGCTTTTATCCAAAACTGGTCATCGACCAAAATTATTAGTGAATTATTCTCAATCTAAAAAGTTATTTAAATATATGTATAATACGGTACAATTTAAGTTCTAGAAAATAAAAATAAGAAACACATTTGAATGTTATCCAATATTGTAAAATAACGTAGACTAAAATGTCTCCAAAAAGAAAACCCAACAAAATGATTGTCTTACGTCAAAAAAAAAAAAAACACCATCAAACTGAAAATGTAATACTCCTTCCTAAAGAAAAACGTACCTAATTACTTATTAATTTTTTAATTACTTGGTAATTCAATTTTGTAATTTGTTTTTTGTAATTATTCATTTTAAATCTTGTTCTTTAACTACTTGAAACTAAATGTGTGATTACAAGTAGCTTACCCACAGCTGAAAGCATTGATACATGATAATAGTATTTATTTGATTGTCTATAAATAACGTGAAAGAGTTTGAACTAACAGTTTGATTTTAACATTTGAACTTTTTCTACTGAAAAATGAAAAACTAACAATACATATGAGTTCGAGGGGGGGGGGCACTATTTAGTATTTTTTGAAATTCTTATTGGCATACCAATATGAAACTAGGGTTCGCTAAACGGAGTGACACATTTTCAACTTTTCTTTTGCCATATGTACGTTACACCGGATCTGTCTGATACTCTATTAACACGTGTATCGACAACAGTTGGACAGTTTTGGTGTTAAGTGGTCAACAGTGGGTACACCGTTATCCGGGAAAGGGCATGCGGTTTGTGTTGTCCAACCCATTTCTATTCTATGTACAACATGTGAACTACCGATGTGAACTTTGATAAGAATGTGGGTTATTGTGTGTTATAATAAATAATACTAATTGTACGTGAAAGACACGCAACCGGCTTGTTTAAGGTTTATTGGGAAATCGAGAACTCCAAATGATTTATAGCCGTGGTCTTCGATCGGTGAACCCATTCTGTGTATGATCTTTTCGGCTTTACAATCACACTGTTGCTAACCTAGCCGCGGATAAGATGATTATTTTTTATTATACCTAAGTCGTCCGTTCGAATGTCGTACACCCGCCCGGTACATAATATTATTATTTTGTACTGTTGTGTTGCGGTTTGCCCGTTAATTTATTGTAGTGACCGACACAAAATGATTACACGCTTCTGGATTCATAGCCGGTGTACACAAAATAATAATAATAATAATAATAATAGCATTAATGTTGATATCAATATAATACCCAATATGTCTACAGTTCAAATCAGTGTCGGTCGCGCCGTGAATACAACAATAACGCAAATAACAAACACCGATGGCTAAACATTTTTAAAGGATGTGTGATTTTGTTTTATAACCGCTGGACAGCTTTCTTTGCTTTGTATGTACGAATTTGACTTGATAGATTGTCTCAGCTAAAAATTGGTTTCAATTGAAATCCTTGTGCGCTCACTCTAAAACCGATATTATCCCTAATATGCTTTTTTTTTAATAAAGTTTTGTACATATTGTCATTTGACTTTTCAAAAATTTAAACCCCTCTTTAAAAAAAAAAGACTATTTTTTGGTAGTTTTAATAATATAATAATTTGTTTATTTGAAACTTGTTTGGTCAATGTAATTATTTCATGAGAAAAATGATTGTGTATATTATATCCGAATCTGGCATTAGATTTTCTCTAGCCCGGCTAGTAATTTTTGAAGTCATCCCCAAAGTGGTAAAAACAACATTTTTTTGGCATTATCAGTGTCTGATTATCATTAAATTTGTTTACAAATAACTACTTAAGAGGACGTCTGACCGATGATTTTCAATGGTGAAAACATGTTTACACAAAACAGACAATAGTACTTTTTAAAGTGAATTTAGAAATAAAACACAAAAAAAAAAAAAAAGAAGGCAAGTATTCATAGGGAACCTCATAGTGGTATCTCGTATTAAAAGAAGACAAGCAACTCCAATGAATGCAAAAGGAGAGAATTATTCACTTTAAAAGCTCGAACGACACATTTACTGCGCGCCGGTCGTGCAAAACGGTGTACTTGACAGACAATGTACGACGTGAAACAAAAAGTAAGTATAATGAAAAAAATTAATTTCTCATCCGACTCCGCCTTATGGCTATATGTCCCGGGTCCGGTCAATATGTTATTATAATATACTTACAGCACGAGTCCTGGCACACCGATCGAATCTCTGTCACGTATACTATGATCGTCAGAAGACGGTTTTCGTCCTTGATTGGTTTCAGTTTTTTATTATAATTATTATTATTATTCAAGTTTATATCCTAACTCGTGTGTGTGTGTATTATACATCTATCTATTTCGTTATTCTTGGCCGCTGAACGCGCAAAAGAACAGATACATTTTCGATATAGATAATAATTATAGGTTTCCGTTTGGTATTACCGTCTTGACTCTCCTATACAAATGTCGTGACTGCCGAGATGAACGTTTTTCTCTCTATCTCTCTCCGTATAATGTAGGTACATATAATATATATATATATAATAATAGTAGTAACTATTATCACGAGACGACTCCGGGACAGGCTGATGTCGAACAAGTCCCATACCAAAGTGGTTGAAAACGTGATTTCTCGTCAACTCTATTTTTTTTTCTTTTCTAATTTAGTCATGTATATAGCTGATAACCGCGTGCTCGCCCACAAAAGAGTAATAGATATAATTCACACAAGTCCTCTGTAGGAAGTAAAAAAAAAAAAATTAAAAAAACGGAAGGCCAAGGGCAAATGTCGCCTGCAGGCGTTGCACCGCGAAACATATTATATTATATATAAATATATATAGTGGCCACGCCTAAGTACCAGTATATATGTATATGTGTAATGTACCTCTGACAGTTGAGAAAAAAAAATCGACTGTCCAAGGCGTAGCCGCGTCGAGAAACGAAACGAAAAATAATAATTAAAAAAACAAAAACTGAATAGAATGCAATATTATTGACAAATTTTTTTTTCTCTCCGCACTGACTAATGATGACTTGTATATACCTACGTATACGATACGCGTTGTACATTAATTTGGAAATTTATGTTGGACGATTAAATTTAATATCCTGTCAGGTATGGGAATAAAAAAAAAAAATCAACTACTTGGTCCGGTCCGGGTTGGACTGCGATAAATCAAATCGTCCGGTGCCGACGGTTTTGTTTTTTTAATTTGTTTTTTTAGCGATTTAACTGCTAGACAAACGGAAAATACATACATCGCATCTGATTGATATTTTTTGTGAGTCTTATACAATAATTATAACTATTCATTGTGGTAATATATATTTTCGTAGCTGTACAATTTGTTTTTAGGCGCTGCAAGGCTATTGAACACGCGTTTGAAGGGCCGAAAACTAGTGTTGAGATATTAGGGGATAGAATAAGAAGTGAATACAATATAAGAGGATGTTTGGGACCGGGGTAAATATAAGAAAACAATTTGTATTTCAGTTGGTTGGAAAGTGAAACATTAAAACAAGGTAAAGAGATCAATTCGGTAGAGGAGTTTAAGGTGCCCTGACCTTGTATAGGTATGGACGATAGTGAATTTCCTTGTCTGATGAATTTCAAACTTGTCAACATGATTGACATCCTAGTCTGCCAGTCAAAAAGTGGAAGCAACAGTATGTAATGTTATGCTATGCGGAAACGGAAAAGTGGTGGTAATGATAACTGAAAGTTCTTGATTGGCCGTAAAAGGAAATCATCAAACATATCAATCCGACTGTCAATCTATAAAGACTGTATAGTTGAAGATTGAACGGCCGGCTCAAGAGGCAGAAGTACCTATACCGAAGAACTAAGAAGAAGTGGGTAAATGTGTAACAAACAAAGAAATATAGCAATGGATAGAGTACCGTGGTAGAATAATAGGAAGATTGTAAAACAGTTCAAATGTGATTTAGGTGCAACCATATTATCATAGCCTAATATCTGTCAGACAACTTACAATAGCAAACGTTCTGTGTATGTCCTCCAGCATTGTCTATAGGATCAGAGTAATAAGTAAATCTTGCTCTTCAACCTAAACGCCCGTTTTCCAATATCGAAGAAACCGATTACAATAACAATCAGTATGGTATGATTGCACGTTAAATGAATGCAAACAAGTCGCGGTGTTGCAGTTATGTTTCTGCCATTGGAGCACGACGTCTCAAGAAGCTCCCCATAGTGTTTCTTTTCTGGACGAGCGTTATTTATTATTTTTAATCGCCGGTTTAATTATTATACCAGGCCGAGCAAGACGGTCAATTACAGATTTCCGAGTCGAGCATCTGCTGTGTATGTGTGCATAACGTTTATACTTATATTGTACATATATTATCATGTTGCCGGGGCGGTGGGGTGGTCCTTTAATTACCGTGCGCGGTCCTGTCACGGGCGCTTTTCCCCTCTGTAAATCTCTCTAGCACGCTATTAGTCACCCGGGCTCGCCGGTTTCGCGGACAAGGGCATTTGTCCCCGGGAAAATGCGTTTTTCCTCTTTAATTTTATCGCTTCTCGTTTAACGATAATTCAAACTCTACACGGCCGCGTCAGGTAAAATATAAATTCAACCGCTCGCCCGGCTTGCTTGCAAGCCAGCCAATGCAGTTTAAAACGACTACCTATAGCTATTGGATCCCTATGGCGTAGATGGAGCTAGAAAGCATTCTCCCCCCCCCCAACCGCCTCTTTAGATACTTCTCTAGCTCGAGTTCAGACTCAACTTGGTTCTTAGTCTGTCGAGATAAACCAAGATATTTATTTAAAACCCAAATCCATCTTTTACACTATTTGTACAACTTTTGGTATTTTGGTACCTATGACTTATAAAAGGTAGTTTGTACTGTATATAAACATGTTGTCCGTTCCTTTGGGCACTTGGCGACTATAATAATATATTTTCATTTCGCGAAAAACGGTTTTGAAACTTTAAGAAAACGAAAAATGTTGTGTTTTGTTTTACTCATTCATATCCTGTACAGGGTTTTGTCTAGTTCAAACATTTTCTAGGTTCACTGTGCGCATGCAAAATCACACAGCACACTCGGACGAGATGAATGATAGAAGAGGCTAATAAAAGTGAAGTGTTAAACAAATTATTGTTATTATATTTTTTATTAATTAAAAAAAACAAGACGATTTGTATTACTCTCGTATGGTGTCTTAGTGCTTGAACCTAGCGACAATTTGTGTTTTCCATTCCGGCGGCCCTTTTAAAATATTTGCCTGTAACAAAACCGAAAAAAATCCCCTCCCATCCGCCTCCTCGTGTACCTTTAACATTATTGTTTCAACATATTGGTATACCCATTTAGCGTTATTATATTATTATACTAGCGCACAATGTGCGTAGGCGTACGGTGGAGACCTGTTGATTTTCAACCCCTTTAGCGCGTGTCGTTAACGAAACGTATTTAAAACGACAAACGGTTGACGGCCGCGGTGATATCGTTTGTGTGTGTGTGTGTGTGGTACACTTACAAAACGAAATAACGCCTGCCCTCGTGGGGGGGGTTAAGGGATGACGGGGTAAAGGTTGTCGGCGGTGACAACGGAGCAACAACAACAACAACAACAATAACGGTTGTAGTATTATTGCTGCTGTCCGGACGTCAGCGGCTGAAGGATGAATGATCGACCGGCCGATTGCTGTAGAACCGACGACGACAGAGCTTAATGAGAAACAACCCTTTTTCGGAAAGCCCCCGCCTGAGCGGCGGGTGGGGGGGGGAGGGAGGTTAAGCGAGTGGAAAGACTGGCGACGGCCGAGTATAGGGTGGGGGGGAGGGCGGCGTAAGGGAAGCAACGGAAGGGGAGGTAGTCGTGTGCGTGTGTGTATAAGAAGAAAACAGTGATGTATTTTTTCTTCCCCCCCCTTCTAAAACCGATCGTTTTTGAACCGGGTGTCGCCGACGTCACTAAGCTTAATGACCCGGCCGCCGTCGACGGCCGACGCCCGCCTGCACTTGTACTATACTATCATTGTTATTACTGTAATATATCCTCGCCTATGCACTGTAATACATCCGTAAAAGACTCTGCCGGTGTACAAATACGGTTGTGAACAAAAAAGGGAAATCTGTTTCGACTCGTTTGTCACACGCCGCCACAACACTGTCAAAAATAAGAGGGGGGGGGGGTTGGTTAAAGAGACCCCGCAAACACAACGATAGCATAAGCACAAACGCCGGCTCAACTGCCGTTGTGCTGATTGAGCTTAGGCCTAACTTTTCAAGTTCACAGCGTGATCAACCACACGGGATAACAACACATTAGAGAGAAATGGGGCGAGTGTGGAAAGGTCAACGGTGGTCAAACTATGTCTTGTTGTTACACGCAGCTCTTGAATTATGTACATTTTGGAAAAAGTAAGTAGAACATATTTTGTGCATGAAATATTTTTAAGACACCTGATTTTTTTTTTTTACTGATTACACACAGCCAAGAATATATTTTTAACTAAGTACTAACAAAACAAATTATTTTAGTTCAATAAATATGTAAATACGTTCTATAACGAAATAGGTATATTCGGAAAATGTATTGTTTATATTTAAAACTGGTATACAATAACCAGTTTAAAACAGTTAGTAAAAATTGTACAGTAACTAACTGTAACAATTATTATACTCTGCAATAACCTTGGTATGGAATAAGAACCCAAATACATGCGTACATTGTTTTTCGCTAAATCCCTACCTGGTTTCAGACTTTCTCGAGCAAGCCTAGTTGTTTTTCAAATAGTTGCCTTAAAAATTATGAAAAACACAACAACCGTCGGGTGTCGTCGGCTAATAATCTTTGTAATTGAAGCCTTTCTTAATAAAAATAAAAATAAATTGTTTTTTTTTTTGGTTTTCAACCAACGTTTATACCGCACCAGCCAGGTATATAACTGCGGAATAACTCTGACCGGGCTACGCCGGAAAAACTTTTTAACGTACCTACACTCCCTCGGCGGCGAACCGGCAAAGTCCAATAAATTACCATGGCCGATCGTCCGGGATAAGTCTGGACGGTCCGGGATAGCGTTGAACCGCATTTGTCTATAAAAACGACGCCGGTGAATTTATCTGTTTCGGACTCGGGTAGGTTGGTGGGAGGAAAAATCTACTCGAGTCCCGACCGTATTCCGCCTTCGGTTTCTGTACCTATATATGTGTGTGTATGTACACCGGCTATTATACTACTACTACTAGGTCCGAGTTTAATTCGGGACCAGACAAATGTTGTGGTTAACGGGACCGGACAAGGGATCCGACCGCCGGGCAACACCGACCGCTCTTAACTCATCAATTTCCTACTACAGTAACCTACCTATATAATATACCGTACACCGTCTTGGTCGCACACCGGTAGGTATATATATATTATACATACTATTCTTGCACTCCTCCCCGGCAATTAATCCAATAATTGGGCACCCCCCCCCCTTACTTTCCCAGTGCTGAATGTCCCACGAGGACCGCCGAAACGGTTTCGGGGCTCTCGCGAAATACACATATAATAATTGCTCTCTCTCTCTCTGCCACCGCACCCCGTCGAGACTCCTTCTCCTCTATCCGGGTCTTGGCGGTGTTGTTATTATTAGATATGTCTTGCCGGTCGTATATTTATTAGCCCTACAAGTCCGACCAGCCAGCCAGCCTTTGCCCTTTTAGTCGATCCCTTGCCGAATTCATCCCATACGCGCACGAAGAGGATACAAATTACACAAAACCCGTAGCCGGTACTGCACACCTTCACGGGTTTTCCCCAAAGGGTTGTGTTATATTTCCAAATTATTTTCCTCCTTTTTTTTGGGCAGGGGTTTTATTTCGGTACCGAAAAATAGCCCGGATATTAACGCCGTACATACCAGCTGGCCGATATCCGGATTTTCAACTTTAAATATCAAAAGTGTAAGGCACTCAATATCTAATTGTGTAGTTTTCGATTTGTAGACACGGAAATGGGTAACGCATACATATTTCAATCAACAATATAATTTGCTAAAAATGTCGACTGGTCGATAACCAATTTTGGATAATCGCTTTTTAAGTTATTGGAGGTTACAATTCAGGAAGGGTGGTGGAATTCGGTAGAGCGATGCGCGCAGATATACGCCACAACACTACACCCCACCTTACCCCTCGTCTTAAATTTTAAACTCTACACTGACTTTAAAAGTAGTTATTCAAAACTGATTATCGACCGGTCAAAATGCCGGGCAAATTATTCCTTTCGCACGGCTACAGCTGCCGCTATTGTGCCATCCCTAGTATGGTAGCTTGTAGCTTTGAATATATTATTGTAAAATAACACATTAAACTTATGCGTCGCCAAAACGATAAAATAGCGTCTTTACGTCGTTGTACTTTTGTACAGACAAAATTGTCGAAAAAAAAAAAAAAGACCAGTGTAGCGCTTTTCGACGGACACTAAAAAAATCCGAGACACGCGAATTGTATAACGGCCGAGTACTTGTGTGTGTGTTTTTTTTTTTTTTTGAAAAAACCGCATGACTTGTCGGCGCCGGCGAATTTAAATAAACGTTATTAATGTGCTTCCGGGCCCCGTCTCCTTAATGGTCACAGACACACAGTGCATCGTCACTCCGACGTCAGAAGTCGTCGCCACAACCCTATAACACAAGGAGTAGTCGGTCCGCTGTGTCACTATACGAACGCCGGCGAAAAAGGGTCTGCTCGCCCGCCGTTTGTTTTCCTTTGGTATGGGGGCGCTTTACGCAACATTAGTCATTGTCCGATTGAAGTGGAATAAATAAAAAAAAAAAAAAAGGAAAAAAGCCCATCACTATCAAATCCCAGATATCGACAACGAACTTGCTTGTATATGTATATATACACATTCGCTTCTATCCGAGACGTCACCGACCGAGTCCGTCCAAGAGGAATCGAATCGAACCGGCCCGATAGCATTGTGGTCGGACCCTATTACTATTTGATTTCACACACACACACACACACACACACATAAAAAACATAGAACTAATAGAAATAAAAAGTCACACGAATCGTTTTATCACAAAGCGCCAGTGACAAGCTGCAGCTACACGACAACGGCGAGGAAAAAACGCCTTCGCTAGACTGTAAAAAATCCAACACCTAATCGAATAGCGTTTGTAAAATTAATAAAAAAAAAAAAATATGTGTTATCACTTTTCGACCGGGAAATATTATTTAATTTTTTTTTTTTAAACATTTTATCCGTTCGGACGAAAAAGAACTTGCTTGTTTACCGAATTAAAATTGTCTAAAATATAAATTGAATAATACAAATTTAATTTAACCAAATAATCAACTTGGCAAACGCCAACAACACTTTCATATTGTCATTCAAATCTTGTGATTGAATCGTGTTGATATTTAAATAACTATATGATATATAAATACTATTATTGTTTGTTAATTAATAAGACGTTCACATTGTTAAATAAACACCACAATTTTGTAATTTCATTAATCCTCGAATTATTATTTTAGTACAGTCTTGTAACAAACAAAAATCATTATACATTGGTTACACAGACATTATTTTATTTCTAAATCAATAAAACATGGTTTATTTTGTGTACACTGATAATAGAGCACTAAATTAAAGTACCACCAAAGTGAAGCCAGTTTACTGTAAATTAAAATTGCTATAAACAATATTTCACTAGCGTCATATTTTTTAGTTTTACCAATCTTATATCTTTGGATCTTATTCTGAATAAAACCCTCACGGCAAGTGCTACTGGAAAAAATAAAAACTTCAAACCTGACTACAATATTCTCCTGTCTCGACGGCATGAATTTAAAAACAATAATTTTCAACTGTTGGGCTTAAAACCGCTCCTAAAAAAAATATATATATATATATAAACCTCCCCCAATAGGGAAAGTGTGGTGAGCGGTATAAAGTTGTTGACTTGATTGATTATTTTCGGTGAAGTTGTAAACTTTAAAATTTGCTAGATGACGTTCGGCGTCAAGTGTTTGATCGAGAATGAAGAAAATTACCAATTGCATACAAATTGTATGTTCTATATACACAAACTTGACGTTAACTTATATTACTTATTCGACTAAGTGCAATGTTCTGTTATGATGTATTTGTGTATACATAACGTGCTGGCGGTGTTCAACAAGTTTTGTTCGACCTAACCTTGTGTACAGCTTACAAAAGGAAGAGTTTTTTCTAAACGGCAACAACAGTGAATAAACACACTCTGCGTGTTATACATATAATTATTATATTAGATCGTTGAACTTGCTACAATACTGTGTTTGTACTGGAGTGGGTGTGTGAAACGTTTTGTGTACCCTTGTTAGAACAGCCAAATAGGGTGTTACACACCCCACGAAATCAGCCCCTCTGCAGTACATGTTTACAACAAAAAAAAAAAAAGCCGAAGGTCGTTTGATTTCGATTTTTAGAGTTCACTGTGTTTTTAGGACACTTCCATATAATATAGTCTATATTGTCGGACCGAGCTGGCATTGAGGGCAATTTATTTATATATATATATATGTTGTTGTCCAGACTTGGAAGGTAGGTTAGGCATTTGGCAGTGTCACGAAATGTGTATTACAGCTACTAACGGTCTGACTTCGGTCTAGATAATTTGAATTCGTTTTTCCACGATTACATCCGAGAAGATGGCACGAAACCCCCAGAACGATTCAACCCAGAGGCAGTAACGATTTTTGGCGCGCACGATAATCCATATAATTGTTGTTCCAAAAAAAAAGTATTAGCCGTTTGTAAAATTACTTTTGGAAATCACACTGCGAGTACCGACTTACCTAACCTGAACTGTTTGATCGAATTTGTCGGTAAAGGTCAGAGCGTATATGATTTCAGTAATCCTAAAGTTACAAAACTATATTAAAATAGTAACATTTTTTTGGAATTAAAGAGCAGCTCTGTGCAGCCCATATTTTCCATAAATAATGTTTCACGACAAAAACAAAAACTGATAAAATTGGACTTGTCTGGTTACTTTTGGAATTTTGCGTTGACTATTAGACATCAAATATATTATACAAATAATTTTAGAAATTATTTGGTTTCATCATTGTACATTTTATACATAGATATATATATTATATTAATATATATAAATAACTATAATAATATATTGTATTTCTGTAAAACAAAATGTTAAATTAAGTTTAATACAATTTTGAATTATGTACAAAAAAAAATCAAACAAGCATATTTTTATAACTACCGATAAAATTCCATTACTTTTAAGTAGGTAGTTTATTTTTTCACTTGGCTTTTTTAAACGCAATTTAAGACTTAAAATAGTAAAACGATTAAAATACGCGCGATTATTTTAATGATTGCATAAATAAAATATGCGTTCAGAGGGTATGTTTTAAAAACAGAGCTACATAGTTTATTACATTCACATTGAATATTATTTGTATTTCGTTTGTATTAATTTATTTATTTTTGAAGCATATAGCGATTATTAATTAATCGTGTTCATCTGATTCAAATAAGTTATACTACACAATGTAATAATTTAAAAGAATCCGTGTTTTGAGACTAGACGATGAAAAATGAATAAAAACACCCTTCCCAACTGCGTGCACATAAAACATTGACGGAATTTCAGCCGCTTTGATAATTTAATTAAGAAAAGCGACCAAAGACTTTTTGACGGGCACGTCGACTGTCGTCCTCTGCGAGGGTTTTCTGAGGAGAAACAAAACCAAAGTCTTCCCCAAGGCGAGGCATTGTATATTTAACCGTTTAGCAGAGGCCAGGAAATCTGTGCGGCACAAACTATGTAGGCGAGGAATCTGCATGTACATATGTTTACTCGTGGACGTCTTAGGTCTGACTCGTCTCGGGTCACGATCATGATGTTGTTATGCCCGTCAGACACACAGTAACGGTCCCAAACACACCTTGTATATTGTTATACATATTAAATAATATTCGGTCAAAGTTTGACGACGAAGGGATGGTCGGTTTCACTAGTTTGCAAATCTGACAACAGCAAGGGAAGGGCAGGAAGGAGCCGCATGCCGGTGTGCTCGTCGCGGTCTGTCACAAAATAGCTTAAGGCAGCCAATAACAACGTCTTAGAAATATGTCAGTCGCATGCCATTGCGTGTGTTTGCTTAAGTATAGGTTAGGTATAACATTACACGAACGCGGTGTATGAACAGAACTTATTTGATACGATCAGGTCAGCCGACGTTGGCCAACAATCATTGGATCGTTATTATTTCCGCTAAGGGATAAATGCCTAAGCTGAGCTATGTATAGGTTCAGGACACAGAGCTAAGAAGGAGTCGCAACACTTTGGGTAAGGAAAAAGTATGATTTTCTTTCTGGAGGAGACGGGAAATGTTAAAACTAACCTAACCCTATAGTCGTATACACCCTTATACTAAAAATATATGTTTTATTTTGGTAGTTTTGGCCAAACGTCAACCATCAATATCTTGCCACTATGCCACTGTACTAGCTTTTTCTAAAGTTGTTTTTGTAAAACCTTTTTGAGACCGTTCAACCGACGTGGCGGACATACATAATATTATGTCAAAATATGACCATAACGAGGCGTGGGCTCCTGGCAGCTCCTACTACAACTATATTGCACTATATCTATACAGTGTATTATTGTAGGTCGTGGTTCACACCGGTGACCGTTTTTGCGACAAAACCTGCGCCGTTTCCAAAGGTGCGGGTTGTATAAAACACAGCAATAACAATAATATTATGCTATTCGACTTGGGCCCAGGAGGAGAGGACAGTGCAAACGACGCCATTCGCGGCACGTTTGTTTGGGCAAGCAAGCGGTTGTACTTAAACGGCTTAAGAATCGTTTTGGATCCCTCGTAAATAATTTAAAGAAAGAAAAACGTCGGTCGTTACCGGCAAATGGCAGCACTAAAAAACCGTCATTAAGCCCCCGTCCAAAGACACCGTCAATAAGTGGTCCCTGTCCGCTAATCGCAGGGGTGTGGTGGTTGGCTATAGTGTAGGCAGAAACAACCGCACAGGGAATGTAGCACAAGGGGAAATGTAGGAGAAAAAAAGTTTTTAAGACGACACACATACACACAGGAGCGGTTAAGTGATCGCCTCGGGAAACGGTTATGTGCTATGTAAGACTATAATAATATCGCGGACCTACCGCGGCGGGGAGGCGACACTAAAAAGCATCTCTGCTTCCAATAACGTATACACAAAATGTGTTACATATGTGAGTACACGATGATAATAATAATATACACCACCGTCGGAATGACCTGTTGAATTAGATATGATATCGTTCGGTGCGCGCGTTTGACGGGTCAAAGAGGTCGGCCGCCGCCCATGATTGTTATTATCTACATTAATATTTAGATACTGTAATAGTATACTAAGTAGTCCTACCGAATGACGCCGTTGCAATTGTAATAATCAATAACAATATGATTCTTTACAAGCACACTTAAGGACCTGACCGAGGGGGGGGGGGGTGAGGTTCAAGGTTGACCGTCAGGGCCGGCTCGAAACCAAGAGTGAAGCTGTTTGTTATAACAGGTTGCAACTTATAAGTCAAAAGTTTTTCTTCTTAGTTTGTGAAGAACAAGTCAAATGGCGCCCCTGAACTGTGTGTGTCCGAGGGGGCCAAATGTGTTTGAATATTTGACACTAACGCTCAACGTTAACTTCATTGTTTTATTTTCACTATTGTTACTTGGTGTCTAGCTTTTAGGTCTCACGAAGAACTTCTGACCAACGGTCCCTTCACAGGAATACAAAGTTATCTGTAAATAATACAATCAGTTTACTTCATTTAATAGAGCGTATCATTACTAAAGAAAAACTAGATAATATTAGAACACACTGCAACATACAACTTATATTACGTATACAAAGTTGTTAACAACAAATATTTTAACCTAAAATTTATTTAGTTGTTTGTTTAATTAAACTAAATAATTTTTACAGTTTTTTAGTAGAAAAAATAATTATAGTACAGCTTTAATAAAAAGTAGTAATTCGAAAATACCTTTACACGTCACATATTATTAACAATGTCTTGAGGTTTATGTGTGTTAATAAAAAAATACAGAGTACCTGCTGATGATAACAGCTGATGGTGTGAATGGTTTTACAGTAGTTCATCATTTATTACAGTGAGCGCGTGATACACCCATAAATACATTAAAATGTCAAAATATGGTTTCGGGATAAGATAATATAATAATATTATAGCGTAGACAACAAAATGTAAAAAAATTGTTTAACCTTTGCCATACGCTTGATATGGCATAATATATTTTTTTATTATCTCAACTATACGATGACGTCTGTGCCCTGGACCTCGCTAACCCCGACTACCTAACGTCCTCCTATAATCTCTACAGTAAAATATATAGTATAGACCTTGGCGTTATTTTTTTTTTAAATTTATTGCCATGAATTCGAGACATGACGTTATATGATGATAATATTATAAGTAAACAAACGAGTACTGACAGCTGTGTTAATCTATAATATGACAATATTCTTGTACGGTAGCAACAATCTGAATATATTATACATATTTGTTTTTTTTTTTTTTTTGGAATCGGCCTAACTACACTTGTTTTCAAAATGAAACGATAACAACTGTAAAATTAAAAAACATTTTGAACTCAAAGTTAGTTCACTTTTTGAAATACATTTTTCTAAAAATCAGTGATTTCTGTAAAATCCCAATGACTTTTCCAGACCCGCGTTGTGCCTAAAATTTTACATGCCCAAACTGGGAGTGCAGACATGTTATATGACTTGTATAATAACATGTCAAATTTAAGATTTATTTTTTTTACAAAATATTCTTATTTCGCGTTAATAATACAAAACGTTTGCGGTCAAAGTTTTCGGCCGACAGAAACTCGAGAAGAAGAAAACAAGAAACATAAATATTAGGGTTGCAAAAGTGTTTGGCTCCTCCGGGGCACGTGCATTCCGGGTCTTAGTGACCGTGAATGCTTAACGATATCCGTGCAGTGGTCACAAATCACAGACCGGATATAAATATAGGTATATACATCCGGTATAAATCCTACAGCGGTATTATATGAAATACGGTATGCGTGGTCGCGTGGGACACATTTGTCGACTATGACCGTTCGGCGGGGCGGCGGAAGTGTCATCTACCCCTTGAAACTACACCCCCTCGACCCTTTTTTTTCATATATTTCCATGTTTTTCCAATAGTATCCGAGGCAATAACACGTCTCGGACACATCAGTAACACTCATGTGGATTATAACACATGTACATAAATTACAGTGCCAACCGCCATTATTATATTACATCATAAGTCAATGTTTTTGAATTACACAATAAATATATTATTATAGAAAATATTTGATTGACGGAACACACCTATGAAACGCACTTTGGAGGGGGGAGGGGGAAGAGTTAAGATTAAGGGTTGCTCTTTAAAAGTATACCAAATATACTTACATACCGAAGTTGACCTACACGAAATGTGTATTGCTTTTAGATTCCCATTAAAATCAAAAGACCTGTTGATAAAAAAAAAATCCAGGGGACTTACCAGCTAAATGTGTAAATATATAAAAATCAATACTACTGGTGGAGCTATTATAATAATTTATATTACATGATTTTTTACTGGTACTCGCTTGTTTTTAAACATATAATTATTGAAATATAAACATATACAACATACTCGTAGTACCAAACTATTGATAGTCAGTATACCTTATTCGATTATTTTATTAATTGCCGTAGAATAGTGCAGACCCTCCACTATTATTAAAAAAAAAATTGAGAGTCTCATAACAGACGAACGATTCATTTATGAGTCCCATCAATTAGTTAAATTAACTAATTTAGAAGTTGCATACTTTAGAACAGCGGTTAAGTAAGTAGGAAAGTCGTTACAGAAACTCCAGGACTCTTCAAAACCAGGTCAGTTCAGTAAACATTGAAAAGTCTTATTGGAGAGCTCGGTTGTTAGAGATTCGTGTTGACTATGTAACAAACAATTTTTTTTAAAAAAACCTTACAATTTCTTGACAAAATTCTAGTTTGTTTTTTTCCAAGCCAAAATAGTCACTGATCTTAGATAGACATGATTAGGTCACAAACATGTTTTAAAAAACAATGATTTCTCAGCATTTGCATAGGAGTTGAAATTTTACATTTTGTTTTTTTTTCAAATTTCTAGCATATATAAACAAACTACACTTTACTGTATGATTTTGGAAGTTTAGCCCCTCCCCCCCCCTCTCGAATTTAGCGTTTAACAGATTAATTGTTAATTTTTTTTTATGTCTTTTTAACGTTCCTGCAAACCGTACCTATATATATATACTGAGTAAGTGTAATAAGTATATAGGTGTGTGCGTATAGTGCACGTGCGTCGCCTTTGTTTGTACACAATAATTCTACTATTACTTTTGCTTTAGGGACCTTTTTTTTTTCTCTATAAAAATACACCGTCGCCCTAATCACTGTATATGTATGTGTGTGTGTGTTGTATTGCGTTAAATTGACCGTTGCCGCCTTTTTGGAAAGCCGTCGGTTCGGCCGAACGTTTTATAAAGGTTCATTAAAAGTCCGGGAGAGCCTTTTATATATATTATTTATATATATGTGTGTGTGTGTGTGTATGAAGACAGTTAATTACGACCTTTTGCCCCCGAGATTTTCGACGGTTCTTTCATTTACGGTTTGTCCACTTCTGCGGATGGAAAACGTGATCGCCATACCGCGATGACCGGCTACCCGAGTGCACATATACACAAACGGCATTTGTATACATATATAAGAGTACTTTACTTAGCTCTGGAGATCCGGAAAGCAGAGGGTCGGCGTGTAAGTGCGAGAGCTGTACACGTATAAGAAATATATAGGGGAAATCTTGTCGCTCTTACGTGACGTGGTTCGGTGACTCGGCCACGCGAACTTTGTCATTTCCGGCCGTTTGCCATTTGCCCCTTCTTTTAACGCCTTTTGTTGTGCAGACGGCCAAGGCAAAGGTCCGCAATACCGAGTTAACGATTCCTCATAGAGCTGCGGCGTTCACTGATTAACACACCTGCTACCAGTTTGCAAAAATAGTAGGGGAAAAAAAAACACAAAAATCATCGCACGTATACGCTTTGGACACTCCTCGAAGCAAAAAAAAAAAAATGAATCCCCTCCCCCCTCTCCCAACAGGACCCGCCAAATGGCATACTCGACCAATTCGCGGTGAATTATTTATATTATGTATAACATCTTCTTGTGAGCATAATATATAAAACCAGAGTCGGACGTTATTTGGCTAATTTTTTATCTAAATAATTGCGTTATTTTTTCTATACTATTGAATAGCAAATTAATTAATATTACATTAATCGAAATTATGATGATCCGGATTGATCTCAAGATACAAACCAATTATGAACAAAATAGTTTTTTGTTATTCTCCCGAAAAGTTTACTAATTGTAAAACCATATTTATATTTAAATATTTATAAATAAATGTTTTAATAGTAAACTGCTCGTTATATGATGTGTGTACGCTCATTAAAAAACACACATAGTATTATAATTTATGAATAACATGGTATTATAGTTGATAAAATATAATATTGTGTTATCAATGTGTTTTTAATTGCTATTGTTACAAAAGGTTACACAACAATACATGTAAGTAGCAAATCTTGAAAAATACTACAAACGTCGTGAGTGGTATTTTTTTAGTAGTCATCTATAGTAATACATCTATGGTTTATCTTATGATATGCCTATCTATTACCCGCTCTAAACAAATTCCATTATTTGATTAAATCAGTTCTATTCGGCACCATATATTACTTACTGGTACCAAGTGTGTAGTTAATAATGGCAACGTGTTTTAATTAACTTTTAGCCATTTGAATAGTTGTACACAATATTTTTTATATGTTTATATAAATTACCTGTAAACGAAACGTGACGGTCGTGTCGTTAAAGGATTAACAAAAAGGAAAGCAGCAACCCGTTTTGTAATAAATTGGCAATGAAGTATTATAATGTATTTCAATAAGTACAGAAGCGTTTGCCGAAGCCCGTGGGAGTTCAAATCTAATAAACACCGTCGGCAATAGCTTGAAAAATGTTATCACCAATGATCAAAAAACCAATTATCTTGTTTGTATTTTATACTTAATTACTACTATGAAATATTAACTAAACACACCGTTTTTCGTTAATTATTATTGACCGTATTTTGGTTAGTCCTGTTTGTCGAATGACACAATAAACGCATTGATTTCATCTGTTCGTATCAATATTATAATAGTACGTATATCGAATGCTTGCTTTCAAATAAACGCTTCGTTGCACGTGAGTCACAATAAAGACAATAGGATGTGTTTATTGCGAGCATGGCATTAACACTGTTAAGGTTAGGTTAGAGGTTAGGTTAGGGTTAGGTTGTTGTTGTTTTTTTTTCTAATACCAAGAAAAAAACGTTTGATTAGATATTTTTGAAAATGCCTAGGAATAGTTTTCACAGGAAATCAATTATCAGTTCAACTTTAATATCTTAACTTCAAAAACTAAATATCTATCTAATTTCTTGATTTTCAAAGGGTAGTGATGATCCTTTGGCTTTTTCTAACCGTTTGAGATCTATAGACTTACCCAGCATTCGAATTACATATTTTTTTACCTATTATTATATTATAATCTATGGAATTCTGAGTACATTACAATAGTAATAATAACCGAGTTCCACTAAAACGTTAATGTTACATTTATAGACAACAACTCTCTTCATGTATAATATTTTTTTATTATTTATCAAATTTAAGGGGTAATTTGTTTGTATTATGGTATGAAATATATATTAGGTATAATTTTAGGTATTATTTTTTACGAATTTGATATTTTGTCGTTTCATCGACTATTGTATTGAACGGTGAAGTTAATAATTATTCTAACGATTTATTGTCTAATGATTTTCTCTTGCTATAAAACGAGCCAATCAAAAACAAAATATTTGTTTGCTTAGACACAATTATATAAGCGTATATAAGAAAATATCCTTGTAAAAATAGTAACGCTATAAACAAATATAAATATTAATCTCGACCCAATTGTACAAGCAAAATGTATACCATTGGACTTAGGTGTATGGTACTATTTTCCGTTTCTCTCGACTGAAACAATGAAATTTGTTTTTAAACAAAACCGTATACTTTGCAAAATAACGGACAGTACTGTAACATTGACTTTTAGACTTTCAATTTGATTGAAAACATAAAAAAAAAATAAAAACTACTCATTTGGGGCACAGTGCGCGCGTTGCAGACACGATATTATAACGCTATGCGTATGTCACGTCGTTCACATACTATATATATATATATATTACATAGATAGGTAAGTTTTTATGCTAAACAACAATGCCATGAGGTGTATCCATATTTTATGCGGATCGTTTCACGGCACGACGTACTGTCGCGTTCCACGAGCGGTCATAATAAATTCATAAGCTCTGCCCGCCACCGCTGCCGATGGGATCACAAACAAATTGCCTTTTACCCGTATGCGTGTACAATATAGAAACGTACAACATAGATATACACATATCTAACATATGTGTATACGTCTTGTTCGGCGTTCTTTTTATCTCGTTCGACTGGCGTTTGCACACGTCTCTCCCTCGCTCTGTCACTGTCTCTCTACACAACCCCTTCCCGCTTCCGCCCTCTGTCTCTTGTGAGGGTCTCTCTCTCTCTCTCTCTCTCTAACACCATATAGTTGTTTAAAAGTCGTACAATACAGGTACATGCGTGTATTGTACCTACCTATAGGTACCTGTTGTACGTATATTAAAAGTACGGTACGGCCAAGTCGGTCGTACGCGATCCGGATCAGATGCAAAAATGTCCAAACTAATAAATGCTTAATACTACATATATTAATTACCAGACGGACACGTCAGATGATGTGGTGCAAAAATCGACCAAAACCATAATTATGTCAAGAGTAAAAACAATTGTCCACATTACAAAAATTGCGGATTGAGAAATACCTAGAAAACAAATGTGCTATTTAAATAATTATTTTACAATTTCAAGTACCAATAAAAAAAAAAAAAGTAACAAACTGGTCGTTTGGCTTACTATGATTAAATATCACATACATTTATATTAGTTTAAAAATTATAAACAGTATAGGTTTATTTCTATAGAAACTTTTCGATTAGAATGTATCTTTCTGAAATTGTTTTTTTTTTTTTTTAGACATTTTTGGGTTTAAACTTTTCTTAGCTAGATATTTTTACTATGTCGTGATCGTTTTAACCATCTTCTTAGACCAACAAATTTGTATGTAAGAAATTGCCACACTGACGAAATGTACGATTTAATTGTTTTTATGTTTTATAATTTTGAATTAGAATTTAAAATTTAAATACAAAAATACTTTACGAAAAACATCATTAGTCACAAACATCGTTAGTAAAAAAATTAAAAAAGGAACGGGGGATAATTAATTTAAGGGCTAAAAGATAAGGGCTATTAATTTAGAGGCATAAGGTAGGCAATATTTGACAGTAATTGATCAAAAACCATTTTAACTGTGTGCAAGTTATAAATATTAAAGGAAAACATTTTTTCCAAAGTTGAATCGAATGTTTTATAAAAAATTCAATTTGTTGTACTAACATTCAGAGCTCTTTGTAGTGTAATGTATAAAATGTATTATTTCAAATTAATATGTCAAAGTAGTTATTGTTAGTAATGCCCAAAGGTGAACGTTGGTACAATATAGGAAAACCGTGATACATAATAATATTATACCTTTATTGCAACAATACAAAATATACATAATTTTAATAGTTAGATACCTAATAATATTGTAACACCACTCTAAAAGCTAAGCTTGTACTACTTGGTACACATGGACGTCATTAATAGTTATATTTGATAAATCTGATTGATTGATACTCGTATCAGTTATTACTTTGATATTTTTTTCCAGATACTTGTTGACTACACACTTGGAAATTAGAAAACAAATTTAAAAAAATCTAAACGGAGCGCGTCGTTGCAGCAAAAACAATACCTTGTCAGCTCCGCGTGGAAGTTGAGAACTGTACACCGATTGTGTTGTATCAAAGTAATGAGAGATAAAAAAAAACTCCTACCAAATGCACACATCTTTCAAGAGGATAATAACACGTTAATTGTGTTGGAAATTATTTTAATTTAAACTTTACGTTGTTGTTTCCTTTTGAGAAAAACGTTTCACAGAGTGGAAAAAAATGTCTTCAACGGCAGTTGTCGGCAACGTTGGTCCAAAGTTTTGCCAAGTTTGTATTTCCGGAATGCTTTTGTCGGGCAGCACCATTCGGAGTGAAAAGAGATGGAAAAGGAGAAAAAAAAACAAGGAGGGTAAAATATATACAAGCAAGATTGACGGCAGTCCCCAATTCCAGCGTGTCATTGTTTCCGCATTACTTTGCTCGAATTCCTCTGCTCGAATCTGGCGCAAAAATGGAAATGAAAAACCACCGTCGGTGTTGTACAATATATATATATATATATATATGTAACCAATGTAAAAGAAAACCCGGCTAACAAACCGTGTGGGCCCAATGCGGCTAGTCATCCGTCGTCAAAGGCGCATTAACGACCGTTTTGTGCCGACAAACCGCGGAGAACATTTTTTTTTTTCATTCCCCCACACACACACACACACACACACACAGTGTTTTGATTTCCTTCGAAGGGTCCACCACTAATGTCCAAACTGAAAATAATCCTCCGTCCTATATTCTTTTGTCTCGGTTCATTTTGGCGACTGATTTTGATGATTTCCGCTATGTATGGTGAAAACGCGTTTACACAAAACAGATGCGAATTTAATGAAAAGATAAGACAAATCAATAAAAAAAAAAAAACAGAAGACAAGATTTCCCAAGGAATCCCGTTTGGGTTTTTCAAAATATCAAAGTTACAGAAATTGAGAAAAGTAAAAATAAAAAAAGGAATTTTTGTATTCATCACAATATTGACCTATGCGTTGTAGATAACGCAAACGCACACGAGGAACCCTTTGGAAATCTTGTCCTCTGTCTTTTTTATCATATGTGTTTGTATCTAAAATCACATTGATAGGTCCTTTAATCTGTTTGGATGAAAAAAATGTTTTAAATCGTTGTCAAGGATGCTGTAGGACAGTGCGAAAAATAAATTAAATACCAAAGAAAAGAGTTTAAATTACTGAACTAATAGTTGCACATTACAGATGAACCTTAGAGTTAGGATTTTGTAAAAAAGTTGCCTATACTCAACTCCTTAATAAATGAGCATAATTATGAAATTCTGCCGTTCTACCGTAGATAATATATTAGATTATATTGATTATACATACATTGAGACATCCCTCCGGCCCCCCCATCGAACAACTGACCAAAGAAGATTTGTGTTTGCCTACATGACAGCATACTATGATCAGTGCGATCGATGACGTACTACGCAGATCGTTAGAATACCGGCCGTTTTCTTGGTATAATCTTGTATTAGGTATACTATTTCAGTAAGAACGTGACCGGAGAGCACTCGGATTTCGGCCTGACCGACGGTGGTGTAATTCATTAATTATTATCATATAACCACCGAGTTTATTACAATACCAGCAGATACAGTTTGTTTACCATCGAACAGCATTTCACTTCCAAAACGCGCATCATTCGTCTTGTCCTCTAGTTGTATTTCTGACAGCCGCCTATGGATAGGTATACAAGACGTCTTGGCCAATCGAATCGCACGTTTTGCCAATCGTTCGAATGCGCACATGCCAGACATTATAGATTAAATAAAGTCGTATGAATAAAATATGTACATTAACAAATAAATAAGAGAGAATAGGTCCTATCTATAGGAACTTCCTAACGCACTAATGTTTTAAAATAATAATATGCAATCAATATACATAGTTTACCTACACATAAGTCATAAACGTAATGTCTAACGTACGTCTCAAAACTGCGAGTTTCTATTGTAAATGGACCGTGTAATTTTAGTAAAATATCTATTTGTGCCCGAGAAATGGTTTTTAGAAAATATACTTAACTCTCTTGATGCCAATTTGGACTTACGGCATCCAACTCTGGGGAGCGGCCAAACAATCAAATACGAACAAAATACAAGCTTTCCAATCTATAACACTCCGTATTATCACGAACGCCCCTGCCTACGTCTCTAACCATACTTTACACACTGACTTAAAAATACACACAGTTGACGAAACGGCCAAAATCCTCAATAAACGATTCCGTTCTCGTCTGACAAATCATAAAAATCCTTTAATATCCGCCCTCAGTTCCGATACCATCCCAGGCAACCCACCTCGTAGGCTACAGAGGAAATGGTGTAGAGATTTAAATGTAAATTAAAATCCCAAGTCAATCCAATTAAATACCTAAACCACTCAAGTTAAAGAGTGCCGCCATTGGGCGGCTGCTTTTATTCATGTGTATCCAAGTCATTGTGTTATTTCCGCTCTGAAATTTTAGTTATTTCAAAAATAAAAAGGCGTCATGTTTTTCAACCAAATTTTTATAGAACATATTTTATCAGGCCCTATACGTGTAAGTACCTACACGAATCACTATTCAAACCCAAAATTACACAATATTATTATTATTGTCAACGCTATTTAATGTGTATATTCTATCACTCTCATCATCTGTGTAGACCATTACCACCCCTACCCGCTCCCCTCCTCACCGTACTGGCGTTTTCCCGTCTTAAACGGATGGTTTTTTTTTTTGCCCATCGCTCGACGACGACGACGACGACGACGCATATGTCGGTTTTCCCAAAAGTTTCTGCGCGCACACGGTTTTCCCCGCGCAATTTCTGCACGGCGGCGAAAGATGGCAACGGTGGGGGGTCGGAGGGGGGGGGTGGAAAAAAAACCCTTATAAGGCAACGCGGGATTGAAGCACGCACCCGGCGACGGAGTTTATTTATGGGGCTGCTAAGAATTACGCGCGACAGCAGCCCATTTCGGACCGAAACGACGACAACCTCTACCGCGCCCCGGTCGTAATTAGGTGGACATACACACTGCACACATAAGACCCTTCGGAAGAACGACCGTTAACGAGTTTCGTCATTGTGCGTGCGCGATAAAGACACAATCGTCAAAAACTCACAACAACACACGGCCAAGGCGAGGGCTGTTCCCGCGGGAGATCTGTACACACTGGCCGGCGTACAAAAGAATCACAACGTCTTGGCCGCCTCCTCCTCGGCACAACTTTGAGGCATATTCGTGTGGCGTGTGTGTACAATGGCCACGGCGCTGGTCTCGAGGAAATTGAATGGCAAAACAAAACAAAAGAGACAGAAGAGAAAGAAAAAAAAACGCCGCCGTTAAACGCTATAGTAATTCATCGACGACGGCGGCGGTGCCTAAGTCCGGTCGTCCTGCCCCGGGATTCGGGGGGATTTGACTTTTTCCCGTGAAATTTCAATTCAATCGCCTCCAGTCGGGCACGGACTCGAGTCAAACACTTTTGCAAGCAGGTCGGGTAGTAAAGATGTAAGAATCGACGACAATTTTGAAATATCAGAATAGGCCCTTCTACATAATATGTACATACATTTGCCAAAAGCTGTTTGCCAAAAATCGAATGCGCTGCACAAGTTTGGTAGTGTAACAAAAAAAGAGAAGGTAAAGGATAATGATAAGGGCTGGAAATTAAAATCAAAGTTCTTGTGATCCAAGAGTATGACAAAACGAGTTGCAAACACCGTTTATAGGGTTTTGACGGCCAATCCAAATCTGTTTCAAAACACGCCAGAATAGACCAGATATTAGATTATAGTTTAACAGACCTCCGCCTGAAGTCACAACATTTTCTCTCATTAAAAAGTATGCAACATCCAACGTCGTCTAAAAAGAAACTGGTCACACGAAATGTATCCAAAACGGTTTATGCATAATATACAAATTGCATTAAAAATTATGAAAAGCTTTATTCTGAGGGGTCGTTTACTGAACAGCCCCTTCTTTAAGTCGTTCATGTGTGCATAATTTTTTGCAATACATTTACAATGTTTGCTTACTGTTTAACAGTCTAACAGATGAGTTGGCAATACCGTTTATAGGATATCGACGGCCAGACTAGATCAAACAGAATAGATTTGGAATGAAATTATTATTTGGCGTTTTCTCAAAGAAAACCGTGATTTTTGGATCACGCTAGTTTTGATTGAACAGCAGCAGCAGCAGCAGCAGCAGCAGCATCAGCTGCAGTTATAATCGGCTATACCTACCGAGGGGAAATTTAACAGCGCCGAACCACCCGAAGCGCAGTAAATCAAACGACGGAACGTGATCTCCTTATCTCTGTGCCGGCGGTGACAGAGCCGATGACTGTGTCGCGGTCTAAGCCGTCTTGTGGCCCCCAAAGGCGATAAATCGCGACAAGTCTTGGCCGTGGTCGAGCGATAGTTACTACAGCCGGACAACGGTGTGTCTTTATAATAATATATAAATAAATATAATATAGCTGATAATAATATTACACACACACACATAATACATCTTATATACATCTTGTTGGACGCGAAAAGATCACATCGAGCACCGCTTGTTTTACGACCGTAATTATTTATGTCCGGAGCCAATTTTTTTATTTTACTTCCAACTTCGACGCGAAGATGTTTTTTGCTTTTTTACAGCAGAAAATAATTTACAGTTATTGCTCGGACTCGGCGTACCGGACATGAGACGCGCGGTCTTAGGATAATAATAACGTTTTTTTTTTTCCCCTTTTTACAACCGAGTAGATTTGGCCGACGGTAATTTGTCGCGGGTATTTTTATTGATACGGCGCAAAACGTGCACTTGCCGCTATCGCAGACTATATTATTATGAAAACAGATAGCCACAGCTGATATACACCAACGAAAAAAACACTGATATCAAAATGATAAATGATAATACGAGTGCGAAAATGTGTTTTCTCTTCCGAGACATTTGTATTTTTTAAACCTATCGTTTTACTTATGACTTGGTTGTTTCTTAGAAGAAACTCACTACAGTTTTTTGCTATGAATACCGTTTTTAAAAATGTACTAACAATTTGTTTCACTAAGTATTTTCTAAGGAATTCTTTAGAGTAATCTATGAACTTGGCTGATATATATATATAATATAATAAACTAGATTGATAACTAGTGACAAGAACGGAAGCCGACGTCGGCCATTTTTGTGGGATTTATGTGTGTGTAAAAATAATATATTAGATATCTGTGATTCTGTGTTATCAGCTTAACTTTTAACTGTTATAAGCAGTGATAACAGTTATAAACATGTGATAAGGTTTTAATTCCCGCAAAGGTGACGGAAAATGAAATATAGTTTATTATAATACATATATATATATATATATATGTGTGCAGATAGCTCGCTTAACCTAAAACAAAGGAAATTGTTAAAAAGACCGATTAGGGACTCGCGAAGATATCAGTGTAGCCGCTTGAATTATTATAAATTATCCTACGGGTGTTTTACAATATTTTTGTACAGACTCATTATCAATCATACGATTTAAACGATAACTGATTAATTTATCATAGATTGGATAACTTCTCTTTATCTAATCTATTATATTAATATGAAATTTTATGTAAGCGTTTGAATTTGTAATTTTCATCAATTTGTTCGTTTGCTATGACTTTGCAAATATGAACTACATTTCCCCATTATAATTGTTGAGTTGTTTGTCTGCGATAAAAGGTAACACAATAATTAAGTTAACACGATTTATATATTTGACAAGTCGTTGAAAAAACAATACCTGTTTCCACTAGTGGACGTTTTCATGAACAGCCGAAACCAATATTTGTTTTATTCAAATTGGCGTGTCTATGGCATTGTATTTTAATTGTTTTTTTTTTTTTTATAAGTAATACATTAAAAGCTAATATCGTCGTTTTTATGCATCTTGTAAACTACACTCTCCGGTCGGTCGTCTGCTCGAATTGTACAGTACTAGAAATAATACTTAATGATAGTAAGGACCGCAAAATATGTGATTATAACGCACGTCCACGCGGTCCGGAAACGTTGGCGGCGGTTGCCTTAAACTAAAAACGACGTGACCGAAAACACCGTTTGTAAATAATTGGCTCAGATGGTACACACTTATATTATTCTCTTTACGGATTTACCGACCTGACCGCACTTGCTATATTTTACCGACGAAGTGTATCGAATTGGATAACTGACCGATTTCGACGGTGAATTTCCGCCTAACCGGACCGACGGTTTGGCGGCAGTTTAGCTGAGTGTCTCAAAATGAATAGAAACACTTCACAGACCGTACAGAATTACTCTGATATATTGTTACAATATTGAAAAAACTACCCCCCAAACTATGTTAAAAATATCAAGTGTCCGGTGTTGCTTACTTGTCTGGTGGTTTAACAGAAGTTCAAAAGTGTTTAAGAACTCAAGAGTAAAAAACACGAATGAAATGTCTAGATGTCAATCTGTAAATTATATTAAAGTTCATAAAAAGGAAAGAAGTGAAGAGCGATAAAAACATTATTTTGATTTTTGATTGACTATTTGGCAGTGCTCATATAAGACGTCCAAAGAGAGGTTGAATAAAATGTCTCGATGTAAATCATTTAAGTTTTTAGATCTGGACAGTTACATATAATAATATTGAGTGCATCAAATCAAATACCTATATTATTTGATACTTATCCAGAGACATATATATATATATATATATATATATATATATATATATAATAGATAAATTAATATACATTCATATTTTTTAATCCATGTATAAATAGTGTTCTTATAAATTGTCTATACAATCAAGCTAAAAGTAATATTAAGCAGGGTTCTGTTAACCGTTATTTGTTTGTTCAGTGCAAAATTATGTTCATGAACGTAAACTAGGAATAACGTTATAATTTGTTTTACCCCGGAAATTTTAAAACGAATTTTGCTAAGTTAGGTCAGGTTAGCAAAAACAGTGATAAAGAATAATGTACTAAAAATGTTGATTGGTCGATAACCAATTTTGGATCACTATTTTTGCTAACCTATTTGAGTTTATAACGTTATATTTCGTTACGTTACGAAACCCTGATTTTAAGCGATAATAATACATTTTTACATTGGGACAATTTAACAGAATAATATTATAGTAATTTAACTAACAAAATAGTTATTCGCTATAATTGTTGTAACATGAGGGTTCTACTGTGGTGCAAGAAAATAGGTCAAACAGTTGAACACACAAACGACAAAACAAAATACGTTTTAAAAAAACAGTTGTTTTCGATAAAAAAACAAACCATAAGATATGTTCGTATGGTAATGTTTGTAAATTTGAAATGATGGTAACTTCTAAAAATATTAAATGTGTTAAAATATTAAGTACCTATTCTAATAGGCACCTACAGATATATGTGTAACAAAGCCAAAAAAAAAAAACAGCTATACAAAAATTGTGAAAAAACACTTACAAGTTTATATTTTTCCTAAACCAATCGAGAAAAACCCCCAACAAAATTACATGTTTTTCAACTTTAAAATGCAGCGCGCGCTATAACTTCTTAAAAAATAGTCGTATTAGTTGCAAATTTGTATAGAATATTTTGCTACCAGTAAACTTGGACAAACCAAAAAAATATCATAAACCTTCCCCCTGAGATGGGGTTGAAATATTGTTATTATTTTGCTTCTTTTGGTGAAGTTTTAGAGTTTGAGGTCTGAAAATGAGACCAGGGCAGGTCTCAAATGGGCCTATAACATATTATACAATTTTTTAAAAAGTTTGTAAGTCAAATATTGTTTTAAAAACGAAAAAAAACAAATTTGACGGACGACCAACAGCGTGAATTTCAACTCGATCGAACAATTATCAACATTTCAATAGTAAATAAATAATAATATATTATTTTCGAAAAATTCATTTGGGTTTTTCTTGTAACGCTATTGTGGTTTATAAGAATATAGAAGTTGACAATATATTTTTTTTCTTTCGATAAAGAGGTCATAGCTGTTCAAAAAATTGTTTATCGTCACAGCAGATGTTCTTTTAGTGTTTGTTTTCAGACTGTTGTCCTGTACTAGAGCCGACGATTCTACACGTGTATTTTAAACACACATGTAGGACAAGTTCGTGTAGTTCGAATTCACGTGTAGAAGTTCGTGTAATTAATACACGTGTAGGACCCGAGATTCCACCAACTTGACCCAATGGCTACAATACTTTATCCTAGTGACAACCATTAATTAAAGAATAGTATCACGTAAAATTACTGGTCTCATTAACACTTAAAGTTGTAAGAATACGTGTAGTAGCGGGTACACGTGTACTTGTTAGTACACGAACTTCACGAACTTCTACACGTCAATTGACTTACTAAGTGCTAAAAAAATGTAGAAATTTGTGGCCACTCAGATATAAGTATAGTGGCTAGCATGATTTCAAAGTTAAAATCCCACCCGAGCTGTTAGTTTTTTTACTTTTTGGGATAGATTAACTACAGGGCAATGTATGTGTATACCTAAACTAACCTTGCCGGGGGAGGAAGTTTTTGGTTTTTTAACCGCTATTTTAGCACATTTTAGTTGAAAAATTGTCAGGAGGTAGGGCTTGTAGGTATCCATAACATATAGGACAGGCAAAAAAATAGTGACAATATTGATTCTGGCAATCTGTGTTTTTTGCAGCTTTAATATTTTTTAACAATGTTTATGTTACTATTTATATTTACTCAACTGAATTCAGGTTGAAAAATTGCGTTGTTTTTATCATGACAAAATGAGTTTGGACGAATATTGTGGTAAACGACGTTAGTTAGTAGGTAATCGACAACCGTGGTTGCTAAAATGGCTTTAATAAATTCGTTCGCGCTATTGACACTAGCATTAGCAATCGTTGTTGCATCAAACGCAGAGTTGACAGAAAATTCAGATAAAGGCCAGTCGCTGACGCGGTATGATTACCATGTTAAACTCAATAGAGGAAAATTTGCAAGACCTAAAGCCGACTCCAGCGCCTTAAGCCGGAACACTGCCGACCGACATCAAGAACTAAATGATAGCACTGATCTAGAAGTGATGTGCAGCTACATGTATAGTATGTTGTACCATTTACATTTGACCACTCCAGCGGGTTACAGCCTTCAGAGTAGTGTGGAGCTGTATAAACATATTGACACTACATGTCCTTGGTCTCTGCATATGCTAGTGCACGCGTTTAATGCTGAAATTGCACGTTCTACAGATATGTGTTGGTTGTTTCATTTGTACAGATGTAGAATATGCGCAAACATGACGCCCGTGGCAGACGGGTCGTTCTTAACAGTGTTACACGGTATGCACGACGGAATGTTTAAACTTCTTCAATATCTGTTACCAAGGAACAGGTGTATCATGGATAGGCCAGAAATAGGCGCTCAACACGGATTTGAACACTACTTCGTTGACATCCGACACGACGTTCCGAATTGGGATAACATATTTTACAATCTGGAATACAGTTGTGCTCAAGTAAAGGCAAACCTGGATTTGGGCGAGATCAAAACGGATAAAAAATCGTTCGATATGGAACTGTTGTATTTGAATTTCGTAACTGAGAATTCCGCGATCATGAACAATCTAAAAACGAAATTTGCAGTGGTCAAAATTGGCGACGACTTGGTGAGGTTTTTGAACGATACGATGAAAAACGTCATGGACCATACGATGCCGTTTGAAAGGTATGTCGAATCTCACAGTAATGTCCTTATTGGTTTTACCCAGTTGTTGAACACAATAGCGTTGCAGATACTTTTGAAACATTTAACGTACATGGAAATTGTGTGGCCGACGCAGATATCAAAGGAAAATAACGACTTTGCACTTTCTTTAACAGATTACAAGAATTTATTATGTATAAAAAAAGAAAACCTTGGTTCCGTAGCCATAGACGGGCGTTTGAGTGATCTTATTAGCGAGTTTAACACAGAAACGACGGCAGATATTATTTTAGAGAAAATCCACGGTCTAAAATCTAAGACAACCGTGTTGGTTAAAGAAATACGTTATTATTTACAAGATATGGTAAGGGTCAACTGGTCTACAACCCCGGACAAATATGACAACGATGATTCCATTGGCAAGCTTAAGGCATTTGCAAGAGAAAACTTTATCTCTTTCGACGACACTTCTATAGATAGCGTTGTATGTATTCAAGTATTCGTAGGGTACGTACGTCAGACATTACTAGGGGTCGATTTCAATGTGATTCGTTCGTTTATGAAACTTAAGGAATCTAAAGTTTTCGAATATTATAAGGACATTGTAGTCTACAAAAAATATAATTTATAATGATTAATAAAATAACAAGTCAATTTTTTTTTTTTTGGGGGATTTTTAAGCACGACAGTAGATTTTGTCTATCTAATGTTTTTAATTAATACAATAACTTATTATTCAAAATTGTCAATGACATTTTAAATAAGTTTTCTAATAGATATTCAATTTTTAATGTATATAAATAACGAATATACACTTTGTTTGTAAAGCATAAATACTTTATCAAAAGTTATATATATATAAAAGTATATTATATAATAATTTTATTTCTTTGAATTCATTAAAATTCTCAACGATAATTGCACTGTTTCAAATAATGTATTATTTTGAATTCCTAAACAGATTTTATATACATACATATTTACTTGGCCATAAAATATCATTTGTTTGTATCAAAAATATTTTGTCGCTAAAAATCGTTTGTTTTTTTATTACATATAACACATTGAATTAAATGTTTACATTTTTCGAATAAGTTATGATACCATTAAAATACTACAAACGATACATGTAATCATGTTTACTAAGTCGGTAAATAATTATATATTTATATACATATTATATATTTTATTATTTAAGTTTGTATTTAAATAATTGTATTGTTTTGATTGTTCATTTGTCTTTTACTTCAATAAAAAAAATATTATAATAAGAAATTGACTTTTTGTTTTCATCTCCAAATGTATAAATATATATGTATATATTTCAACATATAAATAATTATTTTTATGAAAATAAATCAATTTAAAATTATTATAAAAACAAAAATTATTTTGCTGTAATTGGTTTTAGGACACCTACAAATTACTACACCCGGTCATGGGTAATTTTACTATTTTATTTTTATATTCATTTAAAACCTACGGCTCATATGTACTTGAGTTTAATCTATGTTTCAAATTTCAAAAGCTTACCTTAAGAAGAAATCGGAGATATGTGGTTTAGAAAAACTGGGTGAGTTGGTTTGTGTAAAGATACCTGTTGTACATCAGAAAACTCTGTCTCTTTCAACGATACTTATCCAGATAGTGTTGTTTGCATTCAAATGCTATATTTTGTATGCATGTTCAAACAGTTGCCTATTACACTATTGCACTAAATAAGAAATGTATCCAAAAACATCATCATTAACATTTTCACCTACTTATATAAAGTCTCCAAAGTTAAAAAACGATTTTGATTAATAAAGTGTTTTTTATTTTGTTATACTAAAATACTCTTTTTTTTGTTCTCGAAACAGATTTAAATGTTACTAAAATTATAAAATTGAAGCAAACATACTTAAAAATAACACATATAAATTCAGGTATAACAAAATCCAGTACAAGTGCAGTGTCACCAAAATGAACGATTTACTGAAAATGTGTATTATGTGTCAAATAACAAAATACTTACTGTTATGAATTTTAGCTATTATATTCTATTTACAATTTATTTAATTTATATGTGTTTAGTAAGCTATCCCGATAAGCTTTTCACTTAGATACCATAAATGTTCAGAATTGTATTTGCTCCTCATCTGCCGTTAAAGAATTATTGAATTGTGTCATTAAAGCAACTCTCTTTCGGCTGGATCATACAATACAATTTTTATATTCAGGCCAATTACTGGGATTCAGCAGTTCAATTTGCTTATTCCAAAAGTTTATATTAAATATTGGTTTACTAGTTCATGTGCTAATAAAGCACCTAATAATCTAAATATATTAATACAATTAAGACAATACAGTGATATTAATAAGGGCCGAGGTGGTTAAAGCGTTTTCTGGACATCTATGGTAGCTTATCGTGCTAACTTATTAAAAATATATAAACCAAATAAATTGTAATAGAATATAACAGCTAAAATTCATAACGATAAGTATTTATTATTTGACACATAATGTATATTTTTCAGTAAAACGTTCTTTTTGGTTCACGAAAAAATGACAAAAAAAAGTATACATTTTTAACATTAGTGAAAAAAATTGTTTTCACTAGAAACATACATAACGTTCAACAAAATAACGTATTAAAAAATTTTTAAAAAATTGTTTTAGTTACTTTAAGCTTAATTGAGCATTGACCATGATTATTTGTCGTTAAAACAAATTGTAACTGCCAAGAAAACCAAAATAAACGATTTGCTCAACCCAGCCAGTAAAAAGAAGGTAAAAACTAAAAACGGCCCTTCCACAGGAGAAGTAAAAGATATCGATGATGAGTTGGAAAGTGATGTCGACGATGAGTTAGATGATGGAATTGAATATCATATTATTTAAAAATATTTCCAAACCATTTTCATTAATATTTAATTAATTAAATTTTACATCTTTCATTTGATCAAGATTATTTTTATAATAAATAATTGTTTGAATAAAACGCATGTGCATACTAGACGAGCTACTATATACACCCTTCTATCAACCACAATTACTCTGTCAATTAAGTAAATCTGTGCTAAATTAATATTAATAATGTAAAGCAAAATTTGTGTTCAAAGAGATCCTTCATTATATATATATATAATATAATATAGGATCTCCTTGAAGACAAAATTTGCAAACCTTTGCTGACTCTATGTGAGTTTTTAACTGCTGAAAACAATTCGTTTCTATGTTAACTTCTGCTTGTTATTTAAATAACAAGACGTAGCAATTGTATATTGATAGTATATTAAAAGTCAATACTAAGATTTTAATATTTTCAGCGAACAATATGCATTGTGTCGGAGCGTTCTGCAGATATATTTTACGTTAAAATAATTACTTTTTCGAACGACTTAAACATTAATGTCATGTTCTACCATAAGTTTGGACGTAACTTCAAGCTATTTCGAAAAAAAAATCCGAAGGCGACCAAAAACTCAAAAGGGGTTTCGTCTGGAGACTTGATGGTAGGTATTTCGAACACATACAGTTATTATATTATGTAACATAATACAGCAATATGTTCTTCTCTCTCATTGTTATTTATAATAACTGTTTAAAAAAAAAGGAAAACTTTTATAAGAACACTTGGAATTTTAAAAGTTGGTGAAATAATTTAAGCATTTGAGAGTCTAACAGGGCGATTTCACATTTGGGATTCAGAGTAGGTAATGCAAAAACCCAGCATGCTGTGTAGAAATCTCTTAATATATAATAATTTAGATACCAAATCTAAAGTCCAAATTACTAAATACTATTTACTAATATTATGTTAATTGTTTTTTTTTTTTTAGATTCAAGTGCAATTATTTACACGTGGCGGTCTATCATACATTTCCTGATAAGTATAAATAATACGAAGTAACCCGTAAGCAAAACATGTAGTAATTTATTTTAAATATTAATAATAATTTAATTGTATACAGCTGTAAGGGTCCGGAATTAACTACAGACGAAATAATTGTACTTAAATTTCTCTGCTCAGTAAAATTCTTACTATTTAAATTCAAAAAAAAATGATTGAAAAAACATTTTTATTATATGACTGGTTTGTTAATTCTAGACCTTTTTCTAGTGTTTGATTTAGTATAAGTAATGTATTCCTCAGACGAATTTATAAAAAGGGAGTGTAATTATTGGACATTTTTTTTTTCAACTAAATCAATACATTTCTGAGTAATATATTCTGGTCTCACTTGAAAATAAAATAAATATACCTAGTAGGTACCTACGCTAAAATGTCTAAACAATTGAGTTACCTCCCCTCCCATCTACTAAGTCAAGTACTGTGTGGATTAGGTCTATGTACGATGACGCCATTTTACTCTCGATTCTCCCTTTATAAATCATTTTGGACAACCGCCCAATTATAATTTATTTATTTACACATTTTAGCACTATTGTCATTTCAGATAATTGAACTAAACTACTTTAACAATTTTTTCGTTTGTAACTTCTCACTTTCGCGTTGTGGTCGTTCTCGTTATAGTTCATAAACTTCTCACATTTTCTGCTCAGTAAAAATTAATTACTTACTTTAAAATTTGCGTCCAGTTAATCAAGTCACAACATTTTGTACACCAACAAGATTTTTTTGTAAATCAAATTACCCATATCTATCCCCGTGATCCTACTGGATAACCTCCTTCGTACTCTCTTATACGCAAAGTCTGTCGATACCGGGATATTTTAGTCATTAAGTTAGTCTTAAGTCATGCCCGGATCGACTTCGATGCGTAAGTCCACCATTGTCTATTGCGTGGCCGCCCAGTCTGTCGATACCGGGATATTTTAGTCTTAAGTTAGTCATTAAGTTAGTCTTAAGTTATGCCCGGATCGACTTCGATGCGTAAGTCCACCATTGTCTGTTGCGTGGCCGCCCAGTCTGTCGATACCGGATATTTTAGTCTTAAGTTAGTCATTAAGTTAGTCTTAAGTTAGTCTTAAGTTAGTCTTAAGTTAGTCTTAAGTTAGTCTTAAGTTATGCCCGGATCGACATCTATGCGTAAGTCCACAATTGCTTGAAATGTCCCTACCACACATTTCTGGTGGTTGTACAGTAAATACAATTTGAGCATCATCGTAGATGGAGATACCACATTAAAAAAAACGAGCCAAATACTCTACCTCATAGGTGGTTTGGAAACGAGTATACAATCCCTAATACGAAGTAACCGGTAAGCAAAACCGTGTAGTAATTTATTTTAAATATTAATAATAATTTAATTGTATACAGCCGTAAGGGTCCGGTATTAACTACAGGCGAAATAATTGTACTTAAGTTTCTCTGCTCAGTAAAATTCTTACTATTTAAATTCAAAATAAAATATTTGAAAAAACATTTGTATTATATGTCTGGTTTGTCAATTCTAGACATTTTTTCTAGTGCTTGATTTGGTACAAGTAATGTATTCCTCCTTATTGATGTCTTCCAATAAGGTACACCAACGAAATTCGAAAAAAAAAAACTAAAATTCATTGGCGTGTCCATAAGCCTAAGCAGGCGATAACGATAATATCACGTATTTATTATTATTTAATTCTATTTTAGGCTTTAAAGTTAAAAGAAAACTTACATCAAAATATTTTTCTTTTTTTCACATCATTTTCAGGAGTACTTAAAAAAAAAGTGGAACAAAAGACATAAAGGAAAGGTAATACAAATATTTTTCGATGAAATTTCGGGGGGGGGGGGGTTGAACCCGGATATGAAATACGGCCATGCCTCTTTCTTTTGGATATGAAACATCGATGATTTCTTTTGGTAATTTTCCAGTTCTACCGTCTGATCAATGTGGTGCTCTATAGAAATGTTGGAACACAATTATCATTACAGTGTTTGCAGCGCACCGACAGTTTCCAATAATATAACATCATCATCATCGTCCGGCCATCTCTCTGTCCGCGGTTGTGCGTGGATGGACCGTCGGCGGCGGTGCCCAAGTGATAATCAAAATGTTTTTTATTTTGTTTACACCATGTAAGACCCTAAAAATAGGACAATATATAAGGATGGGTGGTCTACCGAAGACGGTTCGGGTAATAATAATTATTATGCGTGTGCGACTTTGTTTATTCGAGGGGATTCTTGGTGTGTCAGTCGTTGCCCGTTCTGGCGATCGTCCTCCGCCGTCTAGATCATCCTTTCATATTTTTTTCCTCTATTTCTTCCATTCCAATTTTTTATGTTCTAAACAAAATGTCAACCGTTTCGGTGGGGTTTTTTTTTTTATGTGTACGTTGAACGTCTTCGTCGCACGACTCCTCCGGCCGCCGCCACCGCGGTGTTTACTAGTGTTGTAAACAAAACCGTCTATTAACGCATCGGGCACACCCAGAAATAGATCAATACCAGAGATTCCGACGGGTAAAAAAAAAAAGTCATTCGATCCGATGTGTTTATCTTAAAACGCGAATCCGATATATATATATGGATATCATCATAAAACGAAGGAAAAAAATACATACATTATCTTCGTTATTTGTCGTTATAACGCGTTATGTGATATTAATAAAACGGATTGGACAAAACCAGATGGTGCACTTTAGTCTTTACTGAGATTACTTTAAATGAAACCCTCCTCGATATTTCGGTTTGACACGTCATTCTAGAAATGTCGGCGATAACAATCTATAAATTCAGTGATGCTCAGTTCTCAACACTATAATTTCGCATAGAGAATTTTGTTTTCTACCTGTGGTTACTCTGAGTTGGGGAAAGCATAGGTTTGTTTACATTTTCAGCATTACATTGCTTCATTAGGGAGTACACTATTTGGTTTTATTCAATCTGCGTTAACAACGGCTATTATTATCACAGTATAAACAGAAGTGAAACTTAGAGTTTATCAAATATCAAACAGACATAATATTGAGAAATAGGCAGTGAGAACGCGGATATTTCCTTTTATTATTTTTTTCCTGGGATTCATGGCTGTATATACATATATATATTATTTTATAAATCCATAAATCTCACAAAAATGGCAGACATCGACTTCCATTCTTATCACTAGTTATCAATCTAGTTTATTATATATGTATATATCTGTGGCATAGATATATACTACTAGATAGCCGACTTCTATTTTGTCATACAAAATTGAAATTGTCAAATAATAATATACCTTATACTAAGTAAACCTTATATCTCATTACCACAATGAAATATTGGTAATAAAATGTAAACATTAACCATAATACTAAAATGGCCGACAAGCTTCAGTTATGATGGCAAAAACACATTGTTTGCTATACATTTGAGCGCTATGTAGCCACAAAACGCTCGAAACCGGGATGAATTGAATTCGATTTATTGTTGTAACTATTTATTTATTTAGACGAGTTATTGACAAGGGCTTAGCCCTTAGGTACCTACACTCCTCTGACAAGGAAGGTTTGCACTGTTGGAAGACGTTAATTTGTTGTACGTTCTGATCATAATACCGGATTCTACACGTTGACGTCCACTCGTGTTATAGACTCTATAATCCTAGCCGTTCGCCAACGAAATAATTATTATTTATACATAAAATATTATGTGTATACTTACAGCGAGAACTAGTGTATTTTGTTCTCTTATTCTTTGGGCAACCAAGGACCCAGTGTATAATAATATATCGTCACGTCGTATATAACGTGCGCTTTAATTGTAGCAAGTTGTTTTATGACCCTTGAACTTAACGGCAATAAGGTGTCGGGCGATTTATACCGCGAGGCATTGTTTTCTCCTTATTCCTCTCTCGTTACCGGCGGATATCTGTCTTTTGCCGGAAAAACGCACCCTTACTGCTGTAGGTCGTAAGTATAGTCTTACTACCGGTCCATACATATACTATATATATATATATATATATATATATATATATATATATATGTTAAGAGTGTGTCCGATGGGGCGGCGGGCACTTAATAAAAAGCGTGTACACACAACAGGCCATTAAGTTTACGGTCAAAAGCAGCCGGCAACCATTAGACAAACGCCGGTCCGGCCGAATTGATTGCCATTTTTCTCTAGCACGACACATTGACATCGTAATGGTCGCATTGATGTGCGGTTATCGTCTCGGCAGGGTTGTAAAACCGGTTGCCCAAAATGTGCAAGCATTTTTGCAAATAGGCCTCGGGGGTGTCGTCCAAGACAAATCATCATCGTTACCGAATAATCCGTACAAACGCAACGTACTTATCGCTGTGTAAAAATGTATGTACAGTTAAATTTGATTATCAATGTTTTACGTTAAAGTGGCGATAATGGGAATGTGCGTTATCAGTTTATCATTGATAAGACCCTGTATGACAATAGCAAGGTTTATAGATAATATTATCGATAAACCTTGTGATAATGGTATTACATCCATAGATATACAACTGTACATGCCACCAATAGAGAAGATTGAAGCAGCCACTATCTGCCATCTTGGTGGGAATTAGAAGCTTATCATGCGAGAATAATATATGTTTATAACAAATAACAATCATATATATATATATATATATATTATTATATATAATATATACAGATATATATTATATGCATTGATAATACACATAAATCCCACCAGAATGGCGGACCGTCAGTTTCAATTCTTATCGCTAGTTAGCAATCTAGTTTATTATATATATCTGTGATTACATCCTACTGCTGATGCCATTTATTCGATAACCAGTATAATGGTAATAACCTGAATATAAAACAACGTTTTAGCAACACTCGTAAATTTAACACGTGTTAATTTTAAAAGAGTTAGTTTATTACGGTGGTAAATAATTTACCAATAGACAACGACAAGTTTGGTGTAACCGGGCACTAGTGAATGGTAATGAAATCTGATTAAGTGCAAGAATCTCGGCAGTGGAGGTCACACACTGTGTAAAATTATAAAATAATACAACACACTCGTTGCTAGCAGAATATTTGTTTTTAAATTATAACGTTATCACTTCTTAATTTTTTCTTAACAATACTGTTGGTTTGTTCATTTATTTGGTAAATAACATAAAATGAAAACCATCAAATCAAACCGCGATTAAAAAAAACCCTAAAATAATACATGTCTCATAAAAATCACAGAAATGCTGAAAGTGCTAAATAAGAAAAATTAAAATACAATGGTTAAAAAATGATAACCTTTGAGGTTAATTTGACCTCTGGGTTAGAACATTTTTAATAGATTTGGGCTATTTTGCTGTTCCTCGTGGAAAAATGAATCACCCAGTATAATCAACAATAAAGGTATCCTTGAGTACCTACTAAACATGAATTAATAATATAAACAGATGCACTAATATATTGATGTATTAGCTTTTATGCAATAGTGAAGTAAACACTAAGGACTGAGACCAGTGTGACCACACAAAAGAAAAATCAGTCTTAATTGTTGAGCGGTTGGTACTCTACATGATAAAATACATTTTTACCCCTTTAATATTATTGTTTTTTTCAAGATACTGTTATCATCGATATCTTATCACCACGATAATACACTAAACGGCATTTGTTTTCTTCTAAAAAAGCAGACTGACTTTAGTCCTTCTGTTTGCGTCACATTAACACTACTATAGCCACCGCCTGATGCAACGTTTTAAGATAAGTTCCATATTTTATTAATCAGTCTGTGAAAATTGAATTAAACCCGTCTACTAACACGTGCATTTTTTTTTTTCAATTAAAGATGAATACATAAAAAACAAACCAAGTGTCTCAACCCTACTACTGCAAAGCTCGAGAATGTAATTGGAATGACCCTTAATCCCCGGAGGCTCATTATTGTCGCGATACGGCCCTCCTGAAGTGACGGTGTGTGTTGATTAAAATCTTTATTATGCTAAACAACAATGACCCTTGCCGTATGGTAACGACAATTATTATCGTGTATTCAATTATTCATGCGCCTGCAGTGGGCACCTTATATAGTAGTATAAATCATAACTCCTTTAATTTTTGCATTTCCATCACAGCCGTCCCTAACGAAATGTTATAAATAACTACAACAAGCTTTCTTGTGGGTCACATCGTTGTCCTCGCATTAATCAAACGCGGTTTATTTCATGCATTTCTTTTGAGGGGGGCGAATCGTACCTATCCAATGCATGTATTAAAGGGACAAACATCAGCTACAACAATACATTTCTTTTTACTGACAACAGTGTTACAATATTAGTAAAGAAAGATCAATGTTTTTCAGTAATAGTCAGTGCTTTTAATGAAATCGTACTAAAAACACAACATAAAAATACGCACCTTCACTTAATAGCTGCAGTGCGGTTTGCTGCACATCGGCTTAAGCTTATGTCTATCTTTGACACATCAACACACAATATATAATATGCTCATGATAATAAGCTACAGTATAAGTACACGACAAAGATAATGTATTGAAACTTTATTTATTTTGCTTAATATGAATTATGTATAGTATAACTATAATAACAAAATCATATCACTAAAGATTTAAACTTGTTATAAAACTCAAACAAAAACACCAACGACTTTTTTGAATAATTATTAGGAGCAATTTAATTAATAATATAGCCAATTAAATCATAGTAATAAAATATAGCGAGTACTTATTTGTCGACGGTTTTTTAATGGAAATGTTTCTTAAAAATCAATTATTTTTAATAAGATGTCAGGCTTTTCGTACAAATATTTTTTTTCTCCTCTTAAGGTGGTTAATTGGAATCGGTTTTGAACGAAAAATGTAAAAAAAAAAAACCACCCCCGAACCTTTATAATAGGTGCCCATTTATATAACAGAGTGTATTAATAACCAAACTCTCTCCCTTATCAGGTTGTCGTAGTGCCGTCATCTGTTGTTCTTGAAAGCGACTCGAACCTAATGGCGAACAATTCATCACTGGTAATATCTTTAAGATTTTTTTCCCTAACAAAAAATGTAATATTTTTCTCATACCATTTTTTTACAAAGCGTTTACTCTCTTATTTTACCGGTCTTCGTGTCGAGCGACTGGCAATAGTTTTCCATCTACCGTGCACAACAGCTAAATAATCTAGTTCAGGATTTTGATACATATTAATACTTGGTATATATGTTTGTTATTTAATCTTTATACACAATTAAAGAATTCAAAACTATGAACTTTTTAAACGATCAGTATAATAAATATTCACCTCAAGTTAACATTAAGGTCGTATTAAAACCGTGTCGCCAGTTTAGCTTGACAATAAAGTGCAGTTACCCACACACTGAGGTTGAACTAATTTTAAGTAAAGTTGGCGCAAACTGCAACAAGTGGTATTTACAGGATCATTTCAAAATGTTGTTACATTGATGGTTTCCATATAAGTTCCATGAACAATTTGCCTATACCAAATGCTATTATAATTGGAGAAGTACTAGTTGATATTTTCTTTACATCATTCTGCGCTTTAGGTAATTTTAACACATTAAATTGTAGTTTGACTGGAGCTACCTTCTGAAACTTGATGTAATACAATTTATAAATGACCGTGTACGTTTGACTATTGTATAAAACAAAATTGGTGTGTATACCAATTGTTATAATAGCATTTCAGAACATAACCAAATGCATACATGTATAATTTTCAAATATATAAGGGCAGAATTTAGCGACCATGGCAGTTTTGAATTGTCCAAAACAAGGTGATTGTTTAAATAATTATACACGCTATTTGGTATAGTGCACTGTACAGTTCATCAACTACACACACACATAGGACTGTGCCGGATAATTTGTCTCGTTGTAAATAATTGCAATCCAAAAAAAGGGATGCGCTCCGTGGCACTGTCATTTTTTACACTCAAGACACGGGTATAGACGCGACACGGGCCAAGGGTTAATAAAGCTGGCGGTAATTGAATCTGCAGCACAAGAAGATTGCGCTACCAGTGTGGCGTAGAGGACACGGGCAAGGGGTCGACGCGGATGATATTGCTGCGCACCGGGGATCGAAATGAAAGCGTGATTAAATTTAAATAATTTATACTTGTCTCAAGGAATAAAAAGGGTTTTTAAAGGACAGCAGAGAGGGAGCACACGCGCATTCCGTACGCTGTCAGCGAGAAAATCGGTCCTTTCATGTCGCCCATCCTACTCGCGATTAATTTCGAAATTGTCTACACGTTGCCGCCGACCCGTCACCTTTAATTTTGTAACATGTTAATATGTTTTTTGTACGCAAAAATGTGTGTAAGGTAAACAAAAACAAAAATCCCAAGTGATGAAAAAAATATATAACTTTGATAAACAGAAAAAAAATCATTAAAACTTTTACTCTAATCCGCGTTTGGTCGCACTTGAAAAACGTAAGCGTCCTAAATTAATTGAAAACATAATATAACATCAAAAGGTGTGCAAAAAACCTACATTATTATATCGTCTAAACAAATGTATGTACGGTGTAATATGTAGGAAGTTGTGTGGTAAACAAATTTATTATAACATTTTTTGTAAATATTTTAACGTTTAGGAAATGTTAAAAACTGAACAATTAAATTTTGCGAATATTTTTTATAAGTAAAAAGTTTAAAATATAATGTTTCAAAATGATTATCAATATCTTCAAACATTCTGTGAAAAATATTGATACTTAAACGCCAAAAAAAAAATATCTTCATCTATTATTTTACATTTTACATTTCAGTACATACAATTGTATAAACATCTTATCTTACAAACATCATTATATATACATCACTATTCACTAATATTAACATTTACTAATTACACACTAACCTCAAATATTTGAATTGTTTTTACATAATTTGAACAAAATAATAATTATTTAATGCGAGAAATCAACGTTTATATAGTATTGTTGATTTAAATACAAAATGTTTAAAAAAAATATCTACAAACTAAAACTCAAGTGTTACGATAACAGTTTTTTTCAAATTTTTATTTGTAAATAATTAATTATATTTTTTAATTATTTAATTTGATTTTACATAAACTAACGAGCACGAGTAATGTGTAACGTGTCAAGCTTTATATTATTATTATTATTATCATGTTTAAGGATAAGACGCAGATTGTATAAGTTTTTATAACGGTTAATAAAATACTCCAATGGCTTTACAACAAAGTAATATGATAAGTTTAAACTACCTACTTAATCTACGTATGGATGATGTGTGGTGAAACTTTAAGCAAACGGTTACTTTGAAGACATGATTAATAATTAAAAAGTATTTATTGCTACTTGAAACAGTATCCTCGCGAATATCATAAATATGAACCTTTGCGTTGGTGTAACTTTGCAAGACATATTATATTTGAATAACAGTAAAATATTAAACTGGAGTTAAACTTATTTTACTATGTGCAGAGTACCAACCGCTCAACGACGAAGACATTATTTTTCTTTTGTATGGTCATACTGGTGTTAGTCATTCTGTTTAAAAATGGTTTTGCGGGGGACAAGAATGTGAGGGCGGCAATTATTACATTGACCGTACAAAATGTTTACAATGGATAGAGAAGAAGAACTTTATATACGGGTAGCTTTTTTAGTTTTTTCGATAACATAAAACACAACCAAAGTTGTTCATTCGTGAAGATTCATTTTTATATTTGTTTTATTTGTGCGGTCATAAAAAACGTTTAAACGCCAACGGGATAAACATAATATTGTGATACCGGAAATCAATATAGCACCTACCTATACACACTGCGTGCATGTACATAAGGCGGATCGTAAATTTTACTTAAGAGCCATTAGGGTTGTCGTCGTCGGCGGCGGAACGACGTTATAGGTGCGTATAATCTTAAATTAGTTTTCCGGAAGGAAACGGCGGAATTGTAAATAATAAAACAAACAAAAAAAAAAAAACAAAATTTGTAAAAAAAAACTCCAAAAGCTAAAAAAAAAAAAACACGGTACCTACAACGCGGTGCCGGCCTCGTTATTATGTAATCCGCGGCGGCCCTGCACGTATACCGGGTGTAGGCAATATTTCAATCGGTTCGCCCTGAGCGCGCGACAGGATAGCGTCTTTTTAATGGGTTCCTAAAAACGAGGTTTAATTAATGTCAAGACGGCTGCTGCTGTTGCTTCACCGCCACACCGCCACGGCCGAAATTAATATCGGACGGGGCCCCGTTCGCTCGCGTACACGGTTATAGTGCCGTTTTCTTTTTGCTTTTTTTTTTTATTACTATTATTATTATTATTATTTCGGCCCCGTTTTTACCAAAGGCGGCGTGTTTTCCCCGTCACTAATAACACGTATAAATCGGCCGCAACAGAGTGGCCCCGTAATGGGCACTGTTTTACATGATAAATCCATTTGGCCGTCTCGGGTAACGCCGGTAAAATGAGAAAAAACTGCCGATTAGCGGGATCTTAAAAAGAAAATCCGGCACGACGACAAGTGATGCTCCCGTGCGTCCGACGGTTGGGAAAACCCAGTAAAACATAAAGTACATATTATACTTACCGTGTCCTATACCTATAACGTGTGCCGACTTCAGCCGCTCTCGTTAACCTCTCGAATTGAGATTTTGCAAAAATACAATTGCCAATGCTTAAGTCCTTAATAAATTGGGGTATGACGTCCTCTAACCTAATCTACCTGCCTTCTTTTCAGTGCTAAAATATATAGTACTATGATCTATGAAAGACTCTCGGTGTGTTAAAAAACAAACCAAGAATACTTCCTCTGATAATTATTACTCTAAATAATTTGTATAGATATTGTTTACCTATAGTAAAGAGTGCTACAGCGAGAGGTGATATGAAGATGAATGTAGAGGGAAAGAAAGGAAGAGCAAGGCCGAAAAAAAGACGGATAGACGGAATAGAGAGTGATATGAGGATGATTGAACGAGATGTAGAAGATCGAACCCTATGGAGGTGTAGGACGAGGGTTGCTGACACCATGTAGTTGGAAGTGTAAGTCGAAGATAAAGAAGAAAATTCTTTAGCTATAGTAAAATTAATATAAATTGAAAAGACAAAAAAAAATATTATAAGCCCTTTCCGCCAGAAGGGGTTGTACACATATTTTTCTCTATTTCGGTTTTTTAGGTGTAGTTTTGAGATTTAAGGTCTGAAAATAATACTATAGGTAGATCTAGAATAGGACAGTAACATATTATCAAACTTTTTTTCATAAAAGAAAAAACAAAAGGAAATAGTCACACTTGTGTCATATACAATTCTCAGGTTGTCATGTGTCAACAGTCAGAAGGTATCTGAAATAAAAATAGTCTTTAAATTGTCTATTACTATATGTATGGGTAACAGCGGCAACAAATGATTAGTATACTCTACAGAACAGACGATCAACCCCAAATCATGCACACCCTTAAACTAAAATTACAATTTTTGGCACATTATTTCCTTTACAATGAGTTTTATCGGTATTGAATTTTCTATCCGTCTAAAGATTCGCATCGAAGCGTGTTTTTTTTCCCTTAAAGTGATTTCATCACGCTGAACTGTTGTAATAATTGCTACAGTCCTGTGACTACACCCCCACTGTACTAGGGTTTTTTAGTCTAATTTAGTTTATGATCATTCGAGCTTAGGCCTTTGACCGACAGATAAACGGTTGTCAATCCTGATTGGACCGAGTGGTTTAGAATGTTAGACTGGAAACGGGGGGGGGGGGGTTGGTTGGAAATTACCAGATAGGCTCCCCTATGATGCGATGCTATTGTTTTGGCCCGGTGGCGGCGAAACACAATATTATAAAGTCTCTGGTCTCCGGCCACGTCGACGAGTTGGGTCCCCGGGGAGAAGGAGATGTATAGCGGGTAGGTACATAACAACATGCCAACAGCGGAATGTCACAAGATGACAACAGGGACGCAGTAGGCGATGACGGTGAAATCGGCGACGTATATCGTTTATGCAGTCACAGTCTTGGCCATTATCGTCTTGGCCGTCGGGAAAGGAAAGAGATAGGTCGAGGGACAGACGTGGAGGGGGGGGGGGTGGTGTGTGAGAGGGCACGGGGCGAGGGGAGGGCCGCCGCAACAACAGTAATCAACCGGACCGGCTAAATGAACCTCGTGTGTCACGTCGTTTCGACGCGCCGGCTCGCCCCATCAATCCCTTTCGATCTCCCTTTTCATTTTCGCAACTGTACTGTGTGCCTACCCCCCAAAAACATTACATCACCGCCGGCAACTTCACTGTATATATATATATATATATACATACATACACACACATAGACCACGTGTATGTCCCACGGGATTCAATTTGCGGCAGAACCGACCGGACAAAACTTTTAACGTTTAAGGTTTTCCTACTGCGCATACCACACACACACACACACATATACCTATCTGTATATATATATATATAATAATATAGTGTCCGATGAAATAGTTTTCAACATAAAAACTCATTAGTCTGCGAGATTTATAACTAGATCTATTATTGTAGGGTAACACCGCACAGACAGTCGGACACGTAGAGTAAAAACACACAACACACAAGTAAAAATCCTTCAACATCTGCTAAAAATCATTGTCTTTACTAAAGCTTCCGTGTCTTAACATGATAATGTGTTAATATTATAACTGATAAGCAATAATGTTTGTATCGCAACGTGGTTGCTGTAGTGAAATAAAGACATCTCGACCAATATTAGACATTTTTAACGGTTTCTTATTAACCGCTTTGAAGTTGATTGTTTTTATTTAGTTTATTGATTAAATGTCTAGTTGATGTTTCGAGACTTCAATAGCACAAATTTGGCCCCGTGTGTGCAATTCTCAAAGTTGATAATTAGTTTTAAATTAATTTATAAATTAGCCGTTATCTCAATTCCTTCTCCTTTGTTACTCGAATTCTGCCATTCAAGCTATCCTCTATCTATAAATAATTATTAATTTTCTTGTCCTATATCCGCAATTATAATAAATAGTTCAAATTTGCAGCTTTTTATTTTATTGTTAAATAGGTTCACGGATGAGAGGGAAAATGGGTCGAGATCCGACAGCTTGGTATTACATTTGTTTTTAACAAATTAAAATCTGAAATACAATACTGCAGTGTGCATCTATACTGCAATGGAATTCATTTAGGATTTTTTTTTTTTGGGGGGGGGGGGGTTGTTAAGCTGCTGTTGCCACAACAGTACAACTGTCCAGTGCACAACTGCATATTTTGATGCGTGCGTTTTGGTTTTCAAATGAAGAATTTATTTTTGGGGTGAAAAAATGTCACACTTTCCCATAAACAGGAAATAGCTTCGGTCAATAAAACCGTCGTTTATGACGCATAAATCGTAAACCGAGGAATGGACAATGTAAACACATATTGGAACCATCTTAATATACGTGTTACGCGGCCAGTGCTCACATACCTGAAGGCTGTAAGTATCAACTACATTATATTATATTATATTTAAGAGAGACAAAAAATGTACACCACAACAGCTGTTGTTAGGCATATCGTGTGCGTCACGGAAAACGTCTTCAAGTAAGTACCATAACCTGCGTGTCGGTTGATGATTGGCCGAGAATTAAGTGAGTGTTAATTATTATCATATGAGATTACAGTGCAGAACGGCACTGTAAAAATCAGACTGAAAGCATAATATTATTATACCTAAGACCACCAATCACAGTACACGGTGACCGAGGGATGGATGAAATACACACATTCGACCGGTCTGACAATATAACAACAGTGTAATTATTTCAGCAATTACCCCACTAGATTGTGGCGATAATATATGGCGACTTATACATAATGTATGACTTGGGTGTTATTACTAATTGTAATTCGTTCGACCATAATAATAATATCGTACAAAACCACCGACGGATCCGGCTTTTACAGGGCCTCGGCCTTGACTATAATCATTAAGGAGAGAAGTATAAACAACATAAAACGAAAAACTGAATTTCAGGTTAATTGTTATTGGCTTTAACGTATAATTGTCCAACGTATAATATGCTTTGTTTGAGTTATAGCCATTTCGGTGGTAAACAATTGTGTATATATATATATATATATATATGTACAGAGTAATTCATTAAGGATAAGACACTCAAATCTCTTGAAATAATTGCAAAAGTTCTGTAGTGTTTCTTTTCGAAAAAATTGTTATGTTATTTAATACTATTATACATCTACAAAAAAAAAATGAATTAAATAAAATATATTAGTATATTATACGTTGCCATTTAAATTTTGAAAATTGACAGAGCTCTGGAAGAAAATAAATAAGATAAAAATTTGAATATTGTCTAATATTGAAAAACAATATAAAGTCACACTTTAGTCTCCAAAAAAAAAGGAAAACTACAAAATTTCAATAATTTTAAGAGAAAACGAGTGTAAATTAAGTATATTTAGTAAAAAAAAAGGGTTTGTTTGAATTTTAACATTTCTTTTTTTGCTTTTAATAACTATAATATGGATTTTTCTTTGCTACGCTTGTGTAAAAATCCAATAATCAATGATAAGACTTTACAAAATATGTTTGCTTGGTATCAAGTTCCATTAGAAACTCGCCTATATTTTAGTTCTTATTAAATATAGGGTACCAAGATGTGACGCACTCTTGAGTAGTTTAAAACTATCAAATTTTTGGATTGCATAGTCTATTCAGGTGCACCGGTCGTGTTTAGAGTTAATTCAAGAATTACCTAATAAATATACATGGACCGTACTTACCGTTCTGAGTAAATATTTATCGACAGTGCTGTAGTTTTTTTTTCTTTATTCTAGTGCTAGTGCGGTCAAAGGACACATATAGGTACCACACGTTTACCGGTCTCAAAGGGGATGGAAAAAACATTCAAAGGTTTTCATATATAATATACTAGTCGACCCTAGGGGATTCCGGTCGTTATTTTGTTGACTTAATACATGATTTTTTCGTCTCCGGTAGTCGTAAAATGCCCAACGCCGGGCAAAAAGAAATATGTTTTAAATCAAACTAACAATCTTTGAAAATCATTTACGACCCCGGAGGCAATATTATTACCATTGCCTATACCTATGGGCGGACCATGTTAAAGTAAAACCCTTGTCGGTCAAAATCAAATATTAAACAACGCAAAATACGTGTCCCGGAAAAAGATCCAATAAAACGAGAAGGGAACCACAAAATGATGAAATAGGGGGGAGGGTGAGGGGATGGTTATACTATTTTACAAGAGAGCTAGAGATGACTTATTAGCGTTTCCATTAATTAAAAGCCTTTCCCCGCTCAAACTTATGCTTGCCGCAAGACTCGAAATTCCAACCCGAAAAACGGCTGGAAGTTTTTGATTGTTTAATCTCGCATAGTTTTCTAATAATAATAATAAGGGCAAATACTATTACTTAATTCCAGACATTTTTTTTTTCTTTAAATATCAAATAACAATATTGTACATTTTAACTTCGGCGCGGTGCTGAAAATGACGTATTTATTTAGTGCATCGAGTAGGGTTTTTATTTGATCTTGGGCCTATAAAAAAAAAAATGATTTACGGTTAAAATTTAAAATTGTTTTAAAAATAATATTTTTATTCGTTATTTAATACGTTATTGAATTCGTTCAAAACGAAATAATGTATTTTAATTTTGAAACAATCTTCCTTGAGTACCTACTAAACATGGATTAATAATATAAAGAGATGAACTAACATACTAATACACTATAATAGCTGTTATTATGCAATAGTGAAGTAAACAAAAAGGACTAAAACCAGTATGACCACACAAAAGAAAAATAAGTATTTATCGTTGAGCGGTTGGTACTCTACATGATAAAATACGTTTTTAAAACCCTTATCCTTTTTACTGTTATCATCTGATATCTTATCACCGCGATAATATATTAAACGGGTTTTTTTTCTTCTAAATAAGCATAGGCTGATATTATAGCGATTAATAATTATTGCTTTATTATTCTACCGTGTATCCGAATCGTTTATCATTGTACTACCCACTAGTTAAAAAAAAAAAAAAATAATAATAACTAATCATTTAACAGCGATTTGTTATCGGAAACCACGGCCATGGCACGTAACAACAACCTAACGCGTGCTGGCTTTATTAGTGTTTATTAAATAGCCGGTCACTATACGCAATAACGATAATTAAAAATTACATATTTCATTTGTAACGTGTCGCGAGGGACAGGGGTTGTTGTTTTTTTTTTTTTTTTTGTTATTATTATTTTAACTCCCCGTGCACAAGCTTAACGGCCGGCACACTCACCCCAACCATATACCTACAAAACATTAATAACATACACAACCTTGTTGGGATTATTTTTTTTACATTAAAACAATATTATCAAAACGTATTGTTATGCAGGCCGAGTGACGTTTGCAACGAGAAGCTTCAAATCGGTCGTGTGTTCAATTATGTGTTCGTCTCTGTCCTAGTACAAAATAATGTTATTACGTTTTGGACAGTTTAAATATTTGTATTCAATTCAAACCAATATCGTTTCACAACACTGTCGCGCAGACCACAAATTATAAACCCAATGAAATTGTATACATTGTTACTAAAAGTCAGCACAGTGGTGTCAGGGGCTGAGAATTGCATAATATGTTAAAACTCCACTCTTGATCTAACTCAGTCTAATTTACAGACTTGCAGTGTCAAGTCTACACAAAAAATAAAAGGGGAATTAAAGAAAAATTGCCAACCCCTGTAAAGGTTTTTTATTGGTCTGTTGGTTTGTCAACGTATACCGTTTGCAATGTATTATTATCTAAAAAATATTCCATACAAATTGAAAATTATTTCGACCAATTTCAATATCTGTAAAAATGTTCATTTTTTGGATGGTTTACTAAATATTGGAGGGGAAGAATTACACTGTTTAATTTTTGGCCAGACACAAGATTTAGCATTTTTTGCAATTGACTCGTCTGATTTTCTCTCCTCTTCTTTTTAATCTAATTTTTAAATAGATATTGATTTATGTTTATGGTGTATAACGAGTATAGGTATACTACTAGGTATACCCACCTAACAAAATAACGTCATATGTAAAAAATATTTAAAAAAATCAAAGACACATTAATGATTTACATAATATGTTACATAAAAAACAAATTCGTGTGCTAAGATAATTGATAAATGAAGCATGGACGATAAATGTATGTTTTTTTATTATTATTTTTTTTTTAGAAAATCTCATTAGGCGCCACTGCGCTTAAGCACATTACCCCCTGCGGTGGCACCTGGTAATGTACATTATACAGGGTGATCATTTTATTGCTAACCACTTAATATTTAATAAGGTTTAATAAGAAATTACATGTTTTTTTTTCCATTATGTTTTTATATAGGTAATGTGATCTTAATTTTGCACATTTTTTTCTATTTTTTTTTTATAGAAACTTTTAAAACTTAAATGGTAAAACGCATACGTTTCATTAACTTATTTAATTGAGAATAATGTACTAAAAATGTTGACCGGTCGATAACTAGTTTTGGACAATTATTCTTGAAGTTTTTGAAGTTTCAAGTTTAGGACAGGAGGGGAAAGGTGAAGTGTAGGTAGTATTATTTTTATCTGCACGCGCTTCCCCTCCCGTTCTAACTTTTTATCTCTTATACATTTTGAAAATAGTTGTTTAAAATGTTAAGTACATTTAAAATTAATTACTTTTTAAAATAAATTTGAAAAAAAATGTAATTTTTCTTATTAAACCATATTGTCCATATTAACCATATTATTAAAAAGATCACCCTGTATTGTCTAATTCACGGTAATATTATACTTGAGCGATTAATTATTAACGAGCATGGATCGTCGCTCGCATAACCTTATTATTTGTGTTATTGGTCGAATGATTTATGATCTGAAGTATCTGAAGTTTTACATAATGCATTATTCATGCCTAATCGTCGAATGATTTACCTTATACTTTACACACACACACCGTATTATGCCATTTTATTGTCCACACTAAACGACATACAGGCGTGTAAAATTAAATTAAATTTTAATTTTAATTTTGCGGGCTAAGGCCAAAGGGAAAATAACTACGTTTATTTTTCTGTGTTCTCAATAATTTTTTCTCTCCATAAAACATGCTCAATTAATATTGTTTGCTATAGATTAAAATTCATATTAAAGTTACTCTACCGTGCAATGAAAATAAACTTTAGAAATGCCTGTTAACACCATTTAAAAACGCCAATATTCACTTGTCGTTTACCCTCCCCTCTTTTTAACTGACAAACTCCCCTATTTTGAGTTCCTCTATCTTTATTGCTTACATTTTTTTTTTCTGGGAAATTGGCCGTTCAATTCTACTTGTCAGACAGCGTGCGCTGCGAAGATCATCACAATCACTTTAAACCTACCTTTACTACCTTTAATCTTCTTCTTTTTGAGAGGCTATTAAAGTTTAAGAGTGGATTAAACCTACCCAAGTCTACCCATATTTGTATGTTATATCAACAATACATTCATACCAACTTAATTTTGAAGTTGTATAGAAATGTGATGTTCTCATCAACCAGTTTTTTTTCAATGTGGACTATTTTTTTTTTTTTTTTAAACCTGATAAGACAATATTAAATTAATCCAAGTTGTTATCAATTCTTATTAGTTATATTTATTGTAACAATGATGTCAAAACTACAGATCCTTAAAGTACATGGGTACTTTATACCTTATAATATGTATTTAAGAGTTAAAATCTGTAATCTTTTCGACCTCATCATATTCCATCTTATTGTGTAGGTACCTAAGAATAACACCAAATACCGTAACAAGTCGTTGGAGAGGTTTAAGTTAAGAAATTCGACTTTTAAACGTACTTGATTAAAAAACTCAAAATGACTTTAACGTTTATGCTACAATGATCCTTGTCAATGATCTATTAAACTATTGACAACAAAATATGTCATCGAGTTAAGTATATTTTAGGAAATTATGTAGCCTATTTGGAAGTTTATGCATTTGCATGTTTTTACAGAACGGTTAAAAATAAGAAGCTATACCTACAAATTTTAATTGCATTTTAAAGAATCAAAACTTAATGGTTTGTTTTTGCATATTTTGGTTTTTTTTTTCATACTCACGGAAATGTTTAATATTTTCAGCATATTTTATTCTTTATTTTTTTTATCTTAAGATACTAATGAATTAATGAAAACATAAGATTTTTTTTTTTGAAGAATAGAGAATTATAAATAGTATACAAAATAAATTAATATTACCAGATGAAAATTAAAAATGTTTTATAACTATTTTATTTTAATTGTGTTTTTTTTTTTAAAGAAAATTTTAATTTAATTGTTCATAATTTATTAATAAAAATAAATATTGTATATTACATTTTTTTTTTTACATTGAATTTTTGGTTACAACTAGTCTTTAACGTTACACAAAAACTTAAAACTTCAAAATAATTTTTAAAAAAATAACCAAAAAAATGTTTTAAGTACATTATGTACAGGGTATACACTTCTGAGACTTGGTTTTAGTTTTACAAACAACAATAATAATAATATAATTCAACGATTTCAATAAAATTAATAATATTATAAAATTTGTTTCCAGTCAGGTCAATATAACTTATAAACTTTCAAATTAATAATACAGGTAACAAAAAAAAAACGCAGAGTTTACAAAACCATTAAAAATGATTATATTACACAAAAATGATATAATTTAATATAATAAATTTATCCCTAATTAATTTATCAGATAATGTTTTATATTGTAAGTTCTTTTGTAATTTAAATTTAGTTTAATATTTGTGTGTGACACATACATTTCATATTACTTAACTCAATTAATTTGGTCTTTGTTGAATTGGGCCCACGCTTTTCTTTTTAGTCAAAAATTAAAGATGTTCAACATTATTTAAAATTGTAGTTAATTTTCAAAGTAATTGCCATTTTAAATAAAATATGCTACAATCGATTGGTAAATTGTTCTCGTAATAAAATTATTTTTTACTTTTTAGTTCCCTTTTTACTATTTTTTTTTTTTTTTTAGAAAAGCATGTTTTTAAAAAAAGTTTTTTTTTTATTTTTATTCTTTTACTTTTTAGTCCTGTTAAAGGTATTTAATAATCGCCGAATAGATTATTAAATTAATTTTGGAATCTTTGGAAAAACATGAAATTTTAAGTGAAACGACCCCCACAGTTGACCCTGTGTAGGGCGACCTGGATGCCCGAGTCCCAATACGATTACAGGATATTGTATTGTCGTCCAAGACGAGTGTCCGTGCCGAGGTTTCAGCCCTCTGCGACATCGGGAAGTGGGGTTATATTGATATTGCAAGATTTGAAAAATACCCGCACAAACGTGTACCACCGTGTTAGCGAGCTAAAGAAAAGCATGTAAAAAAAAAAAAAAACGATATCAATTTCACGCTTGTCGATAATCGAACGGGTAACGTACGGAATAGCTCACAGTCACCTCTAACACTATACAATCATATCCGGACAAAGTTCAGATTTTGACGGATTTTTTTCCTCGTTTAACGCTAAATTAAAGATTTTTAAAATTCTTGTTTCGCGTGGGGGGGGGGCGAGTCCGGCCTTAATTCGGAAAAACCCACTTTGGGCGGCGGTAGGCGAGGGGGTGCCGGTTGTATAATTAATTTTGTTCGCGCCAGAAACGGCGGGAGCGCATCCCCCGGCGAAACGCGGCGCGCAAAAACTGGCCCCCGGAGACCGTTAAAAAACACCCCCGTCACTCTGGGGGGGTGAGGGGGTGACTTCGAGACTTGTGTGTGTGTGTGTTGTAAGCGAGCCGGCTAAAAAATTAAGACGAGGTATTCTTGTATGCTAGTGCACAAGGCCGGGTTTTATGATTAAGCAAAGACGGCGGATATTATATACATACATATTATATTATAACAACCGTCGCCGCCGCCGCCGCCAACGAGGGAAATCGCGCATATCATAATGAAAACTCCGCTCGCCTTTTTTAACCCCTTGCGAGCAATTTTGAATTTTTACGCGCCTTTTTCTTGTACTTAAGCTACCTCCCCCCCCCCCCCCTCCGTCGTCGTTTCTTTACGGTGCCGTTACACAGAGGCGCCTCTACCACCTACCTTGTACGATATTATGTACAGACCGGCGAAAGCCGACTAATATAACGCGTGTGTCTCATTCGCGAGAGTGTTAAAATCCAAATGGGTTTCGTTATTTTTTTTTTTTTAATTTGATTTTGTTTTCTATTGTAACAAACGGCGACGTCGGTGAGAAACGGCATCGCGAATCCCCGTAAAGTCGGTGGTTTTTTCTGGAGACAAAACGATATATATATTTTTTTTTTTTATGAGGACTTTACACATAGACAGTGTACCTACTATCTGCTGTTAACGAGCTGTACCTACCTGCGGATTATCAATATTGTATACATTTAGTAACAAAATTACAACTCTCCCAAAGTTACACCTTCGTACGGTTTTTAAGCTAATTGTTTAATTAGCTTAAAAATTAAATTACCCCCCAAACTTTTTGAGGCCTTTCGCACAAATCGAGTTATGCCATTTCGGTCGAAATAGTAAAAATTATCGACCAAACGGCAACTCGTGAGAATATTTATTATTTATACATAAAATATATTTTGTTATTCAAATAATTGTATTTTCGCAATACTACACACCTAGGTATCTGCAGACTTTTGAATAGGTGGTAGGTGTTAATTTATGTCGTAAGGTCAAACTAGATTTTATTTTCAGTCTAATGATGTTCAAATATTTGCCCTATAAAAAATCTACATCGTTTTACCGAATAAGGATATGTGTCTACCCATTTTAATGGCAATCCGAAAAGGTCAATAATATTTCACTGGGTTTTTCCTGCACAGGGTGATTATTTTTAAGTGATCCCCCAGTAGATCAGTAGTGCCTACTAGAAAACTATAATTATATTTACTGTTTGATTTTTTGTATAAATACATTTTTATTTTTTAATAACTATTTAAACACTAGTATTTTTTTTTTTAAAAACAAAAACCGCTTTTAAGTTTTTAGAAAAAAGTTCAACTAGAATGGATTGAAAACAAACCATGTTTTCGCCAACCCTTTAAATTTATAGATCTTAAATTTTTAACATAAAAATCATAAAGAAGAAATTTTTGACAAAAAATCGTGTTATATTTTGTAAACTATTTAAAGATTTGTAAATAATAACAATTAAAGTCAGTTTATGTGTTTATTATTATAACATTTTTATGAACTCACAATCTTGTTTTTTTTACTACTGTTTACACGGTACACATAATATTACATGTTAGTGTTAATATAAGGCACTACGTTAAAGCTGTGTAAATTGTAACGATCGTCCCTTAAGTTTTTTATAATATATTAACAATACTAGCTAACAAAAATCAAGCGTTCATAAAACTGCTTGCATTCAGAATGTTAAACGTGTAAAAAAAAAAATAAACAGAAAAAAATAAATAAAAAACTATACATTTAAGTATTTGGGCGTGAGAAAGATCATTAAAATTATTAATTATTGATAAATAGTAAATAAAATGTATATGTATATTTATATATATATATATTATATTATAAGTCTTTATTTAATTAGCGTACAACATGTTCATAAAAAATATTACAGGAGATCTGTCTACCGTTATTTACAAGCGTTCAAAACAATCGTACAAATTAAAAATCATAACAATTTTGTTTAATTTTTAGTTCACTCCAATCTAAGTAATAACAAAATATAAATGAAAAAAACAACTACTCAAATTAGTTAAACAAATAATTGTAACCAACATTTATCGGTCCTTATGAGAAAATTCATCAAAAAAAAAAAAAAAATGTTCCGACATAAACATTTCATTTGTTGTTGTATTTTAACGCAGCTTTATCAATTACTTTTATTGTAAGTTATTTATAGTGTTATGGAAAATAGTAAAAAATAGTATACAAAGTATATAAACTTTAATAAATAATTAAGATAATTAATTTCCGTAAAATACTCTAATAAATATCGTGTTGAAATGTTTAATCTCATATATTAACAATAATTGTTGTACGTATTATATACCGTTTTATACTTACTAAAAGCTATGAAGCTCAAATATATTTCTAGTTATTGTTATTGTTGAAATTACAACTTAATTTATATATAATTAATTATATTATAATCATACATATACTAGTCATAGTTATTATTGTATACAAACATTATTAGTCATGATAACCTTTTCTTTTTTTTTTTTTGTTCGTTAAATTTATCATCGAATACAATACGATTCATTAAATGCCAAAGGAATGGGGATTTGGTTCCGAATCTCTTCGGCTCACTATCATGCGTAACTGATCGTTTGTCTTGTTGGTGGCCACTTCTTTAATGGACGTCAACGTTTTTTGCAGCCACGGCGCTAGCGTATTTTTGGACGCTTGAAGTTCGGAAAACGTCACACCTAGTTTATGACCTAAATCCTGTTAAATGGCACCCTTAATAATAAATGTATGTTTTTCTTTATGAACATTTTGCCGCCACCACCCGAATAAAATCACACGTCTGTCACATACCTGATTTCGACATTCCGACTCTACCAACGCCAGTTTGGTTTGAGCTAGTTCGTTTTCAAGCTCGGCAACGCGTTTGGTAAGTATACTTTCTTCGGCTACCGCGTTACTGGTGGCGACTTCACTCTGGGAGCACGCGTCGTTGCCGATTAAAGGCGTGTCGAGGAACGACCGGCATCTACTGCATTCGCCCAACGTATTCTGCACAACAAATAAACACGAAATTATATTATACTAGCCAAATAAACCCACAACCTCAACATATAAATATATATTTATATGTCAAAGGTGGTCGGTCTCATAAGACAAAAATTTGGCTAATTACAGCAGTTGATGTCCAAGTGAGAAAAGGTATTGGTTTTAATTATAGTCCTCAGATCTCAATCAATGCCTTCTCTCATCAGATTGTGCTAACGCTAATAAGTTATCTATAATATATATTTTTAAGTACATACTTTTAGTAATTTTATCACAGCCTTCATAGAGGCCTGTTCTGCATCTAGTCTTTGACAAATCTAACAAAAAAAAATTGTTTTAATAAGAACAAATATAAAGAATTTTTTTTTGCAGATAACATTACTTGTTTATATTCTTTGATAATAGTCTGGTCTCGGGTAATTTCTGTGTCAGCTTTTTTAATTTCTTTCTTTAATATATTTTTTACCTAAACGTAAAAAAAAATATTAATCAAGTACATAATTTAAGCAATATAAAATGTTTAAAATTTCATTTAAGCATAATTATAATAATGCGTGGACATTTTTTATTTAAATAATTAATAACAAAAGATAATATAAAAATAATGAGTTATTTTAAATACAATTGTATTTTGACAGTCCCAAAAACCTATTGTAAAATATTAAACAAACTTTTTATTTTTGTAATTGAATTTCTTATTATTTTTTTTTTAGGTTTTAGTGCTCTGCGCCATATCTTACCCGTACAAGCTCTTCTTCCAGACGGTTTTTTTCTTCCTCGGTTTGCTTCAATGTCATTTTCACTTGGTCCAACTCACTAGTAAAACTTTCAGCACTTTCTTGGGCCTCTGTAAACGTAAAAATATATTTGTAACTTATCACAAACAACTGTGGCAAAACACCGTTCACCTTTCAGGGCCAAAAACTGCTGTTCATATTTTTTCAGTTTTTTTAGTTTTATAGCGCAAGCGTTTTTTATTAACCGTTTGGCTACTTCTTCGTTTCGAACTTTTTTCGGCATCGTCACCCGAAAGTATTTCAGGATGTTTTCAAAATCCAGCTGCAGTAAATCTTTTTTACAAAACTAAAAACAATATATTTTCAAAATAATTTTTTTTTTTTGAAATGAGTAAGTAGTCATATTTTTCGGAAAATACACACCTGTAACAAGGCAATCGCCACTTGGAACAAGGTATCCAACCCTTGAAGGAGTACGACGTCCATGATGCGGAACACGAAGAAAAGCGGAAACCTGGCTGTGAACAGCGTAAGAAACCATTGAGACGCATACATGTGTGCTTCAATTCCGTTGGCGTTGAAATGGTTGTACAATTGCGGTATTTGTTCCTATAAGACAATTTGATGATCGGTTTTGAAACTGATTTATCCGATGATTAACAAATACTAATATTTTAAACAATCCTTTTTTTTTCAAAATAACATACTTCCATGATTTTATTCAACTGGTACAATTTCAAGTAGACCGTTTCGAATCCGTCTTTGTAGAACTCACGAAGACCATAGTCGTACATCAGTTTTAACAAGACACAAAACGCTTGTTCTTCGGGCATCTGGAACAAAAAAAAAAACAGTTAAGATAATAACACGTTATTTAAACATCTGTTCATAAATATTACAACGTGAAATAATAGCAAACCGTTACATATTTCAGTCGACGCTCTGTTAAAATCTTAGAAACAACATACGTACGTGTAATAACAACGTCGCCACGAGAAACGTCAGACCTTGACAGTATCCGACTTCAGTGTCGTACACAGCGTAGGCTTTGGTCAAATGAAACAAATTGTCTTGGCCAATGCCGCCGGTTTCTTTGAAAAAGTCGTGAGCCGGAAACGTCCTGTGAATGTCTCGTTGAATTGTTCCGCCACAATCACATTCCTATGAAATCAAATTGGGAAAAATTACAATTTATTGAACAAACATACAAAAAACAACAGTGTTATGCAAATTTGTTAACAAACAAAAATGTTCATCAGAGCAAAGCAAGTTTTAGTAAACAAGTATAGGCTATTTTTTTAACAGTCCAAGTTCTTTTGTCAAAAATAAACAGATTAAGTTTATGAACATTAAAATAATAATACAAAAAACAGTTTATAAATACATTTTCAATCTTTATCGACATTTTATATCATAATAATAATTTATAAGTTAAACAAGTAGAATATTTGTTGTTAAAGTATGTATTCTGTTCCTAATCCTTGCTTACGACTACACTACCGAATATATGTCAATGTTCTACACAAAAAACTCGGAAAGGGTAAATAATTACTTTGGTGAGTAGTATTCTGTAAGTGTCCATGAGCTTAGGATCCAAATCGCCTTTGGCTAAACGCAACCATACTTCGCCGCGTAGAGCTTCGGGTATACCTTCTTTGACTAGTTCGGCTAGTTGGCGAGCAGGAGGAGATTTACACGTAACCCATTTCAACAAGACGTCTTTCCACGATTCCAATTCTACCTCGTTGCACTCTTTCGAAACGTCTCCGGTACCGCTAACCAGCGGCTCATCGTTATCTATTTTCGTTCAAATCGATTACACACAGTTGGCATAGTAAAAAAGTATTTAAGTTTTATACTCAAAATACCCGATAAATCTTCGTCTTTGGGGGGCGAAAGCTCCAAGGTATTTATACTTTGAGATCGCATGAAGTTGGCCAAATTGTTTAATGTTAGATTTAGACGACTTTTCTCCATTTCGCCGGAAGTATCGATGTTTAAGAGTTTGTATTCAATATCGGAACTGCCTACGTTGATCTTGGAAATGAAAAAAAATCAAGTTAAAACGTTCATAACATAATATTAACACTCGATTTGCGGCGATATTAACGACATAAGTACTCACTTGCTGTAAATTTAAGTAAAACTGATGGGTAACTTGTTTACGGCCAAAAACCCAAAACCTTTCATTGGATGCGTACACTTTGATAGGAGTTTCGATGGCCAGGCGAACGGGTTCTTTTATTTTACGCATGACCAAATCTACAGCCACCGTAATATAAGAACATTGAGTTTCGCTATTGAGAGGTTCAAAAACTTTGTCCGAAGGATCCCAGTGTCCGGTGATCAAATAAATAGTGTTGTTTCCGTCAGTGTCCGATAAATCAGTTCCCATGGACACCTAAGTGGTAAAAACAATGTGTTCATTGCGATTACGGTATAACATCACAATATACATACCATGTCCAAAAGTTGCATGTCGCTTTGTTTGACGTTACGGCCCGGACAAACGAGAACGCCAAAACATCGTTCTAGTTGCAGTATTCGCTGCTGTGTTCCAGACACCACTTGATTGATGGTTAAACAGACTTGTTTTTCTACGTTTGCTCGTAGTTTGAGAAAATTCCGATCCCTCGGCACTGATATGAATCCTCCCTAATCAGTTTATACATAATTAAAATAAGCTTGAGAAAGCCTCGATTACGCTATAGGCCAATTTGCTAACAACTCAACGGCAAGTAAAAACTTGTAAAACTCACTCAAGTAAATTTGCCCAGCGTAATCAAGACTTTAAACCAATTATTTTTGCTATAGAATTATAAAAACTATACCTTTCCATCGTCTTCTTTGATTTCCAAACTCACTTCAAAGATATATATTTCATTTGAACCATTTTTGTTTTGCATGTCTAAAGTTATATTCGAACCCAACTCTGGCGACGTAGAACTCGTTACGGACTTGGAGTCTTTTTGAAAGGCTTTTACAAAACAATTTGAAACGCGATTCACCTGTCAAAACAGAATATATCATGGTTAGTCTGTTTGAACAACTGTTACGACAGAAAAATATTATTTTTGAACACGACCTAGTGGCTCAATAACAAGTGAAAAAAAATAGTATAATAAAATCTTTATACCTGTATTGTGCGTGTGTATTAACGTATTTAATGTAGTAGCATTAATACATAATTAATAATTGTAATTAGTAAAGAGAGAAAAAAAAAAGATTTAATTTTACTATAATTATAAGTTATCTACATTATAATATGGCTTTTATACAATACGAAATGGTAAGATTATAACTACACATTATTAATATTTTATCTAACTAATTGTTAATTAAGTATTTAAATAGAAAAAAATAATACATACTGCTTCCGGAATAGAGCAACGAAAAACGTGGCATTGGTATAGAGCATTTTCTTTGTTTTCTCCATGCGCCCAGCTAAACGCAAAACACGATGCTTCTTTTGTACCGTTTACGCCATTGGCATAGAACATTATGCTTTCGATCTCATAACGGGCTATTATAGTGTTGGTCGTTGCGTCAAACAAGCTAATAAAATATTTAATCATTTATTAAAATTGAAACTTAAATTAACTATTCAATTATTTTACTACACATTAACCACTGAACACTTACATTACAGCTCCTTCGGACGACACTGGTATTGATACGGAAATTTTCATATCTTGTCCGGAAACACGTTCCCTGTTTAATATGGCCATAATTCTCAATATTTCTGTTTTTTCTTTGGGTTGTGTTATACTAGCCGATCCCAGATAGCAAATCCCATCAAACATTGTGCCTTTTTGTATAATGTCTAAGAACAATTTAATGATAACAATAATGAAGTATTTAATGTTATAACTTAAGTTATTATTTTTATAATACAAGTCTACTAATTTCCTGCTAAAAGGTATTAATGACAATTAAAGGGCACAGGGGAAAAACGGTAGTTGTCACATTATGAACATTTTTTTTTTCAAATAGTTTTTTTTATTTATGCCATTATTTTTTTTATTTTTGTCAATAGATTGTTTAAATAAATACATTTTTTATTAGTATAGCATTTAATACGATTTTTTTTGTTCTTATGTAAGAGGAAGAGGAATTCACGAATTTTGTTTTTGCTATACTCTAATATTTTCATAGTGTGCCTACTACCGTTTTTCCCCTGTGTCCTTCAATTACATAAGATAATTTCAGTACATACGATAAAAAAAACCATTATAAACTAACGAGTCTAATCACAGATAATTATTAATTAATTACTTTGGTCGTCATTACATTTAATAATTATTGGTTTAGTAATTTACCGAGATTATCGGAAACAAAATCTGTATTCTTCGGCAACTGTTGTGTATTGCAACAGCTCGTGTCTTTATCGTCCATGATGTTATTTGTGAAGTTATTGTAGTTGGCCTCTTCGTCTAATATCTCGTTGAGACACTTTTTCAAATGTTCCAAATCCCCATTGCCGCCTATATTTAACTCGGGTCGGCTATTAGATATCTAAAAATTATAACAAAATAGGTAGTAGAAATTTTCATATAATTATTCAAAATGTACATCCATTAGGAAAAAATAGCAAATTTACATTTAATGCGTTCTCGGGAATAATTTCATATTCGTCGCTGGTACTGACGGACTCGTTGGAATTTACACTTGTTCGATCTTCCATCAGTTAATATCAATCGTCATTATTATTGGCTAAGCAAAATTACCAATCAATTACAAATCTAGGAAAGTCTAAATTATAGAAAACGATTGACTTACTGTCAAATAAACCCCATACATCAGTCAACGCCGGCAGAAATGTAGATCAAAATAAAATTATTATTATTAAGACCAAAAATAAATAACATGAATTAAACGAAAGTTCCTTTTCATGAGCAATTAAAACAAAAATGTTTTTACGGTATACTTTTTTTTACGATTGGAAATGTTTGTTTTTAATGATTTTTTTTTAATAATTTGTCGTTTAGTGTAATTATTAAAATTAAAAAAAACTATTTTACGATTTGATTTCAATAGTCCTGATCTGCGATCGCTTTTATTGTTCGGAGAAATTTACCATGATCGAATGAAAATTTAACGGGGCAAACAATTTTATTGTAATAATATAGTTTATATAGGTGGTAGGAAAAAAGGCAAAGACGACATATTATTATTGTTATCAACAATGACAATAATTGATAACAGTATTTTCCATCCCCTCCGCCAGGTAAACATTCCAGGTTATTGCCTTGTTTTCGAACCCTAGTCCGGACGCCGCGTCGCGGCCACAGACATAGATAAGAAGGTTCTTATCAATATCGGGGGCCGCCGCGACCCAAGGTGTGATAACGATAACTCTTGATTAAATCGTCATCTAACGGATATAAATCCCAAATCCTACTTGTATCGTTTATCCTCTTTTAGCTGTTGTTGTTTTTGTTGCGCGTTCAATCGATTCGAACATAATATTACTAATTGTAATAATTCATAAAGTTATTATTTACAATTGAAAATTATATCCGGCCAAAAGTATTACGGTACAATTATGAACCGATTTCAGGCCGATTGTGAATTATGTTTTTTCTAACCAAATTTTGAATCCGAAAATAACAACAAGACTACACCGTTTTGGCGAACTACAATATTATTATACTTTGTAAGCATGACGTTTTTAAAATTGTACCAACTACCAAACACATTTTTTTGAGCTGGTTCGACGTCTTGGAACAAATGTGGATTAGCTCTCGAGCGATTTTTTTCTATTGTGAAACTTTTGTTGCTGAAAACGACAATGAAGTCTGAATTTGTCGTCAGACTTGCTAATGAGGTTTTTTTTTTTATATCGCTTGTTTTTTTAACTGAGAAGTTCTCGGAGAAGTCGGAAATTGTTTATCTCTGTTACTTTTTAGTCATTAAGCATGGAGGGAGGGGGTGGGTGAAATATAGTTAAAATAGATGAACAAAAACTTAGAAGTGATTTAGCTAGTCCAGCTCTTTAAAGTTCAATTAATAAATAAAAACAAAATTTACTGAAAAATAATTATTTATTACAATAAGCGTAAGTGATATGTTTAAGTGAACATAAATGAGGGGTCTCATAGAAGAAACCAGCCATTGATAATACTTCATATAATGAGACAATTCTCAAAAACTATACTTTATAATTTAATAAATAAAATAATACAAAAATTTCAAAAAAAATTTCATGTGCGACTAGTTTAAGTACCAATATCTTTAATTAACGATACCTAATTATTATGTTAAAAAAAAACGGGTAGGTATTCAAATCATTTAATTTAAATTAATTAGACTCATACAATTATTCCCACTCGTAATGTTTTTAATTAGGATTTTCAAACCAACAACCTAAACATAGACCACAATTAAATGTAATCATTTGTAATTAAAATATTTTAGTACATATTAATTATAGATTTATATATAGATTTAATTTATCCACAAACGAAGTTGTTATCAATTCTAATTTTTATACGTCATACAGTACATCCCATATGATCCGTGACATTAAAAATATTAAAAACTTTATTTAACACTTTATTTTGTCTTTGGTTCAGACATGCCTAGACAACATTTATCTATCAACAAAATAACTTTCTTTTATCTAAAATGATTTCTGTACTAAGTACAAAAGTGCAAGTCTTAACTGTTTATTTTAGTTATTTTACACTACCTTGAATTCGTCATAAAGTCTCTCAAGATGAACTTTCCTATATTTTTCAAATCACTAGATTTATACCTAGATAGAATCGTGTTATTTAAATATTTATTTGTACTTATAGGAAATTTCCTCATCATCACAAACCAGTAAAAATGAGTGGCAAACAAAAGAAAATGGGAGATTATGTGTCCTCGACAAAAGACAATTCGAAAAAACGTAATCGTGATAACGAAGGCGATGACTCTGCGGCCAAAAAATTGAAATCGAGTCAAGTCGATTTGGATAGTTTAAATTTCAAATGTGACAAGAAATCTTTGAGCAACAAAGTTTGGAATACAAAAATCGTATCATGGAATGTTGCCGGATTGAGAGCGTGGCTTAAGGTATAAAAATTTTATATTATATATCTAGAAAAAAAATGCATCCTCTAAATGCTTAGCTTAATTTTTTTAACCTTAAAATTCAAACTCGAGTTACTTCATTCAAAATGTGCCAACTGTTGCCTTTTTATTTAGAAAACATTACTACCTGCCTATTGTTTATTTTTATTTTTAGAAAGATGTATTGGGTTATCTAAATAAAGAAAACCCAGACATTTTGTGCTTACAAGAAACGAAATGTACGGAAAAACAAATGCCCGAAGATGCAAAACTACCGGGATACAAATTTTATCTCAACACTGGTAAATAATGTTTAGTATTTTTATATTGTGCAGAATACTTTGTTTTATTTTAAACCTTTAAAAAAATAAACTTTTCAGTCACGTAAATTATGTTTACAATTTTCTTCAATCTCGTATCAACATTATTTTTCCTAATATACCGTTTAGTAGTTTTAGGTAAGTTGTTTGCGTTTGTTTTTTTAAGTTGTTGACAAAATTGACCAATAACGAGTATAATTTTCCATACTACGATTCTTTATAGATTCAGTAATCTTTTTTTACATTTAAGTGTAAATATAATTGCTAGCTTCAATTATCTAAATAATACAAGGTACAGTAAATCAGTCTATATTTCAATGTCCATAATATATGTTTCTTTTGCCATTACGAAAAACAGTATGTTTCATTTGAATTTTTCACAAAAAGTAATACGTTTGACTTTGTACGGGTTATGTTTAGGTGAAATAGTAATAGTTGTCGCAAGAAAAAATAAAATTTCTGTTGGAAAAAAACCAAAACATATTCCTTTACAAAACAGTCAGCTTAATTGTCTTTCATTAATTATGTGTTTATTTGTTTACAGCCAGTAAAGCTGGATACTCTGGAGTGGCTTTGTACTCAAAAAAGAAACCCCTAAATGTACGCATGGGCAAGGAAATCAAAGAACTGAATGACGACGAAGGCCGTGTTATAGAAGCCGAATACGATGACTTTATTCTAGTGGCCACTTGTAATTTAAATAAAACATTTTGTGTAATGGAATAATTTTTTACTAAAATTAAAACACCTCATACGGCGTATAGATATTCCAAACTCCGGACAAGGGTTGAAAACATTGCCGAAACGAATGAAATGGGACGAAGAATTTAGAAACTATTTGAAAGGATTGGACGCAAAAAAACCAGTCATACTGACAGGAGATTTAAATGTCGCGCACAAAGAAATAGGTAAATTATTATTCAATTTTGTGTGTTATTAAATTGTGCTTGATATTATTTTTAATTATTGTGTAGATCTTAAAAATCCTTCCACAAACACTAAGACTGCCGGATTCACCCAAGAAGAAAGAGATAACATGTCGTTATTGCTCAAGCAAGGATTTGTGGACACGTTTAGACAGTTATATCCCGATCTGGAAGGGGCGTACACATTTTGGACCTACTTTAGTAACGCCCGAGCTAGAAATTGTGGATGGTGCGTTACATTAACTTGCATATTCTATTTAATGAGATAATGATTTAAAAAAAAAAGTTAGCACAGTGAGGCAGAACATACTTTGTAGTTGACCAACTTTAAAGTCTTTGTGAATAATTATAACGGAAAGTGTTAAAACTCCCAATTTAATGTCAAACTATTGAAAAACTTTTCAAAATATGATAGAAAATAAAATGTTATTTAAAATTATTAATCTACAAATTTGTTAAATAATTTTAATATTTTTTTAAATATATAAATATATATAATTTTTATATTTTAATAATTTGTTTAGCTTGAACACGTATTTATATCAGTTTTTTTTTTCAGGAGAATTGATTACTTTATTGTGTCCGATAGGCTTAAGGAAAGCATTTGCGATAACGTCATAAGACATGAAGTTTTGGGCAGTGATCATTGTCCTATTGTGCTGTATGTTAGCGTATAATAAATAAAACGTAGCTAAGTCGAGCTGTATTATTTCCGTAGAATGAATTTTTAATTATTCTCTATCATTTTTTTAAATTTTTTTCTTAATTATATATTATTTTTACATAACCGAATCTGGAGTACAAATAATAAAACGTTGGACGTATAATAGACATGAAAATGTTTTCTGAATTGTTTATTTTGTACCCAATGTTTTTGTTACTAAAATAGTATTTACGTTTTGTATTGTAAGTTACTATTAACGACTTTTTGATTTTTCAATATAAAACCGGTATATTTATTTCACTTATATTTAGATTGTTAAAATTAAGAATTACATTTATGTACACTAACAGAGTTCCTTAGAAATCATATTAATAATTACTGTATTTTTTTATTGTAATATTACAAAAATATTTTCTCAAGAAAACGGATAAACCTGTTATTTGCAACAAAGCTTAAAAAAAACTAAACAATGCAGTTTCTTTTTTTTTAACATCAAATCTCTATAAAAAGTTTTAATTTCTTGTAACCCACATTTCAATAATAATGAACTATTTATCAGTGATTGTCGGCTACCAGCCTAAAGACTATCAATCGGGTAAGGTAATATATTTTTTAAAATTTGTTATTTACACTTTGTAAGTACAACTATTAATCGTAAGTTTGACCGTGTTAAAAATTGTATTTATTATTATTCAGACAAAAAAACTGTTTAAATAATCCCCAACTCTGCTGCAAATAGAAATAACTTAATTTTACTCTCTAATATTTTCAACTATCTTAATAGTAGCCCTAGAATTTACTGTACTGTAAAGTTTCTTAAAACAAACTCTTTGACTAAGTTAATCACGTGTTGCTTTTTTAGAAGTTGAGTTTTGATGAAATTCATGGTGTATACTTAAAAAATGTATAGAATCATAATTTTATATTGTTGTTATAACGCTTTGATTAAACAGAATAAAATTGGTAAACAGCTTAACTCACACACATTACCTAGTATAGCCTCGTCTAAACCTATGAACTGCAATAACGTTGGCTAATGTTAGCTGTGTGTCGGTTAAAACACCTGTTTAAATAATTTGTTTTTGTACATTTAGTGAAAAATTATTAACTTTAGAATCATACTAAAATTTAATACATCAAATAATCGATAATATACCTACTAAAATGGTGTGTGCAGTGTAATAACAAATTCTATATATATACTTTATTTACTTTATGATGTGAAGTGTATGATGTACGGTAAGTGGTGTTATAACTTCAATGATAATTTATAAAAATGAAATTTAATATAATGCGAAATCGGACAAATTAATTTTCACTCATATTTGGAATAATACAAAAACTGGCTTTTTCAGAATATAAAACAAATTATATTTTCTTAATTTTCCTAACTAGGAAAGTGCATTTTTTACGTACTACACACAATTTACTACTTAACATAATATTGATAAATTACAGCAAAACTTGTTAGTAAAGTTATCAAATGGTTAATTAATTTTAATAAATAATCGCTTTTCCACCTAAAATATCACCAAAAAAAAAATATACAAATTATTATTAATAAATTAGTTTAACTGATGACACTTATAACGAGAACAATTTGGAAATAAAATTTAAAACTACTTAACTCGAAAAACTATGAAAACTGACTCCTGTTAAAAAAAAAAAACTTATTTTATTATTATGTAGACTTGTTACATGAAAGATTCAGTTCAACGGTTAAACAAAATTAATAAATTGATCACTACAACTGGCAAATGGTTATAATATTATTATATTTGTATAAAAAAAAAACCTAATAGTCTGTCGATTTACGAGACGACTTCCTTCAAAAACACAGTGTAAATTATTTACAATGTACAAAGATATTTCAAAGTTTGAATATTTTAAAGTGTATTTCATTATTCATAAATACTATTAAAAAAAATGTGGGGGGCCTGAAAACACTTGTACTGACTTGTAAGTAATATTGCCCTTGGCGAAACTTCCCCTGTAGTATAATATTTTTGTTAGGCTTAGAACTGGTAAAATTATTCCAAAAAAAAAAAAAACAATAACAACATGAATAGTTAGTATTAAAGGTTTCCCTTTGAAGGTTGCCGCCTCTTTTAAAAACTGTCATCAACCTCGGTATAGGCCTGTCAACAGACGAAGTTCGTTATCAATGCATTTATCTCGTTATTGACCTTGATGTTTACATTTTGATTTTGACATATTATTGTTACCTATAACGTGCATACAATATTACCTAAGTAGGTAGGTACACGTTATGTTTAGTGTAAACAACCAGTATAATATACAAAATAAAATCACACATATATGTTCTGATGAAATTGTCGAAAAAAAAAATCAAATAATATATACGGTGACGTGTATACTGTATATAATATAATAAGTAGGTCCGGTAATAATATACAGTTTTAAGAAGTCAATTTTTGAATAGAAAAATTAAATTACAAAACTACACCTAGGTATGGCCTAACTCTCTATAGGACAATGGAGATAAAATAGTTTTCAAAAATCCTCTAAACCTAACTAGGTAGAAGTACTAAAATATTATAACGCTCCTTAACACTCTATAGAATAATATGCCATTTAACATGATAAAAATATATATTATCACAAGTGTCTGAAGTAACGAAAAACAAAAATTTCGTTTTACAATCCGGTCTTTGTTAATTTAAACCTAACCCAACCGTAAGATTGAATAAATTATTTGTTAAAAAAAAATTCAATACTTACAACATTTTAGGTAAAATGGTACCTATATATATATTCAGACATCCTTAAAAAATAATAATAATTTATAAACGATTATGAAAATAAAATCCATAATAATAAATAACAAATATTGCTGTGAATAATCAAGTAATAAATATTAGGTATTTTAAAAAGGATAATATTTTTTTTCGCTTTGTCTAGATAACAAATTATTCGAATAATGTCCAACTCTGAGTGTATATCTAGTTTAACGTACCTATAATTTATTTCTTTTGGTATTGTTAAGCCAAACTAGTAAGAACGGCCATTAACACTGTTATGCCTAACCTTGCTCTCATATATTAATATAAGTATTAATTTGTTTTAATAACTATTATTCGGCAGTTTGACAGGCAAGTTTGAATAAATGGGCAAAATCGTTTGGCAATATTGTCACCTGACACCACCTACGGACTTAGAGCATTGCTTATGATAAATTGCAGCCTGTACATAGGTGCGATAACTAGAAGGTGTGCTGAATGTTTATGGTTTACAGGTATGTAATTAATTATATGTTCGACATCATTTTGGTTTTGAAGGCGACGGATTTTAATTTGAAAATATTTTCGGCGGTCTAAAAAAATATAATCCGAGTGGTGTAATTGCAAATAAATAGGGTAAATTCAAATTATATTTTTTAAATAAAGTAATCATTGACAATTTTTCAATTTAAGATATACTGCATGGTTAAATAAAATGCGAACTTTGTTGGTTCTTCTTATAAAGAAATTTGCATTTACATTTGACCGTTTAACTTTTACAATAATTACTTCACTTGACCTTATGTTAATATCACGACAAATCTGATATCCACGATCGAACCGAAATTTTACTTCCGACTTTTAAACAAAAGTGGACGTTATTCGATAAAAAAAAAAAATTAAACTAATCAAATATAGGTAATTATTAAAATGTATTCAAATAATATTGTTTGAAAATTATCGAATAAAATGTTATCTTTTTATTTTAACTAAGACGTTTTATGATTTTTTTTTTTTTATTTTTGTTTGTCTGCTTATTTGTTATTTAAAGAAATTTTTCCCAACTCTGTCTTCTATGAAGAAACTAGGCTATGCATGGAGATTTTTAGATAGCAATAAAGCACTTTCAAGCAAACTTCTTATAATATATTAAGCTGTAATTGCATGTACTCCATTTTGAATTGACATCAAAACGTTTGACAGTGTTGAAATGACTTTCAGTTGCATTAACTGGCTTGACCTCACATTGCTAACTTCTTACTCTGTTATCATCAACATTACTAGGTATTGTATTGCCTTTAAATAACCTATTGCCGTTTGCAACCACTTTAACAGAACACACATATCATACGGTAAACACAGTGCAGTAATTCGAAAAATAATATAGCTCTATGAAATACAGTTTTAAAAATTATTCAAACGTACAAGACAAGCTGAAAATACCACAAACTTTTTTTTTACAACTTTGTAGGCGATTTAATAATACTAAACGTGCTTGAGAAAATCTGAAGCCAGATTTGGATTCAGCCGAAAAATACTTATACTTGGGTTCGTGTTGCCCAAGAAAAAAATGTATTTTACAGTGTTATCTTCGAAAGTAATAAAACCTTAATCTTTTCTTACTTAATTCTTCTAACTGTATACCTACTATTGATATACTATATTATAAATTTAATCTAACATAATAAATGGTAAATATGTATACGTTTTATTTAGGCTTAAATTTAAGATCGGTTAAAAGTCGGTCACTTTCTGTAAATATTTTGATTGTTCAAAGAATCTGCAAAATGCTATTTGTAGAAAAATAATTGTACGCAATAAATATATTAAGGATTCAACTTTGAAAGTCTTGCCGTTTGCTGGATTTGTGTTTATATATATTATATACATACCTACATTTCTTATTACTCTGTTATTACATAAATGGCAATAACATTATTATTTAGTAAGCATTCCCGTCGAGCATACATATATATATATTATAAAATAAGCGAGTGGTTTATGTTATGTTGTGTATTTTGGCTCAACTCCAAACAGATTGGTTGAAAACCGGATTATTTCAGTAATCGCCTAGTGACCACTCGAAGGGTTCAAGCATTTGTTGATATACTTTATAGCTTGTTCTTATTATATAAGCATGTTCTTAGCTGAATACGCGGATAATTAAACTAAAACCAATTATATGATATGATATTATTCCTGAAATTTACAAAGAAAAGCTCATTGTGAAATTGTGAATTTTATTTGGATGACAGTTAAAAACTCCACACTGCTTGAACACTATTCCACGGACAGAGCAGGAATAAAACAACGAATTAAAAATCGTTTAAAAAGTGTTATTAATTTAAGATTAATATTAATTAAAATTGTGTAAAATTTATATACTTAAATATAAACTGTAAAATTATAAATTATTTAGTAGAATAATTTAACTATTTGTATACTATTTGGAGAGAATATTTACACAGTATATGATAATACTTTTTAGTTTGTACTAAAATTAAATTGTTTGATTAGTTAAAGAAATAAATTAAACTCGAACACCCAAAGGGTATATATAAGTGTACCTAATTGAAAAAAAAAACAAATTGGCACAATCTGTTATGTAATTTTCATATTCTTTTACAAACAGTCCTCCAATTATCAGTGTTAGCTGTCCATTGAAGTAACTGATTGTCAATTGCAATGAAATATAATTATTTATTGCATAACAGATTATGGACCTTAATTGCACCTATTTTCTTTGGCTTATGCGGGGATTTTATTTAAATTAAAACAATACTGTTTTAATAGAGTTGAAAAGGTTAAACAGCTCACAGCTTTATAAAAAAACTTTGTACTAATTACTAACCTTTAAAAAAATGTTTTAAAAAAGGATTTTATAAATAACATAAAATATATAATTTCCTCAAGTTCAAGTTTATCGGATTTTAGTTTTTGCTTGCCTAATGATATTATACATCATAAATCACAGGCCAATCATAATTTTTTTACTTTTAATTCATTTTACTTTTTACTTCATAAGATCTACTTTTATTTCAGAGTATTTAAATATAACCATTACTAGAACAACTATTCGTTCCATGTGGCATAGTATAGTTCCATAGCACTTTAATATTTATTAAAAAAAAAAAAAAACTACTGATCACTGTTGGTATTTGAAACTTTCATTCAAAATCGGTCGGCCTACGTAGTTTGGTTCCAAAGTAGTTTCAAATGGTCCAATACAAATCACATAAATATTAAAACATATACCAGTTAACAACAATAAAAAAACAAAAATTGTACTTACTCTTTTAAATTTCGAGAAAAATGTACCTAATAGTGTTTACTGTGTTTTTTTACTTGAGTTTACGACACCGGCATAAGAAAATATAGTTTTTTTTTTAGTATTTGAAAATAAAAAGATTAAAACTAAAATTTTTTTAGTTGAACTTATTGAGTTGTGTGACAAATTAATATACAAATTTGATACTGATAATATTGATATGAAACTTTGTGTTTACATTTTTCAATGGCAAGCATACTTGGACAAACCTGTTAATGAAAAGCAGTTACCACATTATATTTTTTAAAATAATTTTTCTCTATTACGACTTAATCGTAACTCGCCTTGTTACTTTTAGGCTCAACGTATTTATTGTATTACATATACAAAAAGACAATTTTGTACACTCGTCACTAGTCACTTAGTTACACTCGTCTGTGGACTACAATACTTATATATTAATTTTGCATAAACTCAAACAAAAGTCAAAATTAAAAGAAAAATCTTGTTTTTTTTTTCGACTTATATTGCAAGGTTTTTTTCTTTGGAGATTATTTTTCTCGTGTGGCTCGCGCTTAATAGGTTGAATTTTCGGTGCAGTGTGCACCATAATAATATAATATATTATAGGTTTTAATAGTAGGTAACATGCTATGGTGGACGAGGTAGTGTCTCTTTTAATAATTATTAGAATTTTCGAATGATTTTTTAAATAAATAAACAAAACGTTTCAAAAACAGTTTAAAAACCGTTTTTATTTCCGTTGGCCTCGGAAGACCGTCGTTAATTATGTAAATAATAATAAATGTTATTTACACGCGACCCGAATGACATAATGTATATAGGTACAACCTACCTTAATTATTATTTTTATTTAATGATTCACTCGGTTGACGGTAGATCGAGTCAAATTGAACAGAATAATTATTATTATTGAAATATTATGGTATACCTATAATAATGGTGCGATTAGGTCGGATGGACGCAGTGGCTTATGCAAAGGAGGGAGGGGGGGGCAATTATTGGCGGAGATTTGGAGGGGGGCTTGGGAAAACAAATAAATCTCAAAACTTAAAATTGGTGCTTTTCGAAGTACCTCCATTTATTTTTAAGTGAGAGGTTTGTTGAAATAAAAATAAACGTAGCGCTAATTTTAAGTTTTAAGGGTTTCTGATGTTTATGTTCTCCTTTTCTATACACAATTATTGATCCATCAGTTTTATAAATAGTTCAAATTTGCAGCTTTTTATTATACTGATAAGTGTTGTGCTAAAAAAAAAATCCGAGAACGAAAATGAGTTAATATCCCTTAACCGGGTTAGCTTATTTGCTAGACATTCATCGTACAGTAAATGTTATGTACAGTAATAGGTATAATCGGTTGATGATGAAAAAATATGATTTTTTAATACAACATAATTAATTAACATATCATAATATATATAATAGTACATAATATATTAACATATAATTGACATGATTAACATAATTAATGTTTGTTGTTTTTAAATTTTACATTTAAGTATAATACATTATTATTTAAACCGATATAGATATTCAGTGTATTAAAATACATTTCTTATCTAACTATTGTATACATTTTTTATATGCTCATATGCATACACACACACACACACATATATATGCCATCGCCATTCGCTCCCGAGCCTGTTGGCCAATAATTGACGGTGAACGCTCCAAAAGTTTCCCACTATATAATATTATAACTTGTAGGTAGCAGTTTGTACGAATAATGTTATTATTATTATTATTATTATACACGGTATGATAATATTTTACACGTCTTGTACTAGCTACCGGCTATAAGGTCACCACCATGCCATGCGTGCAGTCGTTACAGTAAAGACGGATCTTGTCAATTTCTCCGGCGAACACATTGTGCTTGTGCCCGCGCGAGCGACCACACCGTCACCGCTGCACGCTCTACACCATCAGTTGAACTGTCGCCGTCGGACATGCCGAGCTGAGAGTCTCCGGCAACCGCAATCCAACATACCTATTTGCCGTTTCGCTCTCTACCAGTGAGTTGATAATACATTTTTATTATTTTTTCTTTAACGTTAAGTCTCTCATTTTGATTGACCCGAGAAGCAAAGGACCACTAATGTAAAAAATATAAAAGCGTAAAAGTAAAAGTAAAAAAAAAAAAAATGTAATAATATACCTAACTTCCATGGTTAAGCGCACACTTGTTACAAGTCCAAAATACACTTGTTGATATCAATTATAGATAGAAAATTGAATGCGCTTCATTTCCGTATAAAAGTTCTTTAAATCTCAAATTTATATTTGTTGTGATATTTATATAATATTTACAATGAAAATTCGCTCTCTTGAATATTGTCACTTATAACTAGCGTGCCCTAAGCCATCAATTTATAATAATATATAAGTCGCGTTATAGGATTTGTTTCGCCCGTTGGCAGGACTAGAGGGCAACTAGTAAAGTTTAAATCAAGTGAAATTAAATTAATAATTTAAGTGTACGATTAGTTAGTCAGTACTAGTTAATAAACATTATTAAAAAACGTTTAATAAAAAAAGTTGGCTGAATTTTGTACCTAACGATGATCGAACCAATAACCATAACTTGGGTATGGTTAGATTCAATAACAGATTTTATAATTGAGGTGACCAAAATAACTACTAGATAACTGATAATATTAGAGTTTAAGGGTTTAAAAAAAATTGTACAATTTTGAATTTGTATTTTAATATTGGCCTAGGTGTCTATTAGGTATTTATAATATCCCGCCAATTTATAATAACATTCATAATAATATTATTTTCAGAATAAAACGTAGGAACGGGGAAATTAAAAATGTATACATATTATTATGTAGTTGTGATTACTTATTATCATTATTAAGTATCATATTTAAAACTTGGTACCATTTTTCTTTCAAGTATTGGTTTTGTGTTGAAAAAATTGGTAAACGTACTTTCAAATTTCAAGAATGGATACAAAAAATGAATCTTAAAAAAATGTTTTATTTTATAATGAGGGGATGGTGGTCAAGGGAAAAATTGTCCACACTTTATAGTGTAATAATTGATTATATTTCCATAAAAAAGATAAACGTATAATTAATTAATCAAAATTTAAATTTAAATTTTTCTTCAGGATTAGGTCTTTATGGCCAGATAAGCTAAAACTAAATACTGATATTTATTGGACAGTTATTATACTTAGCAATATAGCCTAGTTAATTTTTGCTATTTTCCAATTTTTTTTTCCATTGTATTCACCCCCAATTTTCTCATCTGTAAAAATGTAGAAGAAAATTAATATTATAATAAATTATATATAAATTTAATATTAAATGTAGGTACTCGCATAATTCACAATAATAATTTTTGCATAAAAAAATTAATTAATTTCACTGTTCATTAAATAATTTTACTGTGATCATCACTGTTGTGTAGCACTTGATTAAACTACAATGGTGTGGAATGGATTAAAAAAAAGCTTAATGTCTTAGAACTTTAATTGGCTCCAAATGAGACATATAAAAAATATTCTGCTAATTTCAAAAAGATAGCGACCCTATTTAAAAAAAAAAGATCTATACTACAAAGGCCAGTTGTCCAATTTGTCTCTGTAAAGAACCACTATGTGACATTAAGTATTTAATGAATGTTTATGTAATCAGCATGAGTTAGTCAAATATTAATTATCACATAAACTAAACAAGAGATTGTAATATTTATTGACTAATTTTTAGTTAACGAATTCGAAATGTTTATTTACTCTCTTCCTAGTGCTTGAGCAATTATGCGTTCTTGGTCCAATTCCTTTGCAATTATGTGAACATTTTAAATTACTTTATTATAAATTTTTTTTAAACTTTAATTGGGCTCTCCACTCTTTGAAATTGCGTACTTAACATCATATATGCATACTTAATTGCATCACTTAACATTATTATTCTTGCAACTCTCCAAATTCTAATGCTTTCAACCGAGTATATCCTTAAGAAATTGACATGAAGAGTAATTTGTTCATCATAAAAGGTATACAATAAATTATTTTATTTTTAATTGGCATAGCAAATACAGGTCAAATTTCAAAAGGTAAATTAAAATCAAAAGTATATATGAGTACTAAGTTAAACATAAGACGTTTAAAAATGTCCCAAAACGATTTATGAACGCGTTAATTAATTTTTGCATTTGATTAACGTGGGAAATTTTAATTTTTTATTTTAAAAGTTCTAATTTTAAATCCAATTTAAAATTTTGTCAATTTAAGATAAGATATTGTGTAGCTGAAATTTGATACTTAAAAATTATTCTCTTCATATTTCAATGATAAAATTTGTTTTCATTGAGTTACTGTCTAAAAAATTTGAATTTAAATTGGCTGATAGACTTGGCGTGTCAGAAACTCAACCAAAATCGATAAATGAGGTACCATTTTAAATATTAAGTTTTCCCCTTCTCGACAGAATCATCAACTCGCAAATGCACATTGTATTATTCGTTTTAAACAACACATTGTCTTTTAAAAAATTAAAGCTAAAAATTAAAAAATTGGCATGCGCACAGATGATTGAATAATATTGTTCGCTGTCGACCGCATGCAAACGTCGTTTGATAGGCAGCGGCATCGGGTGCTTTATTGTCGTTTAATGTATGATAATATCGTTTCAATGATCTTCTTGAACGGTGTTCCGGTCACAATACATCTCAAAATAAAACTTAAGTGCGCTCAAGGCCGTACGAATTAATACGGACAGTCCGGAGATGTCACCTGATGAACGTTGATGGAAATTTCAATGGTGTCGAATGTGTAGCAAGGTCTGTTTAAGTGCGTTTTATCCGTACGTCGTTTTTGTCGTATTGTGCCCCTTTGATGAATGATGGTCGCTATTCTTCTTCCGCCGAAACTATACATAGCTATATCCATATTTGTCCAGTGTCCACAGTATAAACGACCATCTATTGTTGGAAGAATTTTTTTTTTTATAAGAAAAAAAAAATACTTTTATACGGAAACCTTGGAAAAACTTTTGAAATTTGTCAATTAAAATATATTCTGCGACGGTCGAAATAATAATTATAATTATTATTAAGGTTTCTTTTTTTTTTTTTTATATATGCTCTTTGTATTTCAATCAAAATAATCTTACGCGCGCCAGACGATTCGTTGTTATAAGTCTTCGAAAATAATATACTTGTCGGAAACCTGCTAAACAACACATACAGCCCATTGGAAAATATTCAAGCAATTCGATATTTTATACACGTTAGTTTTTCATATAAATAAGATAATTCTACTATACATTATACAAAAAAAAAAAATATCATTTACATAACAGGATAATGTCTTGACAACATTTTGTAAATATGTTTTAGAAATATTAAATTTCTGAACAAAAACTATTTTTTTTAGCTTTGATGAGATAATTAAGAAGGTATTGTATGTATTTACAATAATGTGTTTTTATTTATTTATTTTTTTGTGTCTATACTGTAGTATAATTCATGATATCTTTTAAGCCACTGAACCGATGTCTTCGCGTATCAGCTCTTAAGATCAGAAATCGTACCTGTAAGGTACTTTAATAGACTAAAAATTTAAAAAGTTCATCCCTTTCCCTTTAAAATCGAGAAACCCCCCAGAAAATGTACATTTTTTTCAACTTAAAATTACTTAAAAATCTTTTTTCGAAATGTTCCAATTAGTTCCAAATTTGTATAGAATATTCTTAAACCATAGTACTACCACCGACAAACGTTGACAACCTGAACAATAATCGTACAACCCTTTCTCCTAGAAGGGGTGGAATTTTTTCTTTCTTTCGCTTTTTCATGTAAAGTTCTAGGGATTTATTTATGAAAATTAGACCAAAGGTAGTTCTAAAATGGGGCTGTAGCATAAACAATTTCCTCGAAAATCTGTAGTGAAAAACATTTTTTTATCAAGGAAAACCCAAAAAGTAGGGGAAAATTAAACTTTGACCGTGGTTAGTTTTTAGGTTGCTATGTGTGGTTTATACATACTACCTACAGATTAGCATCGGAGGGTTTATTTAAAAGTGATTTTATCACTTCCAGTTATAATAATTTCTATAGACCTCACAGGTTCACAGCTCTCCATTCCCACTATGCCCCGACCTCACTGTATTAGCTTTTTTATATTGTGAAAAAAATGTTTTTCCTGTAGTGGAATTATGACGTGTTAGCTGACGTGTTTCAAATATTTACTATGTGAATTTTATTTTTAAAAAAATCATTTAAAAAGTGACCTTTATTAAAATAGCAATAAGTTATGATTTAATTGCAATAATAATTTACTATTTTTGTACCGTGGATATTGCACAACACCAAACTTCAATTTTGGTGTGACACCACGCTGTACATACAAAATCAATATTATTATTTTGAAACAATAATTATTATTTTCTGCAGTGAATTCATAATAGGTCGGTGTACAGTAATATATTTTTCACCTGAAATATATTATACAAAGTAAAATTACATGATTTTTTTTAGTACATGAACGGTATCTTGATATATCAACGGATTTGAAGTACCTATGACGCAGACAATATGAGTGAACAATAATAAATTTGATTCTTCTATAAAATTTCTTAACGATATTAACAAAACGGCAGGTCATACCCACTAGGCATTAGACAGGTATTATAATATGTATTTTATAAGGTGTAAAAAAAAGTGCAAGTGAATGCTACAACAAGACTATTCAAAGTATTGGCACGTACCATTGTCTTATGCTGTAGATAGCGTACTCTTACTTTTCTAACAATGCAATAATGGATTGATACATCGATACTCACGGCTGAAAAGCTCTTTGTGGTCTTCAGAAACAACAAAGTCTAGTCCTCGTACGTAGTGCCTATATAGCTCTACAAAAATTATATTCTTAAAGTGTAAACAAATGAGAAAAAAAATAATTTAGCAAAAATATACAAAATTTTAGCTTCTTCTAATAGTTGTATGTCACTTACTAGTTTTAAATAGAAATATATGATATAAAATAATTATGTGCTTATTTATTAGGTCTCAGAAAGTACAAAAAATATCGTACGAACAATTATTTACTAATTGTCATTTATTTTTTTTCATCTTAGTTATCAGTTGGTACTATTATTTAGATCTAATGAGGATTTGAGAGAGTGTATTTTGTTTTTTGTCTGATTGTGTATACACTATGACTTAACAATTATGTTGAAACTTGAACTATTTATGATTTCCCGAAAATCAGTCGGATGAATCTGACATTTCTTTGGGCCACTCGGTGGAGTCTATGCTGGTGGAATAGGTGATGTACGTTTCTAAGTATAAAACCCTTGACCCTAGACTTACCAGATCGACACTTTCATGGCGCTGGCTAGAGTATATTGATGCACAATATTAATGACTTGCCTTTTTTCTTGTGGCTTAGTTGTGGAATCTTGGCCAAGATCGTTTGTCTTTCGTCTTTTGGTCGAATCCATCAATAACGTTCACTCATAGTTGTGAGAACCTGAAGTCCAAATGTTTGTAAAATTGATAGTTAAAATCCAATAAGATCGTGCCCAACTGTGTTAATGTGTTGTTTTTTTTTTTTTGTTTCTGCCACTACGATAATCGATTAATCACTTAATCGATTTCTTCATTTGTAAAGCAAACCATGAGCCGAATGTATTTTCTATGACAAATAGTTGAAAAAGTTCACACCTTCCTCTAATGTTGTGGAATTGACGAAAGTAAATGTATTTTATACTTGGGCGAGAATCGTTTTCACCAAACATTCTTTTCCAAAATAGTTTTGTAAACACGGCATTAAGGTCAGTTTTGGGAGTACGACCTTAATAAGCCAAGGTCTTTGGACTTGTATGTATAACGCGTACGTAGGTATATTATTATTATAATACAATAAAAATAAATAAATGCTTTATAACACTATCCCACAAAATTGCACTCTACTGTTTTGCCGAGTATGATTTTATCACTTATAAAACAAACCAGACGAGCATCGGTCAGCCTCGACCCCGAAAATATAATACGTTGAAAAAGTCATATTAATTCTTACCACTTCGAAACCACCATGCTAATTTTAATAATATATATCAAATAAAATAATATGTTTAACATCTAGCTCAAAAAAAAAACTATAAATGTGTATTGGATAAAAACTGTACGCTAAAATTAGTATAAGCATTGAGTCAATGGTGTATAAGATACATAAATGTTCATTGTAGTTTATTAAAGAATTCTCTAGGAATATCATAGTTATTAAAGTCCAGAGATATTCGAAATTGTATTGGTGCAAATAAACCTTTTGAAAAGGTTTGGTAACCTAACGAATAATGAAATCAGTTCAAATGATAAGATGTCCCGTTTACCATGAAAATATATAATGATTTGATCATATCCTAATAAACATATTTGTTTATCAAACAATAACAATTATAATGTAATAAGTCATAACTAATTTCTAAGCAAATGTGAACTTGTTCTAAAGAATGAAGCTGTATATAGTATTCCATTTTTCCAGAGTGATAAGTAAAGCCCAGATGATCGTGCATGTTCTTTCCGAATGGTCCAATAAATAGTTAGGTACTAAAAAATTGAAAAAACACTCTTGAGAAATCAAAATTGTATTTAGATTTTAGAATATTTTAGGTTTCTTAATTTTTTAACATATTATTCAATATTTACAGAACATTATACAATTTTTGAAATTGTAAAAAGGAACATCGCTATTAAATTTCGGAGATAACAAAATACACTTTAGAGATAACACTTAATAACAAAATCACTCCTGCTTCGTATTAACACTGAAAAAAATTTATACATAATATATAATTCTCCCATACGATTATACGAATTCTTTTAGACTGTCCGTTTTCAATTTTGGAATTTGTTCTAATGTCATATACTATTAGTGGATTCTATATACTACCATATTGCACATATTCAACATTGTGAAATTTGATTTTAAAATGTAAAATTATAGCGATGAACATTTATAAACAACAAATATATATTTTTAAAAAGATTAAATTTAGCATACCCAAACAATTAAGTATTAATTTCAAATCTAAAGCGAACAACACATAACCATCACGCAACACAGCGCTGAAGATGGAAGATGAAAGGCTTAAATATAAGTGTAACTGTAAACCATGTAGTTATTTCAAAAATATCGTTATTTTATTTTTTTTAAATTCCTTTTTTTTAAACATTTTACGATGACATACCGAACCGAAATGAAGCTTAAATACTAAAACAAGACATTTGAGTAGTGTGACCCAAATAAATATATTATTAATTTGATAATCGAATGCAATAATTTACAGTCTTTCAAGTTTTAACAAAATCCGGACCACAGGTCTCTTAATAGAACCACACTAACACTTAAATCATTTTTCATCTAAAATATCTATCCTTGAACACTATACAAAAATTAACAAATTTCAAGTCCAAAATCGAGAGCAAAACAATTAAAATGTACATATTTTTCAGTTTTCAAGATTGCACTTTATAAGTTAAAAAAATTGTTTACACACTACAAATCTTTTTTAAAAATATAGGTACCCTTTCCCTAAGAAATAGGGTAATAATTTTCCCTCACTTGTTTGGTGTAATTATCTGATTGATGGTCTGAAAATTAGGTCAGTGCGAAAATATAACGTACCTACTTAGGAAAAATAAAATATAATATAAAATATCACAATTATAAAAACTCCCAATATTATGTTATTATATAGTGGCTTTTAGAATTGTTAATTTTGATTTGCCATCTACTGTGATAGTCTGCAATTCACATTTAAATGTTTTCTTGAAAGCACTACATAAGTTTATTCACTGTGTACTTATAAATGTTTAGTAATGTTGAAAGAACTTTTATTTATAACAATTATGTACAATATTTCAAGTCGTTTAAAGTTACATAATGAAATATGCTTTATCGAAAAATTATTTCAATGAGTTAATTACAGATAAGAGTTACCTATTGAAGCTAAACCGTTTAATGAATACACAAGAATACATAGTGTAGATACAATAAACTAAACACAGAGCCAGTCTCCCCGCATTATACAGAGTAAGTAAAAAAAAGGGAGCACTTCAAATTGGAAAACTAGTACTTGTTATAACAAGTTAGGAAGTTACCCTACGCTGCATAAATATTTTTGTAATTTATTTTATCACATTTCACTGTAGGATACCTACTACAAATAGAATAGGTAGGGTTAAGCTACCTAGGTATGATATTTTTTAATCATTTTTACTTTGTCTCTTCGCTGTACAAACGGATTGAATGGGAATTAAGAATTTTGAAGAGAACTTTATTTTTTTCCAGTGACAGACGACAAAGAAAAGCAAGCCAAAGCTGTTGAAGCACAGGAGGCGGCCGCAAACAAAGAGGTCGACCCCGTACAACGGGCCTTAGGCGATTTTGGTTGGTGGCAGTTTTGGATCGCTTTCTCGTTGTCCTTGCTCAAGTTCCCCATAGCTTGGCATCAGCTAGCCATTATATTTTTGGCGGCCAAAACGCCATTCAAATGCGAGGACGGCTTCGTCCACGCCAACAACACCATCGGCGACAGGTGTAGTACCCGCGACCCTTTGACGCATCAGATAGTGCCGTGCCAACGATTCGTCTACGATAGGTCCGTGTTCCAGGAGACCATAAACACCGAGGTAACCTGACCCGGAGAACACTATCTTATCTTTTTACCGAACTTGAATCTTGTTTTTTTTTTTTTTTACAGTGGAATTTAGTGTGCGGTAGATACCAATTGTCCAACGTCGCCCAATCGGTATTCATGCTGGGCGTGTTAATCGGCAATGTCTTATTCGGTGTGTTCGCTGACAAGTAAGTTAAAGCAGTTTATATACACATGGTTATCATTAACCGTAGCTGTAGCCTACAGAGAGAAGCCCTGAGAAACTATTGCTTTGGTCCTCCGATTGGTATTTTGGGTAGTTAACGAGTAACAAATGTCAAACGTATAAAGCTTGAAATTGTTTTTACCGAATTCGAGCAACTCGACAATGTCTTTTTTATTAATTTCAAATCAATAATAAGCTACTACAATTAAAAATAACAAAAAAGGAATACCAGATACCTACCATAATATAGTGGGGAAGAAACATATTGAGTTTCGCAGATGTTCGGAAATTAATATTATAACTGAAAGTGATAAAACCACTTTCAAAAGAACACACTTCAATGCGAACCTGTTAATGGTGGAAAAATAAAAATTCGATAAAACATTGAAAATGTCAAACATGTGCTTAAAATTGTAATTTTTTAGTATTAGAGTGGATAAAATTAGGGTTGATCGCCTGTCTAAATAAATAACTTGTTGTCTATTGATTCATTCACTCAGTAGTAACCTGGAAATTTAATACGAGTATCACCCCCACTTTTTTGGGGGGAGGGTTTCCTTAAAAACAAAAACAAAAGCAATTTCCTCCTGTTCAAGGAAAACATGTGAATCATATGAAGTTTTCCAACCACATAAGATCAACTAAACACTTTACAAGATTCAAATGTTTCTTCTTGTTCAAGAACGAGAAAATAGAAAATTAACTAACGCTAATCGTGTACACCCTATTACTAAAAATACAATTTCTAGCACAGTAATGCCGTTACAATGATTTTTAGTATTCGCACTATCTATAGGTTCGCATCGAAGCGTTTACTTTTTGCTCTGTCATTTTGGCCTTTTGCAGAGTGCTTTCAGAAGTTTTCAATGTTTTGTGCTCGCTATTCTTACCGATTTCCTTAGAATCCTTTGGAATAATTATTATTTGGAATAATTTATGTTTGTCAATGAATGCGAACGCATTAGTTTACAATTTTCCGGACTATTGTGAACACATCAGATTTTCAAAAGGAATGTGCCAAACACGTGTGAATTTCCTCACGGTGACAACGTGTAGCTAATTGTATATTTAAATGTATTTGTTTTGTGATTATGTGCTCGTTGAATTTTGCTGGTCCTGTTTATAGGTACGGCAGAAAGGTACCGATGATTTTCTCCATTGTCTTGTTGCTGGTCGCCGGCGTTGGCACGTCGTTAGCTCCTTGGTACGAGTTGTTCCTTCCGCTCAGATTCGCCACCGCAATGGCCATCGGAGGACTGATGATTACCAGCTTCGTACTGAGTAAGTGTCATTGCGACCACTGTAGGTATAAGTACAGGCTATAGCTGTTATTAGGACACAATAATGACGGGTTTAGTTAGCTTGGGCACATTACAACACAACAGCTCTATTACACCGACGTAGGTGGGTAGGTACAGCTAGTTTGTGTGTATATTTTTCGTTTATAGTGCAGTTGTACAGTGTATGCTACACGCGAACCAATTACACGGCGTTTTATTTAGTTTTTTTACACGGGCTATAAACTGCGGTACAGTGTTTATAATAATAATAATAATAATTGTATTTAAATACACCCGTGTATTAATATTATGTCGTATTATACGGTCTGTTTTGCTTCGACACCGCTCGATTTGAATGTATGGAGCAACCTTGGAAAAAAATAAAACAATAATATTATTAAATTTGCTCGTGTAATTGACCGTGAACATCGTGTGCAAGGAAGGAAGGAAGGATGTTATAAACCGCATGATAACATGTTTTTAGACTTTGGGACTTTTCTAGTCGAAAATTGTTTTTGTTCATATTAGGTATGTATAAATATCTTGCCGTGGTTACCTATGTGGTCGTCGGTTTCCATCGAATGCGAATAAATATTGTTTATTTAGAATTGTTCAAAACACTATGTTTTGTAAAAAACAACAATCATGACCACTCGGTGTCGGTGGATTGTTTTACACCATAATATTAGCTAGTGCTATTCAATCAATATCCATTATGTGTTGCGTTTGTCTTCTAGTGACATTATCAGTCACGTACGGTCTCGTCAATCAAACCTCTTACAGGAGAGTCACGACCGTCCAAAACAACCATGAACCTTAAAAATCAATTCAGTTTTGTCATCGTTTACGTCCAAGGAATTCCATAGCGTTCCTTAGTTATTGTTAATGATTATAATCTGTAGTGCAGGTTAAAGTCCAGCCACAATAAAAATGATAATACGTACAAGCTTCCTTCTGGGTTACAACGCTTCCTATTTTGTATTATACAGGTGTATGTTTTAATGAAAATTGAAACTTGCTGCAACTGATATGCAATTTTATAATAGTACCTATCTATACCAAGCTTAACACTCGTGTAATACGTTTTAATATTAAAATGTTATTAAAAGTTGTTGTTAAAGTATTAAAAGTACTTGTTACAACGTGTGTATCCAGTATTATAAATGACAATTGGTGGGTGAGGTACTATGTAATTCTCATGCAAGACAACATTGGTTTGTGCCTTTAGTCAAGAAAAGTTCACAGGCATTTGCAGTTTACACTATACGTCTTTAGTTCGGTTTTCAATATCAATCCATATAGTAAAATATTTGATGTAGGGGTCTACACCAGCCAATGATTCGTTTATGACTAGATAGAGGAAAGATCCTACTCAAAATCGGGAAAGGATTATTCCCGAAAGCATATATTATACCGTGTTCCACGAGGAAGTAAACGAAATGGTACGTCTAAAACGATATTTACTTTATATTTCAGCTATGGAAGTTTTGGGTGGCAAATGGCGGACGATAGTGAGCACCTTACATCACATTCCGTTCAATTTAGGACACACGAGCCTGGGCCTCATAGCGTACTTCATCAGGGACTGGAGGCAGTTCCAGTTAGCCATAACGTTGCCGGCTCTGTTTTTCTTCTCGTATTGGTGGTCAGTGAACAAAACTAAATCAGTGGCACAACCAGTGGAGACGTTATGGAATTATCGGTTCTCCCGGAATTCAACTATATTACTAGTATTTTGACGGTCTTAAAACAGTCTTCTTGAACGTAATATCTGGTTGCGTCACTGAAACTTGGTGGAATGCAGGAAGAAACACTTCCGGTAGAGTCACGTGGTAACTTGTGTTTGCTAATGTTGTAGGGTGGTTCCGGAAAGTCCACGGTGGCTATTGGCGATGGGCAGGAAAAAGGAAGCGTGCAAAATACTGACCGCCGGCGCTGAACACAACAAGCGGAAATTGGACAGCGATTTCGAGAAGTCGATGAACGTGCCGGCCGAGAAATCCAACGACAACAAAGCCAACGTGTTCGACTTGTTCAGGACTCCCAACCTGAGGAAAAAAACGCTGGCCGTGTTCTTCAACTGGACGGTGTGCGGCTTGTGTTTCTACGGTCTGGCGCAGTACATGGGCGAAATAGGCGGCAACATATTCGTCAACGTGGCGTCGTCGGGCCTGATCGAGCTGCCCGGCGCGTTTTTGTGCATTTACCTGATGGAGCATTTCGGCCGCAGAAACACCCTGCTGTCGGCCAACCTGATCACGGCCATGGCGTGCATACTCATCACTTTCTTGCCGCAGAGTGAGTGCTCAAACCGGAACGCCTAAACATGCATAGCCTTAAATTTACCTAACGCTCTTTATTTCTGCCTCCTAATGATCGTCTAGACTCCGACGTAGAACACATCAAGTTTATACTGGCGTCGTTGGGCATAGTCGGATCGTCAATAGCTTTCCCGACAATATACCTTTTCAGCGGCGAGTTGTTCCCGACAGTGGTGCGCAACGTCGGTGTCGGGACGGCGTCCATGTGTGCCCGAATAGGCTCCGTCATCGCACCCTTCGTCTCTTCGCTGGCAAGACTTATAATTAATTAAACGTTTTTACTAGGGACGAGCACTTTCCCTAGGGATTTTTTTTTCAACACGGATAACATCCATTGGATGTGTTTTATAGGGCTGGGGAATTAGGCGTCACCGGTTTGAAATTTTACCGACAGTGATGAGGAACAGCTGATAAAAGATTAGTGACAGAGGCTAGGCAAGGAGATTGTATAAATATGTATATGGAGGAGAGGAAAGGAACACCAGCCGGTGGCGAGGATGGCCCAAAAATATACCTATGATTCGTTGTTTTTCCGTGGAGTGGAGAAAATTTCAATTATTTTCCCGAATAAGGATAGGTAAGAAATATGCGAGGAAAGTGCCCGTCCCTTACTTTGACTATTCCGGATTCCTAATCGGAAATCCTGAACGGGTGCACTACTGCTTCAGTATTTATAGACAGTACTGCGTCTTTATACCGGCATATGGTATGTCTGAGATGATAACGGAATTCTGTACCGAATTGCCATTATCTAGCTATTGCACCAGCTCGGTAACGGGACAACGTTTATTGTCATTATTCGTGTACAAGAACAGAGTCAGTAAATTAAGAAGAATTATTGTAGCCAGTACTATGGTCCGAGTCAAGTATGGTGGTAACCGTTATTGGCGCAGTACTGCACCTGTTGTCAGTGTTGGCGTAAAGCAAATATTTCTGTTTGAGTTCATAAGTACTCTATTATTGTTAACTTCGTGCTTGTAAGTAAAGCCAATACAATTTGGACGTTATCGTTTTACAGGGTATATTCAACGTATACTTACCGCCGTTGGTTTTCGGTACGTTCCCTTTGATTGGCGCCGTTTTGTGTTTGTTGTTACCCGAGACCCAAGGAAGTCAATTGCCGGTAACCATCGAAGACGGAGAAAATTTTGGCCTCAAAAAGTACGTTGCACAATACGCCATTTGCTAAATCGAACAAGGTGGATTTTTAACAAAAGCCATTTTTAACATTTTGTTTAAAAACCACAAAATGATTTTAAAAAATCCCCACCCTTTCTCCCGGATTCAAGTCGAATTTGTATTCAAGTTGGTAACGAAGGGTTTGTGGTTGATAAAAAACAGACTTATTAAATAATACCAAATGGAGAGATATAAGTAGGTCTTTTTTTTTTTGAAGTGTACAAAAAAACAGCAATAATAACGATGATGTACATGACAAGTAGTTTAACTCGATGGTTCTTTTAGGCTCAAGACACGGTATAATATTATGTACAATGATAGATACAATACATATAGCTTTTGTTTCAGAAGTCAACAACCGCCAAAAGCAGCAAATGGTACGTCCAATACCGGATTTGTAGCCGACGAACAGCTGTAATACGTTCCCATCATGTGCAACATGTCCATGTATTACATTATTATTATTATTATTATTTTATAGGCTCCCTGTATTATTAGTAATAAATTGAAAAATATGTATAAATTACTTTAAGATAATACGGTGAAGTATACATTATTTAAATGATAAGCGGTAAGACGAAGATATATTTTTCCATCTGTGATCATTTAACTTTAGGGGAAAAACAAAAGAAAGAAATACAACCGAAAACAGTTTTGTATCACAGCTAAAGACATCCGAATGAGATGTAATAATAATATGTATACCTACTTTATAGTTTTCTAATCGGTTGATAGTTGTGCCCGTTGAAGGATTTTAGGGGACTTAAGATTGTCCAAAATTTAGCTGTCTGGTTGACAAAGCTTTTTTTTTTACATTTTTCCTTTTCTCCAATTTTTAGCATACCTATAATTATATTTTACAAAATAGTAAAACATTCGAGTCACGTTAAAAAATGCGCACAAAGTTCAAATGGTGTCTAATCGAAATTCCCAAAACAGTTTTAGGAATTTCGATTAGATTTTAGTAAAAATGTTTACATAATCATAAGTTTTTGATTAAAAAATGTTAACAGGTATCAATATAATGACAATTCATTATATTGACTTGGCTTACTAACAAATAACGATCCGTCTTAGGATTGCATTTCTTTCATTGTCTTTATTTTAACAAAACCGGCTTCGTCAGCGCTGGTTAGAGAGGGCTTTACCCTTTTGATTTGGTTTTTTTTTGTTTTTTTACCTCACACCATTAAATAATAGTATTGTATTATAAATTAAAATAAAACACTTTATTAATATTTTTATTACTATTCTAATATTATACATTTTACAACACCTTTTTGCCCTCGTGAATGTATTGTTTGCCCCGACTTATGACAGGTTAAGTTTTATTTTATACAAACAAACTTTTTAAAATATGACCTTCATTATGATAGCCTATAGGTATGAATTATTATTTTGTACGTTCATTTTTAAATCTTTACCGATTTTCGGTAAAATCCACCATGTAAGTATATGAAACCTATTTGGTATTTCTAGTATATTATATTGTTCAACAGTATCTAGTTGTTATTTATTAAAATAATTATAAATTGTATTTTATTAAAAACAATTTGAATAAAAGATAAAATAAAAATAGGTACGTTTGTTTGAGAGTACCTACATCAACAGTTAACAACACCAAGATAACATAGTCCTTCTAAAACTATGTATGTATATATATATATATATAAATCATTTAAATAACATTTAAAATTGATAATTAATAAAAAAAAATATTCTCCGAGTACCTACAAGCTTTGCTTTTTGGAAAAGTATAATAGTCTTAGCGAAAATGTATTCTATATTATTACTGTAACCGTAAAAATGGTAAACGGGTTCACCCTTTATGACTATGAACATGGTAAATAATCGACAACAATAGTATTATAGTTCTACTAAATAATATACACTACAAGAAATTGATTAGATAGAAAAGTACAAACCAGCAATCACGGAGCAATAATTATTGTTGGCGATATTACATCAGCTGTAGGCTCTTGAAAGGGAAAGTAATTATAAAATTAAAAGAGAGAGTATCTATTTATATTGTATTAAAACATTATCGTAGTTCACTCTGGAAATGCAAATGGAAAAAAAAATAAAGAAAAATTATTAAACACAAACGCGTTGACGCGATATGGGTGTGGTTATATAGTAGGTATTCTAATTTCTAGTTGCACAATAAGTCTACTTAATGTATTATATTATATTGTTAACGCTTAACGTATCAACTTGTTAAAACGGCGGAAAATATCGCGTTTGAATATTTGAATAACCAATGTGTACGTTATGCGCTTTGTATGTTCCAGCAAAAACAACAATAGAATAGTTTACTCGGTTAGGTTCCATTATCTTTGTCTATATTAACCTACCTTGGTTTTAGCTTCAATGCAAAGCTAAGAACAGGCACCTATTGTGATTTGTTTTTACTAGTTGTGTCCAGCTTTTTTTTTCTGTGCATTAAAACAGTGATGCAAAAAGGAGCCACTTAAAATTTAAACCAACCTACAAAATCAGGAACTAAATTTAAAACGATTAAATTGTTTTTTTTTTTGTGGATATTTTGGAGGAGATACCTCTTTCCCTGGTCTGTATTCCACTAGTCACACACAGCATAATTTAACATTATGTTCTCAATTACTGATCTTGGTAACAACTTTTTGTCACTAGTTAGTCTACAACAACAAATGTAAAGTACTAAGTGCTTTGGAACCTTTATTTTTTTTTTTTTATCAAAATATAAACTATGCGTTCTAGAGTTATAGCTGAAAATGTAAAAATAAGTACTTTGCCAAATACGATAATAATTAAAATATTAAATGTGCGACACACTCAAAAATACATTTAAAGAAACAAAAATGCATACATATATTATTAGAGTGGTCGTTAAAACTGGGTTGAGGACATTTTAGACGGTACCATTAGACAATGTATATCAATCGTAGAAAGATGATGTTAGATAAATAAAAATGATTGTGTGAAAAAAAGCGGACCGACAAATTTTGTTTATAAGGATCGCTATAATCTAATCGTTAAAGCTATACTACATTAGTTATATTTTCGTTTTATTGCAGTTTTTAATGCAATGGAGCTATTATGAATATAACTTTATCAAGTATATAATATTGCTTGTAGATGTAATATAATAATGTAGGTTGTATAATATGCATTTTTATTTGAGACATCACAGCGTTCTCGTTATTTCAACAGTTATTACTCCTCTCAGCATTAATAGAGCTATATCAGCAGTTGTTTTTGATAAATTGTAGAGTTAATCAATCAGGTGGAGGAATAGATGGAAATAGTTTAAAAAAATGTTAAAAGTTAAATGCTTTTAAAAAAATACATCTATTATTAGCTATTTTAAGTATACAACTTTATTATAGTTTTTTAGCGTATTATTTATAAATTACTTTATACAAAGTTATAACATTATGCTATTAACTCTTTTTTTCACCCGATAGAATAGCATGAGTTTTAGACAAAATAAAGGGCATTAATTTTGTTCATTTACAAAAATTGTATAATATATATTACTAATTTATTATTATAATTATTATAATAGATCTCAACAATTTAACATCTTCTATGTAAAGACAATATAACATTATAAAGCTATATAAAATAAAAAATTAATAAGTTATATCATATTTTGGCAAACAATGAATATTGGAAACCACATCAATTTTTTTTCAACGCTTGAACTTAATCAATCCTTAACAAACTTAATCCTAATTTTGTCAACAATAGCGTAAGCAGTAAAATAAAACTGAACAAGTACAAATTGAATGTGGAAATCAGAGATTCAAAATAATACTTTTGAGCTTACAAATACAGATGTTTTTTGTTTAAAACGAGAGCTCCTCTGGATATTCTCCAGTGAGACAAGCCGTGCAATGGCCGATTTCTTTTGAATTTTTATTCGGCATCTTATCTATTACCGCCGCCCTAAGACCTTCAACCGATAAATACGCCAGACTATCAGCACCTGTAAAATATATATTAGCTATTAATAAGATAATTTCTAAACAAAGAACATATTTATTGATAGTAATAAATGTATTTTGTTATGTACTCACCTATATGTTTTGCCAACTGATCATTGGTCATTCGATTTGCGATTAGTTCATCTCTGGTCGGTATATTAATGCCCATGTTGCAGGTAAATTTTAATGGAGGTGATGCAACGCGGATATGTACTTCTGTGGCTCCGGCATCTCTTAACAGTTTTATGATTGGCCCCATAGTATTTCCCCTGACGATAGAATCGTCGATAAGAATCATTCTTTTGCCAGCCACATTTTCAGCAATAGCCCCAAATTTTTTCGCGACTCCCAACTTCCTTAGACGAGCACTCGGTTGTATGAACGTTCGTCCTATGTATCGATTTTTGTATAATACTTCCACAAACGGAATATTAGTCTGAAAAATTTGTTTGGATATAATAGAATATAACTACACAAAATTGGTATATATATTGGAAAACAAATTTTACTTCAGTTGAAAAACCGTGAGCAGCAGCAGTTCCAGATTCTGGGACGGAGCTCACAATATCGGCTTCGACTAAACTCTCTCTAGCTAACATTATTCCGCATCGTAAACGTACGGAATAAACCATTTGTCCTAAAGGGTAAAATATTTCAGTTAGACATGATAAAAGACTTAAAATTCAGTAATACTAAAATAATTATGTTGTTTTCAAATTTTATCACTTTAAAACAGGGAATCAAAACTGGTCGAAATTTTTTGGGTTTCTGGACTAAAAATGGTTATTTTATCAAGATACTGGGTTTTTGGACCAGATTTCTAACCCGTTTAGATTCCCTGCTATAAAATATAAAGGTAACTTGTGAAATGACATAAATAAACATTTTATTATGTCATATCCTTTATTGTCTTCACAATACCCGAGTGTCATGCCAATAGTACGATTGCTTTATTGTAATAACGAAGAAGAATATTCTCTTAACACATAATACATACCTTCATATATACTGTCGGGTCTTGCAAAATACACGTACTCGAAAATACAAAACGCTTGAGGTCTGTTGTGAGGTCTGCCCATTATGGATATCGTTTGAAATCCGTCCCTAGTTAGTTCGACAATTTCTCCAGGATACACGTCTCTTATGTACCGAGCACCGATTGATAAAAAGCCACAAGACTCCGACGACACGACCCAGCCTTCCTCTATAAGTAATACAGATTTCATAAGTACTGTTAATTATCAAAGAATATTTTTAATTTTTTTTTAAAATACATCTGAGGGCGGAAAAAATAATTACCTTTATCGGTGTCAGTCAATGACATCATTCTACCAATACAAAGCGGCCTATTGCCGTACGGGTCTCTTACACCGAAAATTCTATCTTTCTCCATTATGACGAGGGAATACGACAATTTGGTAAGTTCCATAAAATGTCTGATACGAGCCGGCCAGTCTGGCCCATCGATTTCTATGTCGGGTGGATTCAAACAAAGCGCTTGTGTAATCAATTCACTGTCAGAATGAGTGGATAAACCCACACCTCTGGCCAACACCTGAATTATATTGAATGATTTTTGTAGTACATAACACAATTTGTTTTCCAAGATAATAAAATAAAATAAACTCACCATACGTCTCAACCTCCCAGCGTTAAATAGTTCCCCATTGTGAGCCACGGCTAAGGCACCATGAGCAGAATGCACAACAAATGGCTGACAATTTACTTCTTCGGAACCAGCGCTTGTAGAATATCGGGTATGTCCAATACCGAGGTTACCTGTGCAATTTATAATACATCAAAGTTAGTTTTGATCAAGTAGATTTTTTTTTATTGTGATTTAAAAGAAGTACTTTTAAATCACAATAAAAAAAAAAAAATAGAAACCTTTTAAATTTTTAACAGCGTCATCAGAAAAAAGATTGGTAACCAAGCCCATGCCTTTTTTCACTTTAAACTGAGTATGGTTGTCTCCTTCACTCATAGCAATACCAGCACTTTCTTGTCCCCTAGAATAAGTATTACAGATAAAAGAACAAGACTTTAAGAAATTCATTCCTTAAAAATAAAAATAGTACAGTAGATTCGACAAAATGTCACACTTTTCCAAAAATTAAAGAAAAAAAATTGTTTGCTATCCAAACTCATTGATTGAAATTACAAAACTTAGGTTTGATATGTGATTAATACCAAATAAAATAAAAAGTACCGATGTTGTAATGCTAGTAGTCCGAGACAAATAACCTGAGAGACATCTGTGTTGGTTGGCCACGGCCCAGAAGCCACACATCCGAATACTCCGCACTCATGCCGTAACTGCCTGTCGTATTCTTCAACAGACATACTAGACTGGAAACAAAAAAATAATCAGTTATTTATCGTTATAGGAGTAAAACGAAACATGTGTAATTAATCAATGAAATATTTTTAATAATGTAATGTGCAAAATTATTTTTTAAAACACGAATAAATAAATTATTGACAAAAAATACCTTTAAGTATATTCAACGTATAACAGAATAACCAAAAAGAAGACAGAAATGAAGATGTGAAATATGGGAATTATTGGACAGTTTTTATTTTTTTAACGAATACATAGGTAACTACCGGTGATCTGCACCGGCAGATGGTTTACAGTATAATATTATAGCACATATTGTATTGTGTTAAGGTGTTATACACGTTTTGTATTAATGACCTTTGCAGATTATACATACAACAATACATTGTAATATTAAACGAGACCATTTTCACATGACCATGAACCAATATTGAGTTTATCGATACAGTGAATATGACGTCCAGCAAAAAGCCTTATCTTCACATAATAATGTGATGTAAACTTTTTTTTATGAATAGGTATGCAAACAGACGAAAATATCTATTAATTACGGTTTATAATTACCACTTTCTCTATCGGCAACGGTTATAAATTGATTAAGACACGTCAACAATAATATATCTAAAAATATATATATATATATAAATATATGGTATATTATATATATATAATATATATATATATAAATATATATATGTACGTTTGTGATAATTATTAAATTAAACGATGATTCACATTATTAACCGTTTATCTGGATTTTTAAATGGCTACAATCTACATTACCAGAAGAAGTTAGGTAGGTACTAAAGTCCAAAAAAGTCTGATAAATATTTTCTGCAGACTGAAATGCTGAACAGTGAGCACGTTTTTTTTTTTGTCTCTTTCAGTAAATTGCCGGCAATTGCCAAATATTATCTGTTCCATAATTGATTTCGATTGCAATGAAACGATTTGAGGTTAATTCTTTATCTTAGATTTATCTTTAACGCGAATAATTGGCGGGAGAAAATTTAGCGGTGCCATTCGATATTGTGCCGGTGTTCAACTTTTGAGTTAGCTAATATATTACAGCAGTTTGGTTCTACATTGAATGCCCAACAGTGTGTTCACAGCGTAAATATTTTTGAAAGTCTGATCATTTGTGATATTTGTCACGTTGTTGTTCATATAAAACTACAATTCAGTTGATATAATATTTCTTCAACAAGTTTTAAATAAAATTTATTTCAAAAACAAAAGGAAAACACACACTATAATGGCTCAGTCATACGGTAATTTAAATTAACGTTACTCGAAACAGATTTTATAACTGTTTGTTTTCCACGTGATTAATAATAATTATAATAACTGTCCTCTGCCTTACACAGGACTAAATTTGGGCGATGCGATCATTGAAGGAAAAACGAAAATAGTTTACGAAATACTCAACACCGATAACGTGTTGATGGTGAGCAAAGACAGAATAACTGCGTGGAACGGAGTTAAGGGTGACGATATGCAAGGCAAAGCAGCTATATCGACGGAAACAACGACGGCTATTTTTGAAATTTTAAACGATATAGGTATTGAATACTGTTGATGATTTTTGGTTTTGGTTTAGCCTCGATGCAACGAAACCGCAAATGGACCTGTTTAATCACTCGACGGATTTCTTCTTAAAAGTAGCCAATGAATTAAAAAGCCAAATGTTGATATACCTAGGTCACTGTTTGTGTTTTTTATCAATTAAAATTAAATATCATCAAACCTTTCCCTTATAATGCTAGACCATTTTATCTTTCACAAATTTAGACTTGGTTTGAAAATTAGATATGATAGTACTTAATTTTTTCAAAAAGGCAGTATTTGTTATATTATTATTAAAAAAAAATCTCCAAAAAAACTAATATCACCATTATATAATTAATTGGTTACGTTCTATTGATACGGAGTAAAACGTATTTGTGAAGTAATTCCCATTTAATAATTCCAGTCTTATTAATTCGTAAAAAATTGCAGTTTCCATGCTAAATTTCTGAAGAAAAAAAATTATTTTTACATTGTTTAGGTATACCTACGGCTTTTGTTTCCAAGAATATCGGCCACGATAACACTTTTATTAGCAAAAATTGCGATATGGTTCCCATTGAATGGGTAACGCGACGTATCGCTACTGGATCTTTTTTGAAACGTAACCCGGGCGTTGAAGAAGGTTATCGTTTCTCTCCTCCGTTGTTAGAAACATTCTTCAAAGTACATAATGATTTAAATAAATTAATATTTAACTCGCGATTCAACATAATATATTATGCTAATAATGACAGGATGATAAAAACGACGATCCCCAATGGTCCGAGCAACAATTGTTGTCAGCCAAGTTGAACATTGCCAATGTGCTAATAGGAAAAGCCGAGTATGAAATAATGAGAAAAACTACCATCTGCGTATTTGAAGTATTGGAAAAACTGTGGGCTGCCAAGAACGTTGCCCTAGTCGATATGAAAATCGAGTTTGGAATAAACTCTGAAGGTTGGTATTTAGATTCAACTCATTTGAGTATTTACATGTTTAACAATTTACCTATACAATTATTTTATTAATTATTAGTTGTAAAACAATTTAGGAAAAATATTAGTAGCTGATGTTATTGACAACGATTCATGGAGATTGTGGCCAAGCGGCGACAAAAGACTTATGGTCGATAAACAAGTTTACCGCAATTTAAGTACAGTAACTGCTGCCGACATGGAAACAATAAAAACAAATTTTAAATGGGTAGCCGATCAAGTTCAAAGTCTCGCTCAGTCTTGCAAAGGCTTGGTATGAAAAACATGTAACTAAATACTATCTGTTGACAATTAAAACTCATATAAATTAAACCATAACTTATAGGCGTAAAACGTAAATAAACAGAACATTAATTTGTTTTAGGTTGTTATTGTTATGGGATCGAGTAGTGATGAAAGTTATGGTAAGAAAATAGCTCAGTATACGACCAGTTTTGGTATTAATACCGAAATAAGAATAGGATCGGCTCATAAAAGTACACAATTCGTTTTGAGCATTATAGATCAATATGAAGGTAGATAAAAAGTTTAAAGTTAGTATAAAATAATTGCACGATTACAAGTTTGTTGTTGTTATTATTTAGGTTTAAACGTTCCAGTCGTCATAATAGCCGTAGCCGGACGCAGTAACGGGCTAGGCCCAGTTATTGCGGGATACACCAGTTTGCCCGTTATAAACTGTCCACCTTTAAATTCATCCAACGTTAATCAAGATATTTGGTCTTCGCTGAACGTACCTTCTGGTAATTTGTTGTCAATTTAAATACATACTGTATACCTACTTGTAGTGTCATTTTACTATTATACACACATGTTTAGGGTTGGGCTGTGTGACGGTGCGAGAAGAACTAGGAGCTGCGTTAGCTGCATCGCGCATTATAGGGCTAAACGATCCTTTGGTGTGGTGCAAGCTTAAAGCTCTACAACTAGAAAAATATGCTGATTTGATATTAAATGATAAAGAAATTTCAGGTACATTTGTGTTACAATAATATTGTATGGCAAAAAAAATTTATCTCATTATTCTTCAAACCGCTGTTTAATTGTCGTTAATTTTTGTCGTTTTAATTTTTGTACCTTTAGATAGTTAGAATAATTCGGTCAAAAATAATAAGTTTAAGTTGAATAATTTATTTATATTATTTTTAATATTTATAAATATAAAGTTTGAATAAACGATAACTATTTAACCACTAGACCGATTTCTCAATGTAGTTATATATTCTTGGCCAAAATTTATATTTATGATAATATCCTGGTAAAGTTTTATTATTTTTTAACAGGTTATTATAAACAGTTAAACTTTGTATAATATTTTGTAACGTATATTTAATGAATAAAAAATCAATAACCATTAATAATATATATACATTATTAAAACAGTTTCTATTTGAAAATATTGGGAATGACAATGTTTGTTCAATTAGTTAATAATAGAAGTGATACAGTGTAGTTAAGACTTACAGATATGTTGTAGAAATACGTTTTTACTCTTGTCTTAGCTACTCGTAGACGGTTCGGTAGGAATTTCTATTTTCGTCATTTCCAAGCACTTGCAAGTGGAACCGATGTATTTTAACTGAACACCACATCTGTTGTCGTACAACGGGTCGATAATTTGTTTCTCTTTGAGTTGTTCAAAAAACAAAGCCGTGCCATGTACGCATTTCCATTCCTTGAAATGATAAATCTAAAGTGAGAAAAAAATTGAAAATTTATACATTAAGTTCTATTGGTAATCAGTAAAGCGCTAGTTTTTTATCATTTTTAACTGTAATACTATGTAATTTTGTAACACTCTTTGAATATAAACAAAATTATAAGTAAATATGTTTGCAGTTATTAAAAAAGTTGTTTTTACTTAAGCCTGAGCAAGTAATGCTAAAGGGTTATTTTGGTTTGCATAGGCTGCTGCTGCTAAATGCCTTGCAAGATAAAGCAGGAACAGATGAAGCTTGACTTTTAGCACAGCGTATCACCTGATGAAACTACTATGCCGCATTGTGGCCAAAAACTTCTATTATTATTAATATTTTAAGTATTAATTTTATAGCATAAATTTACTTTGTTTTGAACTTGTAGAACTGGAGACTCTGTATCTATTCCGACGACACGTACGTTACTGTTGATGTTTAACATGTTGAGCTCTTGGGGGTTGTCCATCGTGACTTGAATGTAGCTTTCTTCTACTATTTCTTCTGTATCAGACGAGTCTATGTCCATCGTTGATTCACTAGCTCACTTCAAGTTTTACGTATACACATAGATCCTTTTAGAAACTGTGTGTAAAAAACTAATAGATTATCAATAGTGATAAGACATAGCTCACGAGCAAGCAAACAGTTGTTGTTTAAAACTTGAAGAGCAAACAAATATTAAAAAGTTTTTGATTAACTGGTTTTGAATTTGAACATTTTGGTTTGTAAGCATGACGCAAGTTCTAAAATCCAAATACCTTCAAAGAATAAATTAAAGAACATGTCTGATAACTGATAAGGTTAATAGATAAAAAATATAGGTTGCCTACCTAATAAAAAACAAAGGGACAAAAATATAATTTATATTTTATAATATATCTGTCTTAAACAGACCCTAATTAATAATACATTTTTTTAATTTTATAATTTTGTATAATATTGTACATTACATGAAATATTCAGTATTAATTATGAAGTACACAATTTGGAACAAACCAGGGAATTTATTAACTAAAAATGGAAATAATAATGCAAATAAAACTGTTTATTATTTTTTATTAAAATAACAAAAATCAAATTATTTTTATTTTTTCACATCAAATATACAAATTATTTAGGTCTGTTCTATAGAAAAAAAAGAACTTTTAACTGTTCAAGAAATTTTATATCGTTCACAAGCTAGCTGCGGCAGCTTCTCTTTTCCAGTATGTGAAGAATTAATTTTGTTTCGGAAAAAAAATACATACACCATGAAGACAATTTGTAGATAATTGTAATTTTTTAAATTGCAAAATCACTAAGCATTGGTTCATAAATATACACTTTTTTTTACGGCTAGAACATAAAAACTAAATAGTTACATTTAATTTATATTAAAAAACTGTTTTATTCATATAAACATTTTGCAAAAAAAAAAAAATACAATACAATACTACAATTATCTAAATTTAATTAATTTGAAATGACAAAACTTCAATCGCACATTTCAAGCATAGATTGTACAGACATTGGTAAGAATTTTGTGCCGTCCTGACTGACGAACAGAACTCCGCGATCAATGTAAGCTTGTAGTCTGCCGCCACATCTGTAGACTTGTTTTGCTTCTCTGTAGCGACCCGGCATAGGCATCCATAAAATACCCTGTTCCTCGCACCGTTTTTGCACGAGTTCCTTGAAACCGTGTGGCATTTGTGACGCAGTTCGTACAGCTTCGGCTAGACCACCCTAAAAGTTGATAATTGTACCTCATTAGTTAGGTGACACAGAATTCATATGGGGTAGTTTCAAGAACTTACGTGAATCGTAGGGGGTGGTGGCGGTGCCGGCATCGAAGGTCCTCCGACCGCTCGGCTCATTATATCTAAAGCCGCATGGAACTGTCCCTTGATTGTTGGGTGTTCAACAATAGAAGCGGGCATTAACGATTTCCAGCCGGTATACCAGTTACTAATCTGTTCGTGGTTCGGGTTCATATTTATCCACATAGTAAGTGTCTTGAGCCATTTAGGGAAGAAATGCTGTTCGAGCAGTGACACCAAAGTGGGTAAAGGCAGTAAATCTACCCACGTGTTCACCCAATTCCAATTGTCTGTTCAACGAGACATAATTATTATTGCACTACTTTGTTAGGTTTGATTAAATTTAATTTGAATAAGGCATATTTGGTATCTTTTTTTTTTGTACCTAATTGTTGGTGATGTGGATTGATTACGAATGCTTGGAGGGCTGCTTGTAATTTTGGAACTATGTTGTTGATTAAGAACGCTTCCATATGACCTTGTTGGAATACGTTTACCCAAGGTTGGAGCATAAGTTTAGCTGAATTATCCGATGGATGCCAAGCGTTTAACGCTACACTTAATTTTTGTCTCAAAGTAGGATAAACAACGGTTTCAAAGTGTTTGCCTTTAACAACAAACAAAAAATATTAAAAAAAAAAAATTATAATTTAAAAAAAAAGTTTGGTTTATAAATATGCGATTAGGTGGTCCTTATTTTGGGTTAAGTGGAAATTTTAATGGGGTAAAGTTTGTTCAACATAGATAAAAAAAAATAGGCCAACAAAAATTTCAGATCTTAATTTTGATGTTAATACGTGTTCCACAAGTCACTTATTTAAAAACGAAAAATAAATTATTAGCTACATTGATGTTACTCAACTTATTTTCTGTAGGCATCTGGAATTAATACCAAAATTTAAGTATACTTGACTGCTTTTAGTATTCATTTTAGATTAAGTTAAATCAATTTGTTTCTTCTGTTATTTATTTTGGACAAAAAAATGTATTCTTTCCATAGCAAAATAACCTATTCATTCCTTAAATTATTCAGTTTTATTATTTCAACTTCTATTTTAATAATACTTTTATTAAAGTATGATTTTCATTTTTTTTTTTTTTCAAATTATTGATAGTTAAAATTGAATATTTTTTTTAATTTGTTCAAATAAAAACAGTTTTATTTACTATTTAAATTTTTTATTTAAATAAAATTCCCAGGCTTGTTCTACATGGCTGGCAGCACATGTTACCTCTATAAGCAAAATAAGGACCACACTGGTAATCAGTTACATCGGCTGCTCACTTAAATACGGCAGCCATGGATGAATCCATACATGAATTGGCACGAGGTCAGTTAAGGGATCCCACTGTTCTACTTCGGTTTGTATTTTGGGTAATATCATGCTCTCTAAAACTTGGATAACTATCCAACTGGGTATTACTTCAACTGACTGCTCGATAAGTCTCAGCATACAATTAAAGTCCCTACACTTCCATTGCCTGTGCATATTTAAAATATATGAGTACATGTCAAATTATATACTTGCATACTTTTAAGGTCAATATTCGATCAACTTACCCGCAAGCTTTTTGAACTTGAGGAACCCACGCTTGCCAAATCAGAGTTTGAAACTCATCACTTGACTGTGTTCCGACGGCACACGGTTCATCTAAAATTAACAGTTCTTTCCATTTGTTGAGTTCGTCAAAAGGCATTGTCGGATCTTGTAACGGATCCCAAGCGGACAGTTTTTCTTTTATTAATATTTGAGCAATAGACGAAGCTAAAACTGAACCCCCATTTAGACGATAATCAGGATAATAGTTTTCCTAAAATAATTTTTAACAAAATGTGGGTGATTAAATAGACACACATCAATTACTAAGTTGGAGCTGGTCAAAGCTGAACTAGTAGATTCCAAAGAGTTTATTAGGTTAAAGGTAAATATGTTTTAAAAACTCACTTTCATGTAAGTTAATTTTTTAATAGCCTCTTGACTATTTAATACATTGTTGTCTAAAGCCTCGGCAAGTTCCTGCATAATAATTAACATTTTCTCGAGCGACTGGATACATTTGGTTTTATCATGTATATTTTCTTCCAACTTTTTTGTTTCTCGTTCGATGACAATAAGCCGATCTTCACTGTTGCACAGTTCTTGATTGTTTGTTATGATATTCTAAAAAAAAACAATCAGATAATGTTCTAAACTATGCATTTATTATTTAATTCAAAATAGTGTTCCCATACTTGTTCTGCCATTTCGACTAGAAGATTGAGATTGTGTAACAATTCGGGCATATCGAAATTGGAAAATTTTTTATCTTTTCGTATTTCCCATTGGTCGGTTGGTTTTCTCACACCCGATATGGCGTGGTATCCTGAAAGCACTCTTTGTTCCGGTCCGGTCATGTCAATTACTTTCACTTTGCTCAGTTCACTAAAGTTATCACATCAAAAGTTCACATATTGACATTTCAAACCAATAGTTTATATCCACTTACTTGAATTCTCTTTTTCTCTGTCCTGGATGTTTACTTTCTTCGATAACTTCTTCAACTGTTTTGTAAATATACTGCGTTTTTTCTGCCTTGAGTTTTTTTCTCCATTTGGACACTGTGGCCTTTGGTTTATCGTCTTTGGACTTGTCTGACATTTGTTCACCATCTAGTTTCATCGGCCTGGATTTTGTTTCTGGCCCGTAAGCACCTGAAATTGAGGCGTATGCAATCAAGAGCTCATATTATACAATATTGTACTTACCGATTGCTCCTCTTCCTTTTCTTAAATTTGCTTCAATGGGAGCCGTGATTCCTTGAAGTTTTTTACCTAAACCGTGTCCTGGTTGATAACCCATCTTGAAAGTAAACAAAAATAAATTATTAATGAAAATAATTATCAATTGTTAAATTCAAACAAAAAATCATTTACCCCTAATAATAGTTTTGCGCCGATTCCTTTAGTGTGTTTTTCCCAGTCACCCAAACCTTTGTTCATAAGCGACGGGTTAACATTAGCACGTTTTTTTCGTAAACCGGCTAATTCTTGATCAATGTCAAAACTAAATGATGGTTTATCTTCTTCATCGCTGTACAACAATAAAAACGTGTATTTGTTAATAATAAAAAAATATTTATTTTTATTCTGCGCTTTAATGCATTTTTGGTACATTATTTTCGAATATATCACCAATTGGACTTGTTACAAAACAGTAACAAATGAACTTCTGCGATTGGTTATAAACATCGGCATAAGACTGAACTCGTCACGGATATATTCAAAAGTAATGCAGTAAAATATATTTTAATTATAATATTCAAACCTTGAAGATATATTAACGTTTAGGTTTTCAAATTCTTCTTTCTTTTCCTCGGTTTTTATTTCTTTTTTTTTTTTATCTTTACCGGATTGTTGAACACCTCCGGCCACAAAAGACACTGGTGCAGTATAGTTTTGTTTATATTTTTTATCTTTTCTTCCTCGGCCGCCAAAACCCGATGGCACATCGTCATTGTCATCGCGCTCTTCTTCGTCAGCCCAAATTCCTATAAACCAAATAATATTATTTAAAATTAGCTGTTTACCAAATTTGTCAATTACTTTAAATAAATATTAAGGTAAAGTCCAAAAAGTCTAGAAACTAATAACACTTTTGAACTTTTTTCGGGTGATGCTTTGGACTAATACAATTCTTGTAGGAGGTTTAGTATAAATGTTTTATTTAATAGAATGTATGAGACATAATTAAATGTGTAAGAGGTAGTTAGATAAAAGAATAGGTTGTGAAATTGATCAACTTTTAACTACTGTATTGACGACAGTAAACAAATGTAAAAAAAAATACAGAGAAGTGTCTTGAATTCAAATTAAGCAAACCTAATATTATAAAAAACGTTTTTATACTACCATAAATGGCTTGATTTTTAGTCAATCGTCTTTGAGGTCTGTTCATGTTAAATTCGTTGTCCAAGTCGAAATCGGTGATTTCGAATTTTTCCATTTCGTCATCGGACATCTTGATGGTTTGCGTCGACTGTCTAGTTAAATTCGAAAACACGATGTAGCGTAACACTTAGAAGACTTTCAATTAATTTGTAATAATAATAGTATTAAGTAAGTACTGGATTGAGATTTGATTTAAATAGTTTATTTTTTCATCTTTCGGTTACTTTACTGATCCCTCACGTCTCACCGTCCTCGGTAGTTTCACAAATTTTGTTATCAATTCCGGTCACTCTTGATAACACTTGTCATTAAAACGATAGTGATAACAACAACAACAATAACAAGCAAAACCGAGATCGATAAGTCTATAATAGTAAAACATATAGGTATGTCGGCCACGGGTGTTGTCAAATTGGCAAAAATATGGCCGCCGGTATTGTCCCGTAAAAATTACACGGCCGCCCGGCAGCCATTTTGCGGTCATCACGATTTATCGGCATACCTGTATTTTTTCTGGTAGCTCGATTTCACTTTACCTGAAACCTAATGTTCTTCGTAATCGTGTTATTTACTGACACGATAATTGATAAAATTTACTGACGTGCGCTTGAAAATGTTGATGTTAACAATTAAATTTTAATATATATTTTGCTATTTTTGTTGTGCGTTTTATGAGGTCGTGTAATGCTAATGTTTAAATAATATATTATTTTGTTGTCCGAGTTTTTGGTCGAAACCATATTTCGAAGTAAGTACAGCTCAGTTTTAAACTGTTGCAGCAAAATTACGATATTTCCATATTTTTAATTCAGTTTTATGTCATTGCTAATTTCTGTGTTCAGATCATGAGTTTAACAACAGCAGCTGCTGCTGCTAAAATAAAGAGCATTACGGCTGTAGCGGTCAGCGTCGGCGTAACATCTGGCGTGATCGTGCACGCCTTTCGTCAAAAAAAGCAATTTTATCCATCCGTTGTATACATATGCAAATCCAATCCGAGCATGGCGGTACGCATTCAGCTTAAAATATATTTAGTATGCTATATTGACATTAATTACGTGACTTTTGGTTTTTAGGTAATATACGTGCAAGCATTGGTAATGGTCTATTTGTTAGGCAAATTAGCTGGCAAGTTATTTTTTGGTACATTACGTGCAGCAGAAACTGAAGTAAAAATAATTATCTACTATCTTGACAACTTAATACGACTCAATGATAATAATTAAAATATTTTATGATTTAAATGTGACCTATTCGTAGGTTTTTTTTTCAAGTCGTATTATGTTATATTGGATATTCTACATTCGTAGAACATCATATAAATAAATGTTATAAATATGTTTGATTGTATATATGCAGCGGTTAATCGAAAAAGCTTGGTACGCCATCACAGAAACCTGTCTAGCGTTTACGATATTCAAAGACGATTTGAGCCCAAAATTTGTGGCGTTGTTTACTTTGCTGCTCTTCTTGAAATGTTTTCATTGGCTTGCCGAAGATCGAGTAGATTACGTAAGTGTACAATAATTAATGGAGTATCTATTTTATACTATTGTCTTATGTTCTGGTTTTTCACAGATGGAACGCACTCCCGTTATATCATACCTGTTTCATATCCGCATTTGGTGTAAGTAATCATAAAAATATTTGTAAAAAAAAAAATATATTTTTTATTGTTATTAATGTTGTTTTTATATTATAGTCTTGCTATCACTTTTGACAATAGCTGATATATATTTTGTACATGACGCGTACACTACAACTATTACTAAAGGACCATCCGTACAGTTAGTTTTCGGCTTTGAGTATGCATTACTTATTACTTTAGCCATGAATGCTGCAGTCAAATATATTTTGCACGCATTAGATGTGCACAGTGATACGTTTTGGGAAAACAAAGCTGTGCTCTTATTGTACTTGGAATTTTTCATTGGCAAGTATCTTTTTGTCTTGATTTTTATAACCCGAGGCTTTGATCCGAAATTATTTTATTCAGACTTAAGACAAGTTTTTGACCAAAATATAACATATCAAGTATCAGGTTTTTCAGAAGTTTTTTTCTATGTAGATCTTATTATTTGAACAAATATCCAAATAATTAATTCAATTTAATTTTTATTTGGACCAATTTGTTTAAATAAATGTATTATTTCAACTCTAAATAATTTTTATATTTAAATAATAGTTGAAATGCTATAGGTAATCAAATACATTTTTATTTAAAATAATGAGTTATGGGAAACATTCAAATAAAAGTATATTTCAAATGAAAAATTATTTTATGTGCTAAATAAATATCTATAAGAATTAATAATATAATAAATACTTTTAAAAAAAAAATGTTAAATAATATTTTTAAATAGTTAAATTGAAAATTACAAATTTTGTTTGAAATAGTTTAAATAATAATCAAATTTGTTAATCAAGTTTAGTCAAAAAAATTAACATCAAACTGACCAACTTGTGTAGCCTCACATTAACTCTTTGTTAACAATTTATATTGTTTTTTTTTCCTAGGGTTTTGTAAAGCTGTCATGTACGTAATATTCCTTGCCATCATGGTACGCACTTATACTATTCCGTTGTTTGCATTCAGACCGATGTATCACACATTAAGGTGACTATGATTTTTTACTATTTTGAAACCAACTGCAATATTTTTTACAAATATTCGTCAATGTTTTAAATAATATTTTCCCATTTTGATATTATTTTATGAAGGAATTTCAAAAAAGTGTTCCAAGACTTAGTGTTGTCTCGCAAAGCTATACATAACATGAACACACTGTATCCAGACGCTACCGCCGAGGATTTCCAAACGACAGAAAACGTTTGCATCATATGTCGTGAGGACATGACCGACACTGGTACATTAGATATTGCATTAACTTATCCAGAAAATAGTAGAATTTATCTAATTAGATAATTAAATTAAAGTTTTGTTTTGTAAAATATTTCGCTCCTCATTTTAGCGGCGAAAAAATTGCCTTGCAACCACATCTTTCATACGTCGTGTCTACGCAGCTGGTTCCAGAGACATCAAACTTGTCCTACATGTCGATTGGATATATTGCGCTCCACTCCTGCGCCTTCAGCAAATAACCCAGCGACTCCTCCGCCTAGACCCACGACGACAACGGACCCATCGGCCACTGCTGCATCTGGATCGACTGCTACAGCTAATGCAGACGATCATAACAATGCGGCATCATCATCATCTCAGTCTGCTAACACAGTGCCCGAATCTAGCACACAAAACTATGAACATTTACTTAGATCATTCCTAACAAATTCTGGCGCTAATAATAGTAATGGAGATACTGGAAGGCAACTACCAAACGAATTTTGGACTTCATTTACAAACCACACTCCGGCTGTTGCATTTAACTCAAGTAAAATTTTAATTTATCGTAATGTTTGATTCAATCATCTGTGACTTTTCGTAATTAACTACATTTTTTTTTTTTTTTATATATATAAAGACAGGTGCGTGGCTGAGTGAGATAAGGCGGCAGTGTAATAACACACTGTCGCTGGTTCGAATCTCGGCCACTGTTGGTTTGTTCCTCTGGACAGACGTCTGTCTAGGGGAAAAATAGTCACCTGTCTCTTGTAGTAAGCATTAGGTCAGACTTTCCCTTCCCCCAAATTAGTCAATATTCAAAAAAATTGTCAGTAGTAGACGTTGAAAACAGTTTATTAGTTAAAAATAGTCAGTTCTCTCTATTTATAGTACTTAAACTTACTTAAAAAAATTATTTACAGACAACCAGTCGTCCTCTGGAGCTGTACCGCCCTTCAATCCTCTACACATGCCGTTTATTGGTGGTAAGTATCAATGTTTTAATAATTTAAATTTGAACAGAATTAGTACTTGGCCATTACTTATACTTAACACATTGTGGACATTCGATCTAAGGAACTGAACAGCAATTTTAAAGGTATATGTGGTGTATCCAAGACAAAATAGAATTGTACAAGTTATCTCACAAACTCACCTACTACTTTTAACAGCATAATTTCTTTATCAATCATTTAAAAGGTCTAGAAATTGGTTTTAAAGATAAATATTCTGATTAATTATATGATAAAAATTATCAATATTTCATTCAAACAAATGACAAGTAGACCTAAGTAAGTGTCTAGAAGGAGGCAAAATTCTAAGGTCAGTTTTATTTTATTTTTTTAATTTTCAACAGTTGTTAAGATTTTACAATTAATTGAAATTGTTTTCCGACCAAAAAAAAAAGGTCTTTTGTGATAGCCGCTTTAGTTGAATGCTTCCTGTGTATGTACGCAACTGTAAAAATTTAAACGTAATAGTGTTTTCTCAGTGTATTGTTGTTAACTGTACAATCTTAGTTGTACCATCATAATAATTAGTAATAGTTGTATTTTAGTCTTCTAATTTTGGTCGAAACTTTCTTTTAGCTGCCGCCATTCAACCGCCGCCCGTGCCTGACAACCTCAGTGCCCTTTCTGATAAAGAATTACGAATTATGGAAGGAAACACTAGGGAAGCGTGTCTGGCCCGCCTCAAATACGTGACAGACATAAAAACCATGTTGGACGCGGCTATGGTTATGATGAACCATTATTCTTCAGCCTGTCTAATAGCCGGGTAAAGCTTATAAATAGCTGACAGATTATTATTTTTATGTTGAAGTTTGCTTGTGCACGTTTCTCATTTTACAACATTGAGTCGTAATTACACACTACGTAGAAAATCAATTAGGAATTGACAAAACGCTTGGTTTTTTTTGACAAATTTGCTTTTGTTACAATGGTACATTAATAATAGTTTAAATGTAAACCATATTTTAAAAACTATAGATTAAGTTTGGGTCGGGAAGGAAAGATTTAACCGTCAATAATAATAGTTTTCGGGCAGCTCGACAACTGCCGTCTGCCTGTAACATGTTCTGCCATCTAATGAAAGTTTTTTTTACTTGAGAAATGATATAGTTATTTTATTAATCAAAGTGGCAGTATGGCATTTTTTAATCATGTTAAAAACTGACGTGGTAATTATGTTGTAAATTTTGTAGAGTAAATAATGTACCTAGTACCAGTAGTAACGCTCAGAATCGAGAACAGCAAGCGTCAAAGCAAGACAGTCCGACAGAATGCAGTGCATCTACTAGCAGTAGTGATGGGTATGATCTATTACAGAAATTTATAAAATTTTTAAATTTTAAATGTTTATTATAGAGCAGTGATCTCCCCGGCTCTATTATGTCCCGACCTCACTGTACCGGTTTTTTTTTAAATTAACTTTACAATTATTCAAATTTATAGAGCTAAAACAAGTAGCGGTAGGGCTGTTGATTCTAAAAACGACGAAACCCAAGAAGAACCACCTGAAGAAACCGAACAGCAACGAATCATTCGACTAAAAAGACTCGAAAAATTCACCAATCCCACTTCGTAATTACCATGTTTTTACACAAGCCGAAATATGTATTTATTTTACTTTGGTATATTATATTCTAATGACAAATAATTCTATCTTCATCTTTTACTGTTTTTTTTTTCATGAGATATATATTTTTTTTTTGTCATAAGTTGTACAGGTGGTTCACAAAATATGTGGCTTAATTAAACTATTACATTATGCTGTGATTAAGGTTATTTTATTTTATGTTTTTTTTGTAAATATATTATTTATTAATTTTATTATTTACTTACATTTTCAATCGTTGTTTGAGATCATTATGATGCAAGTCATTTTATAATAATGAAAATATCATTTAAATAATAGTATTTTGTAACGAGAAATAGTAGTATTGTGGTAAAACAAGAACGGTGTTATTAATTATTATTGTTGTTTAAACAAAATATAAAAGCAAGCTGTTCATTATTTTTTTTTTTTTTAATTTGAGTTTCGGCTAAATTATATTATGTATAAAAAGCTTTTTTTGTTTTTCTTAAGGTTTATGTGTGAAATTATAAAAACATAAAATACATGTATAAATGTCTAATATTATTGTGTTATCGGCCTCCAGTGGTTGTGATTTTGACAAAGACGGGTAAAGTAACTTTCTATTTTTAAACTATTATTCGCAAGTCCATATAACTAGTTAAACACTAACTCAAGTTCAGATTTTGTTGTCAATAATTTAATAGTTACAAAAGTCTTAGAAGTGTAAAAAGAAACAATTGTGGTGTAGTTATCTATACAAATTAAAAAAAAAATACATTGTTTTTTTACTATTCTTTATATAAAATATTACAAAGAATAAAATAAAAGTTAATGGTATTGAAAAAAAGAAGGATTTGTTTATCAAAACGGATTAAAACATAATATTTTATTTTAATTCCGTTTTTAGGTTATTATACCAATCTAATTACTAATTAATAATATATTAAATAAAGATCGTTTTCGACAGTAACAAATAGTGATTTTCATCAATACCATTAAGAATCTTGATTTTAAAAATTCCTTATTTAATGGTTCAATATAAACAGTTTTTCACTGAATTTACATTCTTTTAAAATTTCATATGTTTCAATCGATCTTTTTTAAATACATCTATTTGTTGGATTTTCTTCGCTGAATCCAGATTAAAAAAACTATTCAAACAATAGAAATATAACTAATAATTTTATCCATTTTTATGTGGTTCCTGTTCACTGTGGAAGGCATACCTACTACAAAATTGTTATTAAATAATATATTCCTCGCTTAATAGTGGAAGAAAAAAGACATTTCTAACTTAATAATTTATGTAAAAATAAATAAAAAAAACGATAAATAAATTTGATGCACATAAACTGAATAATTGTCCGAATACGACACGTCAGAGTAAATTTTGTATGAGTCTTCCATTGAAAGAAATTAACAAGCAATATATACTTTATGATGGATAAGTATGGTGACCAGACGTACTCTTTTTAGTAGGACAGTTCTTTTTTTTGATGCATTGTCCTTTATAGTGTCATTTATCCTTATCAATAGTGTTAATGCATATAAATACAATATAAATATAATATAATGCTGGTTTTTACAAACTCCGATGAAAATTGCAATAAAATGTTTAAAACTTTAAAATCGGATACTAAGTTACTCTTTATTATGTTATTTTTATTGTACCTCTTTTATTGTGTTAAAATTAAATCTACATTTTGATCACGAAGGAAGCATATTAATAAAGTTTTGTACTTATAATTTTAATTTTATACTTGGTATTTTTACCTTTAAAAATTAATTTAAATATATATATATAAATACTTTCAATAATCATATACATTAGAATATTTCTTATAATTTCCAATGCATTAAGTTTCAAATTATTATAATGCAATTGTAATTTCAAATCATTTGAGTTTTTATAGCTGGTAATGGAAATATATATACCTAATAGAGTAATCAGATAACAAAAAAAAAATATATACAGATGGAGATGACCTATGGGATATGGCATAGGCTACTAAATGGGTAGAAAAGTATACACATTCGCCAATTATGATAGAGGAGAGGCTAGGTTTAAAAATGTACCTTTTTTTAGATTTTTATACCTGGTCATCATAAGTATAGGTAATATACCTACTACAAACTGATAACAAGCGGAAGTCACTGTGCAAGTGGAAGTATGACATAGATTTTTTGTCATTAGGAAAACAAAGTCACTTCAAAAGGAATATTTAACCCTTGATTGATCGTACATCAAAGAGGCCTATTAAGGACCCATTCAAAGGGTTCTGTTAGACCCCACGCGACCGAGTAAGGGTTAAGTGTGTGGTAATATTTGAGGGCGTTACTTCGCCAATCGCCTTTAGTATTTTTGAATTTTTTTTATTTATTCGGACCATCTTATTATATTTTAAGTGCCTATAATCGCCTGCTATGTCCTTTAGCATTAGCCATTTGGAGCTATAACAAGGAAAATACACTGTTGTAATTACGCGATGGAGTAAAGTGAAACAGAGTGCCGCACTTTGTGTCCAATAGCCGGTTGAACAGCTCACTTAAATACAAAATAAACTGTATGTATTTAAATTTATTAATAATTCGCAATTATTTTTGTAGACATTCTTGTCTCTCCATTCGAATTTGTACTGGAAATAATTTATAGTTTAAAATTATTTTTGATTTTTTTTGTCAATTTTCGGTTAGGATTAGGTTGTATATATTATTGTTTTTAACATCAATTTATTTATTATTATTATTTACTTGAGCAACGACCAATTCTTAAAACAAATTCAATGTGGAATTCGTGTACTTTATATTTTCTGGTTTTTCGAAAATGGGATTTTTTTTTTATAAGAAATAATGAAAAAATAGGCCATGATAGTCCTCGTCTTCACTTTCGCTGTAATGATTTTTTAAGAACGCCTTATATTTTAAACATTTATACTTTTTTTTTTTAACAATATAACAGTAAAATGTAAAATTGATTCTAGTAATTTCACAAAAAAATTAAATTACTAAATTATATGATAATCACTTATTACACACAAGTATAAGTTTAACTATTTAAACTATTACTAAATACAATAATACAAGGTGATCAACTTATCGTGAATCACTCAATATCTCTCCGAGTTTAATAAGAAATTACATTTTTTCTTCACATAGTGTTTTTATGCAATGTGATTTTCACCATTTTTTTTACCCCCCTCCCCCCAACACAGCAAACTTTGAAACTTAAATGGTAACAACGCATACATTTCAATAACTTTTTAAAATGAGATTAATATACTTAAAATTTTGACTGGTCGAAAACCAGTTTTGGATAACTATTTTTGAAGTATCAAGGCAGGAGGAAGGGAGTGAAATATTATTTTTATCTGTGCGTATTTCCCAACCACACTTCCCCTAACTTAAACTCGTTTAACTTTAAAAATAGTTTTCCAAAACTGGTTATCGACCAGTCAAAGTTTTTAGTATGTTATTCTCTATTAAAAAAATTAATGAAGTGTATGCGTTACCATTTAAGTTTCAAAAGTTACTACCAAAAAAACTAAGTTGGGAAGGGAATAAAAACAAAAAAAAATTGTGAGAAATTGAGATCGCACTGTATAAAAACACAATGAAAAAAAAATTTTAAATTATTTATTAAACCCAGTGAGATATTGAGTTGTTCACATTTTATAATTGTAATTGTGCTATTTTTCTTTAATATAATATATTTTTATTGTTAAGTATTATTTGGTTCGAATCAATAAAGTTTAAACGCTAACGTCAAATAATTCGTTTAAAAATCGTTTTTGTAACATAATAATACAGTAAAATAATGGTATACACAATAATTAATAACACTGATATGTAAAACTGTTTCCAGTAATTTCATAAAAAAATTTATTAAATATAATGGGTTCGGTTTTAGTATGAAATTACTTATTACTAAATTATACAATAATGATACAATGGTTTTATTTCAGGCACAAAAGAAACCATGGTGGATTTATCGAATGGTAGAAAGGAAGCAGTGATTGACAACGGACTCATAAAACGGTTATGTTTATTCGTGTGGTTTATTAAACAATGGCCAAAAATTAGTTTCATTTTAGTCATATACTCAATCATAATACTTTTGTTCAGCTTTGTTGGTCTCTCATACAAATATAAAAAAAATCATAATACCGACAGTTACAGGTTAAGTCAAATAGTAACGATTTATATTTTAGGTTTTGTAGCTATACAAAAAAGTGTTGCAGTAATATCAGAAAGGCTAATAACATTTTGAACATATTAGATATCTCATGTACTGATTCTTTGTTGGTTCAGCAAGATCGATTGGATAATGAAACTATATTGAGGTTCAAAAAACTAATTGCAACGTTTTTTTATTATTGGATACTGATTTTTTCCACCGTACTTTCATGGATTGTTTTTCCAATTCTTTATAATTATTATACAATTTCTAAAAACGATTCGAATAGCTCAACAGCTATAAATGCCATTAATTTTTACTATCCGGTTTCTGACATCCTACAACAGATATTTTTATTTAATATATATAATTGAGGTCTCGTTTTTAATTTTCATTACATTCTACACTTTTATTTATGATATATTTTATTGCTCACTTTGTTTGGCGATAACCATCCAATATAAAATTATAGTATCCGATATTATGAAATTTGGTCGTGGCAGTAACAAAACGAGTAAGTGGTATAATTATTTACATATCAAATATCAATAGTTAACTTTGTATGCTAATGTCAAATGTTTTACTACTCTCTATTTACAATATTTTTTAAAATACAATGGTTCGGTGCTGTTCTCTGTACCACATTTCGAAGTCTATTAACAAACAGCTAACCTATGATTTATATTCTATTTTCGTTTTAAATTAAATTTACCTTTTTAATATTGTTTGTATAGATGGCGAAGTTTATGAGGATTTGATAACTACAATTTCATATTGCCAAAAAGTGTATTTGTAAGCTTATATTTATTACGTCTTGTCTAAAAATAGTGTTAATACCTAATATATTATATTTTATAAGTATCTTGTTTAATATGTTTTTAGACACATGAGAGAATTTTGTTCCGCATTTCGTTTCAGTACATTTGTAAATATTGGTTCTTATTCTGGTGCACTCATACCATGTGCATGTAACATCGCATTGGTATTATATCATTTCATTTTTATCCTATATTAGTTTCAGATTTTTAATTTATGTCCTTTTAGTTTTTTTGTTTTTTTTTATGTAGAAAATGTAGAATCACCCATAATGAACCCTTAAAACGTGTCCTAATCGGACTTACCTGAACTTGGCCCACGCCCCACCACCATTGTTTGATCTTATCGAAAATACTATACTAAAAGTTTGCAAGTAGTTGATTTATAACCATGGTAACCATTGCCATAAGCTTAATAACTTTGGTAACCATGGTAATGGTTATAATTATCATGGTTACTATGGTTATGGTTACCCTGGTTTCTATGGTCATAAATTAACTTGATTCACTAACTTAATTAATTTAAAACTATTATATTAGCATATTGTGTTAGGTATTTAGTTTGCAAGTCTAACAAATGTAATCAAAACTATATTAAAATATAATACTCTTACTATTTAATTTGCACATTTTATGGACATACAGATTCTAAAATACAACTTGCAAATTAAATAATTAGGTGTATTATATTTTTTACAATATAATATTCTTTTAAAATTACTTTGAATATATTTAGTTGCTTTTCAAATTATAATACTAAAATTGTTTTTTTTTTCAATTTACTAAACTAAAAGTATAGCTTTTTATGTTATAGGAAGATTTCAAACACATTTTGTGGACTTGCTACTTTTGAAACTCGACTTGTAATAATAGGATTGAGTTTGATGCTTTTTAAAGCATTCTAAGTCCCAGCTCGTTAAGGGCCAGTTTTTTTGCTTGCACCGTGGCCGCTTCTACATTGAACAATACACATTATCGTTTATCTATTCTATATAAAATCAATGATACTGCTACCGAAAAATCTGGAATGATTTATATGACAATAATACGAATTTGCTAATTTTTTTCAGGTACCTACTTGTAACTCATCCTGTTAATTTTTTTGGACTGCTGCAATTCGTTGCCACTTACATCAGCCTCGTTGGGCAGTTATTTATTTATCTGTATTTTTCGGATCTTATGAACGATGCGGTAATACAGGTTATATTATATAAACGTCCTATAATGAATAAACAATTTTCATTGGGTTTAGAGAGATGGTTTAAACTTTGGATTATACAGTTGTAACTGGACAGCACTGGAGATTCGATGTAAAAAATTACTGCTGCTCGCGATGGCGATGAATAATGCGAATCAGTTGAAAATTAGAGCTACACCTACAAAAGTAATCGATTTGAAATTATTTTTGTGTGTAAGTTTTCCGAGCATGTTGTATTATTCATAAGCATAGATTGGTGAAGTTTTTCCAAATTTATTGCAAAAGAAAAAGAGTACCAATCTCGTTGATTGGCGAATAAATTAACTGATTACATAAGCCAGTATAAATATGTTCTCTGCTAATTTGTTTTATATGGATACATAAATACAGATTATTGTTACGGATTTATTATAGTTATAATAAAATATGTTTTCTAGGTTTTACATACATCATATTCAGTAGCAAATATTATGGTGGACATGAAGTTATTGAATACGGATTAACAAACGTGCGTTTTTGAAATTGAAGATTGGCTGATAGAGAAAAATCACTATTCACAATCTAGGTGTTTGGAAATCACTTAATTTTAGTTATTAAATAAAAATCACGCAAAAAAAGTTATTAAACAATTAAAATAGGAAATATAAGATTGTAACATTATGTTAATATAACTATGTGTTTGCTGTATGCCGTCATAATCAATGAAATGTACATGATAATATTGAGATTTTGAAAGCAAATTTGGAATTTATAAAATTGTCAACTATATAAGTGGAATATTTTCATGGCATACATACATTTAAGTTTTAACATTGAATATCATTCTGTTTGAAGTTTTGCATTGTCTGGTTTAAAATCGGGTTGGTCCGTGACGTGGTCGAAGCAAAAACCAAATTCGGTCAATTGAACGGTCACGTATTCGATGTAAGAATCCATTCTTCCTAAATAATACTCGTAGCTGTATGTTGTGGGTTCTCGTGCCTCGCGCTCGTTCTCGACTTCTTGTAAAACGATCCGTTCGTATTCTGGTATGCATTTATCGATCAAAAAGTCGTGCGACGAACGGATAAGATCGTTTAACGACTCGATGTAGGTCGATTCCTTGGCACAAACTTCCACTACACTTCGCCGCGTGAGAAAATCATAGATCTTCGAAACGGTGCCGTAAAACAGTTCTAAATCGGTAGGGTCTTTGACATGATGTCGGACGTACGTCAATGCTCGCATCAGCTCCAACATTGTGTACGAACCTTTGCGGAGACAATCAGCGAGTCGATTCCAACAGGTGCTAGTGGTACCATGTCCGTGGACCGACAAAGCGTTACACTCCTCGATTACAGCAAACGCCAACGAGAGAAACCAATTTATTAGTAGCCCGTAGTTGCATCCCATCATCACGGGTATCATTTGCACCTTCTTAGGAACTCCCGGTCTAGCACGTCGGTTCAGTAAACGGTCTCGTACATCCTCCCAATGTTTTCCATCGGCGACTTTAGCAAACCACAAATTTTCCCAAAGTTCTTCTCTGTAAAAACTTTTCGACAGGTCGTTTTGTTGTGGTGTCGCCTTTGGCGGTTCACCTGCGCCGCTTACCTTCGATCCATTTGGTATGTGTGTAACGACGAACCCAATTAAAATCGAAACTATCAAATGGCTGTACATTGTTAGTCGTTTTGGATTTAAGATTTAAAACTGTATCGAAGAGTACTGTGCGACTTGTGCGATGTACACTAAAAACTAGAATGCCTTCGAATATTTTATACCTGTACAATTTTTACTGTGTAGCTGACAACTGAACAATGCAAAACACAAAATCGTTTACCTCGAACATATGCTCAACGTCGTACATGATAAATTATTGAAAATGTTTAGACATTTAAATCCAACGTTTTCTTAGTCGAATTTATTAGTTTTGATTAATGAGTCTTAATTTGAAGATTTAAATATAGATTTAAATATACGTCAGTGACACGTGTATTTGAAAACATATTAATTGCAAACCAACAATTGATTTTGGTAAATTTTAAACTTTCGAAGGTGTTGTAAGGCATTGCTTTTTTTAATTATTTGTTTTCATTGTTTGATTGTGATAAAAATACACAATATAGATATTAGACACACATGTTTTTTGTACTATATGGAAAAGTGAACGGATTAAATTTTGTATTTTAAACACGTTTTCGTACTTAAAAATAAATATGTATTGAAACACGAGTAACACAATATAAATAGTACATTTTCAATAAAATCTTAAACCTAAACGGTCCAGATTGTACAACAATTTAATCATTTTAATTGCGTTTGCCTTTACAAAAGTAGAAAATGTAACAGGAGAATGTGTGGTTTAAATATATCGCCCACGAAGGAGGTTTTATAGACATTAGATTATAAACGACTGTAAGTCATTTATTTAATCCACAGACTGGAATCGGGCAAATGAAAAAGATGCAATTGGTTCCCATGATGATGGGATGGAACTACGGGGTAAGATTTAATTGGATTCTATGGTCGCAGGTTTGTGTTATTGACAAGTGTAATTATTTGTCACAACAGCAAGATGCAACTACACTAACTATTATGTCAACAGAGTTCGGTAAAATTCATCTGGGTCCAGTACTGTCAATCCGACAATAGAATGGATGTGCGACAATTTGCCCATTACCTTTAACATAGTACGATACCTCTGTAACATATAGATAAAAACATAATAACATAAATCGAAAACGATTAAAACCGATTAAATATCTCACCCCGTAAATCGTAATTGCATTCCATTATCATATGGACATTTGCAATTTGTTCTTAGCCCCGGTTCTGGACTTGAGCTGGTGTTTGGTTTGCCTATACCTTTCTTCGTTGTATGAGTGCAAGGACGAACGAAATTTTAAAATTGTTGTACATTCTAAATTGTTTAGATTTAAGATATATAATTTGAAAAGTGTAATCTATAACAAATACTAGAAACTATTTTTGTCGTGATACGAATAAGATTAATAAATTTATCGACCGACAACTTAGACAAACATAAAAATTATCAAAATATAGGTATTGTTCAGTAAGTTGCTGAACTGTTGATGTACAATAATTAAGTCGCTTACGAAAGTAAAAAATATAAAAAAAACATTGTACATTAATAATTCTAGTATAAATGTAAAAATTATTTATCTAAATATTACGTCTTACGTTAAATTAATCACCCTGTACTTTGCTATAGTTGAACTACATATTTCATACCCATTATCTCAAAACACTGCCGTTTCTCCACAATTTGACCGGCTAAGGTAGTAGACTAATTAAAAGGTACTGTAATGGGAAAAAGTAACTGAAATGGAGTTTGTAAAATATTCGAAGCTGTAAAATATTCGCTTATGAGCGCTTTCATTCAAAAAACAACCGCTAGATCGCGCCACACGCACATAATTTCTATGGTAACGTTCAGCATGATGCACGCACAGCTTTTCTTAATGACCCCCGCCAAAAGACATATCCATTTCAAAAAATCACATAATTTTTTGTGTTCCGTATAAAAATGTTAATTATTATCAAATTATTGTTGAATCACAATAATTCGGCATGTTCCGTATTGGACAATAAATTAATTAATTTAAAAAAAGTGGCCAACATTTTTGCTTTTATAAATGTACATTTTTTTAAATAAAAAAGTGGGCATGACCTCCGCTGCACTGAAGTACATGAGTATATGTATTTTTCTTAATATACATGTATAGGACTGGTACTTTTGGTATTTATCTAATCTCTTATCTTTTATCTAGTATCTCTATTATCTTATCTCTTGTCTCTAGTACCTTATCTCTAATATTATATAATTATATACTCGGTAACGTTCAGCCACCCTCGCTGCAGCCGCCCCCGCCACCGTTGACGGCGGACGGCCTAGGCGTAAACGCTGCCGCCACCGACGCCGCCCGACGAGTCACGATGCTGGCCGAAGACCGTAACGCCGGCGAGTGTGACATCCAGCGTTACGTTTCGGGCAAATTTTTAGAATGACCCCCAACCATTTTTGACACATACATGTCAAAAAAATAATATTTTTAATAACTTATTTTCATTTAGTATTTTGTTATTTTAATACTTAAATCATGTTTTTTTATAATGTACACGATATTTAAATTCTTCAAATTGTTTATGTAAAGCATACTATTAACCATTTATAACGCTTACAACATATATTTATCATGGGTAAATAATTAATAATTCATTTGTTCATAACTTGTAGTTTAAACAAGTATTGGTTTGTCGCAAGGGTATTTAGATTATTTAGAACAGCTCTATAGAACTAAAACTAACTCTTAAGTATACGCTCTATAGAAAATAAAAACCCACGGACAAACAATGGCAACGATGAATTATTTTACCAAAATTAAAACATAATTTTTATATTAAAATACAGTTTTGGCTATTATTAAATGATGTTTTATTAAATCATTGAAATATTTTTTAATAAAAAAACAAAGAAAAATGTGTTTTATAAATGACCTTATAATTTTAAATATAGTTAACATGGTATAATGAAATAAGCATAGTAAAATTTATAAATCCGGTAGCTAATTGTATGTATAAACAAAAAAAAAAACATTAAAACATTACCCGATCTGACACCTTGACTATTCTAATATTATGTATTATTGGTGCAATAGCTTTGTTTCAGTAGAAATTAACGGTTAAACAAAAATACAATGTTTTGATAGCCACAGCGCAGTTTATGATAATAGATTCGGTTCAATGGAGAGTTCTAATTGAAACCCAGGCTGGTCAAATGATTGCTTACGAACTGGACGTGGAACCTCATTTTTTCTAGATAATATTCATAGTCCAAACTGTTGGGAGCTCGTACACACCGTTCGCTCATTATTTGCTCTAAAAGGACCGGTTGGAAATCCGGATGACAATTGGCGAACAAATATCTGAACAAGGCAATTGTGTGGCTGTTTAACTGTTCGCCGTATGTTAATCCATATTGTGTTCCGGCAAAATTGTCCACTGTGCTACACTGTCTGAGGTAATTGTTGATAGCCGACATTATTGGGTACAACGCACCCGAACCAACGTTGACGTTTGCAATAGTTTGGACGGACGCCAACGAGGTCATCACCTTTAACGCGGTAACCGAACCTGTTTGGAGAACGTTTCTTAGTTGGTCCCAACAGTCGCTGGTGTGGTCGTGTAGCTGTTGCGACAATACATTACACTCGCCGATAACAGTAACGGCCAACGAGAGAAACCAATTGAATCTTACCCCGTAATGGCATCCCATCATCGTAGGAATCAGTCGTATCTTCTTCCTTACATCGACGCCAGCCCGTGGTACCATCAAACTACGCACGACCATTAGCACGCGGTCTTGTTCATCGACGATGCTTGTAAACCACGTGTTCTGCCATAAGTTGTCATTGTAAACGCCGGCGGCTAAGGCGATCTGTCCTTGTTGCGGCGACGGCGGCCGAGACGGGGGCGAAGACGGTGGCGTAGACGACGAGTCGACTTCCGATACATTTTCTACGTTTGAGATGACAAACGCCAATAAAAATGAAATTATTACACGTGCTTTGCAATAGTTGTGCATTTTAACCGGTTAGAGGGATACAAGATATTTTGCAAATTCCGTTGAAAATGTCTCTACTACTTGTGTGTGTAATCTACACCGCCGAAACGTAGAGCGCTTTGGTTGTGTGCATATAGCAAAACAAACAAAATTGTGTGTCTGCCTGCATGTAACACACGCTAAATGTCAACGTGGACGTTATTAACATCCATGTCGTTTGAGTCATAACAGTTAAACGGTCTTTTGTTATTGAATTTTATTTTTTTTTAATAACTAGTTCGCATCCAAAAAATTCGATTGCACGATGTTTTCGACATTTTATAACGGATTCTCAAAGCTCGGCACGTGTCAATGCAAAATTTAGACGCCGTACGGTGTTTTATTCGCGCAACACTTCGTGTGTATTGAAAACATACTATTATTTATAAACGAAATATTGGTTAAAAAATAATAATAATAATATTGAAATTAAAGCCGGCACGAGAGAGGGGACGGAAAATGTCGGACTCGGAAAGCTCTGAATAATGGTAGAAATATTCAAAAAGCTTAAAGTTGTATTTTTAGTTTTATGGCGATAAGCATAGGATATGAACTGTTATTGAACAATTACCTACTTAAGTTTCCTATTTTTATTTATGCATTTATTTGGTATTTCAATACTGTGTTATACAATATCTTAGACAACAAAATCCCGTCATTAATTTTACTTTTATGTTTACTCAATAGTTCCTTATAAACAACATTACGGTATAATTTAACAAAAAAATGTAACGTGTGATAACGTCATTTTGATAACATCCCACCAAACTATTTGGCAGCTGTATTATTATATTAGTAGGTGGAGTTATCCGAGTGGGTAAGGCTCGTTCGTCAAGAAACCATCTCGTGATGTCAGCGTTGAGCTTTAAGAGGCTAAAACTCAATTCAACAAAAAATTGTTGTTAAATCGCTGTCAATGATGCTGTGATAGTCCGAAAAATAATTTAACTACTAAAAAAGAGTCCTAACTACTGAACTCATGGTTACACATCACAGTTTAACCTTTAAGTTAAAATTTTGTAAAAAATTGCCTATACTTTACTCCTTAAAAATGGGCGGTGTGGCGTGGCCGATTAAGCTACATGATGATAATATTTATAATTATTGATAGTGATTGCAGACAAATGACGCATTGGTTTGCGGTTGTCGGTCATTATTACCTGTACAAATAGTGTAGAATAAGTTTGGAACCGTTCTTTACCACAAGTAGGTTATGTGTGTTGTATAACGGCAGTCGCCGATCATTATTATTTATTACATGTACAAAAATCCTATAAGTAAAGTTTGAAACCGTATAATATCTTCCCTATACACGTTATGATACACACTAGCAATGTGATGCTTCGTTATAATTTATAGCGTCTCTAAAAAAAAATACAATTAGTATTTTTTCTAACAAATTGTTAAATAATAATTTAGGCAATTAATTCATTTTTATAGTATATTTTTTTCTTTAAAATAATAGTTCAGGTAATATATTATACTTTTTTCAAAACGACACCAAACTATTTCTCTCTAATATAGCTATAAATGATTCTTAATAGTGCACTAATTTGAACTTTAAAAAGGTATAACTTTTGAACAGGTGAGTATAAAAAATATTAACAGAATATCTCTGATTCCTATTTGAATTTTAAAAGTTGATAGTGCGCATGTGCAAACTACACAAGGTTAAACTTTAGATTTTGGCTTAAAATGTTCGTTAAGTTTCAACTAATAACAATTAAAAGTCAAAATTTAAGAAAAATCAAAAGCGGCTCTGTAAATCAAGGCGTTCCAAACTTTTTGAACAAAAACACTGTGCAGCTTCTCCACAATTTGACCGACGAAGGTAGTAGGTAGTATAATAAAAAGTTACTGTAATGGAGTTACCAAAATATTAGAAGCTGTGTTATATGACTTTTATAATAACAAATTCATCTAATCCATTGCGTTCTTTTCGGAGATATCTGCCGTAAAATTGTAAAACCAAAATAACAATAATTGAGCGTGTCTGGTATTGTATAATAAATAAATAAAAAAAAGAGTGAAATATTTGCTTATACAAGTGTACATTTTTTTAAATTAAAAAAAATTATATTTTTAATAATTTATTTTCATTTAGTATTTTTTTATTTTAAAACTTAAATCATGTTTTTTCATAACGTACACGATATTTAATTTCTTTAAATTTTTTATGCTATTAATCATTTAACGCTTACAACACATGTTCATTCGTGGGTAAATATTTTACAATATATTTGTTCATAACTTGTAGTTTATACAAGTAATTTTTTTTAGCATGTGTATAGATTAATTAGGACAAATGTTTTTACCTATATGCGTACGGTCAATAGATAACAAATCTATTACTACTGTCAAAACTCAAAACCCAAGGAAAAACAATAATTCGTCAATGGCGACGAGCACAGTTCAACACAGTTGTGGCTATTATTAGAGGATGTTTTATTAAATCATTGAGATCATATTTAATTAAAAAACAAACGAAAATGCGTTTTATAAATCACCTTAATTTTTAACATAGTTTACGTGGCATAATGAAATAAGCATTATTAAATTTTTTTAAATCCGGTAACTAATTCTATGTAAATAATCAACGTGCAATATCTTTGCTTTTGTATGATTGAACTGCTAGAGAAAACATACTGCTTTGATAGCTAACCGTGGAGCTTACTTAGACACTATAGGTAGTTTGCCACATTACCAAGTCAAAACGGAAACCCAGGTTGGTCAAATGATCACTTATATATTGGACTTGGAACTGCATTTTTTTTTTACATAAAACTGGTAGTCGTAACTGGCAGGATCTAGCGCATCTCGTTCGTTCATCATTTGCTCCAAAATTACCGGTTCGAAATCCGGTTGACAATTGGACATCAAAAAGCTGAACAAGTCGAGGGTGTGCCGGTTTAATTCATCGCCATAGTTTAAGCCAGGTTGCCACCACACCTTCGTCGTGGGTGATGTATTTGAACCACGCGTTCTTCCATAAGTGTTCTCTGTAAACACCTTGGACCAACATGTCCTGTAGCGCTGTCGGCGGCGGAGGCGACGGGTTGACCCGCATTACAAACGCCGGTAAAATTGTAACTATCAAATGTACGGTTGCAATTGTCGCGCATTGCAACATTGGGTTTGGATTTCAAATTTCAAATTTGAACACAGTTTTGGCACAGTTTCGGCGAGTCTTGGCCTATGGATCGGGCAAACGGCAGAAGAAGAAGAAAAATATTTGAAATTCCGCTGAAAACGTCTACTACTCGAATGTAGTCTGTACCGAAACATAGAAGGGTTGAGTACATTATATAACAAAACACACAAAATTGTTTGCCCATATGTAACATATGCGCTGAATGTCAACGTGAACATCATTAATTATGGAAACGTCGAGTTATCAGTATATATTTTTATATATACTGATAACTCGACGTTTCGCAAACGGTTTTTTTGTTATTGATTTTTTTTCTTTGACGACTAGTCGGGATTTGAAGATTCTATAGGACGATATTTTAGGCATTAAACAACGGATTCTCAAAGCTCGGCAAGTGTATGTAAAATGTAGACGCCATGCTGCGGTGTACACACACAACACAAGTGTATTGAAAACAGAATATTATTTGTAAAGTGTAAACCGCTAATATTGATTAACCAAAATAACAGTCTACTTAAAGTCTAACGGCTAAAATTATAAAACATGGAACATATGCTTATCTATAATTGAAATAAAACTTGGTACCGTGAGTTTTTGAGAATGCCATATTTTACTTTTTCGTGTCTCAACAAAAAAAACATTGGGTTTGATTATAAATACAACCGATGAACGTCAAAGGTAATAAAATAAACATGCGTTCTATACAAAAAATGAACCGCCCAGTTTTGTATTTTATGAATTATGAACAAAAATAATAAATTAGAATGTAACGTTTTGATAAATTACATTAATATTAATAATTTAAACCAAATAAGTATTATACTACTGGAGCAAAAAATGAACCGCCCAGTTTTGTATTTCATGAATTATGAACAAAAATAAAAAAATTAGAATGTAATGTTTTGATAAATTACATTAATATTAATATTATAAACCAAATAAGTATTATACTACTGGAGCAGTTACTAACCCAGAAGTTATTAAAAACCAACTAGCGTTAAAAAGAGAAAAATTAACGGCACCTGTCAAAGGCCGATCGGTATTGATCACTTTACCTGCCATCAGTTAAGTTCTCTGAAAAAGTTCTTCGTGTCCTTCCAAGTTGCAGTGCCTTGTTTGTTTTACGCTCCGAAACGGTAATTAAAAGTTCTTTTAGGGGAAGTTTGTTTTATGTATATAAATATCGAAAATATTGTCCAATACCGGTAGAACAGCCTTCACCTGTCAAAGTGTAAACATGTTTTTTTATCACGCTCGTAGTTTTTAAAACTTAATTTCTAAGAAATACAACTGTATAATTTGAATTTTATATCAATTATTAAAAGACAACACTTCAATCTACCAACACCGAGTAAAATACATTTTACACCGTAAAGCTGTAACCCCTCATAGGTAAGCGTATTCATAAATTTTAATTAATACACAACACACTCACAATGCATCGCACCATGTGCAATCAGCTAACAACAGGCCATAAATCAGATAATATCAAACCGATAACTCCAATCTAACCTGCATTTGATAATTTCGTCATTTGTTTTGGATATTTATTTATTTTGTTAAATGGTTACAAACCGTTCGTCTGAGCGCTGATTCATGTCAGCTCACTAGTATTAGCTTCAAACATAGAAGATGTATTTACCGTAGATGGCGTCTCCACCCTATATTTATGAAATGCGAGAAGAAAACAAACACAAGTCAACCAGAAATTATAATTTTTTTGAAATATATGTTCCGAAGTTACTTAACAAATTATACAACTACTCTTATGAGTTGAATATCGTGTAGAAAAAAACAATACAAAATTTCCTTAGATTTACTGTTGAATCAAGTCCATATATATATATATATTATTTAGTGTAGGTCTTTAAAATGTTTATAAAATGTTAATAATAAAATTGAAAAATGGGCAATTCCAATCTATTCATAATAGATTTTATAGCGCAGTTGTATTTTAATATTTTTTTACTTCAATATTTTTTAAATAGAGTACATTTTACTCAAAACAAATGCATATCAATGTTTACTTTTATTAATAAAATATAATTTTTTTTTATTGAAAAAAAAAATAACACTAAAATGTAAAACTGGTTGCAGTAATTTTATACTAATAATTAAATATTATGTGTTCGGTTAAAATATGAAATTTCTTATTACTAAATTGTACAATAATGATACTATATGGTTTTTTTCAGACACAAAAAACATGGTTGATTTGTTGAGTGGTAAAAAGGAAGCTTTGATTGACAATGGGTTCTTAAAACGGTTTTGTTCAGTTGTGTGGATTGTTAAACAATGGCCAAAGATGAATTTTATTTTAGTCTTATACTCGGTCATAATACTTTTGTTCAGTATTGTTGGTATCTCTTACAATTATGAAAATAATCCAATCTCTGACAGTTACAGATTGAGTCAAATAGTAACGGTTTATATTATCAGTGTTGTATGTATAGAAAAATATGTTACAATAGTCAGAAAGGCTAATAATATTTTAACAATATTAAATATCTCGAGTACTGATTCTTTGTTGATTCAGCAAGATCAATTGGACAATGAAAATATTTTAAGATTCAAAAAACTAAGTGCTGTTTTTTTTTGTTATTGGATTCTGATTTGTTTTACCGTATTTTTATGGATAGTTTTCCCAATTCTTTATAAGTATACAATGTCTTACAACGATTTGAACAGCTTGAAAATCATAAACGTAATCAATTTTTACTATCCAATTTCTGACCAATCCTATAGCAGATATTTTTATTTTATTCATATAATTGAAGCCTCGTTAGTCGTTTTGTTGACATTCTACACTTTCATTTTTGATGTATTTGTTTTCTCACTCTGTTTGGCGATAACTACGCACTATAAAATTATAACGTCAGGTTTAATGAAAATTGGACAAGACAGTAACGAGACAAGTAAGTGATAGAAATGTATAAATATCAAAAGTATTATACGGTAAAGAATTATGCAAATATATTGCTACCTTTTATTTATAATTGCTACAGCGATTTATCACTATAACAAAATAACAAATAACACATTATCAAGCTATATAGTTTATGAACTAACAACTAAACTATAATTTGTGTACTTTTGTGGCTTAAAATTTAATTTAAATTTTATATTTTATTGTTGGTATAGGTGACGGAATTTATGAGGAATTGAATACTACAATTTCTCGCTGCCAAAAAGTGCATTTGTAAGCTTAAATCTATATGGGGTTTTGTTTAACAATAGTGTTAATATATATTTTTAATACAATATTTCAGTCTATATAAATTTATTTTGTATAATATTTTTTGTAGGCATATGAGAGAATTCTGTTCCATAGTTCGTTTCAGTGCATTATTACATGTTGGTTGTTATTCTGGCTCACTCATAACAATTGTTTATAACATCGCCATGGTATTTTATTATAACTAATTTCAGAATTTTCACCAATATCTATATTGCCTTTCGTGTAGCTTTTTAATGTAATAAAAAAGTCCCAATCCGTAGTACTAACCGCAATAAAATATGTTTTAAATGTCAATAAAAAACAATGAATAGACACAATTGATTCTTGTTCATAAATAGTATTGACTTTATCGATCATGTCAATTTCATTCCCCACAACGATTGATAGGAAAAAACAAGTTTTTTTTTTGAAAATATTATTTTTTGTGCAGTTCACATTGTTTATTATAATTCATTTTATAGGTTAAAATTGTAAATGATATTTTTGGAATAATTTAACTTTTAAGAAAATAACTCGTTAAAATTGTTATTAATAAAAATGTTCTTATTTCAAAAATTTGTACTTTATCCTGGTAAATCTATTAGTTTTTATGAAGAAATCCTCGTTAAGTTAGACATTTTTAAGAAAAGTTCTATATCGTTGGGCTTAGTTTGGTTAATGCAAGTTAGCTGTTTAATTTTACACAAATTTTCTTATTTCTTCAGATATTTGTAACTTATCCTCTTAATTATATTGGCCTATTGCAATTCATTGTATCATACATCTGCGTCGCTGGACAGCTATTCAATTACCTATATTTTTCGGACCTTATGAACGAGGCGGTAATTCAGGTTAAATGATATAAAGGTGTCTATTGTGAATACAAATATTTCTCTGGTTTTAGAGAGATGGTTTAAACTTTGGATTATACAGTTGTAACTGGACGGCAATGGATATGCGATTTAGAAAATTACTGCTGTTAGCGATGGCGATGAACAATGCGAATCAGTTGAAAATTAGAGCTACACCTACAAAAGTAATCGATTTAAAGTTATTTTTGAGTGTAAGTTTTACGAGAATATTGTATTATTCAAAAGCATACATCGGTGACGTTTTTCTAAATTGGTTTTTAAAAAACCACTTTTAATCTCGTTAATAGGCGAATAAATTAACAGTTGACACAAGACATTATACTTACGTTGAAGTATTTTTTCTGCTAACTCTTTTTATATGGATACATACAAAAACATTATTTTGAAGCATTAATTTCATTTTTAATAAAATATGTTGTCCAGGTTTTACAAACATCATATTCAGTAGCAAATATTATGGTGAACATGAAGTTATCGAATACGGATTAACAAACGTGCGTTTTTGAAATCGAAGATCGGCTGATAAAAACAAATCACAAATACACAGCTAGGTGTTTGGAAATCACATAATTTTAGTTATAAAACAAAAATCACGTTATAAATGTTTTAATCAGTTAATATATTTAAGGAAATATGATTGAAACATAGTTGTTACTTTCTATTAATATATGTATTTGCTGTATGGCGTTATAACCAATAAAATGTGCAATAATATTGAGATTTTGAAAGCATATTTTGGTGTGCAAATTTGGAATTTATGTTATAGTATGTCAACTGTATGAGTGGAATATTTTCTTATACATACATTTAATTTAACACTAACTCATTCTGTTATAAGATTCGATACAGAACTCGAAAGGTATTTGTCGAGACTAATTTTTTTTTGATAATGTATAAATTTAATATAGAGTTAAAAATAATGTTATTTTGAATTGCATAATTAGGTTTGACCCGTATTTGAAATACTTTTTATTATTTTAGAAAAATGTATACATTTTTTGTAAATACTTTAATTTTTCCGTTCAAACACAATACCAACAATAGAGTGACACAACTTGGTAATACGACAAATTATTTCGACTAGAGTAGTAGTTATGTAATAATATTGTTTGCCGATGTTGGCCAATCCGTACATTTAATACATTATACATACTACGGCAGTTATTTTAGTAAAAAATAACAATTTTCCCTTTTTCGTTAATTATTAAACTTTAAACTACAATGTTATTAGATACATACAAAATCTACTATATTAAAGATAAAACAAAGACCATGTAGAATGTTTGATTTATTCGTTTAACGTGGTTTCTCTGAATTTCTTTCACTTAATATTGTATTACAGAACATTTATTACTATCCACGAAATGTCAAAACTGCTTTAATTTTATATAAAGCTATTGCAAAGTTAAGGTGCTCCAAATTTAGGAAGGAATCGCGAAGGAGCAATAAAAAATTGCCTCAGAATTTCCCAAATTAATTCATAATATATTAGTGTAGGTCATTTAAAATATTTAAACGACAGTTCAGATTATACTTGTGTAATAATTGACCTTGGTTATCTTAGCTTCGATGCGGAACTTAGGTGTATTGTTCAATTAAGGCATTAAGCAATAAATAATTTATATTGCATTCTTCTTAAAATTTTAAGTACCTATTATTATTTGTTTAAAGGAGAAAACATGTTATCATAATAAGTACTTTTATAATAAAGGCACTTGTAACTTGAATACCTAGTAACATATATATTTATATGGATTTTTAAATTAAGAATAGTTTACTGACAATTTAGACTGGTCGATAACCAATTAAATTTATTTAATTAAGAATAAAAGTAAGGATATGAGGTGGAATGTGATTCGCTGGGTAACTTCACATATAACTTTAAACCGAATTAGGAATTAGATTTAGTCATTATTAAGCCCTAGGCCATTGAGAACAACGTGACCAACAATTTTCAGAAAGTTTAATTTAAGACGAATCTCTAACTCTTACATTTCTTGTAATAAACTATTAGTTTCTAATAATTCCTATTTATAAAATCATAGTTCTGTGGCAAAATAAAGCTTATAAATAAAAAGCTTAAACAATAACTCTAAAATTCTTGAAATTGATACATACCTAATTTATCAGTGTTATCAACAGTTTCTGAATATTCATTTAAATAGAGGGTCCCTTGTATTCACGTCAGTTAACTAGTATTATTAACTTAGTACGGTAAATTATATAATAAGTTGATGAGAATGGGGTTTAGAGTTATACTTTTATGAGTTCTATTCATTTTTAGTGTGGTTTCTGCTCACTGCAGACGATATTCTACAAAATCATAATACCATGTATTCCGTGCACCTTAGCCAAATAAGTAGGTAAAAAATACAATAAACCTAAAAATTCGTGCAGAAAGAACACTTAAAAATTCCATTTATATTTCCCAAAAGAATATATAATATATTAGTGTAGGTCATGTAAAAAGTTTAAAAGACACGTTGGAGTATACTTGTGTGAGTTGTCCTTCGAAAGAAATTAGCAGGCGATACACTTTATAATCGATATGTAAACTCTTTTACTATTAATTTTTAACAGACTACAACTGATAATAATTATAGAAGTCACCGTGCGCGTAAATTATATAGGTCATTTTCCTAGAAACAATGACATTTCAAAGAGAATGCATTAAATGCATTCTCTTTAGGTGTATTTATTTCAAGGCTTTACTTTGATTATTTTTAAATTATTTAAACGTATTTCAATGCATTTGTAGTCGGGTTTGTATATATAAATAAAATACTAGTTATGTAATATACATCATGATCAATATTAAGGAAATAGGACTAAGTCACTAGGATTGGCGCATTGTAAGAACTCAACCAGGCGAAGGTGAACGAGCGTTCCGCACTTTCAGTTGTCAGTTGAACATCACATTTAATATAAAAACTGTAGGTATCAATTAATTGTAATGTATTTATTAGCAATTATTTATGTTGAGATTATTGCTTGGTCGTTTGATATTTGTACTGGGAAAGATTTATAAATCAAAAAAGTTAGCTGTTTATTTATTATATTTTTACTGTCTCAATTTTCAAGAATAGTATGTGATTAGGTTGTAATTAATATTATTACGATTATAATAAACTAGTCCTTTTTATAATTTTTATAAGCCCGCCCACCGTATAAATTTTAAGAATTATTATTTAAACATTTATACAACAAAATATAACATGGAATCATACTAAATCATATTCACAAGAATATAATTGGTATGCACGCATTTTAGTATTTCAAAATTATAACACAAATAATATTTTGTTAAAAAAGAAATTAAAAAATAAGCCATGTAAGTCACTGTTTCTCTCTTTAACTATAATGGGTTTTATAGTGCACTCACTTATTAATTTTAAACTTCAGTGTTATTGAAAAAAGGAATACATTTTACTCTTTTAAAACCATATTTTCTTAATAAATCAAATATTACTTTTTATTATTGAATAACAAAAAATAACACTAATGTATAACTGAATCCAGTTAATTAAAAAAAAAAATTTTATTTAATGGGTTCGGTTTAAGCATGAAATTACTCATCACTAAATTCACTAAATTATACAATAATGTTGCAATGTTTTTATTTCAGGCAAAAAAAAACATGATTGATTTGTTAAATGATGGGTTCCTAAAACGGTTTTCTTCAGTTGTGTGGACTATTAAACAATGGCCAAAAATAAATTTCATATTAGTCATATACTCAGTTATAATACTTTTGTTCAGTATTGTTGGTCTCTTTTACAAATATACAAATAATCATAATATCGACAATTACAGGTTAAGTCAAATAGTAACGATTTATATTGCAAGTGTTATATGTATACAAAAAAGTGTTACAGTATTTAGAAAGGCTAACAACATTTTGAACTTATTTGATACCACATGTACTGTTTTTTTGTTGATTCAGCAAGATCGATTGGATAAAGAAAATATTATAAGATTTAAAAAACAAAAAACATTTATATTTGATTATTGGATTCTGATTTGCTTTACCGGATGTTCATGGATTGTTTTTCCACTTCTTTATAATTATACGATAGCTAACAACGATTTGAGTAGTTCAACAGCCATAAATGTCATTAATTTTTATTATCCGATAACTGACCAATCCTACAACAGATATTTTTATTTAATTTATATAATTGAAGCCTCTTTCATAGTTTTTCTTACATTCTACTGCTTTATTTTTGATGGATTCTATTTCTTACTATGTTTGTCAACAACTACCTATTATAAAATTATAATATCAGATTTGTTGAAATTTGGACACGGTGGTAACGAAACAAGTAAGTAATGAAAATGATAAATATTTATAATATTATATACGGTAATGAATTCTCTTTGTTACGGTTTGTAACTTTTTTTTAGAGAGTTTAATGTCTATTAACAAAAACTAAACTATAATTAGGGTTCTATTGTCGCTTTAAATTTAATATACCTTGTATGTCATATTGTTTGTGAAGGTGACGAAATGTTTAAGGAATTGAAAACAACGATTTCATGTAGCCAAAAAGTGCATTTGTAAGCTTAATTTTACTATCTACCACTTGCCTAAAAATAATGTTAATATATATTTTAAATATATTCCAGTCTATATGTATTTTGTTTACTATGTTTTTAGGCACATGAGAGAATTCTGTTCCGTTGTTCGTTTCAGTGCATTATTACATGTTAGTTGTTATTCTGGCTCACTCATAACATGTGCTTACAACATCGGATTGGTATTTTATCATTTTATTATCAATTAATTTTAGATTTTTGACCAATATCTATATTAGTTTGTTTGCCTTATTAATACAATAAAAAAGTCCTGATCCGTAGTACTAACCAAAGGCGTAATCAGGGGGGGGGGGGCTAAGGGGGCTTCAGACCCCCATTGGCTGTGTGCTAGTATAAATAAATTATAAACTACTAAGCCGGGTTCCAATACAACGGTCCCGTGTACCGTAAAAAATTTTACTTTGCCATGAATTTATTGGTTAATATATTTCATTACTATACTAGTAGGCTAGTAAAGTAAATTGCTACTTGTATGATAGGTGGCGTTAGATGATTTTTGCACTAATTGACTAAATAGATTGGCTTTGGCCAATATCAACAAAAATATAGTTTAAAAAAACTAAAAAACACGCTTAAATAGTAAAATAAACTAAAAAGTAGAAAATAGTTTTCAATATAGAAATCAATTGTGAAAAAAGTGTGGGGCGCTTTTCAAGAATTGATATATGTAGCACCCCACGCTTTTTTCATAATAATACTACTTATTTTTTATTAATTAATTTCTATATTGAAAATTATTTTCTACTTTTTAGTTTATTTTACTATTTAAGCGTGTTTTTTAGTTTTTTTAAAACTATATTTATTTTCCACTTTTTAGTTCGATGTGCTTTAAAATCGTGTTTTTTTAATTCTAGTACATACGTGTCTCTATTACTTGAAAACTTCAGGTAAACAACAATGAATACACGCATGTACGTTCGGTTGCCTATCTCTTTTGGTTACATAGTTACATACAAACATACAAACAAATTACATAGTTACATACAAACAAACATATATACATATTAAATACATACAAGTGAAGCTAATATAAGCGTGTTAAAAATGAACTACTAAATGAGGATAATATAATCAAATAATTTTCCAAAAAGACACCGACAAGAATGAAACTAGATGACTGGACCAAGTAATAATATACCCAAAAGAATTGTACTGTTATGTAACAAAGAAAAATTTGAAAACTAATATGATGTAAAAGTATAGAATCATAATAATATTATATTATATTCCTATAAGAATTTTTAATGACAGCTTATTTATTAAGGTAGCCCCCTTCCATTGAAAAATCCTGGGTACGCCACTGGTACTAACCGCAATAAAACATGTTTTCAATGTCAATTTTATTCCCTACAACATATGGTGGGAAAAAACAAGTTTTTGTTTTTGAAAATATTATTTTTTGTGCAGTTCACATTGTTTATTATAATTCATTTTATAGGTTAAAATTGTAAATGATATTTTTGGAATAATTTAACTTTTAAGAAAATAACTCGTTAAAATTGTTATTAATAAAAATGTTCTTATTTCAAAAATTTGTACTTTATCCTGGTAAATCTATTAGTTTTTATGAAGAAATCCTCGTTAAGTTAGACATTTTTAAGAAAAGTTCTATATCGTTGGGCTTAGTTTGGTTAATGCAAGTTAGCTGTTTAATTTTAAACAAATTTTCTTATTTCTTCAGATATTTGTAACTTATCCTCTTAATTATATTGGCCTATTGCAATTCATTGTATCATACATCTGCGCCGCTGGACAGTTATTCAATTACCTATACTTTTCGGACCTTATGAACGAGGCGGTAATTCAGGTTAAATGATATAAAGGTGTCTATTGTGAATAAAAATATTTCTCTGGTTTTAGAGAGATGGTTTAAACTTTGGATTATACAGTTGTAACTGGACGGCAATGGATATGCGATTTAGAAAATTACTGCTGTTAGCGATGGCGATGAACAATGCGAATCAGTTGAAAATTAGAGCTACACCTACAAAAGTAATCGATTTAAAGTTATTTTTGAGTGTAAGTTTTACGAGAATATTGTATTATTCAAAAGCATACATCGGTGACGTTTTTCTAAATTGGTTTTTAAAAAACCACTTTTAATCTCGTTAATAGGCGAATAAATTAACAGTTGACACAAGACATTATACTTACGTTGAAGTATGTTTTCTGCTAACTCTTTTTATATGGATACATACAAAAACATTATTTTGAAGCATTAATTTCATTTTTAATAAAATATGTTGTCCAGGTTTTACAAACATCATATTCAGTAGCAAATATTATGGTGAACATGAAGTTATCGAATACGGATTAACAAACGTGCGTTTTTGAAATCGAAGATCGGCTGATAAAAACAAATCACAAATACACAGCTAGGTGTTTGGAAATCACATAATTTTAGTTATAAAACAAAAATCACGTTATAAATGTTTTAATCAGTTAATATATTTAAGGAAATATGATTGAAACATAGTTGTTACTTTCTACTAATATATTTATTTGCTGTATGGCGTTATAACCAATAAAATGTGCAATAATATTGAGATTTTAAAAGCATATTTTGGTGTGCAAATTTGGAATTTATGTTATAGTATGTCAACTGTATGAGTGGAATATTTTCTTACACATACATTTAATTTAACACTAACTCATTCTGTTATAAGATTCGATACAGAACTCGAAAGGTATTTGTCGAGACTAATTTTTTTTGATAATGTATAAATTTAATATAGAGTTAAAAATAATGTTATTTTATTTTTATTTTTGTAAACGGGTGAACACCCTTTGTTAAGTAATAGTACAGTAAAATCTTAATTTAACAAAAAATCAGAAAAATAGCTTAAAACTAAAAGGAAAACAATAATAAGAATAAGTAATAATTAATTAATAGTAGTTTTAAACATTGACAATAACAATTATAAAATAAATGGTATCAATAAATAAAAAATTAGTAACATATTTTAAACCTCAATGAAACTTTAATTAAATAATAATATACAATTTAAATAACAACCAAACTCAATGCTGTATATACATTTTGTTTAAACGTACTTCGTGGCATGAAAAAAAATCTATATGATCAGCAATAAGGTTAGCTAATGACAAAACTCTAGGAAAAAACAATGTGGAACTATAGTTGTTTTTATAAAATGGAACAAAGAATAATTTAGATTTTCGTAAAGTGCGATTGGGTATATTAAAATGAATCATAGATAACAATTCAGGAGAATAAGTATGACCATTTAATAAATCGTATAAAAACATAATGTCAGCAACATTTCTCCTTAATTCACAATTTGTGAAACCTAGTTGAGGGATTTGGACATTATAAACTTCTCTTGCAATGTGCATATTTAATTTATAACATAATAATTTAAAAAATGTATATTGAACATTTTCGATAATATTTTTGTATGAAGAATAACTAGGTGACCAGACGATTGAGCCAAACTCGAGATGAAATCTCACTAGAGAAAAATATAATGTTTTAAAAGAATTAATATTTTTAAAATTACTCGTATTCCTATTTATGAATCCCAACATTTTAAACATTTTAATTACAGTGTTAATGTTATGTTGAAACGCTTAATTAGTTTTGACCCGTATTTGAAATACTTTTCTGTATTTTTCCGGCGTTTTATACCTCAGCTTTTAGCTTCAATGCAGAGCAGCAGAGAGAATGGTTTTACCTTGATGTGTGTTTTTTTTGTGTCGGTATACACTGTAACTTTGTGAATACTGGACTAATTCTTTCGAGTAGCAACTCTATAAAACACAAATTTCATTTAGTTGGTACTTTAGGGGCGTAAAAGTATAAAAAGTTTACTTCTTCACAGTCGAAATTTGAAGAAACATAAAAAAACCGTACGAGTTTTTAAGTTTTACTGGCTATAATTTCGAGAAAAAGAGTCGGATCAAGTTGAAATTTATAAGGAATATTTATTTGGTATGCTCGCACACGTCAGTTGTATCAAATTTAAATTAAACCCATTTTCCATCCCCCTAGAGGGGGTTCAAGTTTTTTTAGTTTTTTAGCCGTAATTTTAGGACCTATAAGTTGAAAATTTGTCAGTAGTTAGAACTCATATGTATTCATAACATATTAAACGGAAAACAAATTCGGCACTACAGTTTTTTTTATTTGCCGGAAAACTGTGTTTTGAATCTGCGAAGATTGCGTATATATGGTATATTTTAACAAAAACGCCTAAAATCTTAAAAATGTTTTTATCAAATCATTAAAACAATTTTATGTAGATCTATGTAGAATGATACTATTAACTTTTGTGCTCAAGTAGCACTGTTGACTTTTAGTTTACACAAATTTAATTTTTTTTTTTTTTGATAAGCATCAAAGCGTTTATTTGAAAGTGATTTTATCCGAGAGGAACTAGTACAGTCAATCATAATGGAATCAAAGCAACGAAGGGACGGAGAGGTCACAGGTCTACAAGAATTATTATAAATAAAAATGATAAAGTTGAATAAAATCACTTTCAAATAAACGCTTTGATGCTTATTTGTAAATACAACACCTCAATTTAATACTTTCTAACTTTGCTGGTTTATACTGTGCTTGGTTTGGACTGTACTGGCTTGAAAATACTAACTACCGATTTGCATCGAAGAGTTATTTCGAAAGTGATTTTATCACTTTCAAATTTCAAATTTCCTGTAAACCTGTGACCTCCCCGTCCCCACTGTGCCTCGACCCAACTATGCTCCGTCCCCACTATACCCCGAACCCACTGTACTGGTTTTTTTTTGTGTCTGTATACACTGTAACTTTGTGACTACTGGACCAATTCCTTCGAGTAGCGACTCTATTAATCACAAATTTCATCTAGTTGGTACTACACTAAATCATGTATCTGATTACAGTAGATACACGATTTATTGGGAAAAGAGCCGAACCGTCTACTTATTAAGACACTTAATCGTTCTGACACGACAAAACCACAGTCGTCTTTTGTTATCACGTTGTTTTACCGCCCGCGGCCGACCGTACCCAAGGTCAACTATGAGTACATGTCCAACTACTTGTAAATTATGAAGAGGACTGTTATTTATTAGAGCCAGATTAAGTGTTGGTTTTTATATAGTCTACCGTCCCAAAATTCATTTCCTATTACACAATTTTTTTAAAGGAACACTAATGTTTTGCACATTGTTATTCATTTAAAGAGATTCACGCTTGATTGTTTAAATTATCCAATATTAGATAATCTGCTTCGTGCTAATTTAAAATTTTTAGTTTATCAACTTGTAGCTCTAATTTTGTATAAAATATTTATACAAAATATTACAATACTCGTATTGTAATATAATATCATGATTAATAATATTAAGGAAAACTGATATTAATGAGAAGTTGTCAAAAAAGGATTAACACATACGTGCGTTTTTAAATTTGAAGATCGACTGATAAAAACAAATCTTTAATTATAATCTAGGTGTTTCAAAATCCTGGAATTTTAGTTACATGTTAAAATGAATGTTACAAAATCTGTAAATCACTTTAAATATTTAAGAAAATATGTTTGACATATTATAGTTGTAACATTATAATAATATGTGTTTTCTGTATTGAGTTATAATCAATAAAATCTACAATAATATTGACATTTTAAAGGCACTTCTGGGTGTATAAATTTGAAATGTATAAAAATCTCTATCTTTATGTCGTTGACGCGAAATCGTAACACGAATTTTCCACGCAAATTTCGGAATGACCCCTAGCCCAATAATATATTCATGTTAAAATATTTGCTTTATCAACGTTTGATAGCTCATACTTATGTTGGTGAATTAATTTTTTTTATGGCATTGCTAGTTATTAAACATGTGTTTGTCAGAAGATATTAATGATCTTTGCTACTGGAGGGTGCTCTCGGTTTTTTGATACTTAAAGCCTTGTTCTGACTTATTTTGTTTTAGGATGTTAGTACACCTATTGTATGATTATAAGAGATTTAATATTTAATTGAATATTTATCATCATTTAAGATTAATTTTTTCATTACAGTCGTGAGTAGTTACATTAAGGGATTTATTAATTGTTTGAACTCTGTTTCCACAGATAATTAGTTAGTATTGTTATTATGGCGGTGGAACATTTTGAAGTTGGGGGCTAGTTTTGTTTGTTCGAGTTTGTCTATTTAAAGGCTTTACTTCGAGTATTTTTAAATTATTTAAATTAATTTCTACCTATGTAATTGTTGCCGGGTTTGTATATCATCATCGACTTAATGAATCGATTGCTCGTACATGAAATGGAGGGCTCGTGACCGAGTTAACGCTAACACACTGCTGCCTTACACACTTGGCCCTTACTCTTCCTAGAGACTGTGTACATAATACATGTATATATACTATACTATGTAGTTATATATATATAACTCATACTTCGCTATATAATGTTCGTGTACCTAATACCTGTGTCCCATAGTCTTTATAACAAGGAAAGAACTACGTCGCCAGGATTGCCGCATTGTGAAAACACAACAGAGCGAAGTCAAACGAGCGTTCCGCACTTATGTCCATCGCCAATTGAACATCGAAATTAACATAAAAAAAATTGTATGTATTATTTATGTGGACATTCTGATAGGTTTTTTGATATTAGTAGTAGAAAATACTTATATTTCAAAAGTAATAATTGTTTATTTAGTTTGTTTCAATTTTCAAGACTTATATGCGATTAGATACTATTTAATATTATTACTTTTATTATTAATTGGTTTATTAGTTGAGTTATGTCTAATTTCCAATGCGTACGAGTTACTTATATTATTTTAAAAATCAAACCCTAAATTTTAAGGATTATCATTAAAACAATCACTTAAAGAAAAAATAATATGGAATAAAAATACGAAAATATATTTACAAGCACCTTGTAAAAATATTATATGTAGGCACATTTCTGAGATTTAAAAATTAAAAAATTGTTTTTGTTAAAAACAGAATTATAAAAAATAGGCCATTCCTCTCTTTCACTGTTATGGGTTTCAAAGCTCATGTTGTAGTTCATTTTTGATGTTTTGTTCATTTTTTCATGTTCATTTTTAACTTCAGTGTACATGATTTAAAAAAAAAAATTGCTCAATAAAATCCAGGCTTCTTTTATAAATCAAATACTTTTTTTTTATTGGAGAACAAAAAATAACACTTAATAAAAAACTGATTTCAGTAATATTACACAAAATTTAAATATAATAGGTTTAGTTTAAGCACGAAATTACTTATTACTAAATAATTATATAATAATATTACAATGTTTTTATTTCAGGGAAAAAAAACATGGTTGATTTGTTGAGTGGTAGAAAGGAAGCTATGACTGACAATGGATTCTTAAAACGGTTCCGTTCAACTGTGTGGGTTATTAAACAATGGCCAAAAATGAATTTCATATTAATAATATACTCAGTCATAATACTTTTGTGTAGTATTGTTGGAATATGTTACAAATATAAAAATAATCATATCTTTGACAGTTACAGATTAAGTCAAATATTTACGGTTTATATTGTCAGTGTTATATGTATACAAAAATTTGTTACTGTAATCAGAAAAGCTAATAACATTTTGAACATGTTAGATATTACGTATACTGATTTGTTGTTGATTCAGCAAGATCGATTAGATGATAAAAACATTATAGGATTCAAAAAAAAAAAAACCTTACTTTTCTATTATTGGATTCTGGTTTTTATCAACGTATTTTCATGGATTGTTATTCCAATTCTTTATAATTATACAATGTCAAACAAAGATTCGAGTAGCTCAATAGGCATAAATGTTCTTAATTTGTATTATCCGATTTCTGATCAATCCTACAATAAACATTTTTATTTAATTTATATATTTGAAGCCTCTTTCATGGTTTTAGTTACATTCTACATTTTTATATTTGATGGATTCTTTTTCTTACTCTGTTTGTCAATAACTACCCATTATAAAATTATAAGATCAGATTTGATGAAATTTGGACACGGCGGTAACAAAACTAGTAAGTGATGAAAATGATAAATATTAATAGTATTATACGGTAATCATTCTCTCAGTAAACTTTGAATCCAAATATATTGCTATACTATATTTATCCTTGATACAATTCCTTTAACACATTACTAACAGAATGTGTTTTTAGAAAATTTAAGAGTTCCGCAGCACAAAAATAGATATGTTACAAAAAAAAAAAGAATTTTTTATTAAATCTTAATTTTGTTCTTATTATAAGGAACAAAGAAAATATAATTTGTATTCTATTGTCGCTTTTAATTTAATTTACCTTTTATGTCATATTGTTGGTATAGGTGACGAAATGTATGATGAATTGATAATTACAATATCATATTGCCAAAAGATGCATTTGTAAGCATTAATTTATCTACGTCCTGTCTAAAAATAGTGTTGATATATATTTTAAATATATTTTTGTCTATATGTATTTTGTTTACTATGTTTTCAGGCAAATGAGAGAATTCTGTTCCATAGTTCGTTTCAGTGCATTATTACATGTTGGTTGTTATACTGGCTCACTAATAACAATTGCTTATAACGTTGGCTTGGTATTTTATCATTTTATTGTAAATTAAGTTAGTCTGTTTTCCTTTCGTTTAGCTTTTTAATGTAAGTCCTGACCCGTTATAATAACCGCAAGGAAACATGTTTTAAATGTCAATTTATACAATTTATTCATGATTTCTTTAGAATAATTTAAATTTTAAGAAAATAAGTCTTTAAAATTGTTATTATAAACAATTTTCAAATTTATAACAAATTAATAAATTACCAAATTTTCTTATTTCTGCAGCTATTTGTAACGTATCCTGTTAATTGTATTGGCCTGTTACAATTCTTTGCGTCATACATCTGCATCGCTGTACAGTTATTAAATTTCCTATACTTTTTGGACATTATGAACGAGGCGGTAATTCAGATTAAATGATATTAAGGTGTCTATTGTGAATACAAATATTTCTCTGGTTTTAGAGAGATGGTTTAAACTTTGGATTATACAGTTGTAACTGGACGGCAATGGATATGCGATTTAGAAAACTACTGTTGTTAGCGATGGCGATGAATAATGCCAATCAGTTGAACATTAGAGCTACACCAACAAAAGTAATCGATTTGAAGTTATTTTTGAGTGTAAGTTTTACGAGAATGTTGTATTATTCATAAGCATACATTAGTGACGTTTTTAAAAATTGATTGTAAAAAAAAAAAGTACCAATATCGTTGGTTGACGAATAAATTCAATGATGACACAAGATATTATAAATATGTTAAATTATGTTCTCTGCGATTTGGCTTTATATGGATACAAAAATATAGATTATTATTGAAAATTAATTAAAGTTATAATTCAATATTTTTTCTAGGTTTTACAAACATCATATTCAGTAGCAAATATTATGGTGAACATGAAGTTAACGAATACAGATTAACAAACGTGCGTTTTTGAAATCGAAGATCGGCTGATAGAAACAAATCACTATACACTGCTAGGTGTTTGGAAATCACATAATTTTAGTTATAAAACACAAATCACGTTATAAATGTTATAAATCAGTACATATATTTAAGGAAATATGATTGAAACATAGTTGTTACTTTCTATTAATATATGTATTTGCTGTATGGCGTTATAATCAATAAAATGTGCAATAATATTGAGATTTTAAAAGCATATTTTGGTGTGCAAATTTGGAATATATAAAATTGTCAATATGAGTTGAATATTTTCTTATACATACATTTAATTTTTAACAATAAGTCATTTTGTTATTAGTTTCGATGCAGAACTCAAAAGGTATTTGTTGAGACTATTTTTTTTTTTTGATAATGTATTATTATAGAGTTAAAAAAAATGTTATTTTGAAACGCATAATTAGATTTGATCCGTATTTGAAATACTTTTTAGTATTTTAGAAAAATGTATACATTATAGAGTGACACAACTTGGTAATACGACAAATTATTTCGACTAGAGTAGTAGTTTTGTTATAATGTAGTTCGCCGATGTTGGCATATCTGTATATTTAATATACATTATACGTACTACGGCTGTTATTTTAGTAAAAAATAAATAATAATAATTTTCCCTATTTCGTTATTTATTAAACTTTCAACTACAATGGTATTAGATACATGGAAAATCTACTATATTAAAGATAGTACAAAGACCGTGTAGAATGTTTGATTTATTGGTTTAACGTGATTTCTCTGAATTTCTTTTAATTACTATTGAGTTACAGAATATTTATTACAATCCATGAAATGTTAAACGAATTTTCTATTTCAAATTTTGATATAGTTTGTTAGGGAAATATTTTTTAGAAACAACCGACGACAGAATTATTTCATTTTAAACAAACCAATATACTTCATAAACATATATACTTAATAAACACAGATTTCCTTGCTATAAAGTATTTTTACTTATATTATTTTTGTAAACTAATTTAATAAAAAATTTAATTTTGAAAGCTTTCAAATTGGCTTTTTTTTTTGCTAATGAATTGTCCTTTAAAGATCTCAAAAAAAAGTGTCTTTCAACGATCTCAAAAAAAAAAAAAAATTTGCCTATTTAAGAATCTAATTTATCTAGTTATAAAACCACTATTGATCTAGTTACATCGTATTGGGCTAAAGCTAAGGAGATTAATTGGAAGTTGGAAGCTTAAGTTTAAACAATAAAATAATTGTCCTTGAAAGGCATGCGTTAGTTTTAGATGATGTTTCTAAATTTAATAATATTATATTGTTTAATGTACCAGATACTCGTAATTAAGTTCAATCGGATACAGTTAATTTAGTGGATAATTATTTTCCACAGATAATTAGTTAGTAATGTACTATCGAGTGGAACATTTTTAAGTTTAAGTTGGGGATAGTATTTTATTTTTTATTTAAACGTTGTAAGATCATGTGAATTGAACCACCACGGTAATTAACGGGCTAGCCAAAAAGGACATACGTTGGTTGGAGAAATATCATTAGACTTTGTACAGCTGGAGGTAGAGTGATACGTTGTGCAGTGGACACATTTTAGGGGGGTGTGCACCGTATCCATTCTAATGAACATTTTTTCGTGAGGCCCTTCAATTTTCATTTTAGTTTTATAAAGTGCAGTAAAAAAAAATATATCTTTATTGATTGAAGCGGGTTCAGGGTCATTAAAAAATATTTAAAATGGATGTTTGGAGTTTCTGTGCAAAACGTTATTTATTTGGCGGACCGAAAAACCAATTTCATCAATTGGCAATAAGGATGGGGTTTAGAGTTATACTTTTATGAGTTCTATCAATTTTTAGTGTGGTTTCTACCCGCTGCATACGACATTCTACAAAATCATAAAACAATATATTCCGTGCACCTTCGCCAAGTTAGTGGGGCAAAAATAAGTTTTAAAACTAAAAATTCATGAAAAATCAAAGACCATGTAGAATGTTTGATTTATTCGTTTAACGTGGTTTCTCTGAATTTCTTTCACTTAATATTGTATTACAGAACATTTATTACTATCCACGAAATGTCAAAACTGCTTTAATTTTATATAAAGCTATTGCAAAGTTAAGGTGCTTCAAATTTAGGAAAGAATCGCGAAGGAGCAATAAAAAATTGCCTCAGAATTTCCCAAATTAATTCATAATATATTAGTGTAGGTCATTTAAAATATTTAAACGACAGTTCAGATTATACTTGTGTAATAATTGACCTTGGTTATCTTAGCTTCGATGCGGAACTTAGGTGTATTGTTCAATTAAGGCATTAAGCAATAAATAATTTATATTGCATTCTTCTTAAAATTTTAAGTACCTATTATTATTTGTTTAAAGGAGAAAACATGTTATCATAATAAGTACTTTTATAATAAAGGCACTTGTAACTTGAATACCTAGTAACATATATATTTATATGGATTTTTAAATTAAGAATAGTTTACTGACAATTTAGACTGGTCGATAACCAATTAAATTTATTTAATTACTAATAAAAGTAAGGATATGAGGTGGAATGTGATGCGCTGGGTAACTTCACATATAACTTTAAACCGAATTAGGAATTAGATTTAGTCATTATTAAGCCCTAGGCCATTGAGAACAACGTGACCAACAATTTTCAGAAAGTTTAATTTAAGACGAATCTCTAACTCTTATATTTCTTACAATAAACTATTAGTTTCTAATAATTCCTATTTATAAAATCATAGTTCTGTGGCAAAATAATGTTTATAAATAATAAGCTTAAACAATAACTCTAAAATTCTTGAAATTAATACATACCTACTTTATCAGTGTTATCAACAGTTTCTGAATATTCATTTAATTAGAGGGTCCCTTGTATTCACGTCAGTTAACTAGTTATAAATATAAAAAATATTAATGGCTTCCGTCAAAGGCCGGTAAATTATATAATTAGTTAATGAGAATGGGGCTTAGAGTGATACTTTTATGAGTTCTATTCATTTTTAGTGTGGTTTCTGCTCACTGCAGACGATATTCTACAAAATCATAATACAATATATTCCGTGCACCTTCGCCAAGTTAGTGGGGCAAAAATAAGTTTTAAAACTAAAAATTCGTGTAGAAAGAACACTTAAAAATTCCATTAGTATTTCCCAAGAGAATATATAATATATTAGTGTAGGTCATGTAAAAAGTTTAAAAGACACGTTGGAGTATACTTGTGTGAGTTGTCCTTCGAAAGAAATTAGCAGGCGATACACTTTATAATCGATATGTAAACTCTTTTACTATTAATTTTTAACAGACTACAACTGATAATAATTATAGAAGTCACCGTGCACGTAAATTATGTAGGTCATTTTCCTAGAAACAATGACATTTCAAAGAGAATGCATTAAATGCATTCTCTTTAGGTGTATTTATTTCAAGGCTTTACTTTGATTATTTTTAAATTATTTAAATGTATTTCAATGCATTTGTAGTCGGGTTTGTATATATAAATAAAATGCTAGTTATGTAAAATACATCATGATCAATATTAAGGAAATAGGACTAAGTCACTAGGATTGTCGCATTGTAAAAACTCAACGAGGCGAAGGTAAACGAGCGTTCCGCATTTACAGTTGTGAGTTGAACATCACATTTAATATAAAAATAACTGTATATAAAAATGTTCTTATTATTTCAAAGATTTGTATTTTATCCTGTTGGTTGATCTGTCTGTTGGTATGTCTATTGGTTTTTTTGAAGAAATCCTCGTTAAGTTAGACATTTTTGAAAAAAGTTCTATATCGTTAGGCTTAGTATGGTTGAATGCAAGTTAGCTGTTAAATTTCTAACAAATTGTCTTATTTCTTCAGATATTTCTAACTCATCCTGTTAATTATATTGGCCTATTGCAATTTATTGTGTCATCTGCGAATTTGCCTTTTATGGAAACATATATATATAGATTATATTATTGCGGATTAGTTATAGTCATAATAAAATGTGTTTCCAGGTTTTACAAACATCATATTCAATAGCAAATATTATGATGAAGTTATCGAATACGGATGATAATTAAGAAGTTTGCGTTTTGAAAATTGATAATCGGCTTATGGAAACAAATCACTATATATAATCTATATGTTTAGAAATCACTTAATATTAGTTACAAATTAAGAGTCACGTTACAAAATTTATAATCAATTAAAATAATAAGGAATTGTTATTGAAACGTTATATTTGGAATACTATTATATCACTGAAAAAGACAACTTTTAATGATTCTTTAATACCTTATAATCAGTCTGGTGGTTTTTTAGCTTTAAATCAAAATGTGTTTCTCTTTTCTATTAATTTTAAGGCCATAAATTAGTGTAAAATAAATTTAGTATAAACATATTATCAAATAATTCATTTCAAACTGCTACAGGGCATGTGCCACAAGTGTAGTTGATTCTTAGGGCGCATTTTTACGTTATGTTTTATAGGATCTAGTTACATCACTGCTCAATGCTATTTTAATATAGAAAACTTTAAGTTAAGTTAATGATGTGATACAGGTACTACGGGTACTAAACTAAAAGTTTGGCATTTAACTCGAATAAACTCTTTCATGTCTATATTAATTACTAGTTCCAATAATCGTTTTCACTGACTATAGTTCTAACATCTATCTATAAAATTAATAGAAATCACACAGGTTATTAACAATAGAGTTGTGTAATTATGATTTTCAGAGCAATTTACGACAATCTAAATGGAATTTTTTGGTTTTTAGTAGGTTTGTTTCTAATTTTCCATTTTGTTTTAGTAATTAGTTATTAATATTTAAGAAGTAACCGAAGTTTTGTACAATGTTTGTATACATTTTTTATTGATTCATCAACTCTTTGGTAACCTATCCTTTTCCTTCTAAAAGTTTGTGTCATTTTGTTTTGAAATATTTTTCTCATCCTCATACTGCAGTAGACCGAAGCAACATGCTAATGCACGACTATACGAAATTATGTGAATAATGTATGAAAAAACTTTGATAAACTAAAAGAGAGTTTGTATATTTTTCGAAATAGGTCATGGTAAAAATTGTAATTAACTTATTTGTTAATAATTTCGAATAAAATAATATTCTGCTAAAACAAAATAATATCATTTCATATTAAGTACTGTCAAAAACAACGTTTGGTTATTTTTCTACAACTGAACCGTCGATTACAATTATATATTTTGTAATCATGTTTGCATTCGACTATACAGACTCTATAATACAGTCGAAATGTTTCTATATATTATAGAGAAATCACTTCCGCGAGGTTACTAAAAAATGTATTTTCAATTGACCAGTATAGTACTGCGATGACAGGCGGCAGTACCGCATAATAAGTACACAATTGCACCTTATAATCATTATTTAAAAAATGTTCTTACACTACAAACAAATAAGCAATTATTACGAATGCATCGACGGTGCATAATTATTGAGATTTTATTGACGATATGCTAGAGACTACGAGGCTAGAGATTTATTTAGTATGTTGGCCATCAATTTACTAAGAATGATATTTTCCCGAAATCAAACGTTATATTACATTAAATATCAGTTAATTGTATGTCCTGATGGGGTCTCTTTTCTTCACGAATACTGGGTCGAAATTGCGCAACAATTAAATAAAAAATACTTAAGGGATTGTGTATTATTAAATTAAAAAAATGAGTTTATTTTTTACATGTAATAGCTATTTCATATAATTGCAAAATGAATTAAAGGACATTTCTTTAAAAGAACTACTGACTTTTATATACCCGCATTTAAACAATATGTGTTTCCTCAAGATGCCCCGGCCAAGGGCCAAGCTCAATTTCACAAAATTCGACTCTTCTAGTTATTGTCCGGGAGTGCAGATATATTAGGGTAGGTCAATTAAAATGATTAATAGACAAGTCGGTGTATACTTGAGTGGGTTGTCCTTTGAAAGTAATTAACATGCGATACATTTTTTGGTCGATATATTTAATTTTTGACCATACATTTTTAACAAACTAAAACTGATAACAAGCGGAGAGTCACTGTGCACGTAAAGTATACGCATGTCGGTGTTACTCATCGGTGGTTCTTGGAAGACCTATTAACAATATCATTTAAAAGGTAATGCATTATCTTCTGGTGCGTCCATTCAAGGCATTACTTCGAGTATTTTTACATTATTGAAATTTATTTCTACGTATTTGCAGTCGGGTTTATTACAACATCATCATCATCATGTCTTATTCTATCATCTTATTCTGTCATCTTTAAACGCCGCATTTAAGGCTCAATGCTACCATCATTGGATGATGGTTTGTTGACGAATTCGCTGTTCGGGATGGTTCGTCTGTTCGTCGCCAGAGAGGGGGAACTCGGCTCCTTGTCAGTGAGCGCTAACATACTTCCGCCTTACCTACTTGGCCACTCCTCCTTTTTGGGATTGTATATATATTGTATGTATATATTTTATGCATATATCTATACATATATATATGCAAAGAAACTCGTAAAGCACCATATCATGTTAGTGTACCTCTATAGTTTCCGTGTCCCATAACATTTGGAGCTATATCAAGGGAAGGAAAACGTCGCTAGGATTTCCGCATTGTGAAAACACTAAAGGGCGAAGTCAGACGAGAGTTCCGCACTTGTGTCTGTTGCCAATATTAAACACCACAAAAAAATTGTATGTATCAATTAGTTTTAATTTATTTATTTATGTGGACATTCTTGCTAGGTCATTTAATTTTTTTTAAAACTAATTTTCCATTAGTATGTATTTAATATTATTATTATTATTTTAATGTCAAAGTATTTATTATTGCTTAAGTTCTCAAGCCCGCAAACCCCATTATTGTTTAAGATTATTAACTGAACGTTCATTAACAAATTCAATTTGGAATAAAATATTTAAAATAACTCCTCTCATTTTCTTTAACAGTTTTTATAGTGCACGCATTTTATAAATTTTAACTTCAGTGTGATTTAAAAAAAGGGAAGAATTGATCCTCCTCTTTTGTTAGAAATTCATTGGAATGTACTTATTTGTAATTATTTATGTGGACATTCTTCCCTGGTCGTTTAATATTTAAAGGGAAAATGTAATATTTATAATTCAAAAGTATTAGTTGTTAATTTAATTTCTTTTGTTTCAACACTTTCACTGTAAAGTTTTTTAAGTGCACCTTTTATATTTAATCATTTTTTGCCTCATAACTAATGAAAAAGAGTACTACCTATACTATACCTATGAATTTTTATCCATGGGTTTTTAAACTTTTTTTTAAACAAACAGTTAAGTATAAAACTGATTCTAGTAATTTCATTAAAAAAAAATAATAAAATGTTAATTAATAATTAAATTACGAGTTACTTTTATTATTTTCAAAATCCTGCAAACCCTAAATTTTAAGGGCTATCATTTAAACAATCACTTAACAAAAATAATGTGGTATAAAAAAACTAAAATATATTTACAAGCAGCTTGTAAAAATAATATGTAGGCACATTTCTGAGATTTCGAAATTTGAAAAAATATTTTGTTAAAAAAAGAAATTAAAATATAAGCCATGATAGTCTTAGTTCACCTCTCTTTCTTTGTCTCAGCCTCTCTTTCACGGTTATAAGTTTTATAGTTCATGTTGTAAGATATCATTTTTAACTTCAGTGCACAAGATTTAAAAAAAAATACAATTTCCTCAATAAAATAAAATACAAAATAAATACAAACAGTACAATAAAATATAGGCTTCTTTTATAAATTACATTTTTTTTTTTATTAAAAAACAAAAAATAACACTTTATATAAAACTGATATCAGTAATTTCATACAAAAATTAAATAAATACTGGGTTCAGTTTTAGTATGAAATCACTTATTCCTAAATTATACAAGAATGATACAATGGTTCTATTTCAGGCACAAAAGAAAATATGGTGGATTTATCGAATGGTAGAAAGGAAGCAGTGATTCACAACGGAATTGAACATGGATTCTTAAGACGGTTTTCTTCAGTTGTATGGTTAATTAAACAATGGCCAAAAATAAATTTCATATTAGTCACATACTCAGTCATAATACTTTTGTTCAGTATTGTTGGTCTCATTTACAAATATAAAAATCATCATAATATCGACTATAACAGGTTAAGTCAAATAGTAACGATTTATATTTTAGGGGTTGTAGCTTTTCAAAAAAGTCTTACAGTAGTCAGAAAGGCTAAAAACATTTTGAACTTATTTGCTACCACATGTACTGTTTTTTTTGTGATTCAGCAAGATCGATTGGATAATGAAACTGTATTAAGATTAAAAAAACTAAATGCAAGGTTATTTTATTATTGGATTCTGATTTGTTTCACTGTATTTTTATGGATAGTTTTCCCAATTCTTTATAATTTTACAATGTCAAACAAAAATTCGATTAACTCGACAACCATAAATATCATTAATTTTTATTATCCGATTTCTGACCAATCCTACAACAGATATTTTTATTTTATTTATTTAATTGAAGCCTCGTTTGTCTTTTTGTTGACATTCTACACTTTTGTTTTTGATATATTTGTATTCTCACTCTGTTTGGCAATAACTATCCATTATAAAATTATAATATCAGACTTGATGAAATTTGGACATGGCGATAACGAAACAAGTAAGTGCAACACAAAAATAAATGTGTTACAAAAAAAAAAAAATATTTTATATATATATTTATTAATTTCACTTATTAGTCAAGTTTTTCCTGATTTTATGACCGAATCATTCGTTTTAATTTCAAACAAAATTTACTCTATTAGCCGACAAAAATTGAAAAATACCGTATCACTACGAATTATCGTAATGGTATCAAAACAGAAATATCACTTTAATAACTGTTTACAATAGTATAAAAATACAATTTTTGCTTAGTGTTCTCTTGACCAAATTTAGGTAAACGTTCAAGGATTGTCACTGATGATAAAGTCTATTAAAAAACAACTTATTCCTTAACTATAATTAGTAATTTCATTTACCTTTTATGTCATATTACAGTTAAAGGTGACGAAGTATTTGAGGAATTGAAATCAAAAATTTCATATACCCAAAAAGTGCATTTGTAAGCTTAATTTTACTATCTTCGTCTTATCTAAAAATATTGTTAATATGTATTTAAAATATATTCTAATCTATATGTATTTTGTTTATTGTGTTTTTAGGCATATGAGAGAATTCTGTTCCATAGTTCGATTCAGTGCATTATTACATGTTGGTTGTTATTCGGGCTCACTTATACCAATTGCTTACAACATTGCTTTGGTATTTTATCATTTTATTGTAAATTAATTTCAGGTTTTTTACGTATATCCATGTTGGTCTGTTTTCCTTTCGTTTAGTTTTTTAATCCCGACCCGATGTACTAACCGCAATAAAACACGTTTTCAATGTCAATAAAAAACAATGAATAGATACAATTGATTCTTGTTCATAAATAGTAATGACTTTATCGATCATGTCAATTTCATTCCCCACATTGATAGGAAAAAACAAGTTTTTGTTTTTGAAAATATTTTTTTTGTGCAGTTCACATTGTTTATTATAATTTTTTGTATAGGTTAAAATTGTAAATTATATTTTTGGACTAATTTAACTTTTAAGAAAATAACTCGTTAAAATCGTTATTATTATAAATATTCTTATTATTTCAAAAATGTGTACTTTATCCTGGTAGTCTATTAGATTTTATGAAAAATAGCTCGTTAAGTTATACGTTTTTGGGAAAAGCTCTAATACGTTAAGCCTAGTTTGGTTGAATGCAAGTTAGCTGTTTAATTTTAAACAAATTTAATTTCTAACAAATTGTCTTATTTCTTTAGGTATTTCTGACTCATCCTGTTAATTGTATTGGCCTATTGCAATTCATTGCCACTTACATCTGTGCGGCTGGTCAGTTATTCAATTACCTATACTTTTCGGACCTTATGAACGAGGCGGTAATTCAGGTTAAATGATATAAAGGTGTCTATTGTGAATACAAATATTTCTCTGGTTTTAGAGAGATGGTTTAAACTTTGGATTATACAGTTGTAACTGGACGGCAATGGATATGCGATTTAGAAAATTACTGTTGTTAGCGATGGCGATGAATAATGCAAATCAGTTGAACATTAGAGCTACACCTACAAAAATAATCGATTTGAAGTTATTTTTGAATGTAAGTTTTACGAGTATGTTGTATTATTCATAAGCATACATTAGTGACGTTTTTAAAAATGTATTGCAAAAAAAAGTACCAATCTTGTTGATTGGCGAATAAACTAACTGATGGCACATAAATAAATTATAAATATAAATGTACATTATAAATATATTGAAATATGTTCTCTGCTAATTGGTTTTATATGGATACATACATAAAGATTATTGTGAATAATTAATTGAATTTATAATAAAATATGTTTTCCAGGTTTTACAAACATCATATTCAATAGCAAATATTATGATGAAGTTATCGAATACGGATGATAATTAACAAATTTGCGTTTTGAAAATCGATGATCGGCTGATAGAAACAAATTACTATTTATAATCTAAGTGTTTAGAAATCACTTAATTTTAGTTATAAAATATAAATCACATTACAAAATGTATAGTTCACTTAAAATATTTAAGGAAATATGATTGAAACATTATAGTTAGAAACTTTATATTTATATGGTGTTGCTGTATATTATTTTCAATAATGTACAATAATTGAGATTTAAGTACATTATTTTTCAATATTTACTATATAGATAACAAGACCTTGATATTTGATTTATACGTTTCCATACAGATTTCCTTACTGTAAAAAATTTAATACAAATTTAATTTTGAAGCCTTTAAAAATTGCTTTTTTGTTATCAGTTTCAAATAATAATACTGCTATATTTGTATGATCGCTACTGCAAATGTCAGGCGCTACAAATATTGGAAGGAACCAAACATTTTTTGTAATTTAGATGTTTAGAAATCACTTAATTTTAGTTAAAAATGAAAAGTCACGTTACAAAAATTATAAATCAATTTAAATATTAAGGAATTTAAATATTGAAACATTATTGCTCGATTACAGACGAATCACGCCTGTAACAGAATTGATTTATTGTCCTTGACTTATTAAAGGTTGAAATTTCTAAAATCTGGACGTCAAACAGTAGTCCAAAATACTTATTTAATTTAGGTACTTTAAAAGTGTGTTTCTCTTTAATGACAATTTTTGGTTTTTAAAGATGTGATGTATTTTAGTTTATATAATTTTGTATAATTTTCGTGCTACAATATGTCGTATACCTAATGTTCTATTAGGCGTCAAGCCAGTTTAATAAATAATAAATAATATTGGTACTTCATAAAAGGACATTAAAAAAACAAAAAAAGATGTGATACCCATAAAGTAACTTGAGTTAAAACCCAATCTCATTAAATAATTATGATGCCAACAACTTTTAAATTTCAAATGACATAACTCACATTGAACATAAACACTTAGGTAGTTGTAAATAGTACCTATGATAATTTACCTATTATTATTATAGGTAAATTATAGGCAGTATGGCGTACTTCTTCAGAGCTATCTAACGAAACCTCGATCACTGTTGTAGCCAAAAATCTTTGTGGTTATTTTTTTTTCTGGTACCATGTGTAATATTAATACAGTAAGGAGGTCGAGTTTTTATCGATATAAGATATAACATTTTTTCATAATACTTTTGTAGCGTCTATATAACGTTTTTCAATATTTTAGTAGGTACATACAACAAACTTCACCTTGGTAGGTAAAACAACTTTTAATTGCCGTTTTGAATCCTAAAACAAACAAAGAAAAATTGTAAGGACACGATAAGGAACAATTTAAAAGAATTTAATTGATGACAGGTGACCAATATTGATCGGACTTATACAAAGTTATTTTTTTTAACAACTTAAAACATAATTGTTTAGACAATTATTAACTTTACTTTTTTACATACGACTACAAGACGTGTTTTGTATTGTATTATACACCATCAAAATACTAGTATTTCGCAAACGGTATTTAGGCAGTCGAAAAAGTACTCTTTTACTACTCTACAGTTCATTACAGAAGTTATAGGTACTTAGGCCTTAGTAAGTATGCAAATTGTAATTTTGACTATATATTTTGATATCGCTTGATAGTTGATTGTGTCAGTTTTTTGTAATAAAATATAAATAAAAAATGTTTAATCGTGATTAATTACACATAAAAATAAAGGATTCCAATTTCCAGTACTACTTATTTCAATTTTTCAACTTTTTAAAAGAATTACGAGTTTAGCTGTTATCACACCAGCTGTTTATCTAACAACTTAGATAACAAATATAAGATATCTTATTGATAACAAATAACGCTAAAAAAAATTACAAACGTAAAACGTCCCGTTCAGTGTAAAACTAAAACCAATAATAATTAAGGAATGGCCATTTGTAGTGATGTTTCATGTTTGTGAGCAAAATGAGTAAACCTTGAAAAAATAATAAAATCACCAATAGTTGTTTTTAACACCATGAAGATTACTTCGTTTCTGAAAACTTCCACAAACAAATTTGTTGTACTTCATGAGCCGGTAACGCGATTACGACGATTCACGACTTCCGTCCCTGAAGCACATTCGCTTTTAGCCTGTAACAACAACAAACAATACATCGATTGTCGTTTCCCGAAAGAGGTGGCCGCTTCCAGGCAAAATGTCTTCGATCGGTATTTTACCGTTGTACCGGACGCGGTAACGGAAAACGAAGAAGTACAGCTCATCGATGAAATAGAAAAATCCTTGAAGCGTTTGCGCTACCAACACGACCATTGGGACGATGTAAGTATAGATATTATATTTGGTTGTACACGCTTGTTAACTGCCAGTTTGACAACAGTCCGTTCGATGACGTTTAAGGCAATACATGGATACAGAGAGACTGAAGTTGTCGTTTGGAAAAATCAAACCAACGGAGACATAATTCAGCGATTGAGAAGCTTAGCATTTAAAGACGACTCCAACACAGTACCTATGCAACGAGTACACGTGCTCGATATATGCGACGATGGTTATGTCAAAGCACACGTCGACAGTATAAAAGTAAGCATGGTCGATAGTTATTTAAACACCTCAAGCAATAACAATGTTTTGCTCAAAAGTTTACTATGACAAGTAATTTGATTTTTTAACTATAAAATGTTAACTTTTCATTAATCCTAGTTCTGTGGCAATATTATTGCGGGTTTAAGTCTACTCTCCGATTCAATAATGCGATTAGCCGATGAAGCCGAACCTCACATCCATGTGCGTGCGTTGTTGCCTCGACGGTCGTTATACATAATGAAGTAAATACAATATTATAATACATTATAATGTTTTATTTTAATTGCGTAATAGAAACTTTGATTTTATAGAGATGATGTGAGATACAAGTACACTCACGAAATATTACCGGACAACGACGAACCGTTTAACGGAAAAAGAATTGTGCGTAAACGTCGCGTGTCTATTGTATTTAGAAATGAACCACCTGTAAGTTAGGAAATAATAGGTATATTAGTTGTTAGTAAATTACATGTTTAAACTCATTTGGTATAAAGTGATAAATTGTTATATTTTTAAATAAATATATTATGTTATCTACAAATCACCATTTCTCAACTACAAGTGACTTAACTTATTAACTAGGTCTAAACTGTTAGTTCGGTAGACAAAGTACTTTAAGATTAACAATTTAACTTGATAATGCAAATAACAACTCCATTATTGTTACCGATAAATTCTTGTTTTTAATTTTTAAATATGTATTGTTACCCGCACATAAGTTTTTGTTATATATCCGTGTAATTAACACTTGTATTTATTTTCATTTCATTTTATTTATTTATTTTTATTTCAAATAATTGTTAATTCTAGATAAGTATTCTTGCTCTCCGATAAGAGGTTTTATCCCAATGGAGAAGCTAGTAGTTTTTGCTCTCCTTATTATTGTATTTCTTGTATCTATCTTTTATTGTAACCTACTTTTATTAAAACAAAATTGAAAATATTCTCCAATCTTATAAATTGATCTAGATGATCGAGATGTATCAAGCGTCCTGGAAATAAAAATTCAAGTTCCAACCATAAATACTAGAGAAGTAAAATTACAAAAATAACATGTTACTGTTTGTAACCCGTTAAGTGCAAAATCATTTTTCTTTTTGTAAGGAATTTGAAACAAATAACGCGTTTTAATATATATAAAATAATATTTTATTTTAAAATCGGTAAGTGAAATAGTTTTTGTTTTATTTCATTAACTACTAAATATTAAAGCATTAAAACTAAAAAACATAACTTGTGGGCTTTGATTGTTTAATAGGTATTTTGTACTTGGTTAATAATAATAAGAAGAGTTTTTACAATCTATGCTACAGGGCATAACAAGCAAGTAGTAATATTAATATATATATACAGAGAAAAATAAAAACGGTGATGTAATATGAGGAGGGAAGCCATCCAGTGATAAAACCTAACGTAATTTAATAACAATTAAAATAAAATATCTTGTGAAGCCAAAATGTAATTTAAAAATTCAGACAAAAAAAGTAATAGCTAGGTAGTCATTTTTTTATAATAAATTATATTTAATCAACAATAAAGTAAACATTCTCATTTATCTGATAAGACTGTAAATGATTTTTAATTTTGTGTTGTTGGATTAAGATTTATATTTTAAAACCAGGCATTGAATTATTTTTTGTTTAAAAATGAAAAATTAGCAGAACTTTTATATTTTTTAGCAATTTCTTTAATAACTTTATTACAATTAAAGGTTCAGTGCATTCGAAATAACTTATATTTTATAGCTTTTTAATAAAAATTCCTTTACAACTGTTATTCTAAAATTTTTAAATAGCTGTTCTTATGGAACTTTTATTTCGAAAAATTGTATAGTAACTTTTTTACTTGAAATTCATATTTTGCGTTACTGACCTTTTTCAAAAAACGCGGCTTAAAATCATTAACCATTATGTCATTTCGTTACTGCGACCATGGTATGTTTGATAACGGTTATCATTACTATCTTTCATCTTTTGCTAAACAATAAATCAGTCTCCAAGCCGACAAACTTGTGGTCTATATCCAAACTGTTCCAATACTTTTCTAAAAAAATTCAACACTTACTTACCGTACTCGTTTAAAGTAGAATCTTTCAACCTCTAAAAGAAAATGGGACTTCTCAAACCCGGCATCAAGGCTCGCCTGGAGTATGTAACCGAGGTACTCAAGATTTCGTATCACGCTGCATTCATTCCATTCGTTATATACATGGGTAAAATATATAATATATTATTTTTAGTATTTTTCTTTAGGTTGACTTTGTCATTATTATAAAATCAGTATAAATTTACCTCACGAGGCACACTTTTATGTTGCCAAATTATTTGTTTTTTTATGCTAATTAGTTTTCCGAAATCGTAAATCTGTAGTCTCGCTGGTTCAGAAATTATAACTACTCGAAATTTGGCAATTTTGATCGCGCAAGAGACGGTTGCAGCGTCGTTATGTTCTTATAGATTTTTTACATCTAATTTCAGAAATTATTATGCATACACTTTAAACATCCTACTGCCAATCAACTCAATACTTATGCCTATTCTTTAAAAACCATAGTCGCTAGAGCTTAACTATTAAACTATTAAAGTTCATGTATTTTGGACTGCTGATTAAAAATCGGCGTAAAAACAAATTATTTAGCATAACATAAAAAATACAATTTTATTTTATTTCCAGTCAAAAACGCAACACTAGGAATAAAATATCATTGTTTCTAGTTGACATTTTAAAATATTACATGACTTAAAAAAATGTTATTCTTCGTTACTTGTATCTACATTTTGCGATACCCCCATTTTATGGTATGTCTTGGACGATGTTAGATACTGTGGGAATTTAACTATTTTTATCAGATCATTAGTTCATCGGAGACTTTATTCATGCTGTCTTCATACAGCTACCTAATATTAATTTGAATAATATTTTCATAATAAATCCTGTACCAATGTATTAATTTTTGGGTACAAATTTTTTTTAGGTTTCAAGAAAGGCCCAGAAATCGGAGGACCTCCTTTTGGACTACTCAGGTATTAATTTGCAACGATTATACAATTGCATAATTTATTATAAGATAGTATTAAAAAAAAAAAAAAAAATAGTTGCAAAAATTCAATTATTTTGTATCATATTATTTAAAAATATGCTTTTTTCCTACTCGAGCAAGACTCAATTGACGGTACTCAGAAAAATCTTGCTTAATCAAAAATTTGCAAAAATAATTACACATGAACTTATTTTATGGCCTAAAAGTATCGCTTATTGACAACAGCTGTCAGAAAATAAAATAAAACATGTTTCTCAATTTTAACACAAAAAGTAGCCATGTAGTTTATTTTGTTTTTGTCAAAATATTTTTATGTTATTTCTAAGTCTCTTGTGTTGGTTGAAATAAATTATTATGTATTTTAATTTGTGTAAAATTATTATTAATCATGCATTCTTTGTATTATTTCAGTCTTCTTTGGCAGTAATTGTACCGAAAATGTCAGTTTTTCAACCAATCTATGATCATATATATATACAAATAATTCCTTCGGTTTACTTATAACCATGTAACACAATTTGTATTATGCATAGTTATCTTTTCAATTAAATAATATATTATACATTTGTTTTTAAAAACCGTTTTTTTCTTACATTATATTTGATTAATTAGTAAAATATATCAAGTTCAAGATGGTGAGCATGTTGATGGCAATACAGCTAAAGAGCGTTTGTGATGACCTTGCCCAAACTTACCTATCAATATGATTACTTTTAAAATAATAAAAACTATTTAATTTATTGGTAAACCACAACAGAACTTTTTTGAAGATGTATTTTTTTTTTGTAGTTGCCACAGGGCGTTTAATTTTCAAAGTGTTATTAAATAAAAAAGTTTTCCTACTCCTTTCCTATAGTTATTTAATGGAGCGAAAAAGAATCCGGCTCGGGTATCTCCATTACTCGCAGATCCCATTACAATTTACATTAATTGTCAAACATGTCTTAATTGAAAACATCTGCCAAAATATAAACTACCAATTAAAGATACAAATTATTTAGAGAAAATTAAAAAGGAAAATTGAGCATGTTAATTGCAAACATCTATATAACAGTATAACGAATTAGTGATAATCCGTATTAAAAAAAATTCTACGATCAAAACTTACAGCTGATAGCGTTAGAAAAACATTTATTAATGATTTTTTTTTTCTTGTTGAAATTAAGTTAATATAAAACTTAAATTAGCTAATGTTAATTTTTATTTGTACATATTTTATTTTTTTAAGTTGAATTAACTACGATATTTTGTAGAGTATTTTTATTTTGACTTGGGATACTGTAATATTTTTGATAGTCACTAAAAAAAATTTGTTTTAGGACGGCACCGCACACCGGACAATGCTTCACGAGCACAAAACACAAAATTTATTATTCTTTATTGGGCAACTAATAACTTTTTTAATAAACTAATGTTCTATTAAATATTTTACTGGCCTAGATGAATTCAGATTTGATCCAAATCCGAAATATAGTTATGGGAAATAATTGAATTTGAATATTTAAAACTTTTTGAAAGATAAGTAAATATTTCCAAACTTGTGTGGGATGATACTGTTTTAGATATTGTAGTACTACCGTTTTATATAACATGTATGTAGAAGCAGTGCAGAGCAGATTTTTTTTTTTTAGATGGGTAACCAAAATTATATCCTTCTTAATAAAAATAATTGAATTTAAATATTGCCAAGTTTGTAAAAAGTAAAATAATGTATCAATTAAAAAAAACAGCCATAGTTGTAACTTTTATACTACGTATAGTGATAATAGTAATTGTAGACAGCTGATGAAAAAAATCATTTGGTAGATATAAGTAGTTATTTTTATTCAGTGCTTCAGATAATTTATTATTATTTAATTTTTTATTGAAACTAATTTTGTATTAAAATAAATAAAAAAACAAAGTATGAGATCTTAACAACTGTGGAATTTTGTTTAACCCTATCAACAAGATCTTATAATTTGTAATTTTTTAATAATTTGACCTGTCCTAATACAAACTTGTCAAAACATACGGACTTATGTTTTGAACTGCGTAGGTATAAGTCTTATTATAATAGGTAAATTATTTTACGCAATTTTAATAATAGTTTGATACATATGTATAATATTATTATTTATGTATTTCATGAAGACATGAGTTACATGAAATTTTAACCAGTTATATTTGACTGGAAAATGGTCTTTAAATTTTAATATTCTGAATCCTCAAACCTCAGTCCTCTTTAAGCTCGAAACTAATAATATATTTTCTAATCGTTACCTAGACTTAAGCGTTTTAATATACATAATTTTCATGCCAATAAAAATTAAGAACCTTTAACGTTAAACTCAAACTGAAATCTATAGCAAAAATGACTTACACGCGTACATACAAATGTATGTTAATAACACTTGTATGTATAAATAGCATTTATCATACAAATTTAATAAAAGACATACGTTGACACTTTCCATTTAAGCTGTATACCTACACCATAAATCGTACTAAAAAAAAAAAAAAAAAAATGAACTAGCTGTGCCACTAAATGAACATATTATGAGCCCACGAAGAACATTTCGTTTCAGAAGCTAATCAAGTAGATAATTGTTTAAGAAATTCCATCAATATATCAATACTTGTAAGTAGGTACCACATACACATGAATTTTTGGAGTTGGAGTATCTAAAAAAATTCAAAAACTACAAAAATTATAATAAAACATTTTTTGTAAAGAAATTAATTCTGCATAATATACGTGTATAATTGTATTTTTTGCATTTTTCTATAATCGATCAATTTAAAGTTATAAAAAAGAAAAAATGCAAAGCTTAGAAAAAATAGTACAAGTATATTATGCACAATTTATTACCCTACAAAGTTTATCTTTTTTAATTTTTGTAGTATTGAAACTTTTTCAGTTATGAGTTTACATTAGGTGTACACTAAAAAAATTATTACTAGGATTTTTTTTTTTAACAGAAATGCATCTAAAACATTATTCCCTCTAAAATATTATCCTCTTTCTATGACTATATCATCATAAATAATTTTTATTTAAATCTATCATGCGTTGATTTAATAGCACTGTATTGTAGTTTAGACGCTTGAAACAAATGTGTCCTTTTTTAAATCTAACTTTAATAACAATATTTATTATTATATTATTATCATAAAAAAAACTGACTTATGACTAATCTAAATTAATTGTTTGTTTATTATTATTTGTAGATAAAAATGAAACTTTTCTGTTTTTTAATAATACTTGTCTTTGTAAATGTTTCGGCAAATGAAGAAGGTAATTATTTTATTTTATTTTCATAAATACCAACTTAATGTAGTTTAAATTTGAAAACAAATTAAATATTTCACTTTTTTGCAGCGACGTATAAGATGGAAGTGTTTCTTGCAAGTCAGTAATATTTTTGTTTTATAAATAAAAAAGTTCTTTAGGTTTTTGAACTCACTGATTTTTTACATATTTTTTAATTGTATTATAGATGCAGCCATCGAGCATGCGTATAATAAGAATGATTTAATTGTAGGAGATAATTCTAGAGCAAGTAAGATATATTTAAAATAAATATGCCATTATATAAATGTTATATTATGAGTATCCAATCGTCAAGTTCTTGGTAAATTAAAATGTACAGTTTCTATTAATAGTTTAAAAAAGTGCACCAGGTATGTAGAACCTATGCACAGGACATTATACTTCTATAAGTTGCGATTTTGAATAACCTACTCGAAGAAATAGCTTTAAGCAGCTACTACTAAGCATGATTTATTATTATTACTATTTATATGGTACCTAATATCAATTTGTTTAGTATAGCCCAAATATTTGTCTGCTTATTCTAGATGGATTGGAGCATGTAATTGAAGTAATGGTTAATGATGATGAAGATTACAATTCTTTCGGTAGTAATAATTATAATAATAATTAAAAAAAATATATTATAAAGAAAAAAGTAGAAAAAAATATTTGAAAAGTAAATAAAAATTGCAACTTAAATTTATCTTTAACCAATTGATGAGTGATATAATTATTATATTTTGAATGGAATCTTTATAAAAAAAACTTAGCTTTGTCAACCTCGTCCAATTATTGTATGTATTTTATTATCATCGCTACAATTGCTTAAACTCAGCCCTTTTTATTTCATGATGATACCTTATAGTATATTTAATATGGTTTTTTTTTATTTGTACTTCTTACAATTTATAATTAATATATAATGTAATAAATTATGAAAGAACATCAAATCTATTATCACAATCTAATTTATGTAACGTTAATTTCAGCCAATCTTAACTTTATGATCGCTATGCCGGGTAATGGTTTTTGTTGAATTTTATGAAAATATTTCCTATATTTCTTTCCAATTTAATTTTCTAAAAAGATTCCTATCGTGTTGAATATCCGGCAGAGCAGCTTTCTTCCGGGTTACTAATCCATATGTTTTTTTTTACCTCGAGTTTCGGCTTCCCGTTATTGTGATAGAAAATTAAATGCAATATTATTAATTTCTGTAATGTTAATTTCAGACAAAACGGACATTATTAACTTTATACCGGGTAATAATTTACATTGCACACCATGAAAGTGTTTCTGCGCAGTAGTTTATTGTTCTTTATGCACACAAGATTTGTGTTTTAATTTTAGATTTAACGCAACAACCCTTAATGACAAGTAACCACATTTGTATTTTTTATATACTTAATGCATAGGTGTTCATTCTTTTTAAATACTTTGAGAATAATTATATTACGTACCTATAGTCAAATACCAATAAAACATAACATTGGTTTTAATCATAAAAAATATGTGGGTATATTAAAATATATAAACATTTTTTAAATTTGTAGGATGCAATTTCTACCAGTTTTTAATGCAAGATGAAATAGGGAGTATATTAAGTACATAAATAATTCATAATTATACTCGTATATATTTGTAGTTTTATAGAAAAAATAAAAAAAATCAATTAATAGCATTCAAAAAACCATTTGTTTTATGCTTAAGTTTTTGATGATCATTAGAAATATAATAAAAATCGTTTATTCAAAAGTTGCTATTAGAAATAATTTAACAACAATTTTACAACAAATTGGTTAAATTTATATCAGTTTTAGAGTGATTTTTATATATGAAATCGATGAACCAGGTATTAATATCTGCATAATGATGTGATGTTTGATTCCAGACATTGCTATTCCTGATGCTGACGAAGGCCAAGGTAATTATGAATTTTTTGATAGTCGTAAAAAGCATGTAAAGCTTGTTTTGAAGTTAAAATTTGCTTTATTATGTACATAATATGCCATGAGTGTAGGTTTTTGTTATTTTTTTTAATGTCTGGTGCTCTAATTTAGGAGGGAGGCGTACACCTAGAATATTTTCGTTCCTTATCAACCTAAAGTTAACTAAAATGATAATGTGTAATAAGCTTTTTGGGATATCATGTATAGAAATATAACAACCGTCGGGTTTTAACACTAATGACTTGTACAAGTCATTAGTTATACCACAATTCTTTGAAAACTAATGCAATATTTATGTATCAAGAGTAACTAAAATATGTTTTATTTTGATTATTTCTTCGCAAAACGGTCATTTAAAAATTTTCGCAGATTTTGGAAGCTTAGATTTGACAATCCTTGCAGATCAGAGAAGAGGTCTTGTTAAAACAGCTTTAAAAAATATATTCAGACGGATAATAGGTAAATATTATATGCAGTTGTATTGGTTTTGAACCATTAATATATTTTTATAGGTATTTTATAAGAGTAATTCACCAACTATATAAGAAAGATACAAACAATTTTAATGTTTAACAAATATCCAAAAGATTAGCAAATTTAAATAAGAGTAACTTGTGGTTTAGTATGTTATTATGAGAAAACCCCTAACCACAATAAAATATACTTATAAACTGCTGTCTCCTGAATAGTGATTATTTCTGATCTATAATCTCCTTGCGATTAATGAGAATAGTGTAGTCTTCTTAATTATATGTTTTGGCCAAAACGTTTGCATGACGACAACGATTCGTTATATTTTACGTTTAAAGTAGGCGCGAATGTTGTGTCGCTTTCAAGCTGACAAAAAACTAGTAAGCACCCATAAAAAATAGGTAGCAAATATATTTTGTTTTAAATTTTAGGAACGATGTATTACCAGTTATTGATGAAACTAGAAAGAGGAGATACCTTAGGTAAATATAAAATTTAAAAAATTGAAGTTTTTTTTGTAGTAGGTCCACACCCTGACCTTTTAGAAAAGCCTCCTGATGGCAGAAAAATGAATTATTTTAGGCTTCAGCTGATAAGCATTATCACTTAACCTAATCTAGCTGATAAGAGAAAATAGATAACATTGTTGCCAACATAACCTAACCCACGGCTGCAGATAGACCGGTTGCGTATCGGCCTACACCTCGCAATGTTCTTCTGCAGCTACAAGGGTTCATTCTAAAAAGTGAGCGACTGTTAGCGCTCTTTGTGGAAAAATCGTGGAACTTATTATTTAACACTGAGGATCCATGTTATATTCACTCGCATTTATGATAATAACCGATTTATCAGCACTGATAAATAGATAACCTGGTTGTTATCATATACGCGGCTAAATATAACACGGATCCTCAGTGAAAAATAATGAGTTCCATGATTTCTCCACATGGAGCGCTAACAGTCACTGACTTTTTAGAAAGAACTCTTGTAGCCGTTTTTTCATAGCTCGATACGCAACTAGTCTATCTAAAGCCGTGACCTAACCTAACTGCGCTAAGAGATAACAGTGTTGCTGAGATGACCTTATCGTGTCGTTTCAATAATAAAAATAATTATATTCTTATTTTGATTGGTTATTTATTATGTATCTTATTATTATTTCAATAAATACTGTGTATAACGCGAATAATAAAATAAGTACAAAGCCGACCGCACGGCGCACCTAAACGGGTGAAATTATTTATTAAGAGCAACTAAAATATTTTTTATAATTTTTCTCAACACAGTCATTTAATAATAATTTTAGGTTTCAATTTGGCATCCCTTATAGAAGAGAGAAGAGTTACTGGAAGATCTCCAAAAAATATAATCGAACGACGTGTATTCGGTAAATATTAGATTTATGGAGTTGTATGGTTTTTAGAGTGGCTGTTATATTATACAAAAATATATAAACCGGGGTTTTTAACTGCATTATAATTTGATGTATTTGTTAGTAGTTGATACGACCTCATAAAATACGAATTTCTCGATAGTCATAAATAGTATTTAATGCTTGTTTTCAAGTTGAAATTTGCTCTATTTTATGTTACAGAATAGTTAACTAATAGGCTAAATTTAGCAAATTAAAAAAAAAAATGTTTTTTATTTTTTTAGATGGACCTGTAAGTGATGTCTCTTTATTCCAAATGTGTCGTTTGATGGGATTATACATGAGTACACAATTTCCAACATCATACATAAAAGAGATTTGGATTGACCCCATAATTAATACTTGTACCCTGGATGATGGAATTACACAAAAAAGATTCAAAAAAATGAATGGCGAATGGTGGCAAATAAGCCCAGATGACGATACAGTACGACCACTAGAGGAGCACTTAAGATAATTTAGACCAGGAATCAATTTTATAAATTTGGTCTAAAAATTGTATAATACTATTGCTATTTTATTGTAACAATATTTTCATATTGCACAAATATCCTACTTAGTACATCTTACACTTACATAAGTCAATTCATTCAATGTATTATTAATAAACAGTTTTACTCACGATTAATTTTACATTTGTTACTTATGTGAAGATTCAAACAGTTACTTAATACTTTTTAGGCTCCATTAAGTTGGCCCCCTCAAATTGGAAATTTGAATTTCTTTTAACATCATCGGATTGTGCTGCGTTAGTGCTGGTTTGTGCCAAAAACCCCATCGTTAGTGCTCCCTCCGTTCCAAAGTTATACCATTTTCAAAAAGGGGGGGAGGACATTATAGCAATAGACATCTATAATATTAAAATTAAATATTTCTCAAGAATCATATATTTCTCAAAAATTATGAATTTCTTAGAAATCATAAATCAAAAAACATTTTTCAATATTTAGAATATTTTTATCTCCAACCCTTATACGTAAAACAAGTATCGCATTTCGTTTTTTAAATGGGAACGTATGTTTTTAACTTCATAAATCTGCAGGCAAAATTTAAAAAAAATGTTAGCGTTTGAATTTCTTATTTTTATTATCAATTAGTTTCCTACTTATTACGTTGTAAAGATTCGAAATTTTGATCCATATTCATTTATCCAATGGTTTTTAGAAAATTATTTGTTTATTTCTATATAAATCATATTAATGTGCTCTAGATTAATTTTTATAAATTATATTACATTTATATTTTAACCATTAATTTCTAAAATCAACAAGTTGGATAAATACAAAATAAGTTAAAGTATGTAAAATATGTATAAACTATATAGGATGTTCAATTTTCCTAAAAAACAAATAAATACTTTATTAGCTATAAAACTGATACATTTTTGAGGTAATAATTTTTCTGTAATTCAGCCAATACATTTCTTTAAAAACGCTATACATGAAAAAAAATATCTAGAAAATGTAGTTTTCTTTAAAATTGATAATCACAATTTTTTTTTATTTAACTAATAGTTAACGAAATATTTACGGAAATGATAGACTAAACCGCGGTTTACTGAAGAATTGAACTAGTCTGATTTTAGTTCAATATCGGCAAGGGTTAACATTGACCAATTGACTTAACATTTTTGGTAGAACATTTTATTACGTATAGACACACATTTAGGGGGGTAAGGCCTGAATTAATTTTTTTCGACACCTATTACTTTAGGAACACCCTACTACTCATATTTTAACGGTATGTTTATGATATTATATTATCATGACTGAAAAAGTGCGTGCAACCGGTAACGTGACTTGCAATGGGTATTCAGAAATTGGAACGTCCTGTGCAGTTTTGTTAATACATTGAAATACTGTCAAATGTATTTATAAATTCTCTAATTATGACTGAATTTTATATTGCTCTACAATGTACGATGAAAACTAATAAACGTAATGATTTCATAAACAAAAACTTGTTCTTATTAGTAAGAGTGAAAATGTTGTATTTGAAATATTTGGCCATGAAGATTTGGAAAATTTACATCCATATTTTATAAACATTATAATATATTACCCTGATGTGGAAGTAATAAATAATCATTGTTGATGGTAATGATAATGGCAATTAATATGGGATAGATATTGACGACAAATCGCCGGAATATTAGTAAGTAAAATTTATCAAATATCACAATAATTTTAATTTTTAAAGACATTTTTTATTATGAAGAATACTGTTAAGCTACTAATGCATTGAATTTCTAATGTGCAATTCGCGACTAACTATAGTAGATCAATATGACATTTATGATTATTCAGTTATGTTTAAAATATAGGTATGCATTTTTTATAAATCTATAATATTTTGAACCGATTAAATTATTTTCTTGTATTTTTACCGTTGTGTCTACAAAATACTAGTTATATTGTTTTAGATTAGGTACCTTATAGTAATTAAATTATGTAAGTTAAAAATTATTATATTTATTTTGTTTTATGTGAAGATTTGTTATAATTAATGCTCCTTTCTACTTGGAATCTTTGAAGAAGGATATAATCGGCGTTAATCAAACTCAACATTTTGTGTCGAGCAATATTACCTCATAAAAATTTTGTTTTTTACCACTATTATTAAATGTTAAAGACATAGTAGTTTTTTTTAATTGAAAGTCACTCCACATGTAAAGTTTATTACTTTTTTTTTAACGTATATTTGAGTCAGATTTGATGTTTTGTGAACGTTGTTGATATGTAGCTAAATGACTTATGATATTTTATACTTGATTATAATTTTTTATTATAGTGTATGATTTTTGAGAAACATACAATTTTTTATGTATGACTCGAGAAATATTTGATTTATTAGTAATATATGATTTTTCATATCTGATTTTTGAGAAATATATCATTTTTAACACATGATTTTTGAGAAATTAATTAATTTGGGAAAAATATTTGACTTTTGAGAAGTATTTGATTTTTGGGAATTATTCCCGATGTGGGGGGGAGGGGTCCAATTTAATAGAGCCACTTTTTTACCATATTATACAGAATAAAAATATAAATTTGAAACATTTTTAAAAATAAAAATGTACTTGTTCTCAACTTCTATCCCCATCTGTAGTCATTTCGACTTCATATTTTGCTCCTAGTAAATTGTTTGTTATACCGCTCTCCGTCCATCTATATCTGTCGGGGGCGTCAAGGTGTTCTACTTTCTTTTCTCAGATTTCTTAGATCAATAATATTGTTCCGGGGTTTTTCCTGCTTAGATATAATCGAACGACTTTTATACGTATATAAAACGTATTATATTCAACGTTATACACAAACAGAAATCTATAACAAAAATAAAGAGTATGTACGTGTAAATATAAGTGTATGTTAATAACACTTGTCATACAAACATAATAAAAAACATACGTTACGTGCGTCACTTTCCATTTCAGCTGTGTTGTATGTACATCATAAATCATACAAAGCAAAAAATGAACTAGCTGTGCCAAAAAATGAACACACAAGCCCATCCGTTAGTCTCATGAAGCACATTTAGTTTCAAAAGCTGACCAAGTAGATAATTGCCTAAGAAATTCTATCACTATAACAATAATTGTAAGTATTACTATCAAACTCTGAACATTTTAATTACGCTTAGATAGTATGCTAAGACTAAAAAACCACGAGCTTATCGAACCAAAAGTTATGGTGTAATACAAGTTAGTAAGTATTTTGTAATGCTAGTTATTTTTTTATCGGGTCTTAAGAGCATCCATTTACAACGTTATTGTGCTAACGGTTTTCTGTTTTACACAATCTACATTTTGAAGACAATTCTATAATAGATTAATTATTATTTGGCTTCATATAAATTGTAGGGTAGAGTAAAATTAGGCAATTTTTGAAATCGTTCACATTTTTTTTATAGTCGCCCAGTTTAAAATTATAAAAATAAAAAAATGCAAAAAAAAAGTTTTATAATATTTGTTTTAAATTTTAGAGTTTTGTAATGACAAGTACATACAGAATTGCAGAATTTACTACTCTACAAAGCATTTTTTTTTTCATTTTTGTAGTATTGAAACTTTTTGAGTTATGTGTTTACTTTAGGTTTGTGTACACTAAGGTGCCTGTGAAGTATTTGAAAACGATTTTAAAAATTGCTTTTTTCACTACACCCTAGTAGTGTAATAGTGTACTATTGTCAATTTGAAAAGATACTCAATATTTTTTATAACTGAAAAAACTACAACTAGGTATTTTTTTTAAATAGAAATGACATCCTCTATAAAATATTATGTTCTTTCCACTATATAATCATAAATAGTTTTGCTTCCAATCCATCATGGGTTGATTTAAAAAGTATTATCTGGTAGTTTAGACGCTTGAAACAAATGTGTCTAATGTACCGTTTTTAAATCTAACTTTAATAATAATATTTATAATTTATATATTAGATAGAATATATTATAACATAATCAATATATTTCTATGTAATTATCATATAGAAAACTGACTGATGATTAATCTAAATTGATTTTATGTTTATTATTAGTTGCAGATTAAAATGAATCTTTTCTGTTTTTTAATAACATTTGTCCTCAGCAATGTTTTAGCAGATGAATTAAGTAATTATTTTTTTTTATTTTCACAATTACCAACTTAATGTAGTTTAAATTTGAAAAAAATTAAATATTTCACTTTTTTTACAGCGAAATATAAGGAGGCAGTTTTCAATACAAGTCAGTAATATTTTTGTTTTATAAAAAATAGGGTTTTATGTACTTACGTATTTTTAAAATTATGTATTACAGATGCAGCCATCAAGCATGCGTATAATATAAATGATTTTATTGATAAAGATCATCGTAAAGCAAGTGAGATAAATTTTAAATTAATATTATGTGTTAAATTATGTGTACCCAATCGTCAAGTTTTTTGTAAATTAAAATGTACAGTTTCTATAAAAAGTTTAAAAAAGTGCCCCAGGTACGTAGAACCAGTGTACACGCCATTATATTTTTATAAGTAGCGATTTTTAATAACCTAATCGAAGGAGTAGCTTTAAGCAGCTACTACTAAGCATGGTTTATTATTATAATAAAGAATTATATTGGATCTAATTTCAATCTTTTAGTATAGCCCAAATCGTTTTCCGTTTGTTCTAGATGGATTGGAGCATGTAATTGAAGAATTGCTTAAAGATAGACATTTCTTGTGTCCTTTCGGTAGTTATAATTTTAATATTAATATAAAAAAATTATAAACATAAAAGTAAAAAAAACTTGAAAACTATATAAAAATTACAACTTAAATTTATTTTTAAGCCATTGATAAATGATTTTACTATTATATTTATCTCCGAAATCTAAATGGAATCTTTATGAAGAAATACTAATGTTAGCTTTGTCAACCTCGTCTAATTATTATATTTTATTCTCATCGCTACAACCTAACCTTCAGTTCAGGCATTTTAATTTCATAAAAAAATTCCCCAGTCTATTTAATATAGTTTTTTTTCTTATTTGTACTTCTTACAATTTATAATTAATATATAATGTAATAAATTATGAAAGAACATCAAATCTATTATCATAATCTAATTTATATAACGTTAATTTCAGCCAAACTTAACTTTATGATCGCTATGCCAGGTAATGGTTTTTGTTGAATTTTATGAAAATATTTCCTATATTTCTTTCCAATTTAATTTTCTAAGAAGATTCTTATCGTGTTGAATATCCGGCAGAGCAGCTTTCTTCTGGGTTACTAATCCATGTTTTTTTTACCTCGAGTTTCGGCTTCCCGTTATTGTGATAGAAAAGTAAATGCAATATCATTAATTTATGTAATGTTAATTTCAGACAAAACTGAATACATCGACTTTGTATGGGGTAATAATTTTCATTGCACGTTATGGAATTGTTTCCGCGCAATTGTTTGATATTCATTATGCACACAAGATTTTTGTTTTAATTTCAGGATTCACGAGACATTCCGAATTAGACAGTAACAACATTTGTATATTTAATATTTACTATGCTAAACGCATATTCATTCTTTAAAATAATTGGAGAATAATCATATTACGTACTTATAGACAAATACAAATACGACATATTGGTTTCAACCTTACAAAATATGTGGGTAGATTATAATATATATATATTTATTTTTATTTTTAGGATGCACTTTTTGCCAAGCTAATATGCAAAAAGAAATAGAAAATATTTTAGGTAAATACAAAATTAAAAAAACTGATAATTTGTAGTTTTATAGAAGATATAAAAAAAAAATCGATTAATAGCATTAAAAAAAAAATGTATGTTTATGCTTAAACTTTTGATAATCATTCGAAGTATAATGAAAAAAGTTTATTCAAATGTTCCAATTAGAAATAATTTACAATTTATACAATAATATTTTGCATTAATTAATTGGTCTAATTTATTTTGGTATTAGACTGACTGTTATGTATAAAATATAAAATGTTTAAACCGGGTTTTATTAACTGCTTATTCATTTATGTTTGATATAATTGTTACAGAAACTAATATTCCTGTATCTGAAGGACACCCCGGTAATTTAGAATTTTTCGGTAGTCTTGATTAGCCTTTAAACCTTGTTGTAGAGTGGAAATTTGAAGTTTACTACATTGTTAATGTATAATAAGTTCTTTGGGATTTCATGTGTAGAAATTATACAACCGTTGGGTTTTAACACTAATGACTAGTCGTACAAAAATTAGTTATATCATATTTCTTTGAAATTGTATGCAATATTTATGTATCAAGAGCAACTAAGATATGTTTTATTTTTATTATTTCTCGGCAAAGCACAGTCATTTAATCATTTTCACAGATTTTGGGAGCTTAGATTTGACAAATCTTGCAGATGAAAGAAGAAGTCTTGTTAAAACAGCTTTAGAAAATATATTGAAACGTAAAATAGGTAAATATTATTATGAAGTTGTATGGGTTTTGAACCATTAATATATTTGTATAGGTAATTCATAGTGAGTAATTCACCACAATTTAAGAAGGAAACAAATAATTTTAACTTTTAACCAAATAATCAGAAAATTAAATTAGAGTAACTTGTGGTTTTACTAAATATATATATAGGAAGAACCCTAACCACAATAAAATATACTTATAAACGTATCTTCAGCGTTACTTGTAGACTATAGTTTAGCTATACATTACGGACAACATGCATATTCTATTATTTTTTCATGACTAAAAAAAGTAGTAACTAGTAGGCTCTTATTGACTAATACTAATATGACATCGGTTACATCCATAAGTATATGTAGCTACATTAAATCAAATTTGTTTTATATTTTAGGATCAATGTATTGCAAGTTATTGATGAAACTAGAAAGAAAAGATATTTTAGGTAGATATAAAAATTAAAAAAATATAGTTCAAAAGAAAAAAGAAAAAAAAAATGTATTAGAAGCCTATAATGATACAGCTGTATATTATTAGTAGGTACACACTCTGACCTTTCAGCAAAGCCTCCTGGTGGCAGAGAAGTGAAATAATTTTGGCTTCAACTGATAATTGTTATCACTAAACTTAATATAACTTAATCTAACTGATAAGAGATAAGAGATAACATTATTGCCAACATAACATAACATACATAATTGTTCTAAGAGATATTAGTGTTGCTGAGCGGACCTTATTGTGTCGATTCAATAATAATAATTATATTCTTATTTTGATTGTTTTTTTTATTATGTATCTTCTTATTATTTCAATAAATACTATATATTGCATATATAATGAAATAATTACAGAGTCGAACTTACCTGCCCGTGTTGTATCGTGCCGTTGGCGTATCGTGTGTTGTGTGTGGGTGGTTATCACGAGCAGTTAAAATATTTTTTATGATTTCTTTTCAACACAGTCATTTAATAAATATTTTAGGTTTCAATTTGGCATCCCTTATAGAAGAGAGAAGAGTTACTGGAAGATCTCCAAAAAATATAATCGAACGACGTGTATTCGGTAAATATTAGATTTATGGAGTTGTATGGTTTTTAGAGTGACTGTTATATTATATAAAAATATATAAACCGGGTTTTTTAACTGCATAATGATTTGATGTATTTGTTAGTAGTTGATACGACCTCATAAAATACGAATTTTTCGATATATTTAATGCTTGTTTTAAAGTCGAAATTTGCTTCATTTTAAGTTACAGAGTAGTAACTAATAAGCTAATTTTAGTAAATAAAAAAAAAAATGTTAAATTTTTTAGATGGACCTGTATATAGTGTCTCTTTATTCGAAATGTGTCGTTTGATTGGAATATACATGAGTACAAAATTTCCAACATCATACATACAAACGATGGAAATTGACCTTGATGATAAGAATTGTATTATGAATGATGGAACTACTGAAATAAGATTCAAAGAAATTAATGGCGAATGGTGGCAAATAAGCCCAGATAACGATACAGTACGCCAACTAGAGGCGCACTTAAGATAATTTAGACCAGGCGTCCTCATTTTAATTCTGGTTTACAATTATATAATACTTTTTATATTTTATAGTAACAAGTTTTTCATATTGCACTATTATCCTATTTGATTTTGCACTACTATATGTCATTTAATTTTATGTATTTAATAATAAACAGTTTTACTCACGATTAATATTATATTTGTCGTTTTCAACATAACCCATTATTTTTTTTTTTTATGTCAATACAATGTTTAAATTAATTAATTTTTTAGTAGAATAGCACGTAATGTGATTTTTTTGTTCTTAAGTATAGTGGGAGAGGAATTCACAAGTTTTTGCTATACTCTAAAATGTTCATACATGGACTACTACCCTTCTTCTCCTGTGCCCTTCATGTATGTTTTGAAATATTTGTATACATTTTACACATGGTAGGTATTACAAATTCATTTTAAAAAGGATTTCACGTCTATTGGGCTGAAAACATATAGTGTTGTTTGTTTGTCTATTATAATTTGTTACATATAATGAAAGCATTTTCAAATTCAGTTTGTTGATTCGTTCACACATAACAACTTAGAATTTGATTAATTTTTTTTGTTTTGCCTTTTCGAGAAAATTGTATACATTGTAACCCAACGCTATATTCTAGTCTAATTTTTGAAAATATAAATATTTTGATTTTTTTTTTTGACGTTTAGCCCAGATTTTACTTTATTTTTCAATACTTTGAACATTGAATAATATATCATATAATTATTCGTTAATGGCCTTTGCTAAAACAGTTGTATAATACATATTTTCAGAAAACTAGCTACAATTTATAGTAAACTTGCTGAGACTAATTCAAATTCTAATTTTATACGTTTATTGAATGTAACCAATCCGATAAGCCGTCAGATCAACCAATTCCTGATTGTTTAATAATTCTAAGGTCTGGCCATTGTTTTAGATTAAATATAGTAAGCATTAGCCATACTTTGTAATCCATTACTGTATTTTCTGAAAATGATTACAATAGTCACTTTTAATTGATTATTATAACTCTATATCATATTGTAATGTACGTTATTCAAATTTTAGTATTTCGATACCGTTAATGTTGTTTCAAATTATATTATAACCGTATACGAAACATAGTCTAAATTCCGCGTCGAAATAATGTATAACGTATGAGGTATGTACATCTTAAACCATAATTAAAAAAAAAAAAAAATGGGACAACTGTGCAAATAAATGAACACAGCGGCAATGCAAAAACCTATTAAAATCCTGATTTTTCAAGCGAAATATATTTAGCCCCTCTATAATTTACAAGAAGAATATTTAGGTTCAAAAGCTCATCAACACGTTTATTTTCTAAGAAATTTGATCAGTTCAACAATATTAGTAAGTATTTTTTACCAAACTACTAAAATTATACTGACGGTAAACTTAAAAACGCATGATAATAATTAACCAAAAGTTACAGTGTTAAAAAAAAACCGTGACAAGTATTTTATATTGTTTGTTATTTTGTTATCGGGTTTTAACAGCGTCCATTGACAAACGTTTTTGAGGTGAGCAAATATTGCATTTTACAAAATCCACATTTTGGAGAGAATTCTATACTTATGATCTAGATTTTTCATCATAACTCAAAAAGTTTCAATACAACAAATAAACACAAAAAATACAACTTTTTAGGGTATTAAATATTGCATAATGTACGTGTACAACTTTATGTTTAGCATTTTTTATTCGTAATTGCAAAATTAAATTTTAAATATTAAAAACAAGTTTTATGATACATTTTTTTTTTCAAATTTGATTATGATGTAAAATGTAATAATCTACAGTAAAGAAAAAGTAATTTTTCTATGCTATAGATTTTAAAAAGAAATTGAGATAAGAGTTAAAAGTTAAGAGATGGTCCAGCTGGTTACAGGAGTTGAGGTAAGAGATTAGAGATAAGATATTAGATAAAAAACATTCGATATTAGAAAGTACAAAAAAGTACCAGGGTCTTATTGTACTTGTATAATAAGACATATCCATGTTTCTATGTACTTGCGTGCCCACTTTTTTTATCTTGGGGCGGAGAATGTGTATATATATAATGTATATATATATTTATCATATACAAATAGTGTCGTAAAACCAAAACCTTCTCATCTCGGTACCGGAGACAACTGTTACTAACTGAAATTGTTTATTATTATTTACAGATAAAAATGAAACTTTACTGTTTTTTATTAACATTTGTTCTTGTAAATGGTACGGAAAGAGATGAAGGTAATTCAATTACCTTCAAGTTAATTTCAATTATTTTAGTTTCCCAATTATCAACTTAAGTTATAAATTTAAAAAAAAAATTCAATATTTCACTTTTTATACAGCGAGCTATAAGGAGGCAGTTTTCTTTACAAGTAAGTAATATTTTAGTTTTATAAAAAATAGGTTTTTAAGTTTTTTAAATTGTTTTTATACGAATTTTTTAAATTATGTATTACAGATGCAGCCATCAAGCTTGCTTATAATAAGAATGATTTAACTGTCAAAGATAGATCTGGAGCAAGTAAGTCATATTTAAAATTAATATGCCAATATACAAGTGTTTTTTTAAAATGTACCGAATTGTCAAGTTGTTTGTAAATTAAAATGTACAGTTTCTATAAATAGTTTTAAAAAAGAGCACCATTTATGTAGAATCATATAATGTACAGAACGTTAAATTTAAAGTAGCTATTTCTAATAACTTAGTCAATGGAGTGGCGGTTAGTTAAATGGCTACTGCTAAGCATGGTTTATTATTATTATTAAGATTTATATGGTACCTACCTAGTTTTATTTTATTGCAATTTTATAGTATAGCCAAAATCGTTATCTGTTTATTTTAGATGGATTGGAGCATGTAATTGAAAAAATTGTAAATGATGAAGATTACAATTGTTTTGGTAGTCATAATTATAATAATAAAAAAGTAGAAAACTATATAAAAATTGCAACACAAATTTATCTTTAAGTAATTGATAAGTGATACAATTATTATATTTTTTTCCATGAAATCTAAATGGAATCTTTATGAAAAAAATACTGATGCTAGCTCTGTCTTTCAATCTGTTTCCATGCAGCCATGTTATTTTTATAAAAATTTCCTAGTCTATTTAATATAGTTTTTTACTACTTTGACCTTCGTCTTCCAATCTATAATTATATAATAAAACAATAATATATAATAGCTAATCAAATCTAATACCATTACTTTATATAATGTCAATTTCAGCCAAAATTAATATTATGATCGCTGTGCCAGGTAATAAAGTTTTCGTTATATTTTATGAGCCTTGTCTTCCTGTAATAATATTGGAAAATTAAATGCAATATAATTGCTGTATGTCATGTTAATTTCAGACCAAACGGATATCGTCAGCATTATACCAGGTAATAATTTTCATTGTACATTATGGAAATATTGTTTGATATTTTTTATGCACACAGAATTTTGTTTAAATTTCAGGATTAGAATACTTTCACCCAGCGAAAAGTAACTACATTTGTATATTACATATTTAATATACTTAACGCATATTCATTATTTATAAATACTTTGAGAACAATCATATGTACCTATTGACAAATACTAATAGGACATATTGGTTTCAGCCATAAAAAATATGTAGGCAGATTAAAAACATCTTTTGTTATTAATTTTAGAACGCAGGCAATACCAGATTTTTATGCAAACCGAAATAGCAAATACATTAAGTAAATATAAAATTTAAAAAATTGATAATTATATATACTTGTAGTTTTATAGAAAAAATATAAAAAATCTATTGATAGCATTCAAAAAATAATGTATGTTTTATGCTTACGCTTTTGATGATCATTCAAATTATAGTGAAAAAAGTTTATTCAAAGGTTCCAATTGGAAATAAATTACAATTTATACAATAATACTTAATTGGTCAAATTTATATCGGTATTAGACTGACTGTTGTGTATAAAATATAAAATGTATAAACCGGGTTTTATTAACTGCTTAATGATTGGATGTATTTGTTACAGAAATTGATATTCCTAAAGCTGAAGAACACCAAGGTAATTTCGAATTTTTCGGTAGTCGTGATTAGCCTTTAAAATTTAAACCTTGTTGTAGAAATAAAATTTTAAGTTTACTACATTGTTAATGTGTAATAAGTTCTTTGGAATTTCATGTGTAGAAATTATACAACCGTTGGGTTTTAACACTAATGACTAGTTGTACAAAAATTTAATGCAGTATTTATGTATCAAGAGCAACTAAGATATGTTTTATTTTTATTATTTCTCGGCAAAGCACAGTCATTTAATCATTTTCACAGATTTTGGAAGATTAGATTTGACAGACCTTGCAGATGAAAGAAGAATTCTTGTTAAAAAAGCTTTAAAAAATATATTCAAACGTATAATAGGTAAATATTATTATGAAGTTGTATGGGTTTTGAACCATTAATATATTTGTATAGGTACTTCATAGCGAGTAATTCACCACAATATAAGAAGAATACAAATAATTTTGATTTAAACAATTATCCAAATAATTTCCAGCCATATTGGTTGCATCGATAAAAAATATGTAGCTACATTAAAATATAATTTGTTTTAAATTTTAGGAACAATATATTACCAGTTATTGATGAAACTAGAAAGAAGAGTTACATTAGGTAAATACAAAATTTTAAAAATATATAAGATTAAATATTTATAGTTGTAAAGAAAAACTATTAAAAATCTATGTAAATCCCTAAATCATAGCTATATAGGTATTATTAGTAGTTTCACACCATGACCTTTCATAAAAGCCTCTTAATGGCAGAAAAAGCAACTAATTTTGGCTTCAAATGATAACTGTTACCACTAAACCTAATCTCACTTAATCTATATGATAAGAGATTAGAGATACAGTACTGCTGAGCTTATCGTGTCTTTTCAATAATATAATAGTTATATTCTTATGTTGATTGGTTATTTATTATGTATCTTATTATTATTTCAATAAATACTGTGTATAACGCGAATAATAAAATAAGTACAAAGCCGACCGCACCTAAACGGGTGAAATTATTTATTAAGAGCAACTAAAATATTTTTTATGATTTCTTCTCAACACAGTCATTTAATAATTGTTTTAGGTTTCAATTTGACATCCCTAGTAGAAGCGAGAAGAGTTACTGGAACATCTCCAAGAAATATAATCGAATGGCGCGTATTCGGTAAATACTAGATCTATGGAGTTGTATGGTTTTTAGAGTGGCTGTTATATTATACAAAAATATATAAACCGGGTTTTTTAATTGCATTATAATTTGATGTATTTGTTAGTAGTTTATACGACCTCATAAAATACGAATTTCTCGATAGTCATAAATGGTATTTAATGCTTGTTTTCAAGTTGAAATTTGCTTTATTTTATGTTACAGAATAGTTAAATAATAGGCTAATTTTAGCAAATTAAAAAAAAAAATGTTTTTTTATTTTTTTAGATGGACCTGTAAGAGATGTCTCTTTATTCCAAATGTGTCGTTTGATGGGATTATACATGAGTACACAATTTCCAACATCATACATAAAAGAGATTTGGATTGACCCCATAATTAATACTTGTACCCTGGATGATGGAATTACACAAAAAATATTCAAAAAAATTAATGGCGAATGGTGGCAAATAAGCCCAGATGACGATACAGTACGACTACTAGAGGAGCACTTAAGATAATTTAGACCAGGAATCAATTGTATGAATCTGGTCTAAAATTGTATAATACTTTTGCTATTTAATTGTAACAGTATTTTCATATTTCACTAATATCCTATTTCATATTGCACTTATAGGTGTCAATTCATATAATGTATTAAATAATAAACAGTTTTACTCACGATTAATATTACACGTGTAGTTTCAAACGTATATTTAATACTCTTTACCGTAATATACAGAATACAATTCGAAATATTTTTAAGTATAAATATTTGATTTTATTGTTATTCCAAAATTCGATGCCGGGTGTTGAAATGTAAATTTAACAAATATTTCAATTAATATCGACGTCATAAATGAAATCGAAATCATTTAAAAGCAAAAACACTGATTATTATAAAAAAAAAAATAACGATACCTTTTCGGTTCCACGGTAAAGATACAAAAAATGGCGGTAAGGAAAAAACCAAAAATGACACAAGATTAAGACGGTGGATGATAGTGTGTGAGCGCCGCACACCGCAAGTAGGTCGAATCGGCCGCCGTCTCGTTACGCTGTTGCACGAACCACTTGTTTGCTGTGTGCTGCGGTGCGGCAACGGTAGCGGCGGCACACGGTGATGGCGGTGTCCGTCATCGGCGGCGGGTGATCGCGCCCGCGCGATGGTCCGACGGCCGCCGCCGCTCGCCCTGCCCGCCGGCGCGACGGCCACGTTAACACGGCAGAGCAGCGATACCGTTGAACTTTATACGACGGTGCGCCGCGCCGAGCCGCCTCCGAAGCCACTACCACCGCGTCCGACGCCGCCGCCGCCGGCCGTGTGCCATTCTCATCGGACGCGTTGTGTAACGTTCGCGCCGCACTTGGCCGCCGACATTCGAGTGGACAACCGCTTTGCCGCAGCCGCAACCGCCACCTCGACCCACCGAGTTGGTTTAACCCGTCGCCGGCGTGTGTGTGTTTTTTTTTCGAAACGGTCGACAGTGACCCTTTTTTCCGGTTTTTTTATTTTTTTTTTTTTTTTACCACAAAACTATTTCCGGAACCAGACAGTCGGTATGTATTTTTTATGTATATATATATTTTTTTTTAACACTTAATAAACAAATTCTTACTATCATTGTAAAATTAATATCTATTCATCGGCCACGCGTGGAAGGTAATAAAAAAAAAATTGGAAAAATATTCAAACTCGATAAACAATTATTGCATTGTTGTTTTCAACTAAATGTAAAACGGACAAACGAGCGTTAAAAGTTTTCCGTTTTGAATCATAACAAACACATTATAGCACACATATTATTTTGCACGTGTATAACAAAACAAAAATGAAGTAATCAAAAAAATGTTGTTCACATATTTTCTAAAATATTAACCCTTCAATACCCGTTTTTTTAAAACATTTTATAATATACAATTTTTTTATTTATATACATTACATTTTCAGGAATTCTGGTAGATAAATTAATTTCTTCTGACAAAATAAAATTCGCCGCGCTGAAGGGTTAAAATAGTAAAACCTGTAGGTAATAACGGTCGTTTGCCTCGGCGATTATTTTGTATTACACGTTTCCGAAAAAAGGTTTGATTTACAATGCGCTTTGCAAAATCTAATCAAAGAAAGTGCAAACACTCGTTTTATTTGCAAACCTAATTTGTCTTTTTTCGAATGCCGTCAAAGATAAAAAAAAATATTAAGATTAGACTGTATGTTTTACCGTAGTAACAGAGGGGGGCTAGGGGGCTATACATTGCATTGGCAAACATTTCATATTGACCCGAATAGCATTCGTTTACAATGTTTGCCTTTTTTTTTTAACAATTTAGAATGCTCGAAATTAGATATCAGAATATTGTCTCTCTTACCTATTTAAATTCTACAGATTACATTGTTCATTAGGTTTCTAACATTTTAGACATTCCGAAATTCACCAACTTGTTGATACCTCGACAACGAGTATCCTTTGTTTACTTTACAAATATACTTCTACTATTATTTTTCGTTTTTTTATCAAAATATTTCATTTTCTCGGGCATTTAAATTTGTATGATATATGAAAAAATTTCAAGAGGAGTTTGGTATATTTTTTATAGCTCTGTTGCGTAATCCGAGAGCATTCATAATGGTATACAGTTGATAATTGAATGTTAAGTAATTACATTAAACAAACAATAGTTATGTAACAACAACTCTTATTGTTCATGCTTTATAAAATATAGTTATATATTTTTTTGAAAAACAATCAAATGAAAATTATAAAAGACAGGGTTGTTATTATTATTGTAATAATTAAATGTTAAAATTCATTTAAATACAATTATTCGATGGGTTTCCAGTAGAAAATATATACATCAACATCAAACTAGTGTTTTATTAACGTTTATGTGGAATTGAATAACTGGTAAAGTTCATCTAAACCGTGTACTATACAATATTCCATAACAGTTCAGAAATGCGTACAGGAAATAGTCGACTCGAAAGCAATTCATATTATAATTTTAATTATCCTTTTAATTACTCATTTTGTCAATAAAAAATTATCATAGTACTTGAATAAATGTACAAACTATTATTGGATTTTCTCAATTCCAAAACCTGTTACTTATAATAAAATGTATTGCATAATATATATATTTGTTTAATGGATGAGTCAGGGGTACTTTCTGTTTAAATTTGTCAACTCTGACTTCTAGACAATGGCAACAAAAATTAAGATAGTTTAGTTTGTTTATTGCATGTCTCAGGAATAGTATGTGTTTAATGTCAAGTTTAGGCGGTTGTACAGTGTAGGTGTTTTATTACTAAAATACACGTCGTTTAATTTAAAAACTTTGTTCGAGTTGAAACTTTTTTTACAACGTTCTAAGTAGTATGTTTTATTACGTATATCTAGGTATATTGCCACAGTTTAATGTAGTTTTATCGCTTAAACACACATTATCTACTATATGGAACAGAGCAATGTATTGCTCTTTGTTTTGCCTACAAACAAATAAACCAAAATTATGTATTTCTTTTCGCCCGCGTAGCTCAGGAATAGTGTGCACAAATGATTTTGATAAAGATGTTGGATGTTCATTTTGTGTACGGACATTAGTAGACGTCTCTGGGCTAAGATAAATTACAACCATTAGCCACCGTTTCAACGCCGTTGTTTTTTTGAATAATTTCACCTGGTCGTCCAAGAGCACTCGTGTTAATTGGGTTATTTTATTTAAAACGGCCGGCAATGTAATTATTATTAAGAATATCGACGCAGTTCGAGACGCGCAATTAACATTGTAATATAATGTTCAGACGTAATTAAGCTTCCACTCAAAACTTAGACTAAAAAAAAAAAACATCTCTGGGGACCTTTTTTCGACATTGTAAGTAAAACTTATTTTTTTTTTTAGGGGGTAATAGGGGCGTATTGTCTATAGAATGTCAAAAACAGTTTTGGACAGATTCCAAATTGTTTGAGTTGAATACAAAAATCGAATGCATTTTTTCAAAGGTTTTCTCAGATTCCCACCAAGAATTTTTAAGTATAGTCTGAAATGAATGATTGATATTTAATCGATAAACAGGACCGGTAAAAATATTGTATACTATAAATGACATATAAATAACTTGACTTCGGTATTTTTGGATTTACACTAATTGAAAAAAAAAAAAGATTAATTAAGAAAGATCCGTAGAACAGTTTAACAAAGAAAATACAAGTCAATATTCGAGGAACTACTTGTACAATATATTTTATGAAACTATTAATATGTGTGTTTGATTTTACAGAAATTGTAGCCGTTTACACATAGTAAATAACAAAGCCTTGTTGAAATACGGTTGTATGTATTAATATAACATCTTAAAATTTAATTTCTATGTATTTGGATCTGATAAATGGGTTTTCAACCCCACTTAATATATTTTTTTATTTAATGACCATATATACTCTGAAGAATTATTGACATAAATCTCTTACTTGAGTTATGTGTTGTAAGTTTGTACTTATTCTATTTGTTCTAGTAGTTACCGGTTTGTTATGTATGTAATGTAAACTGTGTTCCTAATTTTATCTGTAAACGTTTGTACAATGCTAATAATTTATTATGGCATTATTTACCGAATTAACATGTTCCTAAAATAATTCAGAATCATTTTCCCACACCTACACTTTCTTTTTTAATAGGGAACGACTAAAAATAAAAACCAGTGGGCTGTCATGGTTCATCTATGTAAGCGTTTATCTATGAAAAAAAATATATAATTCAGCGCCGATTTGGTTCCATTGTTGTCGAGTAACGTCATTGGCAGACTTACAATGCATTGTGTTTTGCTATAATAGAAAATCGATTATGGAAAATGCAGGGGAAAAAACTCGTTGTTATTGAAAAAAAAAATGTCGATCATAATCTCAAATAGATTTAGATAAGAATAAGCAAGCGAAAAAAAATAGTAATGCTCACTTGGTGGAAAAATGTGTATGCGCCAATGCACAAAGATAGTGGCTGTGAAGAGGCAAAACCTTACACCATAAGATTTTTCACTTGGTATCAATTGTTCGCGTAAAAGTAAAAAAATGAAACAAAAAATAGCATATTTAGAATTAAAATTGAATATGATACTCGAAATTATTATCAACCCAACCTTATAAGAAAAAACAAAACATTAATTTAACCTTTAAGATTGGTAACTATATTAAAAAAATGTAACTAAATACAATTAATTATCAGAGGTTTTTTGAAAAAATAATATTGAATTTTATTAAGCTGTAATATTTATTGTCAACATAATGGTTAATTAATAAAATGTAGATGAGTACTTTTTCTTTTTTACAAAGAAATAATTGTCATCTATTCTTAAGTTTGGTTAGACACCAAATAAATATATAATAATATATTTTGTATACACATATTTGATAACTACCTACTAAATAGGTTGTTCAAATGTGTACACAGCGAATACACGATAAACATATTATTATCTATAACAAATAATTCCATTTTTTGAAAAAGAAAAAAAGTACAATATTTTTATCGCGTGACAGTTGTGTACCACATTTGCCTATCTGTGGCGCCGTTTTATTTATAGGTAATAATTGCTATTTACAAAATATGTGAAAATAAAGCCAATATTTTTTTTTATAGTATTTTCATGGTATAAGGTACAAAAACAATAGCCAAGGAAATATTTGACATTGTAATAATGTACTTATTTATGTATGTAAATGGTTTGTAAGTACAACTAGGTATATGTGAATGAACCGACAAGATTTTTTTTATAAGCTTTGGTTAAATTATAAACACATTAACTGTGTTTACGTACATACACGTTATGTTTCTGTCGTTATTTCTAACTATGTTCAATTTTAATATTTCAGGTAAAACTTGTGTCGTTTTAGTTAAGATAATCCACGCGGCTTATATATATATATATATATATATATATATGAAACATTCAAGTTTTATGCGACAAAACTTATGGTAACGATATTAGTCTGATAGAAATTAAATTGATATTCTCGGAGTAAAGAAATAATGTTAATCCCAATATTGAAAAACTTTACGTGACCTCCTAAAAAGGAGTTGGCCCCTGCGTGGTAAAAAGTATAACTTGGTAAATCCAAACTTATGAATAGAAATACCCTATAGAGTTTCTCGGTATCTCAAACGAACCCCGTGGCTATTGAAAATCGCAGAAGGTTGGCTTTTCTAAAGTATAACCTTACACAGAGTTATTCATATTTCACGTAACAAATAAAATACAATTGTAATGTTAACATATAGAATTCGAATAGCCCTGTAAATACATGTTATACTGCTTGGTTTTGTGTTAACTTTTTTAAATCAAAGAAAAAGAAATGGTAGAAACATCGAGTAGGTATATTACATAATTATTTTTATTCATTATACATACATATTATCATAAGTTTTTCCACTTTTTGTAACCCAGAAATAAACTAAAGAATCGAATTTCAACAAAAGAAAATATAGTTTCGGAGTAATTTCGTTTACAGCTTATACATTTATTTTCGTAGGCCTTGGGACTGTGTTATGTCATATTGTTTACAAGTCTCGAGCACAGGGTCAACATCCGTATTGTGTTTCATTTGCAATTGCTTTTGAAATCGAAAATAAAAACTTTATCCCCGACGATATAGGATTACGTAGTTTCTTTAAAACGGACCCAAAATTATTCGTTTGGAAAATACTTTTTTTAGGGACATCTGAATTGAGTATATAATATACATACTGTGCGTCATATGCTATGTGCATGACTTATTTTGCATATCCCGTACCTGCGTTTAATATGTATTTTGCTTTTTTGTTCGACTGACTTGATATTACATTGGCATATTAACATTGAAACTATCGAGTAGAAGTAAATTTTGTTTTGCAAAATAATTGTCCTGATAGTCAATAGTAAATTATGATTTAAATAAGTTAAAACAGTTTTTGAATGATTTTTTTTTTTGCAAATTAAAAATCAGTCGTGCAATACCATCTTATTCTTCTTCCCCGCTTATTCCGTTTAAATGTCTCTATTGTAAATAAAGACCTAAGAATGGTTTTACGAACATCCACTGATTTGCTTGTGTGTTTTGTGTATGGGCCAAGTATAAAAGTCATACTGAACTGCTAGGAATTTGCTAGATTTGCTAGGCTATTTTCATATTTGCTAGGGCCCTATATAAAGTTAAACCAGGAACAAACATGCCGGTGTTAACTTGACCACGCACCGGCAAATCGTCCACAAAGCGAATTTCTTATCCCAAAATATTTATGGAGAGGTGCTTTAATTTGTTAGGCTTTTTTGTAGCTCAAAATTTTAAAAAAATCATCAGCACCGGCAATTAAAAATAGAATAGTGATTTATACGCTATATTTTTCTTTTGAATTTGCTAGACAAGTTTAAAAGAAGAAAATTAAACCACAAACTCAAAAAAAAAAAAAAATTTTTAATATTAAGGTGAATATGGTTAGGGTTGGTCGTCTGTCTATAAAAATTTATTGTCTTAGTTACCCTTATTAAATCGTAATTAACCATATAATGAAAATATTAGTGAAAACTAAAAAAAAAAAATGACAATTATTAATCGTACATATCTATATCTTTATCGTATTCTTCATCTCGAGTTCTATCTCCATCTCACACTCTAACTCAAGCATCACCTGTATCTTTGTATTCGTCTTTATCTTTATCTTCATCTCAAGATCCAGCATTATCTGTATCTGTATCTTTATTTTCATCTCAAACTCTACTTCCATCTGCAACTTTAGCTCCAACATCACCTATATCTGTATCTTCATCTTTTTCTGTAGTTTTATCTTTATCTTCATCTTCATCTCCAACATTCTAACTCCAGCATGATCTGTACCTGTATCTTCATCTTCATAATTACAATTTGTATAAAAAAAATAATAAAATATTACAACTAAAAATGTTGAAAAAAAAAGTAAAAAACTTATGCCGAAACCAGGGATCGAACCAGGGACCTTTAGATCTTCAGTCTAACGCTCTCCCAACTGAGCTATTTCGGCTAGATGAAGGTCGCTTGAATTTTTACCATATTTAGTCAAAAATGAGTTTCCAACAAGGCCAAAGCGGTTTAAAAATGCATAAACGTAGGGCGGGGGATTAACAACCCCCCCCCCCTTTCACAACATTTTCTTAGATTACATACAGCTACCAACAACGAATGTATACTAATTCTAAGTATATAATACTATTGTACGTCATTTGTGTTTTATAAACTAAAAATAAATTTAAGTTAGGGCGCATACACTTCCCGGAAGTCTATCTAAAGCACGTGAACATGGTGCAGTGCGGTTTACTGGCCGGGAAATCAGAGTGGAAATTCCCAAAAGCCGAACGTGTAAAAAGTCTCTCCCATCCAGGAATGTATAACCGCCATTAGGTTAGAAACTTTTGCCAATATCCCGATCATCCGTCCAACCAACGGCAATAGTGATTAATGAAGTCGGTGGTGTAGGTAAGTACGGTGTAAACTTGGAATATTCCTAAACTATACAGTGTGGTCGTCGCTCGTTTTGTTTTATGTACCGTCCATATATTTTTAGTTTTCACGTTTCTCACTGTGACCGGCTCACATAAATAATATTATATACTTCACTATGTAAAACGAACACAAATTATATACTATTTCCGGTAATTTCCGCAGTGCATCTGCTGATTCCCAAGCCACTTTTACTTTTCCCTCCCATTAATAACACCCTCCTGGGTACTACAACGGCCTACATTTTTTTATTCAGATGCATTCTGTTTTTTTTTTTTTTTTTAACAGGATTTCCACTGATACCATCGCTTTGGGCACATAATATTATTGTGACATATCCCGTAACTCTTCTCCGGTGCACGACAAAATAAATGATTTCCCTTACTTTCCACTTTGCCGAACGGCTCATCCCGCCCTATAAACTCCACCACCGTCTTCGTATTAGCGGCATCGCTTCCGTTTCCGGTTCGAGCCCGGGTCTCGTAGTCGCCTTCTTCCTGTTGGTTTTTTTTTTAAATTTATCTCGCTCTCAAATTAGCAATACTTTGTGACCTCTGCACGACATAATTAGGTACTACACTAGACTCCACTAGTTTATTTTGCTCGACCAATAATCCGATTCTATCAACGTGCCATTCCCGTAAATGCCATGCAAAGTCGTTTGTCTGTTGATTTTCCTTGTTTATATTGTTTTTACAATATAGAATTTCGACGAAAACAATGTACTATCATTTTTGTCCGGCTGAGTCCAAGTGGTTTTAAATGTTAATCGAGCAGAGGACTCTCAAGGGTACAAAAACACTGAACAGATAACACTTAATAGTGCACATTATCGTAAAAAATGAATGCTTACGCCATGCCATTATAGTTTTTGAACAAAAAAGTGATATATATATATTTTTTTTTTAAGGCACTCCACCCAAATGCTGTCATATTTCCAAAAATAACAGATTTGAACCTTTAACAAGATACATTTTTCGTTTTTATTCCGCAATAGAAACGCATCTAAGATTATGTTATATAGTGTTCTCTAAAAGTATGACAAAATGTGAAATATGAAAAAAAAATACATATTAATGCGACAGTGTCGTTAACTGTATTATTATTATTTAACATGCTAATATTGGATTTGCGTTAAATGCAAATTCAGCGAAAGCTTTTTGAATAACATATAACATTATATTATTATGTTGGCGAAGCTATCGGATTATATTTTATTCATAATTAAATACTAATAATAACATGTTTATAACAATTTTTTTTTTTTTTTTAAACCGCTATTTATCAACATTAAAAAAATATCACGCTGACATTTTACGCCTTTATAATATTATTAAGTTAGTTGCTGTTTAATTTGTGCGGAATTAACGATTATAAACAACTCGAGTTTATTTTATTTTTCTACTAACCAGAGCGCAATATTATAGTATTGTTTTTTTTTGTTTGTTATGTATCGTTAAAAACTACACGTGCGAATAATTCACCAAAGGTCTTGTAAGTATTAGTATAAATATTTATATATATTTGATTACAACATTTCACAAAGGCACAACAACTGTAATTGTTAAAACAACTTCTTTTGAAATCTAATTTCGTCGATGGCGATTAAAATGATATACTTGGTCGTTGAAGTGGTCGTTATAGAAGTATAAAGGCACAAACGTATCATTATGATTTTGAAAGTAAAAAAAAAAAAAATTTCTATACCATAGTGAAAAGAAAAAAGTGAGGATTAATTATGGGCGTGCAGTTTTAAAGGAATTTGGATACATTTTTAATATTTAAAGATAAGTTAAGTCTTTTGGGTAATTTGTCAAATTTCTTCATAACTACAACTATTATAAAATTTAAAAAAGTCTTTCTTTCTTGTGACTCTCGTCTGCCCAAATCAAACAAATTGCTTTCATCTCTTCTACGATAGGCGTCACGCCTAAACTTTTTCAGATATATTATTCAACCTAGAACCTAGCTAACTAGTATAGTTACCTATTCTTCGCAGAAACTGGCGATCAATGTTATGAACGGTATTGAAGAAAATCCTTTAAAGGAGCCGCCGGTCCTACTTGTTAAATATGTAATGGCTTTTCAGAGTACTCTATCTCTTAACTTCCATATGATTCTTTTATCGCCAAAAATCCACGTACCAAATAAAAACCGAAAGCCAAAAGTAATAAATTATTATCGAGATCAAATACTCGATTGAACACCCTAAAAGTCAATTATCAAGGAATATACAAGTGCAAAGTCGGCAATTAGATATTATACGAACGATATATTTTGTGTGAAAACGTTTCAATACAATGTTAAGCAACAGCAATTGAAATTAATCGGTTGTATTGCAAGTGTCCACATCAGACATTATACATAGTATATTGGTGTGCACTTTAATCCATTATCCGTCGGCGGTTTCCACGGTTTGCAACTGCCAGTGTTTATTTCTTGACGCGAATCTCGCCCACAAGACAAAGTGGTGTGCACCGTGAATTTATAATCATCTGTTGCCAAAACTCTAATCCGGGTCCACACGATGATAGTTTTGTCGTTTGTTGCTATTGTGAAGGAGCTGCGATCACGAAAGTGTTTATACTGTCGACTTAGTTCATCATGACACAAAGACGGCCGTTGACGACGGCATGACAGTGGTATATATTAAACATTGCACACTTGAACGTGGTGGTATACTTAACAAAAGTAACAGCTCTGGTGACAATAATTGTTATACGACGCTCAGCGGTGGCAGTCGAACGAATATGCATACTTGAATTGTGCAAAAAATATAGGATGTATAAGGACAAAAAAAAAAAAAATAGTTGATAATTCTAAATTAATTCTAAATTTTTTAAAAACGGTCATTGTATTCTAACGTCAGTTTTGAAGCTCTCGAATGCAATGGTACCGACCAAAAGGGTGATGGCCATTAGTTTTATCAGGTATATGGTCGTAATGTATGACCAATTTAAAAACAAACCCGAATAGATGAATTTTGATTGAGATAATATTTTATAGGACTAAAAACTTGTATTTGACCACCCATTTCGATAGCGAATAAGATGTTTGGGCAGATAGCTGTATAGAAAGACTGCATCTTCTTCCTCATCATCCTCCTCTTAGGCGACTAAACTATATAAAAAAAAACAGGCCTTAAAACCTACTCCCAGACAACATTAGCCGTATGCAAAAATAATAACTTGAACATTCACCTAAACGCCAAATGTCTTGCATTACTTTTATTCAATGTAATTTAATTGCCGAGTGTACGATAGACTATTGAAGGCAACTTAGACCGTGTGGAAATAGATGGATAGTGTCAAAGAGCGAGTAATAGAAATAAATCAGACTCGAGAGGTACATCGGAGCGCATGTTTTATAATAGAGAAAAATGGAGGGACTTAGTTTTGGCAACTAAAAGCCTAAACGATTTGTAAAGTTTTTAAGGAAAATTGACTTGTTTCAGTCGATATGCGAAAAAAAAAAGTATTGCCGTTTATAGTCCTGCACAGAATTTACCCAAAAGACGTTTGCTCAAAAACGTTGACGCATTCTGTTTTACAGACAAATATTTTTGGCAACGGCAAAATGTGTACTCGTGCGTTGGGAATTATTTATTATCCCTAACCACTAAGACGTTTTTGGGTGGATATAATATTATGTATAAGCATTGTGTGTTTACGGTATAGACGACTTGGCTCGAGACCTTTTCGCCCCATACAACAACAATATTCATATTACAATATATCCTCTTCCCCCAATGAATATTGTATGTGTACCATAGCCTAGGTATATGTGTAATATAACAAAACAAATCATTGGAAAAATATACTATTATGGATGAAAACATAAATACAGTGTGGGGATGACAACTTTAACTTCAGAGCAATTTTTTTCGAACATTTGACTATTAAAAAAAAAAAATAATAATAACATATTTTTTACCGTGAAAAATTAGTTAAATATATTAACAAGAATATAAAAATTACATATTTAGTTGAACAGTTTTGTAGATTTCCGTTGTTTGCCTTTGATGTAAATAGAACGGCTTGGTTAAATAAAATACAGTCAAAGTTTTGACAACACACTTGAACGATTTCTTATATGGTATATACTTATCTAGGTGCTAGGAACTGTCAATATATCCATTATGTTAATTGGGCGCAAAGGAATAAACAATCATATATTGAAATTTAAAACTACATTGCGTTATACATACATTATTTATCGCGCTTTTCCAATATAGTGTGATAGTAGTAATGTGTATGTTTGTAGTGTAGCCTGTCAAGTTTTTTTTTTATTACACTTACCAAGAAAAACACCTTTTACCGTTTGCCACCAACAATTAATTTAATGTTTCCATAGTAAATAACTTCAAAATATAATGTAACCCGGACACGCACAGTAGATAACAAAATTATGACACTGGAAAAATACTTGCCTGCCATTAGTCAGTTGTTTACTCGAGTGTAAGGTGTATTACTATTCGATTTGTATAAATAAGGTGATATATAGATTGCAACTTTACAAGAAGGTGTCATTTTATACAGTTTGACCTGAGAGAAGCCAATGTATACATGTACATGATTTTCATAGGCACTTATACTGTGGCATAGGTTCTTTCATTGTGAGGATTTCAATTGTTGATAAAATAAGAAATAATTATTTGTATTTTTGCTTATTGCCTATGATAAACAACATTAATGTGCACACGTACATAAACCTATATATTAGTATTAATAATTAACTAAACTTTGATGGACAAAATAATATATGCATTGCAGAGATTAGGTGTACAATAAAAATATATTAAAAACTATTCTAAAAATAACTTACTAAGTAACTTTCTGTAAAATAAATCTTTAAACAACAAACTTCTCAAGAAAGTTTCCAAATCGAAAAATAAACACAAACAAATTATAAAATTTAAAAAAAATTACTCAAACAATTTTCTAGTTAATTAAAATTCCACGTATTCGTAAAACTTAATTAAATATTATTAATTACAAACTTTGAGTATTATGTATAAGCAAATAGGTAATTAAAAAATGAATTAAATACAGTAATAGTTTTTAGTTTAACATTTTTGTATTCAGTTTATTTGTATCTCTAGGAATATCCGAAATAGCAACAGCTTTGATTATTATCATTTATTACTGAATGTGAAAGTTTACAAACTCAGTGGGTTCGTGAAGCAACTAGTGTATAGGAGTGGTAATATTTACAAATGACTTTATGGGAAACGCTTCGTTGTAAAACGTTATGGGCAGCTGGTTTAACTTCACACTGATTTAGAGAGCCTTAAAGAAAGCAATAAATTAAACATTTTCCAAAAATCCGTCAACATTTGTTGGAACTTGGAAATAAGTATGTTGAAAACCACAATTAAGTATACAACCGAACAGGCAAAAATCCTGTTTTAAAGAGCAAACGAGTAAATATTAGTTAAGCAAATATAATGTTTGTTTTTTTGGTTTTTTTCTACACATTAAAAAATGTATACGAACCAATAAAATTAAGTGTATCTTATTTTATTAATATTTATTTAGGTTATTTAAACTTCAAAACTAGTATTAATTGGAAATCATTAATGCTTATGTGCTATGTACAAAGGAAATAACTTTTATAGTTAATTGTTATAAAAGTGCACTAGCCAGGAAATGTGTTTTTTCCAATTACATTGACAGGAAGTTAAAAGTTTTGGTTGAAAAAGTACAAGAGCAATAAATGGGCAATACTACAAATGAGAGTTCATTACAACTTAAGGTTAACACTTAACCTCGACGCTTTGAAACCTTTGTGTTTGGATAAAAGTGAAATTGGAGTTCCCAGGCATGACCTATAAGTGATTGTACAAAAGTATTATTATTTTTACAGTTTTTGATAAAGCTAGTTTTAACTTTAAACCCATTTGTTGTTCTCTGTTTAAACATTACTATATCAATATAAAACGGTATAAAATCATATGAAATAATGCATTAGCAGCGGTACGCTGATAAAAAAATCTGTGCAGAAAAAATAAGGGTCTTAGGATAAATGGTGACTTGAAGTAGTGGAAAAAAAAAAGAGTCAAGTAGTTGTTGTATTATAAATGACTAGCTAATTATAGTCAAACGGAAAGGATAAAAAAACCTAAAATAAGAGGAATGTTGCAAATTGTAATGTTAGAGTATGTTATAATTGTTTCAAACAGTAGATGAGATTTTCAGTAGGTTTTTTTACATATTTTTTTTTTTTGCCATTAAAACGATGGTCGAGAAAGCATTGCGAACGGTTAAGAGAATAATATCAACAAAACAAAACTTAAGTACATGCGGTATATTTTTTAGAACCAGTATTTTTTTTTTTTTTTTATATAAATATAAAGTGTTGTTATTCGATTGTTATACTTTGTTATAATTAATTACATTTTGCCCGACTCTTACTCTTCAAGTATACTTGAAATTCTATATAAACATATTGTAAAGTATAAATCTCATATTCAGTTTGTCTTAATTTTTAATATGGCTGTATAATATGATTTCATATGCACATAAGATTGTTGGAGGGTTTATAACCTGACATGTTTGCATTTTGTTTGTCTTGGGGTTTTCCCCAATATTGATACTTCCAGATGGGATTTATAAAATTGTATTAGCTCATTGGTTAGTGTTTGCCAATTTTGTTATTATATAAACGATGAGTTAAGTCTATCACTAGTGTTTGCTCTTTTTAACTAAAAAAATAAAATCTGAAAACGACCCCAAGACAGATACTTGTGGAGTTGTTTCATGACATTATATGTACGTTGTGATTCAGTTGCTTTATGAAAACATATTTTCCTCCTATGATGAAAATTGTTCTTTTTTCGGTCAATTCAATTTCGAACATCGAAACTAAAAGATGAAATACAATGGCGAAAATGCGGTTCATTCTTTTCTTTTGCCCGTTGTGAATTTCGTACAAAGGACCGTATTACCGCATTTCCTGGAAGCCCACCTCATAGTGTATTATATTATATTATTATAGTGTATTGTTATCGTTTATTATCCATTAAGGCCAGGTTTTTTTTTATGAATCGGTGACCTTTGCGTAGGCATCAGGTGCTGTAAAAAAAAAAAAAAAAAGTAACATCGACTTTCGCCTGTTGAACGCAAACGAAGAAAGGTAATGTTATTTTATTTTTTTTTTTTTAATCGTGGCCGTTAAACCGGAAACAATAAAAGGATCGTCGCAACCATTTATCGAAACAATCGTTTTCATTTGGGAGCTTTATCGCCAATAAAACAATCCGACACTTTGCACTGTCAGCAATAATTCAAACGACAAATGTATTTATGTAACGTCAACTGATGTCAAAATCCGCACACGCTTGTGTTGTGTCAACAGCTATCCGCAAGGCGTACGCCATGTCGTTTTGTCCTGCCCTTAATTATTACTATCGACGGCCCTACTATGCACCAGTCTCGCGTTTGAGTATATTATCACTATATATATTGTTTTAACTGTTAAAATTTCCCCCAAAAATAGAGTGAAACAACAAAAATCCTTCAGCGGTTCAAATGCCAAAAAGTCATAGTCGGGCATAAAAAACATAGAAAACACTTTCTCGTAATTCGTGTAGCTGAAAACAATTAAAAATTAAATAAATTGTATACTAATGCCGAACGTTGCACGAACGTCCCATAAATCAATAAACATTTAGCGAATTATTAAACATCGTTCACATGTCTCAGATTGGTCCAATACATTTTTATCAACTGTGCGCTATCATTGGTAAAAATACACTTCAAGGTAAACATATTGATTATTATTTTAAAAGATATAATTTAAACGTTAAATAACAATTAGTTACATATTTGTTTTACCTGATAACTAAAACTACTGCGTTATATTCGTTATTTACTTAAATTAAATATTTATCGACGCAAGTATGTGCCTAGAATGCATTGCATTCAATCTCAATTACGTTACGGTGAAGCTTATAAGTTTAGCTATCTTTTTGAAATTGAATTGTTTTCACAGCATATTGGTCTTTGACGCACGTGGAATTTTTCTATTAGAGTACACTTATATCGTTTTGTTTTTATATTTTTTACATGTATATATCACCGCAAAGATCAATATAAATCTACCGATTCCAATTGATTTCCTATTTTAATACGCTTGCCAAATGTCGCACTGTGCAATCCGTTATTGCAGTTTACATTATAGTAATATGTCCAAATCAAATGCTGTAAGCGTCTCAAAACAATATGATGTATTATTGTTTTATTTTATTTTTTGAAAGTCACAGATAATTTATCTCTGTCAAGTTTCAACCCTTGTCATAATTTGTTTGAATTCATATTGCGTCTTTCGGTTGCAACCAAAAAAAAAAAAATTTAATTACTTTTTTTTTTTATATCGTCACAAAAGTATGTGGATTATAATATATACATTTTGTATAAACTGTCGTTTGTGTATATTGTTTTGAAAATAAGAATTAAAAAAAAAACGGTGTCTTAACTAATCATGAAACATCAACGGCGTACAAATATAATAAATTATAAAAAAATATTTAATATGTATTAAAAATGACCATCCATCAACTCTAAAAGTTTATGTTATTCTGTCGGTTTTATTAGTATTACAAAAAAACTCTGAATGTGGAACGCGTTTTATTTTGCCTTATTGTTTCTTTGATGACAGTTTTTCAATTTATATGTAACACAACTTACAACGATATTTATTTAATATAAAAGAAAAACGTTTATTATTACGAAGAAAATAAAATAATAAAAGCCTGTCTAGAGAAAATGTTTTTTTTACATACTTATGTGTGATACCTTTCTTTCTTCTTCTGATGGTGTATGTGTTATTTCTATTGTACGACTAAAGGTTAAGCTATATTGCGATTATATATAATATTATATTGTATTTATTACAAAGAGAATTAGTTTTTTTTCCCACTTTCTGTACACAAAGTGTACACTACCTATATGGATCCGTGCGTTTTCCGACTCAGTTTTCTCTCTCATTCTTTTTACTGTTGATTTTATTTCTTCAATACTTACATCATATTGTTAGAACGGGCCTTAGGAAACAGCGACTGAGCGTTTATATAGGCTTTTCCCTAGTCTATGTGTTTTATTTCAAAAACAATGTATCACGAGAACGTTATAGAAACCCTTTGATTATTTAGAAAGTAGATACAAACCCCCGTGTTGTTGTTAACTTTAGTATAAAAAGGATAGGCTTGGACAATCATGTATAGTATTCTTATTTGTGAACAATGTTTCGTTTAGCATAATACTGTGTAATTCATCTAAGATAAATAATATTTTCAAATACCCGTTGACTGTAATTATAGGTTAAAAAATATGTACATTTGCTTAGTGTTTCTCAACTTTATTGGGAGAGTGGTGCACTTTAAATTTTTGCCCTAATAAAGTATCTTTTAAGTACGGTCTCTGATCTATATGTTCAGGCTGATCCATGTTCAGCGCCTTAGAAGATATCGTGGGTCCAGACCAACGCAAACAAAAACCAACTTTTTCTGTATACTTATGAACAACCGTACAATTAAACTAAATGCGTTTACTTTACATTTTTTCCATACAAAATATGCTGACTTCAGCTGTAATGTAGATTTTTCTAGAACACTCCTAATTTGTAAAATTTGATTCCAGACATTCAGTAAATACTTGTTGTTTACTTGGCATTTTATAAAATAAACACTGTGTCTACTCAAATGTAACTTGCAAGTTAACGAAACGTATCCTATTGCAACACGGTTCAAGACAGCTCGACGAATTTATATACAATTGTTTTCTTCTACTTATTCAATTCCTCCCAAACAGGTACTCGAATTTCTCTACTTTATTTACCGCATTGTCTTAAAACCGGAACAGGTGCTCTAGCTTCTTCTAAAACTACCTCATTACTACACTTGAACCCAAAGTATTTTGCCTAAAACCCGCTTTACTCTCAAACCGTCTGTCTCCCCAATACCTTGTTCCGTTGTTTTAATTTTATGTTTGTTCAACAGAATACGTTAATTTACACTTGGGACATATTGTGTGATTCTTATACTTACATTTTTACATTTGTTACATAAACCCATGGACTCCATTCCCCTGGCTACGTGTCTGATTTTAAAGCCTAAGTGAAGAGCCGTTTGTTTTTTTTCCCAAACAACCACTTTAAGTTATTTAGTGTTCACCGCACGACACTTTAGGGTTACAACTGGCCTTTATCCGTTATCTTGAGCCATATTACTTATTTTTTATAGTCAGTCGCACACACAAAAACGTTTTTTTATTATTATTAATTTCTTTTTGAAAAACAGTATCACAAGCTGCTGCTGTGACAAAGACGCATTTGGAAAAATTCAACAACTGAAATCGCTAATCCAGCTACTCCTTTGCATTGTAACTTTTATTAAGGTTTTAGAACATTGTATTTGGACTTGATAAATGATGACTTTTATTTTTTAAACTCCGTTACACGGTTAATTGTCAAAAAAGTATAAAACTAAACGTTTTTCATCAATCATTATAATGTGCATGAATTAAAAAACAATAGTTTTCACAATGAGAACAGAATTAAGTATGGAATCATTTTATTTATATACATTTACAGCTAATAATCCCGACAAAATATAAAAACACATTTATAATATCATTTATACTTAAAAATTATTATGAGAGACTCAACTGCTAAAAATTCTTATTTTTTTTCTTCGATTATTGCTGAGGAGAAATGGAAGATATTAAAAAAATGTAAACCTCTTTTAGTTTGATTTAATGGTAGTAAAGGCGTGAACAGCCCCGAAAAAAACACTGTAATCTTCTTAGACTTTTGAGTGTTACAAAAGATATTTTGCACATGGTAGTGTTATTAGCTTACCAAGGTTTTAGCCAGATGTTCGAAATTCCAGGTTTTCTAATAAAAGGGGGGGGGGATTTAAATTTAGCGTTTCCCTGTATTATGATTTGATGTACACACATGGGTGAAATATTTTTGCATCTTTTGTAAAAATACTATATATATTATTTTAGCGTTTTTAAGTCCTCTTACAGCCAACTTAAGAGATTTAACAAGTTTTATATCGCATGTTGTTGGTTCCTAGGAACCAAATAAATAAATCAACAAAAGTAATGCTCAGTTTATTCAAACAAAATAACAGAGGATGGGACTGTGCGGCTAACGGTAGCGGTGTTGTGACCTATCAATTATGTAATGAACAACCCACTCCAATCTACTCTCATTCAATTCCATGGATTTGGAAACTGAAAGTTAAATCGTTTGCACTTGAGAAATATTATATTTTTCGGTAAATTTATTTGTGTAGACTCTATAACTACAAAAACCACATACACTCTCATATTTAGTAGTGACAATTTAAGTCTACACAACCTCAAAAACATTTAAAAAAAATTCTTTAAAACATGAATAAATATTAACGCCAAAAGGGCATTTATTTTTCTGCAATAACATTTGCATAACGAACGAGGAAAAGGGCGCGTTTGCACGGGACAAAAGGGTTGTGATGGGGTTAGGACCTTCCCTCCTTATTGTCTGTTCTGATGGGTTTCTTCTCCTAACAACGCAATTACATATCGCATAACCGTCAGTCGTTATAAAAGTCTATACCTTTTTCATATTTAAATACAATAATATATACCCTTTAAAACACTGTCAACATCAACTGTTACAGTTTTGGCTTACAATATGTGACGATACCAGCGATTGCCTTTAGCTACTGCCGTTGATCTATATAAATAATAATGATTTGTACATTTTACTTAGGTACAGTTTTGAGACGTCTAGTTTCAAAACCAGCAACATTTTTTAAATTTAGATTTAACTGGACTAAATATTTATCTGTTAATTTTTTTTTAAACCCCTATATAAGGTAATTACTTACATGTGTAGGTGTTTTATTTTATTGAAAATTCCCGAAAACCATTACAGGGGTGTAGTACAAGAAATGTCTATTAAATGTCAGTTTAACTAAAGCTTCAGACACGGACCTTATTTCTCGTAGAGTTTTCATAATAAATAAACTCTGCATCGTACCGCATTCGGTCTACCGGTCAATTCATGTAATATCGTTATTTATTATGGTCATTTAAACTTGTGTCCTTCGGGTTCGTTTGGGTATTAAAGTCTGCTAGTTATTTATCAGTTCGTGTGCTCTATATAGTATGCACTATATAATATATGTATTGTACTTATTTATCTCTAATTGAGCTTTTCTTTTTGACAGGGATTAAAACGTTTCTGAACCGAAATTTACATTTGTTACCACTACAATATAATATATCTTAAAGGATTATAACCATAATATTTTAGTAGTCATTGATGTTGATATTAAAAAAAGTAAATTTAAACATTTTTAGCGAGGATAGTCGAGCAGGTTGGCTAATTACTAAAACACTACTGCTGTGATTCATTTACACACACACAACTAATAATAATAATGTTTCAATAACAAAAAAAAACATATCAAATATTTTGACATGGTTATTATGAAACAACTTGATACTTTATATTGATGTTATTAAACGTTCGGTAATAGATTTACATATTTTATTTCCATCGTAAAAAACAGAAATACAATACAACACACAACTGCAATCGAGTGAACGAATAAATAAATTGAGTTAATATATTACTAATATTAGTATAGTCACAATAATAACTAGGTTACATTTCCGTAGTAGACTTTGTGATGTGAAAATGTCCAAGCAAACCTCAGATCGGCCACCGGGATACACGTGTCAATAAACCCAAAAATAACTAATTTTCATTTTATTAATTTTTTTGCAGGTTGAGTAATGCGATCATCGGTCGACCATGGCGTTGTTGTACAGATTAGTTAAGCTACCGGACCGCGTACAGACCCACGTTTTCACGTTTGTGGTCACCAAATCAGTGACGAGGGACCCGGATCGGGACGTTACATCCAAGGAGTTTGCCTGCGGTCACCAGAAATGGTCAATTACGTTCTCCCGGACCGAGAAAATGTTGGGGGCGTACCTCGTGTGGAAAACCGCGTCAGAATCGGTTCGCGTTTACGTGGACTTTACGTTTACCATACTCAATCGCGAACACTTCAGCGTCAACGAGTCGTTCGCCGGCAAACAAGTAAGTCGTTTTCCACGGTACCTGTTGATACTAATATGTTAATGTAGTTGAGGTGTTCAGAATGCTTCTCTACAAGAGACTGGTGTCTGAGCTCGTGTCGACCGCTTTATATAGTCTCGCGCCAATGCAGGCACGCCGTTGATTGGCGGGGGCGTGGCCACGTCGAATACTCCCATTGGTCGGGCGACGATGACGCCGCCCTCCCTCATTGGTCAGAACTAATGCGTTGTGATATTTTCGTTTAACCCGGTTTTTTTCGTTCTATTTCTTACATTTATCATTTTATATTTACACGATTAATATATTAATAAAGTCAAATTTAAAAGCGTAAACCGTACCATCGGTCTTAGAATAATATACTGATTAGCGGTGCTATACACAAAAACGGCGACCGGTTCTATGTGGGATTTCCGCTGGCAACAGAGGACTAACGGACAGCCGTCGATAGTACCGCGTTGATAACCCTTGACAAGACTTAACCGCTAGGTGCGTTACAGTCAGGGGCCAGTTTTCGCGAAAGCAACTATAGCAACATTAAATTAATCGTGAAAATTGATCAATTTTCCGGTAAGACAATTAAATCTAAAATTCTAACTTTTTGGAACGTTCTAATCAAACACCTAAGACTTTAGGTCTTAGGTCGATTATGTCTAGATCTGACTAAAAAAGTCTACCTCGCAAGCGATTTTGTAAAAAAATACTTATACATTTTTATTTAAATACAAATACTTTCGTACAAAAAGTGTTTAAGAAATCGAGGAATTTATTAAAAGAATGTAATTTAATTGGTTTTCAAATACATTAAAAAGTAACATAATAAGCAACGAACACAAATACTTGACATGTAGTTTTTTTGTAATGTCCATTTTAAAATTCCCTACAGTTTTAGCATACTCCAAGTACCAGGAACAATATTTTTGTAGTCGATATTTTACACATTCTATTTATAAACGCAACACTCGATCGCTTAATACTGATAAGATTTATTTTAATGAATTCACACTACGACTAGTTATTTTCATAATTAATGACGAAAAATATTTGAAATACTAACCAACACATAAGACAAGATATAAGACACTGTTTTACCGCTATCACTGCTGTTATGGACATATTAAATTTTGACTTGAATAAATATCAGGTCAAATTTATAGTCATCAAATGAAAAAACATAATAAAAAATCGATAAAAACTATAACGGCAACACTTAACATAATAATCGCATTCAATTGGCTCATGGTGATTTTTGTTTGTTACATTTTGACTTAATTGTTAAATGTCCAATCTTATAACTTCAGGTATATTTCGAAATTAATTTTCAGGACTATAATCTGAAAACTATCAAAAAATTCCACACTTACCTACCTACTACTATAAATACCCTTTGTTATTCGATTGAAGTTTATCTAAAAACCAATTTAAACTTTTTCATATTGAACATTGGCCGTAAAATTATAGCGAGTCAAAGTTGAAACTTGGTAAGTCTAAAAATGTGGAAGTTTTTTTTTTTGAATTTTGACGGAAACGATTAACTTTTTCAACTTTCGAGTTTAACATAACCTGTTTATGTCATTTAATATTGGGTGAAAAATCTTATATTTATTAAAAAAAAAAACCCGTCAAACAAATCAAAAACTAACCTAGTTTTAAGACTAAAAAAACTTCGAACAATAAGAACATTTCACTCTTTAACGCGCATAGCTTTATCTCGAAATAACGAGTTTTTCTGTTTATATTTGTTGGTTGGTTTACTTAGATGTTACATAAACTTCATAACAAATCAGTTTAATATACAATTAACGTACCAAAATTATAAAGCTTTTCGGAAAGTTTTGAAGAAATCAAACAAATCGTAAGTGGCTTTTGGCGTTTTGCGAAATTGTACTTTAAATTCAGATGGTTACGAAATGTAAGTATCAGCGCTGTAATATTATATGGTAAAACTTTTGGCGTGTGCGCCCCTGACATTGCCCTGTTGGCCATACATTACATAACACACTAAAGTACACAAAGGAAAATCAAATATTAAGTCCACAATGTCATCATAAAAACATTACGCACCGCCGAAAACTTTATGAATTATTTTGTATATTCTTTGAAACTTTCATTTGATTTTTTTTATAATACAATTATACGACGGTGTATCTAATATTTTATTGCGGTATAAAGTTCAGCATAGAAAAGTCTTATACTAATTTATCATAAACTTGAATTTTGCCAATTGTTTCAGCGTTGTACAATAATTAGCTGTATTTAGTACATTTGAAAAAGAACACACTGTGTCGAGCCTGTTTAACCTTTTACATTTGTACTTCTATTAATTAATAAACTTCAAACGGCCGTACAAACTTGAATAGTTGTAAGCTTATACTCAGACTGTATATAATTACTGTTTCGTTGGCGCATTGAAAATCCTATACCGATGTTGGTGGCCGTCATTCGGTTAATGCAAAGACAGATCGAAGAATAAAATAATATTAATCAGCTTTTATGCGAGTGTGAACTTGCCCCATTTGTAATGCACAGAAGGTAAATGTACAAGGCGTTGTTTAATGTGTAATTGGAATCCTACCTGAATGAAACGGCCATTAATTAAACTATTGCAATCAAGATTGACGGCGTTGAGTGATTGGGTGTTATTTTTTAATACTCGGAGGATATTTGTTTTTTTTTTTAATTTATTTCCGTACTGTCCAAACTATATTCCAGAGTTTAATTAAAGTCAATATGTATATTGTAATACACTCGACGCGTAACGCAATTAAAGTAACGCGCGTTCATGTTATTACCTGTGCGAGATTTTCTCATTGTGTAATAAAAATAAAATAATGTAATCCAATTCTGTAACCAACAGCGTTTTGTACGAGCAAGTATATAGTAGGATTACGATAAAAACGAGAAAATGCCTTTATGCTTAAGTCTCGCGTGCAACGTTATTACAACACGAGTTTTAAATTAACCATTTGCGGTTGAATTTTTGTTTGGGGTATTATAAAAAAAAAAAAAAAAAGGTGAACTCGGCGATTGCTTAACAGATGATTTTCGTGAAGGGATGACTTAAAATACAGTTATTAAAATATCTCAAAGTGCTACTGTCAAACATTTCGGCTGATTTTTCAATGGGTTTTCCACTGGCTTAGAGGCGACGGAGTTGAATTTTTAGCACGGATTTGTTATCGAGTTGGATGCAAGAAATTTCATGTCGCCATTTTAAAATATTTAAAGTATTTTAAAAAGTTAATAGATTAGAGATAAGCGAAAATTGATAAGAGATTAGAGATAAGATATGAGTGATAATATATAAGTGATAACATATCCATGATTCAATGTTTTTCAGTGGAGCGGAGAAAATAACTAGGTTTTATTTTCAACTACTGATCGGTTAAGATGCTACTCTGGTAAATCGGTTAACTGGATACAAGTTATCTTGTTCTCGGACAAACCACATCGTTATAAAAAAAAAAACAATCCGTATCGAAGCTAAGAAAATTGAACAATTCATTAACTTAAATAACTCTGGGCGGCGATAGAGGGTTACGATATTGACGTTACAAGGCGTTTTAATGACGAATAATTTATGTATATTTTTTATTTAAACCAGTCGACAAATTTAGTCATAAACAGGCGGCCGCGCTTAACATAAAACTCGGGTTCCAGCTTAATATTCAGTGTCTACCCTCCTACCGATTAACCTTTATACAAGCCTATAATAATAAATTATAATATGTGCAACTTTCGGCATAGGTACCATCTGCTACCCCTGACCCCATTATTGTGTGCGCCATTGGTCATATTATTATATCCTGATCGTAGTTGATTTTATGGCATGGTCCTCTTAAATTATCAACACCGAGTATTAATACTTATACCCAAAGTGACTCTTGGGGTTGAATTAGAAAATATGAAAGTAATAAAAAGCAAGAGTATAGTAAATCCAAATTTAGCGCCTTTGACAAGATAACCTATCTATAATATTATAATGTAGGCGACTGTATGTTAAATCACCACGACAGTTTTCTCAGTGACAGTTGCTTTATAATTATTTTTTATAGGTCACTATAGCTCAACGGCAAAAAGCTTTTTAATATTGCTTTTTGATTATATGCAGAAAAAACGAATTTCTAATCATTTAACGTTTATCGAAAATTCAATACACGTGTATACTAATGAACTGTTAGATAATATTATAATTTATGTACATCGACATATATCATTGAGTGAACATACTCTAGTGCCAAAACCGATAGATTCGTTGTGGCTATCATTATATAAACCACTGTTCGACAATCGGTCTTGAAGTGTTGGTGTTTATTACAATGAAAACATTAAACGAATGAACAGAGGGCGATCCTTTTAACGCACGATTCTCATTTGCTAGGGAAATAATAACAATTTTATACATGTTTTTTTTTTTTTTAATTATTAACTCCATCCTTTCAATTTCAATCTCGCGTTAAACGGATCACTCCGAATAAAGAAAGGATAGGATAGGATGGCATACTTTATCTACTAAATATATATACATTTATATATATATATATATATATCCAGTGTTTGCCCTACTTGAATAATTCTGTCGGTAAAGCACATTAAATGTATTATTTAAACCGGAAGTAAGCCTCGATTTGCGGTCCACCACCATCACCATTGCAAGGTTCCATCCGCTATACGCCAATCGACCCAAAAACGAATTTCCCCAACGCCTCGTGTTTTCCGGTGGCAACAACATCAGTCCCGGGGGAATATCCCGGTAGGAATTATTCGATGCATGTAGTTATCCGGTCGACAGGTCACTTTGACCATTAACCACAAAACCGTGTGCATCCATCATTAGAATAATATAGGACATGCCAAAGGGGGTCGTAAACAAACAAATAATAATAATATAATGTTATCTAGAGAAATACAGTAGATGAGCACGTTTTACCTTATATATATATATATATATACAGTACAAACCTTTTTCACTCCCCGGCTGTGCAATCAACCTTGGCATCGGATCCAGGATCAAGGGATCAAAGGATAAGGTCTGACAAGAGGTCACAGTACGTTCGGTTTACATTGTGATAATAGGATACAACTATATACAAGTCATCGAGTATTCGGCGAGTAGGAATAAAACTAGAAAATATTATATCAGACAAATGATAAAAGTCGATTTCTTTTGAGCAGAAAAATATATTAATCACAAATTATCAGCAGTTTAACCGAACATAATTTACAAGCCAGTTATAGACATCATTGTAAATGATTAAATAGAAAATATAATATGATTGTGAAGAGTGGTTACTGACGGCAAAACTATTATTATACCAGTATACTAATATGTTTTCAGGATAAAATGGGTGTGTGAAATTACTTAGTTTTTACTCGAAATTGGAAAACTACTAGACCGAAAAAACTGAACGAACAAAGTCGAATGGTGTGGCAAAAAGCTGTCGGCCGTGTAAAGTAACCTATAACGCCTCGCACGTGCCATAACGAGAACAGTAGCAAACTTTTTATGCCAACAATATTGTTAAATCGAGTTCAACCGACAAGTTCTGGCTTCATACATATTTTTAGTATAAGTAAAAAAATAATAAACACTGATACAAATCGTGAAACGAGAGGCAAGTGGTGCGTTAAAATAGTGTCAATAGAGCTTACTTTATAACTTGTGTAATAACAACACTGCACAACATCATTTGACCTATTCTTTAAGTAAAATACATCTAGTTTCAGTAACAGTATATCAATCAAATCTTTTTCTTTTTTTTTCGGTAACATATTATACTCTTTGTATCTTGTAAGTGATTTTTTTTGTAAAGCAATGATTGAATGATTGGCCATTAAAATGAAAAACAATTTCAATCTAAAAAAGGCCAGAAGTTATGTGAATTTGTGAATTTCATCACTCAATTATTGAAATTTAATTATACACTTAACTGTCAGTGCGGCTAAAATTAAAACTCTGAATTAAATTTAATTTGCAAAAAATTAATTAACGTTACAAATCGACTTGTGTGTTTGTATTTTTGCATCGAAATTCAAAATTTCAAGTTAACATATTTTGGCAAAATGGCGTGGTTTATCGAATGATTTGATTTTTTTTTTTAACAGCTTACCCACCGCGATGTTAAATAATTGTATTTACATATTATTAAATTATTTATGTAAGGACCATTTTTTTTTGCTGAATTGTTGATATTTTACGTGACATACAAAATATATTGCTCACAGTGTACATATTTTACACGTGCCTGTTTAGTGTTTTTTCATTCGACGAAAATAACAAAATTCAAATTTTTGTCAGCAATAAAAATAAAAATAATTAAAATCTTCCCACTCGTTTGCTGCGACAGTTTTCCATTAAAACTCAAATGGGATCAAACGAATTAATTAGAAAAAATGTTTTTGTGGTATTTATTTTGAAAAAAAATTGTAATTTGTTTCACATAGAACTCGGTTAGTGGGGCCAATATTATGTGGAGCACACGCTTTGGGCTTAACCCCGGGAGTCCGGATCACACGGGCTTGTATTTTTGACAACAAGTCACTGTCATATTTAATTAACTTCTTATACGTCTCCCGTGTCTCGGTAGGTCGTTTTAAAGTGATATAGAATATTATGCACTCGAACATAATAATAATTGTGTTGTACGCCAATATTTTGACGACACTCTTCTCGTTGACAGCTTTTAATAAACAAATTCCAACGTAAGCATAAAATTTTAAAAAGTCAATTATAGAACATATTTAAGTTTATTATTAGTAGTATACTATTATTTAAGTAGATAAGTACACTATTTTTATCGACCCTACGCGTAACACGGTTTATTTGTCAACTTTATATCATTTATTCATATAATAATTGTAGGTGTATTCTATTTATAAACTATGAATGTAAATTTGTTTTATTCCATAGTGAGGTTGTGTTAACGCAAGGCGTTAAAATTAGATATTTCAGAAGGACGCCAGAAATATTATATTCATTTTGATATCATTATAAAGCACTTACAAATGGGATACTAAGCTTTTTATTCTACTATACCGGGTGTCCCATTTTCAAATACTTATAGATTTTCCTGGAAAAACATTAATCCAATCAAAAGTTGTTCATTAGTGACTTTTAGTAGAGTTCAAAGATTTATTACATATTTTTCATAACATTTTTTTCACTCCCCCTTTGAACTCTAAACGTCTCGGATGAATACATTTCTGATGACATTAACACACACTGTTAGTTGACACGTTGGACTTGCGTTATACTATGTTAAACATTAAATTTTACAAATAAATTGTATTCCAACTAAACGATAAAATATATTCAAAGAAAAGATTGCATTCAATTTGAAAGCTTGTGAAAAGTAAACAATTATTTATGGAACGGATAATCTTGGAGGACTAAAGGTTTCGGGATAGAAGATAACGGAAATGTTTACAAGAGGTGCAGGGCAATGAACCCGGATATTGATAAAATGTCATTTTGAGATACCGGAAAATGATAAAAGATTCACGTAGATTAAAAAACCTGTAAATGAAAATATGAGGATCCGATAAGTTGACAACTGGAGTGGATGAAAGTCAGATTAACGGATTTTTACTGAAAAGAAAACAAAGAGTAGACCTAACGGCCAAGTATTTCATAGGATTTCCGACGTGACCTGAACCGAAGAGAAACAAACTTTATACAGCGTTTGTGGATAGAGTAAAATAATTATGTGACATATTTTTAAAACGAATGGAGAACTTTTGAATAAAAACGGGAGAATTTAATAAGGATACCAGGAATACTCGAGAGACGCCATAACGACAGTGGCAGTGAATCGTTTTAAAATGATTGAAAAAAATATTACATTTAATGTATTTTTCATTTTAAATCTACAAAACGTACTAACCACCATAATTGATGGTCACATCATTTTTATGTAAAATAAAAATTTGTATTTAAAGAGTTTTTTATTGTATAGTGAGCTATAATTATCAGATAATATAAAAAATGTGTACTCATACATATTTAAAAGGGTTTTCTTGGTATTCGCAAGAGGTAAACTTTTTTTAATTTTTGACCTTATAAAGTATGTTTTGTTATGATTTCTAATCTAAAGACTTGCTCAATGAAAAAACTGTCCACTGGTAAAATATTCACCATAGACCCAGCCACAAAAATGGAGGGAAAATAAAAACACATCATTGGAAACTAATACATTCTAAGCCCGGCATTAAACCCCTATTTTTAAGTGCAAATGTAAAATGATAATGAGTTTTATTCGATTAATTTTCCACGTTTTACACTTTTCGATTCAGTTCATAATTTTTTTTTTGCACACCCCTAAGGTTTTCCAAAAGCTATGCCCCTAGATTGCTGTACCTGGGCTGTACCTATCTCAAACAAGTAAAGAGACTCAAGTGTGCTTCCGTTTTGCGTGTTCCCAGGTGAAGTTCACGACAGACTGCCCGGCGCAAGGCAACAGGAACTACATACCGGTCAGTGACCTGTACGGCAGGAACTTCACCGATGCGAACGGCGAGTTCCAGCTAGAGCTGTCCATAGGCAACGTGCGCACGCTGTACGACACGGAGTTCCGGGTGCCGGCCTCGCTGACTTCGCGGCTGCTGCACCACCACCATCAGATCCAGAACCACCACAACTCGGCGGCCAGTAACGCGCTCCAGCACCAGTACGGTACCGCGTCGCCAAGAGGGGCCAAATGCAAACTGGAGACTACTTACTTCACGTTTGGCGGGTTCGACTGGAACCTGGCGCTGTACCCGCACGGCGTCAAAGACGCTTCGTGTAAGTATAACGAACCGTGAAAAAACGGTCAAAATAGTTCTTATCTAAAAAAATATCATAGATAATAAAAACACATGGATAGGACGTGTTTCCATTTGAGGCCACTATATTTTTGCGGTCCTGAACTGATAAGAAACCGAGGCCGTTTTTTTACCTCAATTCTGTAACGTTTGATGATCGCTGATAACACGTGGTGTCCTAACCGTGTTTTTATTACCTATGAAAAATATTTTAAAAAAATAAGATACTGCTAGCGCTCCTCGTGGGCAAATCATGAAACTTGTTATTATTTCACCGATGTTCCTTGTTACATGTTCAGTCGCGTTTATGATAACAGCCGGGTTATCAGTGCTGATAATCAGACTGTTATCATAAACGCGAAGAAGGCTCTCACTTTCAGTGTAAACCATTGATAATATAAATATGGGTAGGACATTCCCAATTGAGGCCACTATATTTTTGCGGTCCTGAACTGATACGAATTAAGGCAGTTTGTTTACAATACTGCATATTATCTTATTTAAATTCAATCTTATTTAAAATTCACATTGTTAAGCGATTGGTACTCTGTATGATGAAAAACATTTTTACCCCTTATCTTAAAAAATTTTTGTTTTTTTCAAGATACTATTACCTACGATTAATGATACCGTTTTCACTCATTCGAATAATTGTTTTTCCCAAGTAATTTTATTCGTGAAAATTTTTTATTGTTATCAAATACATAGTGTTTTAGAAAATTCCATGACATAAACAAATTGATCTAACATTATTTTTTCAATCCTAATATTTATTAAATGATTATCCAATCTTGTCTATCCATAACTACTTGCTTTATTAGGTAGTTTATTTGTTGGAATTTCCCCTCATACTTGATATGGTCTGTTTTTTAGAATTTTCTTGGTCTTACATGCTTCCTCGTCCGCCTATTCAGTTATTTTTTTTATCATAGTAATTTTTATACTACCGTTACCAATATACAGTCCCTCTGCCTAACCTAATCTATGTATAAAAGATTGTCTACTATTCCTAGCTTGAAAATGTCTATGTTCATTTTGGCAATGAGTATTGAACTTTGAACGCAGTATATGATATATCAGTAAACGTTTATCATTTCATAGTAGTATCTTTTATTATTTTTAATTTATTTTCCTCAGTAAATTTACATTACAATAGTATTTTATAGTGGGCAATCAACTTCTTCGTCGCCAGTTTTTGCATTATAAATTAAATACTTTATTTAATTGCTAAAAATCCTTTTTTTTATTTTACAAGTTTAATAAGATTTTCAAGTAGAACCGATGAAGATGTTTATATTTTGCAGTATTTATTCAAAAGATAATATCCGTTTAAATCAAGTATTAAAAATATTAATATAGCAATTGAATGCCAAGTAGAAGATTTTACTGGTTATAGCTTATAGGATTATTAAAAAAATATTTTAAAAAGCAGGCTGAAAATTACTATTCATAAATGAAAATCAGTATTATAAAATATGTTTTAATACACTTTCTTGGAAATGAGTCTTTCGATAACACTCAAGTAACATTATAATATACTTTTTCTAAACGTTTTTATCTAATGGTTTAGCTTTTTTTCATTCTTTAGCAAACATCCATTACTTTACAACACTTAATTTACATTCAACATAGAATTTTAAAATATTATTTTTATTGTATTGTTAAGTAAGTTTAACGTTTTAGCCGTATAATGTGTCTTATGCAATATAAATATAATATGGGAGGAAAAAACGAGCATTTAGAGTTTTTTGGACCTAAAAAAAAAAATTCTGACTTTTATGAGAAAATAACGTGAAGAATATCCCAAAGAAAATTGGAGCCATTTCAGCTATTTTTAGAAAGTAATAGTGTTTAGAAATTGAAATTTGAATAACGTGTCAAACTTGAGAGTTTTTTTTTTAAACTTTAAAAGAAATAGAATGACATTTTTCAATTCTCGGCCTAAAAAATTCCTTTTGAGAACAATTTCCGATGTAATATATCAACGTAGGTCTTGAAAAAGAAATATAATTGTAAAACGATTCAGTTCAATCTCAAATAACATTTTATTGAAATAAAACATCACAAACAACTCTGCACTGTAAATCACACACATTATATTAAAATGACGACACTGAACACGAGCATACTCTTAAAGTTTATTATGTTCAAAGTACACATTTATTTATTGCAGAACTGTAATAATTTTCTGGCACGCTTGTTGCTACAATACTTGTGAACAGTGAAGGGTCTAATCCAATGGGACTATATCAAAAAGGGCGGAGAATTTTTCTGATTTCGAATACAATTATAAATATGTACATATAAATTTATATATGAATTTTGTTAATGGAAATAAGAAAAACCAAAAATTTTTGCGTTGTCGTTTTCCCGACAGTGATAAGAAAGAGCTGTTTACGGATGTTGATAGGCAGCCATTTTGTGTACCAATTTCATGGAAAGTAAATGTGCTACGTTACTTTTTCATGATACATATATTAAAATGTTAGGTTAGCTAATGATATAACACCTTGATATATTTGATAAACCACAGAAGGTTAGGTCATATATATATATTATTATAAACTATATAGCCAAGTAGGTATACATGCCGTCAATAGAGATAATTGAAGTTACCATTTTCCGCCATCTTTGTGAGAATAAGAGCCTTATCACGTGTTTATAACAGTTACAATTTAAGTTGATAGCACAGAATCACAGATGTATTATTTTATACACACATAAATCCCACAAAAATGGCCGACGTCGCCTTCGATTCTTATCAATAGTTAGCAACTTAGTTTTTATAATCCATATATAAATATATGTGTGTGTGTTTGTCGCTGATTTCTTATCAGGACCAATTATCATCTGTCTCTTATCACTAATCCTTTATCAGCATCTCTAATCAGCTGTTTTTTACCACTGTTTTGAGAATACAGTTTCAGGAAAACGGTGAAACATAAATACATAAATACACGTTAACAGATAATTTTATATTCGACAAATTTTCTAATTAGATTATTTGAATAAGCAATGTGTTTGTATAATATTATATACTTGTGTACTTTTTGTTTTTAAATGTTTTTTTGTCATGATGTAATTTTATCATATTCTGTCATATAAGTAATTATTATTATTTTTTTTAATATGCTTGTCTCACGCTGGTTTTTTTTTTTGTTCCCCTTATCCCCTTAGGTACTTCCACCGAAGGACGTGTGTCGGTTTACTTGAACAGGTGCACCGGGTTTGACCATCAGTGCCGTGTCCGGTACATGTTAGTACTTGGCGATGGAGCAAAACGACTTGACTCCGGTGTGCTGGACGACGTATCCGACTCGGACGGCAAGAGCTACGGTTGGCACCCGAGATACAAGTTTTCCGAACTTGTCGTCAAAGTAAGTAACAAACAAAACAAGTATCGAACACTACCAATGGTGTGACTATTAGTTCAAGCACGTGGCAATTTTTATTAATTTAAACGTTATGGAGAGATTTTCTGCCCCCACCACACACACATACTAGCGTTGTTGATAGGATTTCTTGAAAAAAAAAAAAAATAATCAGTTACAGCTAAATTCTAAAAGATAATAAAACAATGGATTACCTAGACCAAAACACTATATAAAAACGGGGTCAGCGGTCCGGAATGGCCATGGGTGAAACACAGTTATTTTTCCATGGAATTATGTCTCTGTCTCTTTCTGGCAAAGGTGAAGGGTCTGCAGCATGCTGTAAGCCCGGAGACCGGAAAATATTTTATGTTGGTTTTAGTAAAAAATCTTGAGCCTATCTATTATTTTACTACCTATGCTAAATTCAAATTTCTCGTGTGACAACATTTTTTCAAGGTTTTGAAAATAACCCTGTATCATTTTTAGACGTATAGTACTTAGGAAATGTTATTTAACTATTTATGTTGTCACGATATTTGATATAATGTCAAAATATGATTGAAATAACATTAGGAAATTATAGAAAAATATTTTACAATTCATTATACATATAATCGCTGTGTGGAAATAATGATAAAAAACTTTTTTTCCAAAGCTATAGACATAATTTTTTACTTAAGATAGGCTAGTGATGAAAAATTCGAAAGTGTAAAACGAATTCTTAAAATAAAATAAAAATTACCTGTTAAAATAATATACCTACTTATTCATAGCTTGGATCACTGTATTAATTTCCACTAAAAGAATCTGAAAAACGCTATTTCTATACAAACACATATGTTTGCTTTTACAATCTACGTTTCTCTTCAAATAGTTGTTAGTGTTTTATTATTATAAAGTAGGTCAAATTTTTAATTGGTTAGGTTAGGTTAAAAATTGTACGGGAAAAAATCAAAAGTCATTTAATAATAAAAGAAATAACTTTTTACAATGATAATTTTTTTATAATAGATATGGAGTAGATTTTTTAAAAATATTTTCCATAGATTTGCATTGAAGTGTTTATTATTTTTTTTAATTATAAAATCAAATCGACTTTTACAAGCTCAAAGCATTACTGTGTTTGCATTTTTTACATGTAATTTAATTTTTAAGAAGTTTTGACATATATATTTTTTTTGTACATTTCCAGTTTACCATTAACTGATGTTAATCAGTTAATGAGTAAAAAAATAAGATTCTTAATACGAAAGATAGTTTTTAATTAAATAAGTTATAAGACATAATATATTTTTCTTTCTTTTTTTTTTTTTGTAACAATTTATATTCACCCGCCCACCGAATAGAACGCACATCCCTAACTTTTGTTTTCGTTATTATTATTATTTCATTTGGAATTCATTATATTATATGAAAAATGTATGAAGTGTTTATATTAAGTCCCGGAATGAACATGGTGGACATAAAAAAATATGACTCTTTTTGATTTCTTTTGTGTGAATTGAATTGTGACACGAAATGATTACTATTTATAATTCAAAACAATTTTGTTTCCAACATGTATTTGTTAATAAAATGTATTTCCCTCCCAATACAATATTGTTGACATTTTCACATCACAAATTAAGGCTTTTATCTTTTCCATAAAACTAATCTCGTACGTTGCATTAAATATAATATATAACAATATGTGTTCTTCTTCGACAAAATAGTGTTATATTTTTTCTTTGCTTCTTGGTCTAGTTTCATCATAGTGGTGTAACTTTTTTTATTGATTTTACTACTTGTTGTCTAGTCGTTAGGGACCCCGCAGGGATAAAAATTTATACAACGGACTCCTTCATCCTAATATGTACAAAAAACCTTCATAACTTTAATGGGTCATAACCGAAAAGAACGTGGATATTGTTACGGTTGAAAATGTGTTGTATAAATAATTATTTTATTATATTCTATTTTAATATTAATTAACAAATACAAATTGTTTTTCGTTCGGTATAAAAGGTTTTTTTTTGTATTATTCTAATGAAATTGTTTAAATACTAAATCTTATTCTATTATTTAAACTTTAAAATGCAATTTTCGGGATAGAAGTATAATTTAATTACTAGTAATTTTTTTCGAGTTAAACTATTCGGTATTTATTTTAAAAAAAGTGTCTTCCCTTGACTCTCAAAAAAAAAAAAACCATTTATGAAAAGTAAATTTTAAAATTTTAATTGATCGAAAAAAATTATTTAATTTGAAGATTACAAAACTAAAAGTAACTGCTTTGAACTTAACTGGAAATAGATATGTCAATTAGCTAATTGCACTAAAGAGTTGTAAAACATTTGATTAACTAATTATAAGCAAATAAAATAACGTAATAATTGAAATAATTAGATAATGTTTTTGCTTGAATAAGTTACAAGTAACGTTATTTCAATGAGAAATTATTTGACTAATTAAAATACAAAAAAATTTGTATTTTAATAACAACAACGTAATGATTAAACTTTGAACGGTGTAATTTTTAAAGTAGCAATTATATTATTCGAATCAATTACACGCGAAATTATAATAAAATAAACTCAACACACAATTGTATGAATTAATTTGCTTACATGAAACATACTGTACTAAATACACAATTACAAAATACCACAATATACATAAGTGATGAAATAACAATATTACCTATTAGATGAGCAAAGTTATGCTAATCTAAACTTATGTTAAGTTCAGCTGGAGAATAGTCAATAGTCGCAGAATCAAACACCAGATGGTGTATCTTAACATTATCATTAATTAGTAACAATATTAGTGGCTTATTATTCGACACATACATTACTTGCTCAAATTGACTTGCCTTTTCGTTTAGGGCACAATCAGAGTGCACCTGGAAATGGTATTGGCCAACACGCTGAGTGAAGTAATATCGAGCATCGTCGTATCAGGTGGCCATGGGATGTCATCTTCGTCTACTGGCAGTGTAGTGGCTTCTCCTACAAAGACCCAATGTTATGACAGAGATAAGCATGCTTGGTCCATCAGAAGCGACTGTCAATCGGAAACAGTCCGTTTGCACATGGTGTACAAAGACATACAAAACGTGCCAAGGAACCATCTCAGGTAATGCTCTTGCACTTGATATTATTGAGTTTAACAGGGTGTGCCACGAAGATCCAACAGGTCATCGTGACACACCACCCCGTGTAACATAATTAAACTTTATGCCATTACACTTGTGTTACCCCATATTATATATTACATAACGTTAAGTCAAAACAGCAGGGAGTTAAGTCGAACACGACGACATTTTGAAGCAATTGATACTCGGTGATTTATTATTGACCGCCTTTATTTTAAAACACATCCAACGATAAACAATATTCATTTGCACGATTAAGAGGACGTTATACCCTTTAAAAATAATTGTAAAAAAGGGGTTTACGGTAGAGCGTGTAGGTGAAAGCGAATTCGTCATAGAATAAAAATATTGGTACCGTTAAAAAGAAAAAAACTTTAACTAGGTTCTCTCGACAGTTTTTATGAAAAACTTAAATTTTACCATAAATACGAGCACTTAAACACTTTTTAAAAATTTCAGAATTAAAATATAAATTGTGAATGTTGGGTAAATAATATCAAAAAAGCCGACGAGAGAACCTAGATAAAGTTCTTATTATTTTAAATACGTAAAAAAAAAATTGTCTAAGATTGTTATTTAGTAGATAAAAGAGAATATGCGTAGCCAGTTTAGATGAAATTTTTTTTTTAAAATCGCTGTCAAGGATGCTGTGACATTTCGCACAAATAAATAAACTACCAAAAAAGAGTCAAGATTACTTAACTAATAATAAAACATCACAGTTTAGCCTTAAAATTACGATTTTACAAAAAATTGCCTATACTTAACTCCTTAATAGATAGGGGGTATAACGGCATCCTAACACACCTAACAGCTGTAAAACTTGGGTTAGGTTTTGGGTACTTGTTGACCAAGTTGAGTACAAAACTGATAAAATCGCTTAAGTCAAGCATAAACTTTGTCCACATTTGAAAAAAAATTGATTATTTCATTTCTTTTAAAAATATGGTTCTTTTTAATGTTTAGCAAAATTTACAAAATATTTACAATACCAATAGACATCAAAATTTGTATTGTGCTCAGTTTTTGCATCATCGAAGGTGCACAATTTTTTTATTTTTTGGTACTACAGATTTTAAACTCGTTGGCTTTTTAACTCGTTTGCTCGAAACGCTTTTTTTGTCATTATATTATATATTAGACAATAAAATAGTATAGACATACAAAAAAAAAACGATTTGGAGTCTTGTTTTTTTTTTAATACAACAAAAATACAAGAAGTTTCGTCGTAAAAAAATTATTAATATTATATTGATGCGATAACTTCTTATCGTTACTGGTAAATTTACCACGAACAATGGTTTTAAAGTAGCTAAAGAATATACAGTTATTTCATATTTTTTAGCTTTAACAACAATAAACTATTTTTTGTTTGATTTATTATTTGATTTATATATATATATATATATATATTATATTTTTTTTTTGGATCTAGAAATAAAGTTTTAACGATTGAAACGATATGAAGCGATTGCAAGTACATTATAATTCATTTTTGAATAAAGTTATTCCAAGGGTAATACTGTAGGAAGTGTATGAGATTAGAGCTTGTATGCAATAGTGAAGTAAACGAAAGGACTAAAACCAGTATGACCACATAAGAGAAATGAAAAGTATTCATTATGTTGATCGGTTGGTAGTCCACATGGTAAAATAAGTTTTTATCCATAATCTTAAAGTATTACTGGTACAAGATACTGTTACCCTTGATATATTAAACGGTATTTTCTTTTCTTCCAACATGGTAGACTGTGACTTTAGTCCTTTTGTTTGCGTCACAAAGCCACCACCCGGTTGCAGGTATTCAATAACCTATTGTGCGGCGATGCGGGGGACATGATGAATATTTAAACGAGCTGTACCTACATCTTAACTTTGGGTTAAAAGAGGTAAACAAGAAAAAGGCATTTATGGAGGTTCGAAATTAATGAATCATACGGTGAAGTGTTGTGGTGAAACAGGTAGATACAGGTAGGTGTTGACACTGGCGTTGTGGAAAATCAATACGACTTTGTGTCAGAAAGGTCAATAACGAAACCATAGCGGGATTAGCTTTTGCAAAGAAGATGTATGGAGCTGAACAAAGCGTAAAAAGATGTGTAAGAAAAGTAAAATAGACCAGAGTTAAGAATAGAGCAAAAAATAAACGAGGGGATTTTATTTGGCCACGCTGAAAAGTGAATAGCGAAAAGAGGAAATAAGTACAAACAGGAAATTATTAATGGAGACGTGTAAATAATATTTTTGGTGTATATTTTTAGTAGCATTTATTTTACTAAAGAAACGTACCGGTACATCTTAAAATAGTGCCACGAGTATTCCAAGTCAAATGATTAATTGAGTGTTCTTAAAAGAAAAGAACATTTTAATCTTTATCTCGAAACAAAAAAAATTGTATTATAATAGTTAAAACCATCCGTTGGTGTAATGTATAACGAATATAATACTAAACAATTAACGATTTTGCGAGGAAAACCAACACAGTTGGGACAGAACACAGTGTTTTTAACTATTATAAGAACTGAAAAAGACATAAAACCTTTTAACAAACCGATTATATTTTATAAGTATATTAACTTATCGGTTATAAAGAATAAGATTCATGCATCAATGAACAGCATAATATTTAGTACTATTTTTAAATTTACAAACGATAAACCATAACGAAGGTAGTGAATAAAAAAGTATTTACCATGCATTTTGTAATCTTGTAAGTAAACATAAAACATGTTTGTGAATAAATCTTAAAGATATGATTAATGCAAAACACTCTGGGGATCGCCTAAACGGAGAAAATATATTCAACAGAGAAAACCCATAATATAATAATATTCTCCTTATTTATTTTTACTCGGTCGGAAAACCGAGTTCTAATACTAAAACATGGATACAATAATTTAATTCTGGTTTCTAAACGGTTTTACAACAGCGTTCTCTGAAATAAAATATATAATAAATGTAAAAAACAAATAGTTTTTACTCGAGCAAAGGATATTTGACAATTTTCACTGAAAATGAATTCTATATTTTTTATCAAACAAATAAATGTAATGAATATTATTTTTTTGAATTAGTTTTACTTATATTTTGTTGTCGAGTAGAAAATTATATTGGAAATAACCAAACGGTTTTGTAGACTTAAGTGCTGTTTTTAATCTCACTTAAATTATCGTACTTTGTCTGCAGTCTGTCAGTCGACTTGCCAAAACGTTTTGATAGTGCCATTCCGTGTTTTTATGGGTATTATATGCAAAAGTACTAGCGATAGCAAATCAGGAATTTGTTTACCGACTAGTTCCCACGGGATTTTGCCGGCAGCGAGCCACTGAATCTGTTTTGACATTTTCCACCAGTGCTACAATAGCACCTAGGGTGACAAAGGAAAACAAGTATAATTTTACTTGATTTATTAAACGAAGCGGTAATTTTGATTCCGGTTATAAGCAACGTAATAAGTTTAATATTATTGTCGGTTATCGATGTCCACTAACTATCCGTCCGGCCATTCGAGATATCCATAAAAAACAAACCTGTTCCAATAATATTATTTCAAAATAAAAAATACCTAATAACCATAGTCTTAACTTGTCTTATATTTCGTACGAAGGTCAAGTGAAATGGTCATAATAATCCAGAGATTTCCTTTTTTAATCGGTAAATAAAATTATGTTGCAAAAAAAGACTATTCGTTTTGTTAATAAATATGTATTTAAAATAACTTATTATTTGTTGTTTAATTGAAAATTATCCCGAGATGAACGGTGGTGACTACGATTTATAAAACTAAGTACATGTATCAGTGATATTTTTATTGATTTTGATATGTTAGTTAATTAAATGCAAAAATGTCTAAAAAAGACAAAATCTAATAAATTTTAAAAAAAAAAACAATACTGTCAAAATTTAAGAATTTCTATAATAATATTACCAGAATGCTGTTTGATAATTATTTTTAGGCGGTATTTATTTTAAACATTTCTGAGCGCAGAATTTTAAAAATATTAATAAAGTTGGGTTTTATAGGTAGATTTATAAATCACAAAATACATGCTTTTAAGAGATAAAAAATAATTTTGTGAGTTTTTAGCCGCGTTTCTGCCGCAACAAGCTGATTAAATATTGTTTACGCTTTAGCTTTGTTGTAAAATATATTTAGGTTGGTTTTTTATATACTGTGTTTTTCTAAAGTTTATTAATTACTCGGGGACCTATGAAAAAATAATCGTGCTCTGTGCATTAATGTTGTTACTTTAATAATTTAGAGCTTGAATTATTTTACAATATACCTTTCAGCTGTCAGCAAACTGAAATTGAATTAAATTTAATCACAGCGATATTATATGACTAATGAGTGTGATTTAGAACCGTTGTTAATATTATTATTGTCATGGTGGATCTATCTTTTATAGTTGTTATGTACAGTGGCTTTGATCCGTTGGTAATATTATTATAATGCAACGCTTGAAACCATAGAGAAAGCCACATGTTTTAAAGGTAGCATAATTTTGTCATTTCCACTATATTGGATAATGTGGATTTGCATATTATTATGCTAGATACAATATTGTCATTGTTATTATATAATGATAACCGTTGTCACCGTGATAATATATATATATATATATATATATATATACTATTAAGCATACACAAATGACGCGTCGATTATAATATTTAAATAACACAAAAACTTAATTAAATCTCATATAAACAGCGTAGATCATTATAACGATAGATTTAAAAGATTTAAAAAAATTATCTAGCTAAAATTTTTAATATCACTTGTGTACGAGTAATATGAATATTATTAAATCCGTGTACAAGCAATTGAAAAAAAAAGCACACTCTTAACCAATTAATTAGACTTATTTGTAATCTTTTAAAACTAAAAACAAACAAACTGAAAAATAATTGAACTGAACTTCATTGGAAATTGCAAGGAGTACATTATATAAAAGATATTTAAACAAAAACACAAATATATAGTAATAGTTTAAACAAATCAAAGAAATTAGTATTAGATGCATGTATATGAACTATTTTCGATTAACAAAATTTTCACATTTTGTATTTAATTATTAAATAAAAAACTATTGTTTTTCTGCTATACAAATTATTTTTATTAGGTAAATAAAGTGATTTATCTTAGATAACGTGATGGATAATTAATATATTATCTAGAGAAATGTATCTGTATCAGTCTCACATCTACAGCTCAAGAGTTAGGTATGTGCCATCATGCTGTAACTGTAAGCTGTTTTTAGTACGGATACAAATTATTAACAATAACTGAAATAGTCTATAATTTACTTTGCTTGTACGACCAGTTCATCAAAACGTTATTCGTGTTTAATTAGTGCGATCATTTACAATTCACAGCACAAAATAACTATTAAAAAATGTTTAAATATCGAATTCATTTGTATCACAAACAGTGCAACGTTTTTAATTAAAAATTATCAAAAATGTTCAATATCGAATCGGTTTCTTCAAATCTCAACACACAGCCTGACAAAAGAACAACAATATCAATTTTAACAACTTATATACCATTTTTGCCTACTCGATTATATTATTGATATATTAAGCGTTCATTTTTTCTGATCACATATTTATTAATTTTTTGTATTATCATTTCTATTCACCTAATCGTACCTAATTTTAAACTTTAACCAAAGTGTATAATTATAAATGATATTTAATAATATTATTATAAACGTATATTATTGTAATTTATTACTTGTTGCACAAAAGTGAAACCGAAAACGTCGAAATACTAAAATATTTATTAACGTCGAGTAAAACATAATGAAATATTTGAAAGTATATAATGATTTATTTTTTTTTTTCCAAACTATTTAGCTACTTTTATAGCTGATTTCCCGTGCGATTACGGTGGAAATGTGCGGGTGAGTAAAAAAAAAAATTACCCGCTCTTTGCAATAAAAAAGTTCAACGTGTGCCGTTGATTTAATGGTTAGTCATAAATATTTAAAGACTGTTGCAGCTTGCTAATAAACTAATAGCCTATAATGTGATCTAATTGCTAGTAGTATTAGTTTAAAATTACGTTGAAGACTATACTTGGGCTACAAGTGAAACTTTGAGATAAACTTTATAATATTTGCAACAACGTATTGTGTAATTATATATTAAAAACGAATGTAAGTTTTCAACGAAAACGCGATAAACAATATGGAAAGAAAAGTACACATTTGTGGAGATAAAATTTAAAGTGAAAATAAAATTATTGTACCTTGTTACGACGGCCGTAGTAAGTTCAGGAATGATGTATGGAACTGCCGAGTGTTGTGAATTGAACGTGTGAGAGATAGAAAGGAAAATGAAAGTAACCGAAATGAGAATGTTAAGATAAATGTGTTGGCTGTGAAATGATTAGATTGGATAAATTCAGCGACGAATGTGCAGAGTGTCCCTGGGGGATTTACTTAACGCAATATCTCGAGTGAAGTTTTTAAAATTTACTTGTTCAATACACAACGGGTTATAATTTAAGTGTATAACAGCTGTACTGTATGGTTCTTGAACACAATTTAAACTGTATTTTTTTATTGGTTAATATTTAAAATTTAAAAAAATAATCTCATCATTTTTTATGTTCATGATTTCCCTCGCCTAAATATTTACGGGCTTGTACTCAAGTCTCGAAAAGTATTGGTTCAAAACTTCCAGAAAATGTATATTCTTTAAAAATATGCTATTTCGAAGTATGTAAAATATAAATATTGTGTGCTTGTTTTAAATCACTCATAAAAACAATGAAAAATATTAAAAACTGTGACCACGTTGTGCGTGAAAAATGTTTAACATGAATGGAAACATTTAAACATTGTGTTTACCTAAAAAGTAAAAGATAATGCAATGAGTAAATTTTCGTGAGACATTATCTCGTAAAAAAGGTCGGGATTAAAAATAAATGCAACTTTTCTAATGTGTGTAAAGTTGTTTGTAAAGTTGGGTTTTTGAGATCAAAAATCTAAAAAATAATTATTATATTTTATGGCACTGAAAATAAGCGTTTGGGTTTTAAAAAATACTCTTTTGACTTATAACAATCTAAGCCTTCGCATGATTATTTGTTAAGACCACTAATTGATTTTCCATTATTTTCCGAAAACGGTTTTTTCTTTATTATGAACTCGAGAAATTTATAGTTTTATTATTTTTCTGAAAAGAACATCGATGCAATTATTATTACATGGCAACAAATCTGGAAATTAATTTTAATTAATCGAAATACAAGCTTAAACAATTGTTGTACAAAAACTAAAAAAATACATTTTTATATGAAAAAAGATACAAAAGTGCAAGAAAATATTTTAAAATTTAAAAGTTGTTCAATCTGGTAAAAAAAAATGTATTTGTGTACAATAATTGTTTTTCAAGCAGCTCATTATTTGCAAATGATTATTTTTGTCTGCCCAGGTTTGCTTGAGAATTTCACACTTACTTTACCTACAATGTAATACCATTTTTAAACATTGCATCAATTTCTGTTTTTTTTGGCGAATTCTCTGTTATTTTTAAATCATAACTCTGTCGCTTTTCTGAGGGAACATCTCGACGCTTGTGGACATATTTTATTTATATTTTTGAGTCTGTCAAAGATTCAGATCGTCGACTTTTCTCTGAAACTACCATATCAATACTTAAACAATGCCGTGAACGTTGAATTTTTTTTTATAATAATATTATTCGGTTTGAATTTATGCTGAAAATGTCAACAAAGCTGGTGTCTTGCTGCACTGCTCATTTCAATTCCACATTATAAATACTCAACTTAAATACAAAAAGCTAAATTCATTGCCTTAAACAACACCTGTTTGTGCATACACAATACGGTATTCTTTGGCTTTGTATTAAATATTATAAATATTATGTGTAACGCGAGAAATGAGAAATGACATCGCCGTCTTGGCAATGCTGTGAAATGTCTTTGTTTGTCTCAGCCAAACCGGGTTTTGTATAAACTTTTGACTTGGCCTGTTTGGATTATACCTAAATTAGCTCTATAGAAAGGTAATTTTTAATATTAGAATAATTAACATAATCTTATCCGCCAACTTATTCAAATGCGATTCAACCGTTTTCCGCGCTGGCTGGACAGACTTCTTCCAATATAAGGCCTCAATACATTTAAAATGAATATAATATTTTTATGTGGAATTCTTAAGCATGGAACTCAACGTGTACTAATAGTTGTTTCTGTAGACACCTGAAAAATGTACCATGGCCATAATAAATCTATTTTAGAGAACTGAATAAAAAAAAAACTGCCACTTGGTATAAACCTTGCGATTAACGCAGGCGTCCGGTATTTTACTTCTTACATATTTTCTTAAATAACTGATTAGAGGTGCTTTTTCAGGAGGAGGTAATCAAAATAATGTCCCTCGTTTCAAGCCTATATTCCGGGCATTTCGGTTCATCCTCAACACCGACCGGTTATGGTGAAAAATTAACATTAAACCTGACAGGGTAAACATACGGTAGAGCAGGTGGTATAGCGGTAGAGCATGAAAAATAACGACTTAAACAAAAATATATACTTATATAAATTATTTTTTTTTTTAATCCGAGCTGAAAAACGGAATTAATTTTCTCTAGTGTGTTTTGTTCTGTCGAGTGTGCTCGGAACCGTTTCTTTTAATCTACAGTGAAGCGATTTGGGCCCTCGTTAAAACTAAGCTCTTGGGCGCTTTGGCAAAATCCATTTCAAAACTGAAAATACACAAATGACAATAATAATTTACAAATGTAAATGTAAATCTTACAACGAGCCGTTTTCTTCGAGTTTAATGTCTGTCGTTTTGTTTTCCACGTGGGCTGCATCGTTAACGTTATCCAAACACATACCCAATTTGGGCGACGATTAGCAGTCGCCATTTGCAGTAAAATAAAAAACATGTACAATCTCAGTAATAGGCTTTTTTTTAAAAATATTATTATGCCCTCCTTTGCCAGCGTTGAGAATAATACCACAACGTTACTATCATTTTTTATCTAGATAATAAAGTATAAAATAATCTTTATCTTAATCAGATTATTAATTTGTTTTTATCAAAAACCTTCCTTCTTTAATACAACTTTTGAAAAAAATAATAAAGCCTGAAAACCGAATATAATTGAACTCGTGTACAACAATTAAAAAATTGTTAATGTTCATAAGACAAGCGTGCGCAGCTATAACTACTTAATTCTGGAGAGAGGCTCACGTTGAGTGGCTTGCAAATAGTATACAACGCTTATTTTGTACAATAGAACACGAAACGAGGAAAAATTAATTATTTACAATGTGTTGAATTCATTTCTATCTCGATAAAAAAGAAAATAATAAAATCACAAGTGTATTATAGTTTACTTGCTCAAATATTATGTAAATATAATATGATTTTCAACTATAAATAAATTATTATCGAATTGAATTATTCTTATCTTCTTATTATTCATATAAAATTACAATAGCCCTTTAATATCAAACTCATACTTATTCAAAAACCTATACAAGTGGGATCGGTGGTCATCCATACTTCAAGTTTCCAGAGTTTTCCAATCCATCACTATGTATACACCACAAGTCTCTGATGTTTTATTTGGAAACGCTGCTCATTTTATTATTTTGCCGTACCTAACCTAACCTTTAAATCTTAACGCTTTAAAATCTTAAAACCCAACACCCAGCTGGACCGTCTCTAATCCATTATATCTATTTTGATCTCTAATCTAGTATCTCTAATTTATTATCTCTATTTTTATCTCTAATATCTTATCACTAAATAATTATCTCTAATCTTATATACATACTTGGAAACGATTACCAGTCCAATAACATATCCATGTTAATATTGAGCTTTCTCTCAAGCCACAGATGACAAATCTATAAACCAAAAATGACTTGTATTCTCCAAAAGTATATTAAAGTATACTATGTGGGTTGTAACATGTTTCTGATAAATTAAACTTACTTACATTGCGAATAAAAAAAAACCACCAAGACTATCATAAAATCTTATTTGATATTTATGAATACTAAAATAGTTTACAAACTGCATAGAAGGGCTTTTCTTATTAGCCGCTACCGCCATAAAGAGTAACAACAAAAAAGTTTATCGACCCTCTTGGGCTGATGTTCAAGAACGGAAACACTTTTTATTTAAGATTTTCTTTTACTAAATTAAATCAAGGTACGTCTTGAACAAGCCTTTATAATTTACCGGATTTTACAAATACCCAAACAACATTTTATACTTTTACCACCAGAAATTGTCTTTTCAAAAAAAAAGTTAAATATCGTTTGTTAATTAATTTAAAAACTTCTGAAAAAGTCACACTACCTATTATTTAAGTATATATTTAGTAAATTGTTATTTTTACCTATTATGTTCGAAAAACCTAATCATACCATCTAATGATATATTTTATCATTATTTAAAATGTTTTGTTTGGTAAGATTTAAGTTTTCATAAAAAGTCAGAAACTTTACATCTGATATGTTTTAACATGTTTTATGTAAACATAATATTGTCACTAAATTTATTAGTAGTGAATATGACCTATGTTTTGCCAATTTGATATAATTTTTGTTCATTAACTATATTTATAAATTTAATTAAACAAATTCGCGAATTATTAAAAAATGTAGCAATACCATTCCATAAAACAAAATGATTTAAATATGTAGGTATGTGTTCATTAATAAATAATAAATTCACGTATCATTTATATTTTGTACAATAATGATTAACACAAATAGTTATTGCATTTTTTTTATTTTTTATGCTTTAAAAATGTCGTTTGAATATATTACAAAACCATATTATTATTTGAATTAATTACAATTGATTTTTAATTAATAAATTGTTTATTCGAATCATTTAATTTTTCCAATCATAAAGCGCTCAACTCTGTCCGGAACTCTTCTTGGGAAAGTGCATTTTCTTAGAAACCGAATCGATAATTTCTGCAAATTTGTACAATTATTTTAATCTAAATTAAATTCTTTTAATACAACACAAGTTATTCCGACTACAGCTGTTATTTATTGAATGGGACTTGAAGCATTGTGTGTAGACAGCAAGGTGTTGATAAAACATTACTGTTGGCGTATAATAGTGGAAAAGTTTTATATAAAGGAAACGCCGGAGTGTTAATGGTATATATTATTTATCTACCGACATTCTCGACGCCAATAAGTTAGCAGCACAAAACGCATCAGGTGGTATCAATTTTGCACTGTCAAGTGTTTTATTATTTACACAAAACATACGCGTATGGTACCGCGTTCAATTGTACAGCACGAGGAAAATGTTAGTTAATTTCATTCAACGCTAGTGTAATAAAATAAATAAACGGAATAAAGTATTGTACGATATAAACGTTTGAAGACCGTACGGTATGATTTATCGAATCAAAATGATTAAATCCATGAGAAATAGTAGTTTGCGTCAAGTCCGACTTGAACGTAAAATGTTAGGTACTATTCTTCGAAAAAAATATCCCAGCAAGTGTCTTACTTTACACAATAAATAAATAATTTGGAGTAAGTGAATAAAAACCAGAAAACACCAGGCAAAACCGACATGAAAATCACATGTTTTTAACCGTTATCTCTGTTTATAACAATTAAAAGTTAAGCTGATAGCACAGATATATATATCTATTTATAATTCTAAATAATTGTATATAATTTATTATATATATAATTTTATACACACATAAATCCCACAAAAATGGCCGACGTCGACTTCGATTCTTATCACTAGTTAGCAATCTAGTTTATATAATCTATACACATATATGTGTGTATGTCGCTGATTTCTTATCAGGACCAATTATCATCTGTCTCTTATCACTAATCCTTTATCAGCATCTCTAATCAGCTGTTTTTTACCACTGTTTTGAGAATACAGTTTCAAGGAAACGGTAAAACATAAATAGGTACACGTTAACAGATAATTTTATATTTGACAAATTTTCTAATTAGATTATTCGAATGAGCAATGTGTTTGTATAATATTAAATATTTGTGTACTTTTTGTTTTTAAATGTTTTTTTGTCATGATAAAATTACTTTTATTTCTGTTGCAGTTTTGTCGAATTATTATTCGACGTAGCGAGGATATGAATAAAAACGTTTTTTTATTATTTATTTGTATTGTTAATCAAATAACACTACAATATTATTATTATTTTTTTTTAAATAAAGTAATAAAAACATATTTTGTTTTCGAATTAATCACAAATAAAATCGAATAAACCAACAACGAAAAATCTGTGTATTTAAAAATGTACTAAAATAATATTGTTAAGCAATGCAACATTAAATATATTGCTATTTAATGGTTATTAAAATATTATATTATACATTCAACTGAACACCGAACTTTGTGTTATGTAGTTGACTGAAATTTGTATTTTATTCTTTAGATATGTCTGTTGGACTGCGTACCTGTTGCGCTATCACGGCAAAACAGGACACGTGGAACCGGTACCTTTGCCAGGAGCACCTTTTAGCCACTACTATGCGACAGACGCCACCGACGAGGGGATCATCATGGAGACCGACATAAACGTGAAAGAGGTGAGGCTAGAGTAAAAATTAAAAAACCCCAAGTATTACATTTTGAAAACGACCGTTAACACCGTGTAGGCGATTTATCATTTTCCGCTCATTACCGCCGTACAATACACACAATGACGGTGGTGCCGCATTAAGTCGGGGTCTTAAAACAAACGGGTTGGTCAACTATTATTATGTCCGACGGTTGACAGTGCACACGTTTTGGAAACGAGTTTAAGTGTTAGTTTTTAGGACGCACTGCTGAACTGCTCTTCTAGAAATAACGCGAGAGGAGAGAGGTTAATTTGACATAAGTTTTACTGCTTGCAAATGCTCGGATAAACATATTTTGTCAGTCGTTTACATTTGGAAAACAAACATTTTATCTTTATATTTTAATATTGAAATACTTTGTCGGTTTCGAAATAAAATAAGTTTGTAAATAGGTGTAGGTACTACTATTTTTTTTGTATTAATTACAAATAATAAAAATTCAATTGAATAATACAAATTCTAATATTCTGTAAAACGATTACAAGCATACATACGATTGTAAATATATATCTCTTTCAATAAATAGTTAACTATTTGTTTTTTTCTCTTGATGATATATTTATCAAAATTAATCGTGCAAACAACCGTTGTCACTTTATTATTCTATTATCGACGGTCATCGGTGACATTAATAGCTAAACTTGAATTATATATATAATTTACTTGCATCAGTCAATAACCATAACAATAATATATTGAAACAAATGTAGATTTTATTAGTTATTAAACATTCTTATCGTTTATTGTTTATTAAACGGACTAAAGTATAACAGCTGTGATTTGGTGTAAGGTATGCTTTGATGTAAGTTTTTTGTTTTCTGGTGTGTGTAATTTTGTATAAAAATATTTTTTAAACGTTCAACTATTGACTACCGTAAAGCCATTTAGGATTTTTTACATGTACAATAATATATAGTGACCATTCAGTGCTGTGAATGTACCTGTTGCGCTACCTCTTTTTTTATTGTCCTTTTCCTTATATATATTTATATATATATATTTTTTTTTTTTTACATTCTTTCCGCTTCTTTCTCGTCCCTTTTTTTCTACTATGTATAATTTGTACCTTACCTATACACGCTCTTTCTGCTATCCGTCTTTTGCTATTTTTTTTCCCAACTACCCTACTGACATGTTTTCCCGTGTCCATTTATCACAAGAAATTCGGTGAATATCGATTATGTATATATAACACGGTTGTATGATGGTGATTTATATGAAAACCGTTTAACTCTTAAACCGATCCCTTGAAATCATGATCTTTTTCGAAACAAATTTGTCTACTCAGTTTTTTTTTTAAATATAACGATTTAATATTAAAATGTACATCTCAAACTAAATAGTATGAAAATATAGATGAGACATACCAATTTGAATTATATTTGTTTGGCCGTAAACAGTTTAACTGAAAACATTGAACAGCTGAAAAAGTACTGCATTTAAAAAATATGATTTTTGGGGTTTGTGTTGTATAACATACAGAATGTGTACTTAAGACACATGTTATTGTTGTAGTAGGTAATGTTGTTTACCCAATAATACTAAATAAATTGAATAAAATAATGTAAATTAAAATTGGTTAAATTTTATTCATTTGTTTTCAAGAAAACAATAGAAAATAAAAACATTATCATTTCACATTAGAGTTCTAATAGTTTGCACAATTTTTTTTTGTTGTACACTACCAATTAGAGTTTAATGCAAAATAGTAAAAAAGAAACGGTTCAAAAACAATAATTGCATATTTACCATATTTTGGTGAACGATAATTCAAAAAATTGGTGCAAAAGACACAAGAAAGTGGTTAACGTTATTTTTATTTGTTTTTAATACAATAGAACTTATACACCAGTAAATGGACTTTTAGATCAGCCACGCTTTGTTTGTAAGGGTATTTATTGGCGTACGCGGTTTTGGGTTGGTATTTCGACTCTAAATTGCATTTATATTCTGATCAGTATTGTATACAATACACATTTCTATATTATTATAATAAATTAAAGGTGTCCAAATGCGTTAAATATGATAATAAAATAATCAATCCAACAAAATTTATTAAATTTGTACACATATAACATATTATTATACTACTATTATTGGGTACTGTAGAATTTGCATATTATGATAATGTAATATGTTAATTTTCCCATTGACAATTACTGGACTGTCGTGTTTGTTTTGTACCATAAAATCGAACCGTCGGTTAAATTAGTTGTTTTTTAGAGGGGGAGGGGTGTTTTGTAAAACTACTTTAGCCGATGTTAAAGGTTAATACATTTAATTGGCGGTGTAGAAAATCGATAACATCAACAATACGGTCCTAATGAATCAAACGAGTTCAAAACATGTGCGAATTTATAGGAAGTGTGTTCGAATCAAAAAAAAAAAAAACTATCACGCAACGTTATTAGCGATACCAAATGGAAACACATTGAATATAATTAACAAAAAAAAAAAAACAACATTTGAAGTTAAAATTAGGGCGTGGCACGATTCGTCGATTACGTTTAAGTACCTATATATTATATATATTTTCACAACAAGGTGGACTTGAATTAACACAATCACAACCATATTTAGATTATATTTTCGTTAGTAAAATTAACAACATACTTAAACGGAGCTAATCCACAGTGGTAAATGTAGTCACCGAAACCATGTCATTTAGATAAGTTTTGCAAATGACATCTATAATATTTTGTCTAGCTACAATGAAATTATGTAGTTTTATAACTATTCAAATCTGGACGAATAACGTTCATAACGTCAAGTGCTTAAACAATTACATTTGAACATTTTAAATTTAGATATAGACTTATTTATTGTACAGGTACACTTTTTTGTATATTATCAGTGCACAAAATTTACCATTCACATAACATTATTATAATTTGTAATCGGAGACATTGCTAAAAAGGAGAATTAGGAGAATATATCTTAATCCTTTGTTTTTTAATATCCTTAATGAATTATTCTATTTGTTGTCAACCAGTTGAATTAGTTGACCGAAAATTAAGTCCGTTTTTATGAGTGAATAATTGAAGCGGAAACTTTATAAATTATAAAAATACATTTGCTAGAAGTTGTTGTATCACATAATTTAAAAAAATAATGCCATACGATAGAAATACTTGTTGTACTTGCATATTGGAACAGATTGAATATAATTAATGGTAACAAAATATAAATTAACTAATGAAAAAGAAAAATAAGCAAAATGTGAATTTAATATTTTCAACCGATTGTGTGAATATATGTGTTATCTTCAAATAGTCTAAATTACTGAAATAGCATAATGAAAAAAAATTTGCAATAATTTATAGACTATTTATTGTACTTGTTAAACACATCCACTGTCTGGGTGTATACTTTATATATATATATATATTATACAGATGCCATAGAAACTGCATGTTAATCCGCGGTTCGGTGTCAGGGTGTATAATTTACAGTTCTGCGAGCGTCGTCAAGATGTAAATCTGTTGCACATTAAGTCCGGAGGATTTTCGGTTAGGCCACAACGACCGCATGTGCATGCGCAGTAACAAATCATGAATAAATTATAACCGAACCGAATGGATTTTTTCCCACATGTACGTCATACATAGGTACATACATATTTTAAGTTTTTCACTTAGACACCGCAAAAGGTGTCATTCGCAGCTGTCGCACCGCAACGATTGAAAATCTATAATAGTTTTAAACACATGCCCCTCCCCTCTTTTTCCTCGTTTAAAATAGTTTTTTTTTTTTTTTTACAGCAAACACATTTTCTTTTGTGCAAAACGTTTATCAATTCATCTAGATAATACAATAATTGTTCGAACAAAAGCTGTTACTGGAATAATTTAAAATTTAATTGTTTACGAATAAGAACTGTGGACAACAGTATGCCAACAGGTTTGGGGAAACAATAATATTTTTCAAATTATTCATATCTTCAGAGAAAACGAGTGTCCTACAACAGTTTGATCAATTAGCTTACCAATCAACTTGAGTGCATGTATAGTGTCCCAGACAGGACCGCCTGCGAAAAAACCTCACCTAGGTTTTTTTCTAACCCACTCCGGCCAACCGTAAAGCCACTGCTGCGCTATCGACCGACACCGGTGGCCCTTCGGTAAGTTTATCGTGCCTACAGTGTGGACACCGAAGCAGCAGGTAAGTCTGCGTCCTGTGGGAGCGCTCGTTCGGCCGTTGTGCACATCAAACCGCGTTAACCCGTCGTGTTTAATCATTTGCCGTTTTCTATATTTTAACGAGAATCACCGTCAAAACCCTGGGGACGGCCCCCCCCCCCGCATTTTCGTCTCACACAACAAATCGTGTACCATTTACACAACGAACCTAGGGTGTACTTACAATCTATATACATACGTACATACGCATAAATTCCAATCCGTAAAGCAACACCACCGCGATAACTTTTGCAGTCCGTTTGGTTGGCTTTCGAATAACCCATCTAGGTTGCGAGAGTGGGGAGGGGGGCGTTTATATCAACTTACAGCTGTCAACCGAAATTGAAATTCGATTCCTGTCCTACGCCATAGCAGTGTTATATATTACTGTATACAGTAATATTGGCGTTTCACTCTTAGGCGGATACCCGGCAAATCCCTTTGTTGCGTGTAGGATCTTTATTCGGTTCGATGTGCGCTCTAGAAGGTATTGTTTTTATTCATTTCTGTGCCTGCACCCTCATTGACAGTCTTACCGATTTCCTGTATAGGTTTAAGAGGAATAAACACCCCACAAAAATTGGCACAATTTTCACATTTTCGCGCTACATTTTTTCAAAAATAGTCCAATTATTAGTTCCAAACTGGCTTGGGATATTCTTAGACAACGACGACGACGATGATATAACTCTCAATAAAAATTGAAAGATATATCCTAAATTATTAGAATGGGGTCGAAACATTTTCTTCGTTAAGGTTTTTAGAAGTAGTTTTTATATGTGATTTTTATGTCTCATTAGACGGAATTTTGGTAATCTGACTTTGTATAACAATAAAATAGTTAAGACTACTCTAAAAGTATAATTTGTCAAAATAAAATAGTACTCTACAAAAATGAACCCTACCATTAATACAACATTTCTAAACAATAACCTGAGCTGAACTATTATTTAGTATTTACCAATAATAAAGTGCTACAGATGGGATTGTTTTGTTGCAGAATAAAAAAAGGGTTCTCCGTAGTATTCGAATGAATCACAACATCAGACTTTAATATAATAAAAGATAATTTTATTCCAAACATAGTGGTAAAACTTTTAGTCATCAAAATAACTAGTTTAGGAAATATATCTATGTTTTTTTTATATACATAATCATGTACAGATAACATTCTATTTGCTTATTTTCACTTAAGCTCTGAAACTTTCACCGTCAGACGCCTATTATTATTATTAATACTCGTATTTGTATAATAATATATAATTACACATTAAGCTTAATAATCGAGTGGTTCACGCTTGTCGGGCCCTCGTCGCCATTATAAATAATATATTATTATAACCACAAAAGCTTATTTGCCCTTTTCATAACTTACACATATATAATAACGGGTAACACCAAATAGAACCGCTTTATGAAATAATAAATTACCATGTCCGTTTGATAAGCGTGTGTCGTTTGCTGAAATTATTTGAAATATTCATGAATACTAAATTTATATACTTTTTTTAACGATACTCACACCTTTACCTGCTCAGAAGTATAATGTTATTTTTCTATTAATTTTTATTAGTAAAATTATTATGTAGGTACCATTGTAAAAGGCGCCACGCAGGACTTACAGTGTAATATTTTACGGTCAACACGAACGTGTAACTTATATATTTTTTTCGGCTATGCCGTTCGCAATGTAAAGTGCATTTTTTTTCTTTAAATAGTTCATTTATGTAAATTTAAATGTAATTTACTAAACAAATATATTATTATTGTGGTGCCATTTAGAGTCATACATAGTTAGCAAATATACCAGTACTTAGATTGTACACCGGTAGAGTTATAAAATTGCAGGAAAAAATTAATAGAACTCTTAAAAAACACTCGAATAGTTTTTATTGAATAACACGACTGGCTTGGTGAGCTGTACACTTTGAACTTTAATGTGAACGAAAAAATGTTTAAAATTCGAAAATTGAAGTTTTTTAAGTTTCGTCAACGTACACATTCTTTCGGTATTGTTTTAAAATATATTTTTGTTTTCAGAAATCGGTTTTTTTGATTTTTAACCTGACAATAGTATAAAATCATTTTTTTTTTTTTTGTACATCCGGATTTTAAAAGTCCCAGTCTACTTAAAATGCATGACAAGGGATCCAAGAGTTCCTTGTAAAAATTGTGACTTTCAACGGCCCCACTAAACGTTCATTGAAAATATTATGGTTGATAACATAACCTTGGTTATGGCGTGCTGATTATACGTTGTTTTCAAAAAAACAACTGATAACGACATCATATTTCTCAAAAATAGATTTTATGAAGATACGAATATGCCATTAAACGTTTTATATCCAAGTAATTCGTACCTTTCTAATTAAACTTTAACTGGACGCCAGTGCCCGGCGGTTTAAGAAACCGATAAATTAATTAAAGTCAATTTCATCAAATCGGTCGTTTCTTTTACATACCATAGGTGTAGTAACCGCTCGAGTAATAAAGATTGAGTACGGTCAAATCGAACAGGTAATATAGTATACAATTCGACGGTTTCCACCTGAATTGATAAACAAACAAAAATCGTTACAGCTTTATCAGGCTTTTTTTATTTCGGTTTAAATCACCGAATACAATTGAAATGTCTTCTTTCCCATTTTCTTTTTTCATCTCTTCCGTCCGTCATTTCCTAATCCTATTCCAACGCAAAAATGAACTTTATATCTAAATTGTTTTAATGAAAAGTCCGTATCTACGTTTCCTTCGCCCTTCTCCAGATCCATTATCGTTTATCATTAACGTTTGAAATTACCATTTGGAAAATGAGTTTAACCCTCCAACCGAACAATCCGAAACAAAGCGATTCGTCATTCCGTCCGCATGATAACCTGAGACGAAATGATTTTCCTATCTTTTTTTACAAAAACAATGTGTGTGTGTGTTTCTTTGTTTATAATAAAATAAGCTTTCAAAATTGGACGGTATCTCTCGTGGGCCTATTAATTTTTTTTATTTGTTTTGCACCCTTAACCTTTGGTTGAGTTAAAATTTGATTTTAAGGGCTTAAGTAAATTATGCATTTCGAGAATACGGTTTCCGTTATTTAGGTGTGTATAAATAAAGCCGTTTCGTTTTCTGGAAATATTACCTGTTGTGTGTATGTATATATTTACTTCTCTAAAAATAAATTATATTCCGTAGGTACAAGAATGAAAAATCAACCGGAAACCTTTTATTCTAGATTGAAAAATAAAAACAAATTTGTTTTCACCCGTGTAAATATTTAAACAGATTTATCAAACTCAATTTAGACTACATATTTAGATTGAAAAATAATTAACACCAACCCTGTTTTCAACCCTTAAATTTCCATATTATGATTTAAAAGTAAAATTACAATGTGTTCTTTGATAGGAAAATTATACACTCTGTATTGAGTTCATTATAGATTTTAATAAGTTTATTATTAGGTTAATTTTAATTTAGAGATAACTCCCCTCACAACACAGTGATTTCGGGGAATTTTATAGAGAACAACTGTTATTATCCCAATGGGAATACCTGGATAGGATTTTGTAAAGAATTCTTTAGTTAATCCCAGCCGAAATTCCTCAATCGAAGCAAACAATGACTTAGACATTGTTTTTATGTAGATGACATGAAATTAATTTTTTTAATCTTACATCTTAGAAGTTAAAATATTGTAGAATTCAATATATTTAATTTTGTACATTGTTATTAATTTTTAGCATTTATATATGTATCTGTGGACTAGTTTATATTACTGAATTAAATTATATACTCACATCGTATTACTTGATTGGTAATTACCAATTCTCAGGAATTACATAAGGCTTTCCCAAGTTAATCTTTTTGATTAGGAGTCTACTTAGAGAAGACATTCGGACACAATTAGCAGTTGAATGAAAACTCTTTAGAGGACATTTTAGGAGCATTTTAACTTAATTTAAACTTGTATCACCGTGTCAACGTCACGCCTTTGACTGACTGAATTGTCTCAATTACCTATACTACATAATAATATTATGGCTTGGTAAACAAATTGCTAGTTTAAAACGTAAACGATAGTACTCGAGAACGGCTAAGTGCGCTGGTAAAAAAACTTTAAAGAATATTGAAGTTACTTTATTTTCCTATGAGACGAATAATGAAGCCATAGGACGGACAAAAAAATATATAAACTTCTCTTGAATTATAAACAGTTCTACTATAATAGTATTCTCATAAAAATTTAAACTTTTTCGAGGACCTTTTCCATTTCACTTATTGAAGTACGAAAAACTTTTTTTGCTGAAACAAATTTACATTCCATCCAACATTTTCTGAAAATATTTGTGTAGGTAAAAACTTATTCAACCTCTTAGCTATAAAAGATTCTTTAAAAAATGCAATACTGTAATGTAAAAAAATGTTGGTCGAAATTATAATATTATTAAGCATAATCTAAAAAAGCGCAATAATGTTACTAACAATAATATGCTTCAAAACGTATCCTTAACATTATAAAACAATTTAAATATTTTAGAATTATCATTTAAAATATTGATTGTATTAATACATTTGCACGCCCCGCATTTGTGCAATATTAAAGTATTTTTAGTTACTTTAAACTGAAACAATTATTTAAGAACAGCTTTTTAAATGTTTTTAAAAAAACATTTTTACTAAAAGATTATAATATAAACCATTATATAAGGTATAGTTTTGACTTAATATCTATTATTTTACGCCGTTATTTTTTCTAAATCCGATCTTATGTTGCTCTGCTAGGTTTTCGGTAATCCTGGAATTACATACAATTATAATTATTATTTGTTGTGTAATATATTATCAGTTAGTGTAGTCGGTACATAAATACGTACTCTAATTAATTAAACAAATCGCCAATAGTATCAAGAAACGTTCGGTTTAATTGAACTTCCATTGACATTTTTTGCGATCCTATTCTCCACAAATTTCCACCAGATCACAAATCATATTATTTATCAATTAACATGATTGCAAATGCGGGGATAAGTAATTAATTCAGTACTCTTTGATTTGTTTGGTATGCATGAAAATAGGTTAACACTGACGCAGAAAGAATTTTGGGGGAAAAAAATAATAAATTAAAACCTTTACTCCTTGTTGAAACTCGAGACTAAAACGGATAAGCAGGTAGTCATAAAAAAAAAAATGCTATAATAAAAACACAACAACAGCATATTTAGTAAAATAACATACCAAAAGGATTATTTGTCCACTCACGCGATGAACTTTGTTGGTCTTTTCAGACCATTAAAAACACATAATGTTTACCGCTTTTGCGCTAAACATAAAAAACCTCTATTTTATTTCTTAATCATTTTATCGGTTGTTATATACAAAATTTTCTTTTTCTAATTAATGTACGACAAAATGTTGAATTTGGAACCGAAATTCATCCATTTTACATCCATCTAGTTATTTATGTGTAAATTCTGATTTACACGCCTTCGTTAAAATGCTAAAAACTAAAGAAATAATAATATTTTCAATTTTTTTAATTTTAAAATACAACATTTCATAACAGAAAAACGGAGTTCTTATTAAACAAAATTTGGTTGTTATTTACTTTTGACTTGTAAATATTTGTAGTCGAAAATATTCGCTTTATTGTCAGGTTATTTTTACTAGTAATTTGGAGATTTTCTTAGAAATTTTTAGAAGTCGGAAAAGGATCATTCGATGCTTTAAAAAAATAAAAAAAATTAAGAAAATTGGGCTTGGTTTATTTTTTACCAAAATACCTTTATTTATAAGATATGATGTATAATATAAGATAAGTCATATTTACGAGACGTATGTTGATGTTTTTTCCCAATTCTCTCATTTCAGTGTTCATAATATATATGTAACAAACGCAGGTAACTTAAAAAATAAATAAATAATATAATATAATTCAGCTATACATATAAACTGAGTTTCGTGACATCTCATATTTTTTAAATACTTGCTTAATTTATTTCTAAGAAAAAAAAGAAAACTCGTCGAAAAAATGTAAAACGTCAACGGATTTTCTTTGGAGTTTTAAGGAAATAATAATTGTATTTCGTTATTATGATCATATCATAAAATAAAAAATATTAATAAGTTTATCGTTGTGTAATAATATAAACATAATAATATTAGTATCTTTATATTATTATTATTATTATTATACATTTTTCTGAATTCTGAAGATAAAAATACGAATCGACGGTACGGTTTATCTGTTGTACTTAACGAGAGAATAAATAAAGCCCTTATTTTTTTGAACGGTAAAGGATTATAAAATGAAAAAAAAATACTGCCAATAGTTAATGTTGTTATATAATTTCCATTATTTAATTTTTTTTATTACATAAATTAACAAAAAAAAAGTAGCTTTTCATTTCCGAGTAGAAGTATAATTTAAATTATAATATCGTTGATACGATTAACGGTTAAACAATAATACCGGTACAAATAATAATATTATACATAATAATTTCTCATATAGTAACATCATGCAAATGAAAGTCATAAATAATTATGTTTCAACAGTGTAATTGAATTTACCTAAGTATTAATTTCTGTCCGACCCTTAACGGTTACAGCAAGTCGAATGCTCGTTATTACAAATTATATAAAATATTCATTATGATAGTTGTACACACTATAAGTTTACCCCAGTAATGGTTTCAATTTTCAAACTGAAGGCAAGTTTATACTACTATAGTTCAATTGTTCATAAGTGACTGCGCGTTCATGCAAAAGTTAATCAATATTTACTTACATACATACATATTATATTATTATATAATAGAGCTGTATATAATGATACCCAAGTGTTGTTTTGCAATAGCTGTTTGCCATGCCAATCTTGTTTCTAACATAATGAACCGAAAAACAACGTTATATTCAATAAAAAATTACACTAATTTAATAAATACATTGTACCTACATCAATAATAAATGTATCAAAACATTTTTGTTTGGTTATCAATTTATATTAAAGTAATAATTTCGTTTATCGTATTGACAGAATTTTTTTCATATCAATGAAAGTTTTTATTTAGTGTTGAAAATTAATAATGTTCGTTCAAATTGATTACTATTTTTCGTTGAGTGTACAACGAAACGATTACACACAAACAATACAAGAAAACCTAATAGCGACCGACTAATGACAATTAGTACCATAATTGTTACCCGAACAGCAAAAACATTCATAATGAATCCAGCAAACAAAACTATTGCAATTTAATCTAATAATAAGCTCTTATGTAAGGTTTTCTAACTAGCATAGGGCAAAAAACAATTCAAAAAAACCATACAAAAACACATCATAATTAAACCACAGACTATATGAAATATGACCACAGATTCGGGTATAAAATTTCGTGTAGGTAATGCGTTTCATTATAAATTATAATATAGCAGTTATCATTTAAATCGTATGGTTGATAAGAAGTTTGTACAATAATATTGTAAAATAACTGCACAATAATGTATATTAGTTCACGCGGCTATACTGATACCTTCGCGCAGTTCTTATCAGTATTTTTAAAAATTGCCTTTGTTCCAGATCGGAGTGAGCCCTCTGTTTTCATATCGTCTGTGATTAAACCAATACCACAGAATAAGCAGAAGGAGGGAATCTTATAGTTTATTAAAATACGGTCTGACATATTGAGATTTAACAAATGATGCTAAAACTCAGATATTTTTTTAAAATTTTGTTGTAATTCGTGGCTACACTGTTCGTTTATTTATCAAGTGAACAGTTTAGTCGGAATGAACGAAAAATCATAATTTCCCTACACATGCCAGCACTGTCCATTTCTTGATAATTTTCAAGATGTCCGACGTGATTTTATCTCATCCCATAAGAGCCCATTGTATAGTTTCTTTCCTGTTTATTCTGTGCCGCCAATACTTCCTCTGCTAAAACTACAATGTTTGGCAAATGTCGAAACAACAATTTAAAATATTTAAAAAATATTATACATACTATTTATGAAACTAACATTTGTTGCAAACTCGGACGTGTGACTCGGAAGAATTTTTCAATTTAATTTATATTTTACAATAGTATTTATTTAAATCGTTTACTGATTAAAAATGTCTACACCGTATTGAAATAGGAATAGAGTATTAGTAATAAATAATACAAATTTTAATGATCGCAAAAACGGGTTTCAACAAAATATGTTCTGCGAAGTTGTAAGCTATTCTGTTCAATAAATATCAGGACAATAAAATTCCCAGCACGTTGTATTGTGCAAAATACCAAAAGTAATATCATCGAAAATACAATGTAAAACTATAAAGCATAAATACAAGTCAAAAGTGGATGAAAACCAAATGGATAATATTGTAATGTTCGAGCAAATAACAGGCATTCCTCGTTATTATAAAACACTTAAAATATGGAAACGCCAACACCTGGGCATTATCATCAAAGCGAAAACACAAGATTATATTTTATTTTATGGGTTTGCCGTCGATTAAGTTTATATTGAATTTGCATTTTTGAATTCATTGGCTGTCGGAATTTCGTTTTACAAACTTTAGTAAAATTGGTTTAAGCTGTTGCCAGAAATCATATAGCGTTTTTAGTTTTATTACATGTAAAAATAGAGATAACTAATTAGAGTTTAGATATGGTCAGCTAGATACTGGTGGTGAGGAGGGGAAGATGAGAAATGGTCCAGCTAGATGTTGAGATGGTCGAGATGGATGCTGGAGGTGAGGTAAGACATTAGAGATAAAACATTTGATATTAGAAAGTACCAGGGTCCTATACTTGTATATTAAGACATGTCCATGTTCCTATGTACTTCCGTGCAGCTGAGGTCTTGCCCACTTTTTTTTTACCGAAAAACAGATGTCATTATGGCGACTTAGTAAACATATCATTAAATTGGTCAGTCTTTTAAAACTGATACAATTTAGTATAATGTCGAGAGACGGGGAGGAATTTAAATTATTTAAATTTTAGTCGTTTTAAGTAGAGAAGAGGATGTTCAAAAAATGTAAAAAAGGGTTGGCCGTCTGAAAGGCTTTGACCTTTGGATATTATTATACATATTAGCTGTAGCTGATGTGATGTGCGGAGCTTGATAGTTTTTTGTTTGAGATGGTAACCAACTTTGATGCTCTTCTGTTACAGAACCCTCGGTTAATTAAATTTCTCGACATTTTTGCGTTGTTAATAATTATTTATAACATTACGTTAATATATAGGTAAATAGATGTTTTACATTCAGTAAAAAATGTTCACGTTAAATGAATTCGAAATACAAGAATAATAAACCCAATGAACAGAAATTAAATGATAATTTGTCTTTTCGTTAAATAATATTTACAATCATAATAATAACGATTTTTATTGCACAGTTATTTTCACATGGTTGTTATTATGATTTGAACATCAGTCATTAAACGTTTTCCTATTTAAGCATAAACACTGTATTTTTATGTAAGATTGACTACATACAATTTTACTTGATGCAAATGAGTTAAAAGTAATTTTTTTTTTTTTCATGTGAAGAACTAAAATCAATATTTTATGACCTAAGTTATTTGTAGTTGAAATAGAATCCTTAGGACACAAATCTAACTTATTTTTTAACGCCGCGTCAAATTTTATTATTCCTTGGATTTTTGCTAAATAGTTGTTATTATTTTTATCTATAGCGACAAGCACTTAAAAAATGTCTTATATTTTACAAGACTGAGTTTATTTGAATAAAACAATTATCAGTTATAAGATTACAAGAATAATCCTACGTTAACTGTTTGATTTTTCTTAGTTTTACAGCCTAACGACAACTTAGTTACTTATTTAATGCCTGAATAACATTAATATTTCAATTTCGGTATAGCAAAATATTGTAATTTTAATTTGTCCATACTGTATTCTGTAAAATAAGAAAAACGTGTGTTTATGTTTCAAAACTAATTTTGTGTTGATTGTTAATGTGATTTAAAAAAAAATATATTTATATTTAAGATTTTGTTTTTATTGAATCCTAATTTGTCTCCGCCACATGTTTTCTTTTTTAAATCACCAAAATACACAACACGCTAAAAGTATAAAAAAACAAGTTGTTTACAACTTTGAAAGCAGTAAAAAAAAAAAATCCAAACGTGCTCGAGGAAAACGATTTTTAAATCTGAACTAAGCGCATTAAAATCTACTTAAATCCGGTTGAAAGTGAAAACAACAAAAAATATTCGCAGAACTGTGATGATGGGTAAGAAATAAGAATTTATTTTTTATTAGAAGTGTTTAAATAAAAGTAGAGATTTAAAATAGCTGGGAATAAATAATTTTAACACTATTTAAATGTTCAATTGAAAAAGTATTTTAAATACTAGATAAATATTGAAACACATTTTTGTGTACATTATATTATATCAGCGATAATTAGTTTGACCACTAAACGTTCAAATTAGAAAAACAATTAGTTTTTAAAAAGTTACAAAAAGTGTAACACGAGCAACAAAAGCATGTAAACAAAAACCATGACGTCACACGACTCGAAATGAAATCAGTGTGACCATTCAAGCATACAATTTCATAATAATATCACAGATAAGATAAAAAGAGATTATCTAATCTGTTATCGTTTAAATCGTACGACGACTGATGAGAAGTTTGTACGATAATATATTGTAAAATATCTGCACAATAATTTCTACAAACTCATGCGGCTACTCTGGTATCTTCTAATCAGTGTTTTTACAAATTTCCCTTGTTTTCGACCCAGTGAGCTATCCGTTTTCATATTATAGTCTGTGCTAGAATTATTATTATTATTTTGCGCCAGGGAAACAATATTGTTAATTGGTATGCGACTGTGCGGTCAGGAAGAATACACGGAAAATGATCAACCTCCGAATTGAAAAATACACGTTACGGTGCAAATGCGTTGGGATAATTCGAAAACGTGATGTGAGTGACAATAAAAGCCTTTTTCTGAAAAGGTATTTCCTAGTCAACCACCGACGAGATGACTTGGTGTCTGTGTTGGACGTGAGACCCTGTCGGTAGAAGTTAAAACGGTTGTCGATAATTCCACTGCATCCGGTGCACATGTCGATAAGGTCCGTCTTCGCCCGATGTGAATAAATGGCATTGCAATTTTTTTATTTTATTTTGAACGGGCCGGTTAAAATGTCATTTGAAATTTGTCACTGTTCAGAGACGGACATCGCTTGTTCGAATGCAAATTTAATTAAATAATATGTTTTTGAACAAGCGGTTATTGAATTTTAATTTTGACATAAACATGTCTTATGATCGGAGAAGATGGGATATGGAGAGGGGAGGTAGTAGGTAGAGGACGAGATAGTGATATTTCCTAAATAACACATTAGAGATACACGGCTGATAAAATAATCAGCTGATAAGATATGATTGATAAGACAATCGGAGGTTAAGGAATTAATAATAAGAGCAGAAAATCGTTATCAAATCCAAAAGACATTTTTATGGTCCCAATGTCTTTCCTCCAAAGAAAATATTGCATTTGAAGTTTTATTTTTGGGTGAAAATAAGTTACTCTATCATTAAAACAATCACACTATAGTATTTTATTAAAATGTTTACAATATTTTAGCTTCAATGCTATTTTGATACTGTAAAAATATTTTTAAATCTTATTTCGCCAGAAAATAAAATTCAAGTGACACAAGTATTCCATTAATAATTATTAATTGTTTAAATTGTGTAATTATGTTAATATGAAAATATATTTAAAACAATCCAACAGCTCATTGTTTCCCTGCAAATATAATTATTATGCTTGTTTTATTTTTAACCATTTTCTCTAGTAAGACTATGTTCTGTTTGTCTATAAATTATACAAATTGCGCGTTCTTATGGCTTATAAATAATATTTTGATTTAATTTTTGTTTAGCTTCGCGAATCTGGTTGCCCGTTTCTGACGGACAAAGGACAGCTACGGGTCCAAGTCGAATGGGAAGAAAGTTATTTACTTTTTCAAGCAACTTATCACAAATATGACGACGTCAGTCGAACACATAACTACCAAATGAGGTAATAAGTTTTCCTTTTTTTTTAAAGTTTAATTAACGTTTAATGAGTGTACTGAACCATTACAAATATATTAACAGCAAACAGTATTACAAAATAAATAAGTATATTCTGATACATAACAAAAAAACATTGTACTTATTAACAATAATGTGCTTGAAAATTTATTTTTAGTGTTAGGGTGGATAAGATTAGGATTGAAATAGTTTTTCGCGATTTAATATAACAATTTAAAAAAATATATATATTTTCCACACTAGATCAAAGTGGCAAGTAAAATTTAAAAACTATAAAGATTTGTATTATTTAAAAATGTTTATAGTATATTTTAAAAACGTTTTTTATTTTAAAACGTTTTACATAATATTATTATTATGGTTTTGATTAACGTTACAAAAATCATACAAAAATAAAATAAAATACTTCAATTACATATTAAAACATTTTTTTACATTTCTTAACACATTTTGCAGACAATCATGTTAAGATAATCATGAAAAAAAAACCTTTCACATAAAATCAAGACTGTAAAGATCGTAGCAACTCAAAGGTATAAGCCCCACATAAAGCAAGCAAAGCGTTGGAATAAAATAAAAATCTTAATTATGCTGCTCCTATATATATATGTATACATTTAGCCCACTAATTAAACTTCAACTTCAGTGTGTTTGTGTGTGTACTTACCTACAGTGTACACTGCCGGTCTCAGGACGTAAAAACTTTTATTATCATCGCAGTACGACCTGACTCACAGATTTCCTACAAAGTCAGTAACAAATATAATTATTGTCTCTTATTTATTTCGCTTAAACTAACCACAATCATTTGCAAAGGGGGACAAGTACACTTTACAGAGTATAACCTAAAATCAACAGTGCTTGTACCAAAAGGAAGTCGAGTCATGTATTATAAGTGTAATTATTTGAAACCGTACTAGTGGCAAGAACAAACTCAAAACCAGTAGAATACACACGAAATAATGTGTACACAACAGTATTGCCACAATAAAACAAAATACTTCCCAAAGGCTCTAAAGCGTCACTTACAAGGCAACTGTGAGAACTTCTTGTTAGAAACGTCGTCAAAGAAAAACTTTGATCATTATTTTATCTGTTTTTCCTCCTTTTTATAATAAATTGGTGGTGCGTTACGAAATTTCACTAAATCAGCGAAACCATTAATTGCGTTATTGTTGTTGTTCATAATTCCTCGGTCTCGTTGTTTAAGTATCTTTCTGGGTACTTAGATAGTGAGGATCAATACCTTTTTTCCCCCTTCAAAGCAATCGTGTAAATATAAACAAATTTCCAGTATCGAACAATACGTACAACTAAGTAAAGTATTTTGTCCGAGGCAATTAAAATCGTTCAGGTTCAACGACTTTAATAATTTATGGATTGTCTTTCTGTTGGTTACACTCTATACAGTAAAAAAAAAAGTTATATAAACAAATCTTATTAGATATATCTATATAAAATAATAAATTAAATATTTAAACTAAAGTGAATAATTGATTGGCATTATGGAAATTCTTATCACTCTTCCTATCTCTTATCACTTTCTTATCTTTTATCAGCGAATATCCAAAATCCTGAATTCTAATAGGATTAGGTATATTTATAAAGGCTATAAAAAAAAAATTACAAGGATTATATTATTAGTCTTTTACGGTTAAACCGACCGACAATAAAAAGTTTTGTGGAAACTAATTTATTTAATACCTAAACTTATCTACAAAAACGAAATGGCCTGTTGTACAATGTTACTGGTATTTTTGTTTTTAGAATAATAATAACATTGAACGTCTGTAACTATGGCATGACATATAATAATAAATACGGCGCGATGACCTTTTGGTCGCTGAAATTTGTGGAATTTATTATCCGAATGTGCTAATAATTAAAAAAAAATTTAATTAATGCAAAAAACATTCACTAAAAACTCTATTTTCAAATCTGCTAATTATAATCAAGTTAATTATGTGCATTTTCTAAACAAAATATTACCTAATTATTAGATATATATATATTACATGTGGAAATATTTTTAAGCTCATGTAATTATTCAAAAAATTAACTCTAGTTAAAAATCAGCATCGCATTCACTAAAAGAGAAGCTGAGAAGGTATTTTTGTTTTTTTATTCATTAATAGCTTATTCATTTTGAATATTTTTTAAAGTCATAAAAAATGGTTTTAAATTTTAAATTAACTAATTTAGATTCAGTTTTATTATTGAATTCAATAGCTTTTATATAGATTCCATACAAAGTGTAAAAAACATCCAACAACAATACAATAGGATTTGCATCAACATAGTTTTAGTGTTGACCCCTCAATATATAAATACTTATGGGTTATTTGAACACTATTATTTTAGTTTAACGTCTAAACATTAAATAATTATTAACAATTTTTGTAAGACTGTATGAGAATTTCTCAAACAAAATTGAGGTATTTTAACTTAATTTGTTTTGTATAGAATGATTCACAGTACAGCTTTGCCAATTTGTTCAAGTAAAAAAAAAAAGAGACTAATAATATACCTACCCAAACAATGGTAATATATAGAAAAAAAATAATAAAAGCTAATGTTTTAATTTTCGGTATTTTCGAAAAGTTTATACAATGGCAATGTTTTCCAACACAATAACGCAGGTAAAGGTGATTTATGAACGTCTTCTTTGTTGTTGATATTTTTTCTTTTACTTCATTTGGTACCAAACGTTTTTAATTATTAAAATGGAAACTTTTAAACGTTGACTTTCTGTTATTTTTTTGAAAGAACAACTCAAGTGATAATGATCGGATAATTAAAATATTTTTAAGTTATTAAAAAAAACCACATGTTCGACAAGTGGAACTCAGCGTGTACGATGTTACTTGTATACTTAAATAACACTTGAGAACTTCAACAGTGTCCATATTAGAATTTAATGAAAACAATACAAATATCAAATAAACAACATTTTTTATAAGAAAAATCAAGTTGTGAAATGTGAAAACAAATTTGTATTTATACTTCAAAAAAAAAAACCCCTGAGAGTCTGAAATCGTTTTTGATTAAAATAATTTAGCATAATACCCATTCAAAATGTATATTGTCTTCTCATAACCATTGACCGTTGTTATAATGCTCACCTTAATCTTTCTTTAATACTGCAAAATTTAATGACGGGAATAATTCATTACTAAAGTGCTAAGTCGAGCGACTTGAGTTCATTTTGAATGCGGCAGCCGCTAAAAAAACACAAAAGATCATTTATATTGTCAATTAGCATTTCAGGCAGTCGGCGAGATAATTAAATTTTACAACGGTAGTATTTACATTAATTATGAAATTATCATTTTAGACTGTGTGCAATTTATTACCAACGCAGTATAGCAGAAAATTAATGTTTTTAATATATTTTAAGTCCTTCGATTTTTGGGATAACCATGCAGAGAAACATCTTATTTAACTAATTGGTAAGCTGAATTTGAAGTTGTGACGCTATAAAGTCATAATGCTCTTTCCCAATCGGTTGAAAATTATTTGGAGAGTACTATCAGAGTCTTTGCAGTTAATTTAAAATTAAAATTCAAGGTTTCTAAAATAACTTTTAATCCAAAAATTCCGTTATTGGATTAAATATATTATAATAAAAATGCGTTTTTTTCATTTTATGCATTACATTTTATTGTACTATACGAGTCAGCCATTTATCTTGAGTACTGTTGGGCCAAAGTTTGCTGTTGAAAATCCATGTTTTCATCTTTGAACTTTGGAGCATTTCTTCTTTGTGTGTTTCAAAATGAAAGGAGAAAGATTAAATGCGAAAATCCAGCGATATTTTTTCGGTAGATCGTTTAATTTTTTAGGATTGAAAATAAAAAACAAATGGATGCTACTATATGTATAATTGATGAGAGTAACTCTTGAATTTCCATCTACTCAAACCCAAAACATCATATAAATTCTGTGTGTGGGGGAGGGGTTTTTTTTTTTTTTTACAAAAGGTTAATATCAGTTCATGAATAATGATACAACTTTTTTGTACTATAAAAAAAAAAACAAAGTTCGAACAGCTGTTAATCATTCGTCCGTCGGAGTGGTTTTTTTTTTTTTGAAAAAAATAAAATAAAAAAACCGTTTGAATGAAACGGCCTTTTTTTTAGTAGCGACGTCTTTATAAACGACATTGGCAACATTTTATCAAAACTTTTGCTTTAAAAGGGTTAAAAATTGTTACGCTATACCTCTACCTACCTAAGTTGATGGCTATGTTTTATTTTTTTTTTTTTTGCCATCATCGTCATCTACCTAGCTAGCTAAACTGCTGCCTATATCGCGAAACGACGACCCTTTTGCCTGTGTTTTTTTTTTTTTTTTAAACTAATTCATTTCAATCGAAACAACTCGACCGCGGTAATTTCGGTCGAGCGGATAACGCTGAAAGTAAAAATATAATGTGGAGAGCGGCTGCCAAAAAAAAAAAGGGTGACTAATCTCTGTTGCTTACCACCACCAGACACACGGATTCTTTGGGCCGCGTGTAATTAATCAAATTCGGTAACCCGGCGCGGGTTTTTGTTAAAAAACAAAAAAAAAAAAATGGGTATGCTAAAAAGTTTATTAACTCTCTTTGATCGACTACGGTTTTTGAGAATTGTATTTGCAGGAAAGTGAAAAGCAAAAAAAAAACCGTCTGTCCGGCCAGACGGAAGTTCTCGTATGGTTTCCCCCTACCCCCTCCCAACGTTCACCTCTTTAACCCGACCGACCCTTTTTGTAGTTTTCAAAAAAACCTTTGGACAGTGCGAAATTGACCAGAGTACAGCAGTTGGTTGTTGTTTTGGACCTCGTTGCTTCTAATTTGTTTTCAGTCACGCCAACGCCACTGCTCAATTAAAATATAAACGTTACACGCGAGCAGGTCGCATAAGTCATATGATGCCGAGAAAAACCTACCCACGACACAAGGTGGTGGTGGTTGTTTGACAAATATGATTAATTTAAAACCAACCCCCTCGGTTTCCATTTATTTATTTATACTTAGCAGGTATGTACGTCTGGTTCGTGTTTTTAAAACACACTTTTGGTAAATCCACCCTGCGAACCCTGTGATATCACTTAACGGTATCGATACAAAAATATAACTATTCAACCTGTACAAATGTATTTATTTTGTGTTTTTTTCCAACAACGTCATAATGGATGTTTGTATATAAAAAAAAAAAATAATAATAATAATTATACCTCTGAAAGCCGGTAAAACGATTCGCAGTAACAATGTGTAATAACAGGGTTTCCAGTTTAATTTCGTGGTGTCACATACTCACTTTCTGCTTGACCCGAAAATTGTTATAAATCAATATTTATTTAAATAAAAAATTAAAAAAAAAAAATAATTAAAAAATATACAAATGTGTTTTAATGAAAACTCAATTATTAAGTACAATTTTGTACTCAGTTGGGTTAAGATCCAGATAAGAACTTTAATTCCTTTATTATTGGAACTAATTTATAAATAGCTAACAAAAAATATAAGCAATCAATTGTTTTTTATAATACCATTTTTTTTTTTGGGGGGAGGGAAGCAACCATAACATATCCGGTGTAATAAAAAAATAAGTCTTTTGTTACAAATTATTTATATATCATATTTGTATAAATCAAAGCAAATATTTGAAACTATTAAATGCTACGGTAAACTAAAATTGTGTTTAAATAACAGAAACTATTTGAAGTAGTATATACAATATTTGGTTTAAAACAATCCAATGTTTACAAAGTAAGTATTGTTTTTAAATAAAAATTTACCGAATCAGCTTTTAGCCAACAACACACTAGGCACTAAAAATAAAAATAAATCACACTATTCCTACGGTCATGAAACTTTCTGAGGTTTACCCTGGCCGGTGGACTTAATATCGTTCGGGTTTCCTTTGACAGGCTTATAATCCTCTCTTGTATTCAAGTAGTTCCCAAAAAAAGAATTGGAAAAATACAGTGTAGTTATCAAGAGATTTTTTGAAATAAATTAAACTACAAACAAAAATGTAATCAAGATCAGGATAGGCAAAATATACAACTATGGCAATAAATAATATGCTCTCGAAAAGAATGGCGACAATCGTTCTTGAAGGTGTAAGGACAGTTAGGTGTAGAGAATATTATACTACATTGCTTAGGCTTTAATAATAAAAAATAAACTCCTGGTTACACGGCGTGTCATGTAGACAATATAGATACATAAACGCTATACGGTGTTGCGAGTCAAGTAAAAAAAAAAAATAAAAAACATTACTTAAATGTGTTGTGTGTCTCGTTTATTACCAGTCGCTCTTTACTAAAAAAAAATACAACACTTTTTATAAACCGCTTAACCGAGTAGGACTTGTTATCAGATTTATGTCAGACAAATCGCGGTGTTGATCTTTTTGTAGAAAACATGTCCACAATGTATACTGTTAAGTTGACTTTGAGATACACAAAGATTGAGTTTTAAACAACTCAGTTTTGTCGTTCTTGTAACGGGATTGCGTTGGCAGTCAAAAATTTTAAAAAACTAAGCTCAAAAATATGAAACTGACAAGGAAAAAAAAAGGTGTACTTTTGCGGTGGTAGTTTCAAAAATGATACTTTAGTCAAACTATCTCCAACAGAGTACGGTCGAGGTCGCTTCGACTTATAAAATGTGTATCTGCTCGATTTGTTCAGTAAAATTCCTTAAATTAAATTTGAAATTAATTCAACCGTTCTCGCCGTTAAAATTTATTATTAGAATGTCCATATGATTTATCGTTTTCTATCTAAAAAAAAAAAAATGTTTAGGTAATGATTTTTATTAAAATATGTAAAAAATATTGTACGTTTTTGTATTAAAATCAAAATATGCAACACTATAAAACTTGTTGTAAAAAAAAAAATGTAATTCTTCATTTTTTTGTGTTTGAAAACAATATAACCCTATTATAATATTTTAAAAGCATTATAACACAACCGATTCAACAGTATTATTATTAATATTATGGAATCTTGTTTCATAAATAATTTGGTATACCATACAATATACATAATAAGCTAATGAAATGTTATAAATCTATTTTAAGTTGTATTTAAATTTAGTTATGGTAAAAAACACATTAAAAAATGTGCTCTATGAAGTAATTATTAGTCAAACTATACTTGATAATAGTTATTTAAGATTAGATACCATATGTTTTAAAATAACTATAAAGCAGTTAATTAACTATAAACTTGCGGTTAATATCAATCAGAAACATTCAATTTTTAAACGACCTTTCTCATCTGCTTATAGTTGTAAATTAAATTATTGTTAAATGTTAAACCGAACAAATGAGCGAACGGTCATAAATAAAATAGCAATACAAAATCGTGTACACGGCCAAATGTATTTGTGTCTGTGCGAAAAGAAAAAGTAATTTAAAGAAATTCTGTAAAACTTACCTTAGAACGCAACAACTGTGTAAATTAACAAAATCAATATGTAAGTGTTTCGAGCGACTTTTTACATACTTAAAATAATCGACTTTGATTTTCAGAAAAAATTTGTCATTTTAAATCACCAAAAGAGCTTTACCGCCCCCCAATCTTTCTCGGATAATGGTCGGTGGTCAACTTTAAAATGTTTCAAATTCAAATCTAGCTGAATTATTGGATCGCTTGTTAATTTCAAAAGGGATTTTGTATACACACGTTTACGTTCTATATCTTATTCGCTGGACTGTGATGAGCTCAATTAACCAGCGGTTAAATGATCCAGAGCTCAATTATCCCTGGGGCGAATCGTTAGTAATCCAAAAGTAGAATAAAAAATGACTACCAATTTCGTACGATTAATGGCCGCATACCTAATTGTCTCAGTGTTGTGCTGGTGTGAAGCCATGACGAGAAAGCCACACTGTTGACGACGTGAAATCAGTCACCGGTTTTTTGCACACAGCAAACCAGACGGCTATTGTTGTGTGTGTGTAGTGTAAACAATTTTTTTTTCTTTTATTTTGTCACGGCCAAAACGGAAATTAGTTTTAGCATTTACCACAATAGGAAGATATCCGCCGAATCGGTTAAATCGAATAATCTGTTTTCTATACTTATTAACAGATACTAAAAAAATTCTAGTCCTGTGTTGTGTTCCATGAACTCAAATCTATATAATTCACACATTTCCCAATACTATTCCAGAAAAATGGGAATACGTTTTTTTTCAACACCACAACCTGTCATTATACAAAAGTTTATGTTCGGCTTACACGAATTTTGTTAATAGTATTTTTTTTTTTTTTTGTTATTTCCTTGACTTTCGCAAAAGAATACTCGAGACCCTTTTACCTTTTTTAATTATAATTCACAATATTATGACCGCCCTCGATCACGCCTTAATAACCAACGACGCAATGAGTACTATGATTAGTTTGAAAAAAAAAACGTATACATTGTTATAAAAAAAACAAAATAACGTCTTTTGTTCTTTTATGAAAGAATAAAAAATATCCGGTATTTTTCGCACGTCACAAATATTATTGTTGCTTCTATTAATATCACATAATAAACCACCTTATGAGTTTTATTTTCGGCCAATATAACAAAAAGAAACTTTTAAAAATATATACCAAGTAAAAATAGCTATTTAATAAATTTATCACTATTATTCTATTGATTTTAATTCAATCAATTTACATAAGCATATTAAAACAAAACATTTTCTCAATGTACTCATACAGATCACCATCAATTACACATTAGTTATGACTAATGTTAATCGTTTGCAGCCATAAATCGTGTTACGGACACTCTCCGGAGTGGTGTATTAATGTGGTTTCTGTAAATAAATTATATTTTGTTCCTCGGTCAGATATCTAATGAATCATCAAAGCGGTTTACATTGAGTGGTAAACATTTTCTTAGAATTTAATGTGTACATAGTCGAGGCCCTTAACCAATAAATAAGAAGTATTCCGGCTTTATGTATTGTTTTTGCCATCTTCAATACAATTAACAGCCATAACAATAAAATGTAACGTTATTGCATTTTGGCGAAATACATAAATTAATATCTACTACAACATGGCGTATACTAGCTACCCCAGTATAAGTATTACTTTTGTGTAATTCCATAAAATAGTTGTACAAAGTCTACATTAGATCTCGCTACCATTAATTCAACCTAATCCGTGCTACTCATTTAGGCAAAGAGTTTGAATGTAAAGACTTTCTTCTAGCCAGTTAACTTCCATTCGGAAGCCATAATATGATAAATAATAGGTCGTCGATGATATAAAAAGAGTTTTGCCATTATGTTATCTCTCAAACGGATCAGTGTTCTGGATCCTCTTGCCATTTTGCTTCACGTACAAATGGTAGTTCTCAGCTGTAAATATTGTCTGACTCACGATTTTTCAATGCGTGGTTCGCCTGTGAGGTCCGAATGAACAGCTTAAATATTGAACGAAACGACCTGCCCTGGGGTAATGTTGCTGCTGGGCAGTGTAATTGGAAGTTAATGTCAAGCATATCGTATGGTGTCTGCGTGTGTTGGGTAATTTATATTTATTTTCGTTCAGCTGGCGGGAGAAAAGTTACAAAAAACACTACTCGTACACACCTAAGTCTTGGCACGTTCGTTGAAACGAATTCCGTTCACGGATACAGTACATTCAATATTGCAGAGAATAAGAAATTTAAGTAATATCATCAAACAGCAGAAAACATTACGGCGATAAGGCGACATACTATTTCTTCGGCTCTATTGCAAAACCGCATGCTGTATCAAATGTCTTTTGGAAAAATATAATTCATCAATAGATTAAACGGCGTGCTGCTGCGGTCTATCCAAACCGACAAAGCATAATATTAGTTTACAATACACAGAGATGAACGATAAAGGGTGCGGTTCTGATTCGGAAAAACGATAGTGCTTTGTGTACGATGTTACATTGTCACAAAGGAAAAATATTTAGTTTTTCTTTGCAGTAGCGCATTTGTGTATTAGTACATACAACCTATATATTTATATACAACCAAAAAAATATCATATAAACCTTTTCCTCGAAAAGGGATAGACGTTTTTTCTTTATTTCAAGCAAAGTCTTAGGGATTTAGGTGTGAAAATTAGACCAAAATCTGTGGTCAAACTTTTTTTTTTTATCAAGGAGAACCCCTAAAAAAATCGAAATGTTACACTTTGACCGTAGTCAATTTCCAGGCTGCTATCTTTGAGTGAATCAACAGTCACAGGTAATGAAAATATTTTCATTATATTGTTAGCTATGGTAATACATTTTTATGGACAGACGATCAACCCTAATCTCTAAACTCTAACACTAAAAATTAATTTTTAAGCACGTATAATTGTCATTAAGTAAAATGCTTTTATCCATATTTTTATTGTTATCTGTGGACACTGGACCTCTCTTACTTACTTACTTACTTACTACTACTAACCACTTTTGTACAATACTTTCTTATTGTTCTGGTTTTATACTGTACTTGGTTTGAACTACTATCTACAGATTTTTTAACGTTAATTTCATTTGTACAGCCAAAATATAAAAATATACTAAGTGAACACACTAATATATATCAAACAAACAAAATACACGTTATGTATGCTAATTTAATTATTTTGTTTGTAATCAAAACCGAATTTTCTCAAGTGAAATACGACAGCGCATAATAATAATATAATAATGTTTATTATGATATTATCAAATAATTAAGTTATTACATCTCCGTGCATTGTGTGTAACCATAGCGACATATACATAACAAAACTCATTTCCTTGAGCATTCCTTTTCGCATGTATAATACTCAAAAAAATCATGCTTGGAGTAAATAATTGGCAATCCGTAACGAGTCGACCTTGATTTGCAAGAACCGTTTAAAAGTCATTCCACGAAACAGTTACATCCAATTATTGTATCGGCAATGACATTTGGAGATGGGCCAACCACAATCGAAAAACATGCACATGTCTTTATAACCAACTCCAAACTTAATTCCATTATTCCTTACCAGTGGCAACAATATACATAAATTATTACAACAAAAACTTTCAAATTACATTTATTGACATCCGTTATCGGGTATAGTTAATGGCTCAAGTGTGATTCTATTCGAGCCAAAGAACAGACTAAACGATACTGAATAATAAATACTGGTATCAACTCTACAAAAAGTTTTTGTTTTATTTATAATAAACATTTTTATGAGCACAAGTATAAATACATAAACACGATATTAAAGGGTATTTATTTTAACTCGTCCAGTTCATCTGGACACAGATGTCACAGACACACACACAGACTCAGTGCTACCAGTATTAGGGAAATATGAAACCACGCGGTCCACTGTTTAGCGATACGGACTAACATTAGTCATTGTGACGAGCTAATCAAATATCAAAAATACTTTCTTTTTTTTATATATAAAAACTGTATTACTCAATAGTTAATACAGCCTCTACGAGAAATATGTTGACAGCACCTCTTCATTTATACTACTTTGCTGACCACTACAACTTTTTGAACCAGCGTTACCAAAAAACCTAACGAAAATTTATCCTTATATCCCTATATATCCTTCTGTATCTTTATACATCCTTATATATATCCTTATATATAATTAAAAAACATAATGTCTCCCGTAGTTGCGGACTCGTGCGCAAGCAATTATCTCAAGCTCCATCTCCAACTCTATCTTAATCTCCAACTCCATCTCACCTCACCTCCGAAGCTCCAGCTTCAACTCTAGCTTCAGCTCAAACTCCAGCTCTTTCTTCGAATGGCGTACATTGTAACAAAACAGATTTCAAAACAAAGTTGGTATCTAAATAATGAGCAGTTAATGCTTTATCACTAATCCAGTATCTCTAATACCTTGCCTCTAATCCATTATCTCTATTTTTATCTTTAATCTAGTAACTCTATTTAACTTATCTTTATTCCATTACCTCTATTGCCGCTATTGTCTGCCGCCGCCGACGCCGCCCGACAAGTCACGAGGCCTACCGAAGGTCGTCACGCCGTCCCGCGGTCGTCCGATTTCAAACCCGTTTACGCGCCATTAGATGTTTCACATCGAAAAACGGACAGCCGTTTTTAGATGAAGGAGGGAGGGTGATACAAGCACGAGGGGTAGAATTGCAGCGATTCGTCCACATTCGATCGGCTACTGACTTGCGCATGCGCTGCGACCAATCAAAAGTGGACAACTACGACCCCCCGCAACACACCACCACCGCTCCGTCCCTACATTCCTGTGTCTATGCATTGGGCGTTTTTCACTTGAAATAATGAATTTTGTTTTAAAACCCATGTGTGGTGGTTGTCTGTCGACAGGCGCGAGATCACTGCACTGCAAGCGGAAAACTACAGTCTGGAACGACAGCTGTTTGCCTACCAGAAGAGCATGTCGTCGCAGAGCCGCGGGGCCTATTCGGACGAGCTGGACCCTCCGGAGCCGGGCGCCGTGGACGACCGGGCCGCGTTCTACGGCGACGACGACCCCGCGACGCCGGTCGGCCCTATGGTCGGCGGCCACGGACCCGACGAGTACGCTCACCGCCATCACCACCAGCACCATCCATGAGGCCGGCTGTCGCTCCACGAGACCTCGGGCCACCCTTCGCGCCACTACCGGTACTCGGACGGTGGCGGTGGCCCGGCCACGTGGACGTCGATGGCCAGCAACGCGGTAACCACCGTGTTCAAGAAAGCCCAAAGGCGGTTCAGCGTCATCCTCTACAACAGCAACAACAACGCCACGTTGTAATGTACAAGGAAACGCCATTATTTTTTTTTCTATTTTGCCAAAACTGCATTTCACCGTGACAACAAAAGACTTGTCGAAAAAACGAATCCGATAAAAATCCATTCGGTCCTAGCATATTTTATTGCCCAATAAGAAGTCTGCTTTGTGTCTGAAACTTTAACTCGTAATTAATAACCAGACTGCACGAAAATAAATACAAATCTTCAATATTATATCTAGCTATCAAATTCTTATAAATCTGATGTCGTTATGATAAATATCTTAACGGCGTAAGTTGTGCAAAAAAAGAAAAAAAGCCAAGCTTTATAGTTTATTACTTTTCGTTGTACATTGCATCTATTTCATACCGTCAATACGTTAAGCGCAAAGTGTTACAAAATCGATTCACCGTAATTCGCCCATACTAAGAGCCATTATAAAGTTTCTTTTGTAATACTTACTATAGTTGTACGCATGCGACAACGTGGTAGGCATATTATAATAATAATAATCGAGAAAAAAAGGTTATATTTTTTTTATAAATACTTCATTTTAACAGTAACATGTGCGGGCAATGCTCTATGCTTTTTATCCGGATTTTTAGGATATCGTATAGTACCGTTTACAATCTGTACATATTTAACCGCATACTATATTATATGTAATACTATGAATTAGCTTAACTTTGGATTTCTTTATATTACATGTGTATATATACAAGTAATTCAATACATTTTGCAACTATTAAGTATTTACTTTTAAGGTCGTGGGGTAGTTATATTTTTTCAACGGTTTTTTTAATCAGATATCACTTTATAATATTATGTCGTTGTACACAGACCATATTTTTATCTTAAGCCCAGAAGACAATCTATCGAATACATTTTTGCAATTCTAATATTTTTTCTACGTTTCTATTCCGAAACAAGACAAAGTTTTATGATACATTGTACTATTATATATTTTGTATATATATATATATATATATAGGTAAACTAATGCTAATAACTATTACTTAAACGGTCTTACGGTAATTGTGAATCAACCGATGCTTAGGCTTAAGAGCCGTTAAACGCGTAGATAAACATATTTCGTCAATAATTAAACAACCGTCTGTGCAATGGTTGAAAATCTCTAGGAATTGTCTTATAATATTCATCTCGGTACTTTTTTAACAAACTTGATTTTTAAACCGTTTGCATTTCGCCGGCATTCCATTGAAAGGCACATCTCTGCAGCAATAATTGGAAAGTTATTATTTTCCTTTTTGCATGTATAGTGTTATCGATCCGACTTAATATTTATTATCTCCTTACGTCAAACCCGTACGGCGGCGGCCAATAATATATTCTCATAAAACGCAGCCCCATGTACTATATCCGTTTGAGTTTGATTGCAAAGCAAAAAATAAACAAAACCGAAAATGTATATTTTATCATGCCTTAAACGTCTTGGCTTACCATGCCAAATGTTATATATTTCAGTGCAATAAAACAGCATGGTCCGACGGTTCAATATATGCTGATTCGATTTATCAAACGAGACCAAAAATAATTTATATTCATACATATATATTCATTTGCGGCCTTCCAACGAATATTTGTTTCGCCGGTCTTAATCGTGTCTCGGATATTTCTTAGGGTCTAAAAATTTGCGGATCGTGGTCATATTATGTATTATACCGGAATTGATCTCGAGCCGACGTGTATTACCTTTTCACAATTTTGGAATGTCTTCGCCTTACAATGCGATAATAATCATCGAATTCCCCAGCAAAATCTACAATAATAATAAGTAAAATCATTAAGGAAATATAATACCCACAACTGCGTTACAACAATAATATTCATATATAGTATTATTTTCGTTAAAAAAAAATTATACAGTTTATACTTGAAAAAATTCGAAAATTTCATAAATTAATTTTTAAAAATAAAAACTCTTACCGTAAAAAAAAAAAACTGGACATTTACCTTTTCTTGTTACTGAGCTAAGTGTGTGTTGGCTTAAGAATGTGTAATAACGTTGTTGTTAGGACTGAAATTCAACTACCTATGAAAAAACGTTCTTGAAGTGACTCTTATTCTGTACTTAGACGGACTTCACGTTGAGTTTTATACATTTTCAAGTTATAGCTGATATTCGTCGGTTGTTGGAGGAATTTTTTTTTTTTGGCCAAACTCTGCAACCAATACATATTATGTAACATTATAACGTTGAACAAAAGACATTTTCTCCGAAATATAAAGTAATCAATTAATTCATTAACTAATTAATTTCTTCGGACCAATTTCCAAGTATGACGTCGTTCCAACTCGAGTATTTTCATTGTAATATGTTGTTAATTCACAAATAACTTTCATAATCCAGATGAAGTCGTTCTCAGCTAACTTCTCCGAATACATTTGTCCATTATGTTGGACCTTAGCAAGGTCTCGAACATCTTAATATGGTATTATCTCTTTTCTATTGTGTATTACCTACTTTAACTTCAAAAACAATATTGTTTAACATCTCCTTTCATCTCCTAGATCGTTTGTTTAGCTTATGTACCTCGGTAGAAGTAAATCAATATAATATATTGTTGATGGGCATTTGAACTATCATAATATTATGACCCAATTACTTGTATATTGTGTTTAAGATATGCCAACATATTTGCCTTCACTCGACGTACAGATAAATCAAAGTTGGAAAAATGTAAACACTCTTTGCACAACACATTAGTTTATATTGTTGCAACTACTAAAACTATAACTAATTGATGTTTTCCTGTTCTCATTTGTCGCCAATAGGTGCTGTAAGCCCACTCTAATCAAAGGTAAGCGAAAATATTCTAAAATAAAAAGCCCTTTAACACACCGCCTAGGTTTACAAAGAATTGTGAGGGGGTGGGGGGGGGGGTAAATGTAAGGGTGGGAGGACATGATGAACCCTTGCGAACTCTGAACACGTTCAACAGCCACCCCAAAACGACGGTACTTATGTAGTTTAACGAGGTTTTTTTATTTTTTATTTTATCTTACTTATTTTTTTTTCCTACTAAGACATCGCTATTTTCATTAGTAGTGACGTAGCTAGTGTGAAATTGCCTTGTTCTTATTTTCTCTCTCTTTTTTTTTTTTTTTTTTTTGTCCATCTCTGCCTCTCAGCTTAACGACGTCGCCAAATCACCGTACACAAGTCGGTTAGGTAAAATATTATTAACCAGCTAATCTAACCCAGAACCTGTGTTCACCGGAAAAATAATAATATCTTTAAATAATGCCATCCGTTTAGATTGCTCTCGAAGTCTATGTAGCAAGGCCCATTGAGTGGAATAAATATATTTTATTTAACGCGACAAACGACATGGTAATTATAAGACTAACGGTTAAAAGGATGTCTTCTAAGAAGTTCTCTTTACACAGGACTTGGGACGTCGCCGCCGCCAAAGCTTCTTAATAATTATCACCGTCTGAATAGCTCTGAAAACTACTACACTAACGGCAGAAGACAATATTAGACGAGCGACGCCTCCCACTCGGCAAATCGCATTCACGCGGATGAATGAATAATAATAATAATATTACAAGTTTAATTTAAATGAACACCACACGGAATAACAGTCTGTTTTTTATCATTTTCAGTTGGGCGTTATTCGATTATTGAAATATCCCATTTATTTGAATATAAACTACAGCTAATAATATTATCCGAATAAATTCGGACGTTTAATAGATCTAATTGAAACGAACTAACAAATTTAGTGAAGATTACTTGTTGATTGCAACAACTTTATCATCTCAATGGCCAAACACAACCAACAAAGTTGTCCGTTGTCGGTCGGATATTCAAAAACTTCTTGTTAATACTTTTCGGCATTAATATATGTATTATATTATACATTTAAATATTAGACTCTGTTGCTTCTTACAATACTACCTTGGAGTTTCGGTCGGTTTACCCAAGAAAGTTTTCCCCGTTTCCGGTTCAGCGAGGTGATGCCGCACGCATATTGCACACCTTATTAAGTCTTGAGACCGAATTCTCTTTGCTTTAAAATATTCAACGATACCTTTTACAACATATTTTCTTACACCGCGTGAATTTATATATTAAACATATTTCTCATTATAGATACTTATTTTTTTATAATATTATAAAATACATAAATATTGTATTTACTCTACTGATTGTATTTTCTAACGCGTAGGCATAGTCATATTATCAATATAATAAGTGTACAAATACTAAATGTGTGCATATACAAGCTACACTCTAGACTTTATTTACATATTATTATAATCATCATCTATGACCACTATTTAACGATCGTCTGTCAATTAACATATTTTAACATATTATTATTAATATAACGAATGTTATGATTCTTACTTTAAGTACCTATTGTGATATATACCTATATAAAGATGTTTCCATTAAGTTATTATCGTAGAAATTAACGCGTGCACTTAGAATTATTATCGTTGTTACGATTATAATATTATACATCTTAGTTCTAAGAACAAAAAACACTACTTGGTGTCATCGTACTATGATCCTGTATTATCGTTTCGAATTGTAAAAAAGTATAACATAAATATATATATATATATATATACAATATTTATAGAAATTAATCTACTCGGAACGGTAAAGAGACTTTCCTAGAATAATAAAAAAAGGCTAACCCTTTCAATATACTATTTGACTCTTTAAGATCTTTTTACACAGCGTTACCGAAACGCATAACGTTACTACTTAAATAATAATAGGTATAATGTGTACGATTTTTTTTTTTTTTTGCTGTTTTACTTTAATTGATAATTATTATACTTTCACATTTTTTCATGGCTATTTGACTTACTTAATTAGACAATAATTTTTTTGGATTCGCCATATTGTTATTTTAACGCAAACACTATATTTATGTGTGTATATATATATAAATATCTCTGTTGGCTTAATTTAGAGCAATATTTCTTTAAAATATAAATATATATATGTAGCTTATCAGTATTATTGTATATATTTGACTTATTGTTTTGTAATAATTAATAATTACTCGATAAGTATATTGTCTCTTTTTTTTATTTATTTATTAAATCATAAATGTTTCTTTGATAAAATTATTATCAAAATCACAAATCTGTACAATTATGTGTTATTGTCTAAAATAAATCTTCAATAGTCTGGTGATGTGTTTTTGACATGTGTCATTCGTGTTTTTCCAAATCGTTTCCAATTGATTTAAATTCCAGCTATGATTTATAGCAGACAGTGGTGTTGGTAGAATAAGGAATGAGTAAAGATAAGATTAAGCTCAGGAGTAGAGCCAACAACAGTAGTAAATAAATACAAGATGCGACGTACAGTCAAAAGACAGTATGGAAAGAATAAAGAACAGCACAGAGCGCCGCTTACAATATTAACTTAAAGGAATACTTTACAATAAGTTTGCTACACATATTTTTTTTTCACAATGTCAGGTTAGATGGACTAGACGTGATGAGTTGAGCGTGTTAGTGGTAGTGAAACAGGACAATATGAGATAATATATAAGGGTGGACGACTCACTTAGCATACGTAGTAAGGGGAGAATAACGACACCATATAAACGTTAAGTGAGATGACAACAAACATTTCTAAGCCCTCAAAACCCTTACAAACAGACTATTTTCTGAGGTTAAATCTTTTGGCTATTGAACATTTCTGCGTGCCACAACTCTAAACAGTACTCAGACTTCAACTAATTGCGAATCAATTTTGTATGGACCTTATATTGTACACCGGACATTTTTAATTGGATGATAATAATCATTTTTGAAAGAAAAAAATTGACACCTCGACCTAAGGGTTAGCTTCGATGCAGAGATGAGAGATGCTATTGGTTTTACTATGATGTGGGCTTTTTTTTGTGAAAAAAATATATCAAATTGGGTGAACTAAATACCATAAAATTATAAAAATATAGTTTAAAAAAACTAAAAAACACGCTTAAATAGTAAAATAAACTAAAAAGTAGAAAATAATTTTCAATATAGAAATCAATTAATAAAAAATAAATAGTATTATTGTGAAAAAAGTGTGGGGCGCTTTTCAAGAACTGATATATGTAGCACCCCACGCTTTTTTCACAATAATACTATTTATTTTTTATTAATTGATTTCTACATTGAAAATTATTTTCTACTTTTTAGTTTATTTCACTATTTAAGCGTGTTTTTTAGTTTTTTTAAACTATATTTATTTTCCACTTTTTAGTTCGATGTGCTTTAAAATCGTGTTTTTTAATTCTAGTACATACGTGTCTCTATTACTTGAAAACTTCAGGTAAACAACAATAAATACACGCATGTACGTTCGGTTGCCTATCTCTTTTAGTTACATAGTTACATACAAACAAACAAACAAACATACATACAAGTGAAGCTAATATAAGCGTGTTAAAAATAAAGAGTAATAAGTCTTTTTCATTCTGTACAGCCGAAATCGCATTGTACTAGAAACTATACCGTTTTGTTTTTGTCAAACGCGTACGAATAACAACAGCTTTTCAAACAAGACATTGAACAAAGAAAGCCTTAGCTCGCGTTGCACACATCAGCTATAAGAATACCTTTATTACAGAAACGCGTGACATAGAGTTTGAAAAATTATATTATATGTATTTTCTTTTTGGCCGCCGGAATATGTGTTACTATTAGTTTTACACAATATCTTGCAATTCGGCAAAACGTTTTAATATTCTTTTCTGGCTAGAAATCTTATATCTAATGAATAAGTAATATTTCATTAAAAGATAATACAATAAAGAAAAAATTAAAGTCTTATAAAAAAAATATTAAATACCTACACAGATAGAGTGTTTAATTTGACCTGTTATAGTCAAATTAATTATATAGTTATTTTACTTGTCATTGGCTTACATGAAAATAATGTGAAAAGTGTGTAACTAAGACGCCCCCAAATCCCAATACCCTTTGATATATTAAGGCATACATAGATTCGGCTTTCTATCGATATTATAGATTGGGGAAAATTGAAAATTAAGCGTTTATAAGATGTATCAAACAGAATTTTTGAAAAAAAATCATCATCGCGTAGCTCGTACGGTGAAAAATACAAAAAAGAAATTGTTTTCTTTATTTTTGGAAGGACGGGCAAGGGTAAAGTACACGAAACGAACATCAAACATTGCGCCTAACGTTATTTGTTCAAGTTTTTCTAAAAAATCTAACCCACCCGCTACCGACATTATTACCGTTGGAAACAAATTTATTGCAACTGTAAAAAGTGTTTTGGATTGCCACGCAAGGTGTTATAACGACGATTCGCGCAGTCTATACTCGGTAGTGAGCAGTTGTAATTTTGTGAAAAACATTTATTCGAAAAATAACAAGTATAAGTTTTGAAAAATATGTTTTTGTTCGAAATCTGTGTTATTGCGCTGTGCAGTCTTCACCGTTGTCAAACGGCGATCACGCTTGAAACCGTTAGAAATTTGCAACAAACCGAGAAGGAATTTATGGAGTTGGAGTTTTCAAACGCTACGTGCTATACTCTTGAGCCTCGAATCAGATGTGTAAGTACCCCGACCGTTGGTATAGATTATCGAAAATACGGTGTGACACCACCTTTTACGGTCCACGAACGGCTGTGCCGAAATGTTTTCTTCGCTGGAAATTCGCTGGCGACCAGTTTACAAGGTACAGACAGTTTTATGGCCTTTATACGGAACAACTATAGCTGTACTCGTACCGCAAACCGAACATTGAACGAAGTGATAGAGGACTGTGTAACAAGTGCAGATTACGTCGAGGCGGTTATTCGGCTTATGAACGTGATCGAAAGCGAAGGAATTTCGATGTTGAATAGACTATGTAACGTGACAAATAAAATAATTGAGAAGATGTCGATGAAGATGATTGGCGTTCACTTGGCAATGTTGCAGTCTACAGTAGAGCTCATTTCCAACAAGTTTGAAACTTTGTTGATATCCACTGTGCCGGTGATTCAAATAGTAGACGCCATCAATGTATTGAGAGCAACCGAATCGAGTTCACTGACTGAACGAAGACAATTCTTCAACGATACGTGCACGGAGTTTAGTCAACGATATGCTAAAATGATGGGCTTGGTGTATACTGGCCTGTATGCAGACATCAGTGCTTCAACGACTCCTTAGAAGCCAAAAGTGCATACGAAACTATCGACAGACGTGTAAAAGTGTACTTCAAAAATCGAACGGGCGCTGGACCAAGTATCGGCGGTGTTGAAAAGCACATTGTACTGATGAACTAATCCAAAAAGAGTTTTCACGGAATACAGACAATAATTAGAAAATATTTTTCAGGGTAGCATCGGCTTAGGCCAAAATCAACCCACACATTTTTCAACTAATCACATGGAAAATTTATCGAAATTCAAGCTTGCTTTATATGTCTCAAAATGTTTGCCAAAAATTCGTTATGTGTTATCTAATAACAAAAATCTACGTTATAAAATATGTATGTGCAATTTAAAAAAATTAAATAATTTCCGTATAATATTTGTATAATTATTATTATTATTATTATTATTATTATATTATAATTATTCGCTCAAAATGGTTTTCATCAGTTAACAATTTTAAATAGTACGGTTGGTTTCGCTGTTTCCGCTGCTTGCAATATTACCCGGCCAGCCTCTTCAGTTAGGTGTCGGTAATAATTATTCGATAAAACTATCTAGGAACATTATAATTTACACGTTTCACTAATTATTATTTTTCATATTGTTATTATACAATGTGATCTCAATTTTTCACATATTTTATTTTTTTATTTTTACACCCTCCCAACTTTTTTGATAGCAACTTTTGAAACTTGCATTTTTTTGTTAAATCAAAAATAGGTATAACTCAACTTAACCAATCAGTAAACCATATAATATTATGACGTGACGATAATAAACGAACTAAAGTATAACAAACAAAATATTTAAACGATAAAAAACCAAAATTGTCGTTAGTAATTAATAATTATTATTATTACCGTATGACATCAACGACTGGAGAAGGGAAGATGGTTTAAAAAATGATATGACGTTATAATTATGGTAGCACACATGTAATAAAAAATTTAACGTTTCATGGTATACCGTTTAAACAATAATAATTTTTAATCAAGAAAACTAAATTAGGAAAGGGAAAAAATAAAAATAAAAATTGTGGAAAATTGAGATCATATTGTACAAAAACTATATAAAAAAAAAAATTAATTTCTTATTGAACCCTAAAAAACTGGATAGTTATTTTAAATCATCCATAAAACAGTTATTAAAATAAACACTAAAAGCTCGATTTTAAATAATGATTATTTATAACAAATGAAAAAAGTTAGAATTAATATTATACAATATATCCTAAATTTTTTTTTTTAGTACCTACTTTTGTGATTAATATTATTGAAAAAAAATAGATTTTGGAAAAAAATGCTACAAATTTGCGAAACTTCTAAACTTAATTGTAATGTTATTTAACCAAAATTAAGAAACGTTTGTCATGACGTTCTTTTTATGGTCGCCAGTCGCCAGCATTACAAAATTTCCATAAAATATTTATGTTAACATTTTGCGAAAAAAATCGTCATACAACAACGCTTTAAGTATGACACATTACAGCGGGTCGATCCCAACCTGTTTCTGATCGAATACCCTATTTTAACTCTAAAAAGCGGTCAATTTAGGGGAAGGTCCTGATAGCATCATTACACCCAAAACAAATAAGTAAACATTATATTATACTCACAAAAAAAAAAAAATGAACTGTCAGCTGTGGAAAAAGGTTGCACATGATGGCTAAACCGTTGTTAAAAAAAAAAATAATCACACTATAGGCAATTGAAAATATTAGCAATTTATTCAAAATTTAACTGCTGACATCCGTGGTTCATAGCAAAAAGCCTAGTCCTAGTTTTTAGCTCCTAATGAAATAATTTAGTAAGACATTATAACAAGATTCATTGATACACTTTTTTGAAAAACATGGTTTTGCCAAATTCTGAATTTTACAGGGTGCGTATAAATCCCGTCCATAAGCAAATGTGTAACTTAAGCACCTTCTTTAATGAGTAGATGACAGAAAAAAAAAACAGGAAAAACAATTACTTTACAGTAGAACGAGGGAAATGGATAACTCTTATTTTAACATATTTTATCACTTCAGATTTGTATAAATATATATTGTTTACTATTACTTTTTATTTGACAAAACAAAACAAATTATGATTTTCAAAAAAAAAACAATGTCTATAATAAACAGTGCTATAGTAAAAATGCACATGTTATCAAAAACATAATTAAACGATAAACAAAAACGTACCTCATTATGTTTGTCAGTTATCACAAACAAAAATATAACAATACCGTTTTTAATATCTATTTTTTTACAAGCAGCGCCTTGATAGCCAAAATCGTCATCTAAAAAAGATGGTCACTCCACAAGTGTGTACAATATGCACTCTCAATAACCGGAACTGAATTATAAAAATGTCTGTATGTTAATTAATCGAATCAAACTACTCTATCATACTATTTAAAGGCGAGTACGTGAACTGTAATTTCACCGTTTTTCCCCTTTTAATCCGTTGACGTTTATTGCGAAGAAAACACTTTTATTTTTATTTTATCGAATATTGTATAAACATATTTTGCAATATGAAATCTATAACTGTTTTTTAGCTAACTGTGTTCTGCACTGTTCTCGACGACGTATTAATTTTGTCTGTAAAAAAACACTGGAAAATGCTTAAATTTACAAAACTATTATTACTACCGACTTTCACTTGTCCTCTTCTATCGAAGCGATATTATAATTGCTTCATTATACAGTCAAATTTGGATATAATTGCATTGGATTCATTATCCCGAGGAGAATATATTAATCATCAGGAACATTGAATTAAGGTAGGTCCCTGTTAAGTATCGAGTACCCTTCACACAAATGCCTTCAGCCTTCTGGAGGTAAAAGCTAATAGCTTACTAGTTTATCGCAAGCACCAGGCCAACCTACGATTTCTGAACGATGAATTTATATTGTACCCTCAGTTTTCGACCCTTTATAAAGTTTAAATAAATAAATAACGCAATTAAAAAAAAACGAGAGAACCCGCATTGAATTTATTTGTCGATTACGGAAAAGCCAAAGTCTATAGTTGTTCATCGACCGTATAACATAGTAAACAAGATTAAATTACTGGGGTTTAGATATTTAAATTTTGTTTCATTACGAGTTACAGTTATTAGTGGTTTTTTCTCTAAAGGTATACGGCCATTAATTTGTTACTTCCTCGACTTCTAAAATTTTCTCCTGTGCGTTATTTTCAATTTCACTCCTTATCCGAGCTAGATATTAAATTCTTACCTGGTTTAAGTCGTATGAGTACTTCATACTTTTCCAATGCGACATTGCACAGTAACGGTGACAGTATGCCGGTCAGGTTGATTGATCGTTCCTACACAATTACCACGGTACAGACATAAAACAAATAACAATTGTACATTTTAATTATTTCCTTTTATTCATCATATTATTAACAATGTCATATGTTAATATTCTCCAATGCTAAATTTATCTAAAGGTGTCACTGGACCACATAATAAACGTGACGTGGGTACGTTAAGTCTGAAATTCAAAATATTTCCACCCCGAAAACATATCGACATATTTCAATGAAAGTTTGATTTTTTTTTTTTCTCGTGAATAATCTTTCACAAAAACGTAATTACCAAAATTCTACGGAAAACTCTTATATGTATTTATCCCGACGGCAATTCCCGGACAGAATTCTGTAAGGAACTCCTTTCTAAAATTAAATGAAAGTCCAGAACTTAATCTTATACATCCTTCTTTATCACAAGGCCCAGTAAATTGGAAAGAATTCTCTGAAATTATGCAAAACACTACTAATCTAAATATCTCCCTTAAATCAAAAATTGATATAGAAAACGCTGCCCAAGACCTCGTAACTTCTGTACAATCTGCCGTCCACAATGCGTCATATCCAACCAGTAAACATCAATCAAATAATCATACTTTGCCTTTATATATTAAAACGTTGATTTCCGATAAAAGACGTGCACGCTCCAGATGGCAGAAATATCGATATCCTTCCGACAAACAAATATTTAATCACTTAACGAACACTATTAAAAAATTAATAATAAAACACAAAACTGAGTACTTCGAAAAAAAATACCAGTCCTTAAACTCAAAAGATGGCTCACTTTGGAAAACTACCAAAAGCTTACTTAACATAAAACAACAACTTCCACCTATAACTGGCCCAAATGGATCCTTGGCCATCTCTGACAAAGAAAAAGCCAACCTTTTCGGAGAGCATTTTTCCAACATTTTCAAACCACATACTGACGTATTTCCCAACCACGAACACTTAGAAAAGGTTAATATTTTTGTCAATAGTCCTCTTCCAATGTCATTACCTGCAAAACATACCTCACCAAGTGAAATCAAATTTTTAATAAATAAATTAAAAGAAGGGAAATCACCAGGACATGACCTCATAACTAACAAAATCCTCAAAAATTTGCCAAAAAAAACAATTGTTCTAATAACTTATATTTTTAATTCCATGCTGCGAATTTCTTATTTTCCATTAATATGGAAAATATCCACAATAATTGTTATCCCCAAACCCAACAAATCAAAAAATGAGATTACTTCCTATAGACCTATCAGCTTACTCCCAACTCTCGCCAAATTGTTTGAGAAAATTATACTCATAAGGATAAGACCAATATTACATGCCCACAACATAATTCCTAATTCCCAATTTGGCTTTAGATCCAATCACTCGACTGTTCACCAAATTCACAGACTAACAGATCAAATTTGTTCTTCTTTTGAAAAAAAACAATATTGTCCAGGGGTATTTTTGGATGTGGCCCAGGCCTTTGACCGTGTATGGCATGAAGGCCTACTCTTCAAACTCAAATTGTTTCTACCTGCCCCATATTACTTAATAATTCGTTCTTATTTAGAAAATAGAAGTTATAGAGTCAGATATGGTAATTCCTTTTCACCATACCACCAAATTAAAGCAGGAGTGCCCTAGGGCAGTGACCTCTCCCCTGATCTATTTAATGTCTTTACGGCTGACATTCCAAAAACACCAAATACTATTATGGCTACTTATGCAGACGACACTGCAATACTCTCCCCAGGAAATGATCCAGAAGTTACTTCCAATTTCCTTCAAACTCACTTAAATCTAATTGATTCCTGGTCATCTAATTGGAGAATTAAAATTAATCCAGATAAATCTGTGTACGTTCCCTTCACACTAAAAAAATCTGTTCCACCCCCTCCCCAATTCCAAGGTATACTTATTCCAATATCCTCGGAAGTCAAATATCTTGGTGTCACACTCGACAAACGATTAACTTGGGGCTCCCACATTAAATCTAAAAGAAAAATTCTCAACAGCAGACTCCATTTACTACGTCCAATCCTCAAATCAAAATTACCTTTCCACACTAAAATTATTATATACAAATCCCTATTAAGGCCTATTTGGGCATATGCAATCCAAATTTGGGGATGTGCAAAACCATCCCAACTTCGTACCTTACAAGCTTTCCAATCTATCACTCTACGTATTATCTCTTCTGCCCCATGGTATGTATCAAACTGCACACTTCAAAATGACTTTAAAATAGAACCAATAAACCACTTAGCCATAAAACACTACAAAAAATTTCATTCCAAATTACACACTCATTCTAACCCTTTAATATCTCAACTTGCTTCTAATTCACTCCCCGGAAATCCACCTCGCCGACTCCGAAGACATTGGTGTCGAGATCTGTTAATACAATAATTCAAATCTAATTAAAAATAATTAGAACAAAAATCACGTTGGGTTCTATTACTGGATAGCCTCCCTCCTCATATCAAATCACCGTTTCTATTTGTTTATTTTTTTTCCCTCTCTCTGTATATATAACAATGTAACTATTTGCTTATTATGCCTTGCAGCATAGATTGTAAATACTCTTTAATAAATAAAAAAAAAAAAAAAAAGGAACTCCTCGTGTATTTAAATACCTTTCCCACTCATTGACAGCAAAACTGCATATTTCAAACATTTATTCGAATATTGAGATGTATTAATAAATTTGATAAAAATAAGCATTATAAAAAAATAAAAACTCTAATCAACAGCTAAAACGTAACATCTATTCTGTGGTAATACAATCAAAACAACAAGTTTTCATAATAGTAGTTAAAAAAAAAAATACAACTTCTGCAGAAAATGTCATCTTAAATTCAATATTAGATATTTTATCAATAGTAAAGTTCAAGTATAAAATAATCAAATTTTGTTTGTCGAACAATATTTTAGATATTATTATGTTTTTCCATTTCTTTGTCTTTATCTACTGTCACCTGTTTCATTTAACCAAAACATAAAAACCTCTTTTGCAATGTAACACTTAATACCATATCCCCCTCCATCATATTGTGTCTATGTTAGTCTTGCAAAATCATCCAGACTTTGTGAGTAGAGTTTTACAAGCCTCATAACCTTCAACAGTTTATACAAATACTGTTGTACTTGAAATTAGAACTGCTAATTATTAATAAATATATAGTTTTTTTTTTAATTTTATAGTATTGTAATTAAATAATTAATTGTCAAAATATAAACATAATAATAGTGTGTTGTGTTTTCTTTAGTATTTTTTAACATATTATATTCAATTTTAGTTGAACAACACAATTAAAAAAAAAATTAAATGAATTTCGACGGCGATATTTAATGAAATAGTGTTAATTAAATTAATGGACTGATATAATTTTGTATCCAAGTAGATTTATGTTTACATTTCATCAGAATAGTAATTATTCTTCTTTCCGTCTCTCGAGTGAAACACTATTTGGTCGTTGACAAAAAATCAAGGAATAAAACTTTATCCCTCTCTCATTTCTTCATCAACATTATCGGATATCATTTGTATCTCTCCACGGCTCTTTTTTTTTTTTATACATTTTCATTTCGCTTAATGACATTTTAAAACGACAATTTGCATTGTCATCGAAGCGTGTAACAAATTATTATGAAAAAAGATCATTTTTCCATTTATAAATACACACTATACTATACATGTAGCAGAGTAGAAAGTTCTGCTGATGTTATTGTAACGATTATAATTAAATTGCTGATGTCAAAGTTGAGCAATCGTCAATTCTATAATCATGCCAAACACTTTTATTTGGCCATTTAAAAGCTGATCCTTAAAAACCGCTCCCAGTTAAGTTTGTATACACTGTTGCTACCACCCTTTTTTGAGAGTAAACTGAAAAAAATAATTTATATCGTGCAAAAAGAAAACCTTACCTTTTCTCGCCATATTTCTTCAGTAGTAATAAAAAGTGGTCTCTCAGCATTCTCATCTATTTACTATATAAGATCACACAACAAGTGACGAGTGGATGTTTTTCCTAGAAAACAATTCAAAGACAACATATTCATTGTAGAGAAATGAATAAAAGTCACAATTTAAAACTTAAACATTTACAATTATTATCAGAGGTTAAGATTATGTGGATAAAATAGTAAAAATTATCTCGTTTTTAGAGCTTCGAATATAAAATTTTGTTCACAAATTATAGCTGTGCTATTTCGGGCAAAAGTCTTATGAATTCTCTTTGCCAAAGACCATCTAAACACGAGTCTAAATCCTTAAAGTATTTTACAAATTCATAATTTGGTAAAACTTTCTATACAACCAAGTTACATAACCATGACACGCGTGACTTTGATGATGACAGTTCTAAAACGCCCAACCTTGTACATTATAATAATATGTAAGTGCCAAGACCAAATATGTTTTTGGTAGCCAAGTTGATATCAGATATTAAACAGGTAATAACAATGCAATACTATGGTAAATCCGCGGAGGTTCCCAAAACCCATCCCCTAAAAATCCACTCTTTTTTACCCAGGTAACATTTTTTAACTTTACACTGTTCAAATTCATTGATATTTTTAAAAAGTCAAATTTTGTTGTATTTATAAATCAAACATAACACTGTGGTCTATAACACTAGATGATTGAAGAGTATCTTTAGTTAAAAGTTCAAACGTTTCAAGGTCACCGCGAAGAGCTTATTCGATTATGAAATATTTATGAGTTAACTATTAAGCCATAAAGCCACATGAAAGTTTTTGCTAAAAAAATTGTCTTTTTTTGGACACCAACAACTCCTAGAATTTTCGACAATTTCAAAAAAGCCATTAGAAATCTTGGCGGTTAAAACAATTGGTCGAGTGGCAACTGGCTCACAGAACCGAGTAACACTTTTTAACACTCTAAAATCATTGTTCAACATTTGTTAATTTATTTTTTCAAGATAATTTTTAGAATGAACTTTCAACTGTAAAAGGTAAGTAATTTTTTTTTTTTTTTAATAACTTAGCATTTATTTGACTGTCATAGTTTGTCCAATAAACGTTGTTTATTTTTTCAAAACCGGTTCTAGTAGGTATCGTTTTGATAGTTGACTGATAATTTATGAGGTTTTGGTTCACATTACACAAATTCAAAATCATTTAGTACTATGTTATATTTATTTATTGCCAGTGAATCTAATGCTCGTTGCCAAATTGTTGAAACAATGCGTTTGAGTGTAATATAAATGTTTTGCTTTACAAGAAAATTGGAAACTATCTATAATAATTATTTCAATGACAAATGACTGGAATTAAAACCATTTCAGAAGAATAGGTATTAGATTGAATGTGCAATAAATGTGGAAATCGCGAAGAATAGGAAACAGTGCAGTTGTAATGTTTTTAGTTAATTTAATTTTAAAAAAATACTTACAATTTGTGTCACTTTGATGTCTCTCTTTTTAGCCACTTTGCATTTACAATATTATGTTTCTTCCAATTCTTTCTAATATTTATTTAAATTAAACAGCTCAAAAAAAAAATATAGGTTTGAAAAATAATAACACTTAGACCACAGTAAAATATTAATATGTATATTTGTATCTTTGACATTATAAACATAGAAATAAAATATATTCTTTAATAAATATTATTATAAATATATAAAGCGAGCCCATTATACAAAAATACAATGTAATAACTTGTGGAAAATAATAATAACTATAAATATATCAATAAAACAAGTTGCTTATATGTTTAAATTTTACAAATTACAATAGAAATATAACAATATGAATGATTCGAAATCTAGTAGTAACAAATAAAAAAAAACATTTGGTCATATAATACTGTGAATAATAATAATTAAGATTAACAATTTATACACAGTTTGGAGAGAAAAAACATGTCAAGGCCTGTGAACATTGTTTTGGCTTTAAACATATTTTATCATATAAAACAAAAAAAATTATTAGACATACAAAAATTATTGTAGTCGAATTATTGTCGATGGCCTAACGTCAAATGTATAAATATTTATAGTGAAAATATTTTAAATAATTATCAATTAAATATAATAACATAACCGTGTACATTTCATTGTTAATTCGATAAGTATTGCATATAATAATAAGATAAATTGTAAGTACAAAAGGGTCATATTGTGTAAAAACACAAATTAATGATTATTGCTGTTCTAAGTGAAGATAATGTTTTCATCAGCAAAAAACGAAAACAAAAAAATTAATATAACCACAATATACATATACGTCGTAATAAAATATATAAAACGGTGCATCACAGCCCAAGTTATGTTAGGCAACATATAGGCGAAGTTTGAAAGTCTCAAAGTTTTCAATTATTGCTAAGGAATCGTCGGACAAAAAGCCGAGAGTTTTACCCGGAATAATAATAGTAGTATATAAATAAGAAATAAAAATACAAAAACAAAATGTATAAAAAAAAAAAAATAATAAATAACATACGTTAAAGCTCCAAGTTTACCACTAGCCTTTAATTTACATCAAGAATTCCAATAGAATAATACCGATGAATTCAAATAAATATAATTTTCAAGAAAATATATTGTGGTAAAAAGGTAAATAGGTAAATAATATTTTAGGATAAAACAAATGCAACAAGAAAGACTTATAACAACCATAAGATGACGACAAAAAAAAAAAATTATATTTATATATAAATGAATATTGTTTTTTTAAAATAATAATAATAATAATAATAAAAAAAAATCACTGGATAATAATTATTTTTCAAAAAAGTATTATCATCACATATCACGAGATTTTTAGAGAAAAATCGTTTTAGGCATAAGATGCATAAAAAAACCTAAAAGACAAGAGTTAATAATTGGAATGGAAAATTAAGGTCCAATTAAAGTTAATAGTAATAGTAGTAGTAGTAGTAGTAGTAGTAGTAATAGTAGTAATAATAATAATAATATTTATAAAATTATAATTATTATTAATTATTGTCTAAGTATGTCCATAGTAGTTTTTCCTATTTGATATAAACAAAGAGATCAACTAATCAGTAATGAAGATGGTTAAGTTTTTTTTTTAAGAAAAAGAATTATGGGTCAGAAGTAAATCACCTCCTCTTCTGCAGTGCCTGTGGTCGAAGTATTATTATTGCCGCTGCCATTGTTTGGAGCCGTCTTCGACTGCTTTGAATCTGGACTGCGGATTCGAAACTTGTCTGGCAGTTTCGGATACGTATTTGTCCGGCCAGCTTTCTGTCCCGATTGTTTTCCTTCTATTATCTAAGTAAAAATATAAAATTACTAATTTAACTTCTAATTAAAACGACCAAGTGGCTAAGGCGGCTGAGCGTTATCTTGGTGAGAAACGACGCTGCCACTCCCTTCTTTGGATTAACAACCCGACACCGAAAGCGAGTGCTTTAGGAACCTACTTAGCAACGGACCACCACTAAGGCTTAAATCAATTTTACATAACAAGCATTACTTGAGCATTTTGCATCATAGCCGGACTAGATCCTGTACGTGAATGACTAGGTCCTTGCGGCGCAGGCGGAGACAATTCGTGAGAATTCGCTTGAACAGGACTTGCAGGATTTTTGGCACTCTCTCGTAACTTTAATGGCAATAATTGTTGTTTGGAATTTGCCGCCTGGGTAGGTGAAGTAACACTCGGTGCACTGGACACTGCCGGTTCGGCCGATGTATGATTACTACTCAACTTGTTTGCCAGTTTAAACGGTAATTTTTGTTTTATCTGAACTTTTGATGCCACCTAAACAATAGTGTTTTGTTTAAAACTATTTCTTAAACAAATAACATTGAAATAATTAATTACCTTTTGTTGATTAGTGGCACTGATGAGGTTAAGAGGTAAAGTAGAAGACGAAGTGGACGAAGGAGGCGGATGCTGCTGTTTCCATTTGACAGAGTCGGACCGTTTACTACGCACGGATTCCGAATGAGCTAACGGATGACTAGCGCCGTCGGCGGTCGATTGGTTTTGTGTTTGCTGATTCGGCGACACTGGTGGCGGTTGCATGTTGGGCGATACAATTATTCCTTGATTCGTCAAAGTCTGTAGTTTGAGGTATAACTGTTCTCGTTGTTGAGTGACGTCGGCTTGTTCGAGCCGTACTTGTTCCTTGAAACATAGTCAATAATATTGTAAATAAATATGCACATTGGGTGACAGAATATTTCCACATTTATATCAGGTTTCAAAAAAATTCAATTCGATCGTTCAAAATCTTACCTGCAATCTTTGAAGCTGCTCTTTCTTTTCTTCGAGGTCTTTCATTTCAAGATCACGTTCTCGCATCCATGTTTCTTTCTCTTGAGTCAACTTATCCTGTAGATTACGAAGTTCTTCTAACTGTTGGTTGTGTCTGTATACGGGCTTCTTATCTTTTAACCAGCTACTCGAGCCAATGGTCGAACCGCTAAGCGTTGGATCTTCGATTAAATTTTGCGATTTATAAACGGCCAATTCCGCTTGAAGACTAAAACAACATTAAATCATACGATTGAATTTTTTCCTTTTTTATATAAAAACAGGTGTTGGGTATCTGTCTACGGCTAATTACAACGATTGCAAAATAACAATTGTATTCACCTGTCGACATTTGTCATTTGTTGCGAAATAATAGAAGACAGGGTGTAAATATAGTGCGATAGCTCCATCGCAGTCGCCTGTTGTTCTTTCCCCAAGGCTAGCAATATAGGAATTTCACCAGACGATTGTATTGTAGTGGCACTATGAGACGAACTAGTACTGCAATTTTCTTTCCACGAAAGATTACTACTATCTCTCTGTACAAAAACAACAAATAATAAGTAATGACGGTAAATATAAAAAAGTAAATGTGTTCAACGTTTTTGCATTGAAGCCAATTTTAAAAAGTTTTAATACTTACAGATTTATTATCTTTACGGGCAGAATTTGGAGTACCCACTGGACTAGAATTACCCGATTCCACGTTGTTTTCATTGCCGTCAACTACTTTTGGTAATTTTCTTAAAACGTCTAAACACACAAGTTTAATTTTATTTAAAACGATCGGTTAACAACAATAATAATAATATCGAATGATTGTGCGTACTTTTAGGAGAGGACACGGAATTATCAAAACCGCCAAATGTTTCAGCTCTTTTGGGTAATGTCGGTGAAACATATGTCACACTCTGGTGTTCCCCTACCGAGCTGGCGCTGCGTGATAAATTTGTGCCAGATGCATACAGGGAACATGCCAACTCATTCACTTTCTATAATTAACAAACCGTACATTTCATTTAGTTATGACGTGCTTAAAATAATGTATGTAAAGAATTTTAATAGTTATTTTTTGTGTATATGAAAAAAATTGTAATTTCTAAAGTCATTTAAATAGTTCTACCGATATTTACAACTGTTATCCGTAATATAAATTACCTGTAACGCATTCATAACTTCTTTACGTATCTTTTCTGAGTCTTGATGTTCCGTGACCAAATGACTGTAAGATGGCGTTTCAAGTGGTAGACTTTCCACTCCGGCAGATGCCAACAATTTTAATTTCAAGCCCATTATTTCTTCGAGTATCAAAGCTTGTTCTAGATCCTTTTGTCTTAAGATTTCTACAAATATATAATTTAAAATATAAATTATAAAACGGCATAACTGAGATTAAACATAAAAACTGTAATTTTCTATAACATAGTAATCGTGTACATAGTAAGTAAAATTGTCGCTTACCGACAATTTCTCTGATATTATTTTTTTTGGTTTCCAACTGTCTTTGACGTTCTTCGAAACTCAAAGTCACATAACCGTCGTCTTCTTCTTCAGGGCATTCTTGCACGGCTAATCGAATGGAATTTATCCAAACTTGTTTGTCTTTGGGCTTGTGTACTTTGAGCTCAAACATTTCCGGTTCGGCAGGATTTGATGATATCAAGTAAATACCTTTAGTATCGGTTCCAGCTTTTTCCCGGACGAGAAGTTTTTGCAGTGACACGACTCCGGCAACTGGCTTCAATACCTGTAACAAAATAATAGTATTAACATTATCGTTAAAAAATGTTATTCTTTTCAATTTAACCTGCTACACGTTTGAACATATCTCTACTTACTTTGGTCTCTTTTTCTTTATTGCTTTCGGGCATAAAAAATGTATACTTGTGATTATTTTCCAGTATAAAAAACAACACGTCAGTCATCACAATTACATTGACCATAACCATTTGCATTTTAGAATGGCGTTGCATAAGCCAAGCTGTGCCTTCAAATCTAAAAAATATACAAATATATTAACATAAATTGCCATAAAGAAGACGCACTATGATATTTTTAAATATAGTTTGACAATTTATCACTAATAGGGTACTATTATATGGGTATTATGTAACATCATATGTGTTATAATTTATAATACATTACAACAAACGATTCGTTGTAAGAACATGTTTAATAATACAATAAAATTCTGTGTTTACCTTAGTCTCCGATTCTCAGATAGTAAATCTGATTTTTTGAACTTGCGCCCTCTAAAGTTGGTGTACGATTTCGCCTCCAATCGGTTGTATATTTCGAGTTTTCTATCTTCTTTTTCTTTTTCGGCTACTTGAGAGTCGACTTCCACCAAGATATCCTAAAAAACCAAATCAATTGAATATCAATCAAATTACTACAACAAAGATGAATCAACAACAATTATTAGCAATCAGAAAAAGTAAACCACTTTGTATAGGATTATTTATTTGACCTTAAAAATATAAGTATAAAAATAAGGGGGAAAATACATTATTGTAAGACCAATAACTTCTCAGATCCGTATCAAAGCTAAAATTTATTTCCAATAATAGTCTAATACACTCAAATTGACAATCATTACCTTAACCAAAGCTAACGCTCGAGCCAGTTTTTCACATTCCACTTTGTTTTCTTTGGAAGTCTTTATGAGTGGCTCAATCAGCAAAGGATACTTGGTCAGTCTCTGGGTTACGAACAAAACACATTCGGGAATACCTTTCTTTTTCAAAAGTGGATTAGCCTGTAAATACAATCGGATGATTATTTGTACCATTTTTATTCAAACACTACTTTTCAAATTATGCAGTTTCTTTTAAAAAATGTGCCGTAAGAAAAACACAACAACTGACCTGACAATGTTTTATAAAATTGAAAAACCCTGGATCTTTTTCCAACGTTTTGTATACATCCAATGCGTCTCTGTGCCTCGAACAGAACTCTCCGTAAGAGCTTTTTAAACGCTGAGCGTTCACGCTCGAAAACTGATCCAATAACAAATCTGCGATGGAGTCTACTACGCCGCCGTTCTCTAGAGCGGCAACTCTTTGTTTTTCTTTAAGACTCTTCAAAAACCCAAGATGTATTTCGGTTAGTTCGGCGAGCCGCGGAAACATACGATAAACTTTTTCGCCGAGTTGGAAATGTTTTTGAAGGCCGTCAACAAACACCTAAGACGTGTTATCAACAATATAAAATAGTACAATTTCGGAAAAGTAACTTATTTTTTTCCCCCCTCAAAAACTCACTTTCTGCATCACTTTTAAAGTAAGGCAGTGGTGTTTTTCGGTCAGCACGAACTCGTAAATATGTTCTTGTCGTTTGATTTCTTTGTCTTTCAACTTTTTTACAACCTGTATAAATTCAGGAATACAAATTGTCGATTAGTAGGCAAGTATCATAGTAAACTAATGTGTCCATACTTCTTTGGCCACAGTAGGAGTCCAAGAATCGGGCTGTTCCTCGTGTAAGCCCAGCGAAGGATCGGCATCTAGATCGTGGGCGGTAATGTGATCTTAAAAAAAAATGAAAAAAATTACAATTACAATTAAATTTCTACACAAGTCGAACACCGCCTAAAATGTGATCAAAATAATCACTATTAATTTGTATATCCAGTGTAATTAATTGTAGTCTAAAAGTTTAACTTAAGTTGAACTTACTTTCATTCAAAAACTCAAATTGCACCAACGACACTTCGTCTGAAAACCTATAAAAACCATTATTGATCATTGTAGTAAATACATTAATTAATTAAAACAGCAACAGCAAGAGTATATTTCTGTTTGCAAAACAGCATTGAATACATATTAAATAAAAGAGTGTTGGCTCCATTTCATTTATCATCAGTGTATTAGTGGCTAAAAATAGACATTATATGAACACTAAATTATCTGTAATGGCCAACTCTGCTCTAAAAGCTTTTAGCATTTGTTATTTATGTTTTTTTTTTTTTATAAACAACCATTTGTTTAATTTTTGTACTAATAATCTTGAGCAAATCTTGAACTATACATAAATTATTTTGCACAAATAGACCTGGGCATCAGTTAAATACATTTAGTTATTAATATACATTTTTTTTTTATACTAATGGCAACAATTATAGAAATTAATGATGCGAATACAATTTTTTTATAATACATCAAATACATTTGTACTTCAAATATGTTATAAATTACTTTAAACAATTAATTATTTTAAAAAAAAAACCGTTTTAATGATATTTAATTTAATTGAAATGGCTAAAATTATTTGATGCAATAAAAAAATGTACTTAAAATATATTATTATTTGTGATTCAAATAAAATTAACCAAGTTCTGTGCACATACAATTACAATGTCATATACTTGTCAAATAGAAATTAGGCCAGCCATCTTATATCTATACATCACCATATTTATTTAAATAAATAATTAATTATTTAAAATACATTTTTAGTTTATGTTTCAAATAATCTGCTATTTGAAATAAAAATGTATTTTACCTAATTGCTTAAACTTTCATTTAAATAACTTTTTTATTTTAATTATTTATTCCATTTTTATTAAAATAAAACATTGTTTAGAATATTCGTTAATAAATAATAAGTGTTAGTATTATTTTTTTAATAATTGAATCATATCAAAAAAAATTAAAATGCTTTATTGTTGGTTTTTACAAGTTATTTTTCTCTATATTCATTTATTATCTAACCATAGGGCCCATACAATAAATGACTTAATCTGTCTGCCTCTGCTTGTTAATAATGTTTATGAACTTTAAATGAAAACGGATTTTCAATAATTTTATAAGCAATAAAAAATCAACTTGTTACTTACGATACACCGTCTTGTGGATGATAATGAGGATCGTCTTTGTCTTCGGTATGGCTGAAACAATAATAGTAAATAAATTATTCAATGTACTTCAAAAAATAATTTTTTCACGACTGATTACAATTCATCGATATTTATATATTGCCATTATCAACTTTTGTTTTTTCTTATAATAAAAAACAACAATTTATTTTTAAAATAAGGCTTTGGCTCAATATATAATAATATAAATAATTAATTAAAACTATTTGATTATACAATCAACATGACATTAAAGTGTTATTCTAAAATATTGTCAAACATGTTTTTTATTTTTTAAATACATTACAATGATGTAATACTACAAAATTATTATTTACAAAATGTTGTATAAACACTTAAAATATTTCCAATGCTTTTGTAAATAACACTTTTGAAATATTAAATTTGGTGCAAAAACATTTAATAGCATATTTAAAAAAATACTAAAAACACAGTATTTGAAAAAAATGTTTTTTAGTGTTTATCGCAGAACTAAATTAAGTCAATTTTTTATACAGCAATAAGGTCTTATAAAATAACATTTAACTGTCGTTTGTGTAGATGAATTATTTAAATAATATAACTAAACGAGAAACTTGATTAGTTTCACTAAATTACGTGATAAAAATTAGAATTTTTTCAGAAAGTTAACATTAAATTGTTCAAAGACAATTAAACTTATTTTTCATGAACATTTTGAAATAATTTGGAATTTAAAAAAAAATTTAAACTACAAACCATCAACATTGAATTCAAAACTAATTACAAGTTAACATAACCGTCGAAATAGAACACAAATTTATGACTTTTATTAGACCTCGTTAAATTGATGTCTTCTTTTATGGATTTAACTTTCTTTAATTTGATTCCTAGTTAATAATTTCTAAACATGTATTTAAATACAAATACCAATATGTAACTGCACCATATATTTTTAGAGAGCAAACAAGTGAAATTAAAAATGTTAACATTTTGACTAATTGTCTATTGAATAAATTGTTTAAAAAAATTGTATTTAAGTACTTTAAGCTATTAAAGCAGATAGTCGTATGTTTGCTATAGTTATATAGAACATAATGATAAAAAGTATATTAGAAATAACTAAATTTTTTACCTGTTTGGAGTAGACGACTGATTTGTACTATTTTGTCTTTTACCATAAAATCTTTGTTGGAACGACGATGACGAAAATCTTAAATTACTCTGCAAAACAAAAAACAAAAAATTATATTAATCAAAAACTGTAATAAAGTAGGCATTTGTTTTTTTATCAAATCGATAATATTATAGGGATATTTTTCAATTTTTCAATTTTAATTTAAAAACACAATAAACAATATCTTGATAAATACTAACACAATTGTCTCATAAAACAATTTAAATTTTGTGTTTTAAAGTATTGTATAAAATACAGGCTTTTTAGTATTCAAAGGAAGAAACTATTATTTATAGTAATATAAAAAAAAACTCACTAATTCTTACTAGTTGGGCATAAAAATTAAATCAAGAGAGTTGGGCATTATTTGAAACAAATTTTTATCTAGATAAAAGCGGTAAATAAACAATTTGTCTTCTATTTAATAATTGGATTATTCATGACAAAATTTGTTATTATTTGTTACAAATGATTGGTTTTTTATTGTTTGTTTAAATTAAATAATTTTAATTCTGTAAGTTAAACAGAACTATAATTATAGGCTATATTATTTACATATTTAAATGTCGATTTGAACTGGCAACAACCAGTGCACTAACCTTGCCGTATTTTTGTTTGACACATTCAGAAACTTGATCTTTACATGAGTTTTGGTGAACAGTAATTAGGCAACCTAAAATAGAATTTGAAATAAAAAACAATAAATAAATATGTTATAATTATGTTTTAAACAAGTCAACATACTTTCACACGACAAAGCCGGCTTGTTTTCCAAAGGTTTTGTACACCAACCACATGTTTGATCAAAATTACTATAAGGCGGTGACGCCCAGGAGTGAAGAACTTTCTTTGATTTATCTTTTTTCTTTCTAAAAAACAAACTCCCTCTCTTTCTCCTCTTTGCATTTTGGTCCTCCGAAGTACTGAAATTGTACACAACAATTTAGTAATCAAACATAGTTTATTTACAGCCTGCAATTTGTATTTTGTGATAGTCATATTTATAGTAGAAGAAGCATAATATTATAAAAATTTACGTGCAAAATAAAAAAAAAGTAACTCACTCGGAAAACAAATTGTAGAAAGGTATATTTGTGCTATTAGTCGAAGGGGTGATATAACAACGTTTCATAGAACTATCTACATCCAAAGTCTCTTCTTCGGTCTCACTGTCTTCTGTGCCACTAGGACGACCTCTATGATGAGTCGAAGGTTTGTATTTACTTTAATAGAAATATTAAAAATAAAATAATAAAATAAACAAAAAAAAAAATTAGGCAAGCAGTTAATCCATACAGAATAATTATAATTGGAGTTATTTAACATTATTTTTTTTTTTTATATATATATAATATAAATAACAATAAATTATTTATTTTCTACTCTATTTATCTAAAATCAGCCTTTGTTCTCTTTCGAAAAAAAAAAATATATTTATATAGGTATAACATGTAATGAAGCATAAATAATATTTCCCTGGAGGCAAGTTTTGATTAAAAATATTGATGCTTCTAACAATAAGAATTTTTATCTTATGTGAAGGGTGTGATAGAACCTTAAAAGGGAGAGGTTTTTAAATACAATTTTCTTGGATTACTTCTGCAATAAAAAGTTTTAAATTTGAAATTAATTAACTTTCAGTGGCTGAAAAAAAATTGAAATATTGTTGTATAGCTTAACAAAAACTGCCTAGTAGAATAGAAGTAGCTAAATTAAAAATATTAGCTCGAAATCTTTTTTTTAAACATTTTAATATTTTTATAAATAATATCGGATAGTTTATTATTTTGTTGAAAATAAGAAAAATGGAACAATGTGAACTATTAAGCCAATTAAATATTGCTACGTTCTGTATTCAATACGTTTCTAAGCGTGTTGTCGTATACGAGTATAATATGCCGCGTGCAATGAAAATTGTATACCCTACTAAGACTATACCACTTTGTATAAAGTTGTTAATTATAACTCAATGAGTTTATATCTTACGTTGTGATACTATTGTCGTTGCTTATAACATTTTGTTTGTTTATTACGTCATGGCTGCTCATTATAGATGGTGTCGAAACAGACTTTTGTAAAGGTAGTCTAGTTTGTAGCAAACACGTTTCGCCCGCTCGTTTCGCAATTATTTTGTTGAACGCATTCTGAAATAAACAAGAGTTAATACATTAAACAAGTTAGCCATTATATGAATTAATAGTTCCATATATTTTATCAATTTACCTGATAGTCGGATTCGTTCAGCGAATGAGAGGACGAATTTCCACTAAATCTACGCTTAATGAAACCGACACTTTTACTGGGTTTCGAATGACAAAACGTCAAGTTGTTAGTAGCTAACAAATTAGCAGTACTGTCTACAAATGGATCTTCAACTTCCGACTCCATACTACTCAAACTTGCACTAAAAATGATAGAAAAGAGTTTTACGTTAATATTGTGCTCAATGTTTTATTTTAGTCATATCGATTACCTTTTTTCTCGTTTGACTATTTGCGAGTTGTGTATGTGACTTTTGGTCAAATCGTCCAACGCGGCCCAACTTCTTCTTCTTATTATTTCGCTTTCTTTATTCTCGACACAGCTTAAAACCATATTATGCCAGTCTAAAGAATTTCCTTGAAACAAAGGAAAAATTATTAATTAATACAGGTACCCAATTAGATTTGTAAACAAGTTCTCAATTCACTTACTGTTTTTAACATATCCCGATTTGTATTTACAATACGAATCAAACACCGAGGATAGATCTGTTTGGGTAGGGGTAGAATTGAGACTGGATGTATCGTTATCAGAATGACACAGAGGTTTACTCAATGAAGGGCACGATGAACTGAGAGTGCCGTTCAAACCGCAAATGTTCATTATCTACAAGACGAAACAACGAAAAATTATATAATTGACAAAAACATAATAATAAAATGCAAATATTACCTGTGTTAATCCCAACGTAGCGGAATCACGCATTTGCTGAATCGCCTCATGTATTTCATGAAGCTGCTGTATATTTTCCTCTATAGAACAAAAACAACACTATTTTAAACATTCTATTAAATACAAATAAAATAATAATAATTACGATATTCTAAAATAACATTTTCAACAAAAAACACAAATGTTTATTACCAAGCACAGGATAATTTCTGCCAGCTGTCGAATGCGGAGTAACACTGATTGCGGGAACTAGGGTACTGCTTGGCATCGTTCTGTTTATGTAATCTGGTGTATCGATACTATTTATATCATTTGTTATGGAGTTTGTCTGGAAGAAATCTGTCACTACATCTTCTTCGCTATCATCCAATTCATCTCTGTTGAAATTTTCCATTACATGTCTTAAAAATGCTTTCTTTCACTAAAAAAAAAAAATTTTAACATAAGACAATAGTTATTACTTATTAGTTGATGAAGTCATCGAACATTTGAATGCCTATAAACTTTTAAAAGAGTATTTTAATGGCTAATACAATTTTCATTGTTACCCAACACTTGTCTGGCAGTATTTGTACTAATAAAATAAAATTCTAATATTATGCTATAAATATTTTTATTAAGTAAACCAAACAAGTACACTTAAGTAAATTTAGATTTATTTTTATTTTTCTGTTACAAATAAATGTTATGTTATAACAATATCTTCCTTTAGATGATCTTTGATTTAACAAAGGTTTTGTGTACAAAATAAAGATTTTACAGGCAATCATTTCAAAACTTTTCCATTACTTTTTTTACAATTTGTAACGGGAATTTAAAATATAATTTTTTAAAGGGTTTTTAAAATTGTTTAACATTGACATTTTAATTTGGATTTAATTGCTCAATATGATTGTTGGTCATGTAATAAAAACAAAAAACATTCAAACTTTTAATTTATTAAAATAATATATTATTTATTTATTTTTTGCCAACATTTCACTTCTATTTTCAATAAAACCATCAGCATCTTATGATTTTTTAAATATTTATATTTGCCTATAAGAGAGCAATACGCTTACTAATTTTGATATAACCAAACAGGTTACACAGATGTTTTTATTTTAATTTTGAATAGTTTTAGAGTTAAATACCTCACCTCTATTATAAACTACAAGATGGCAGAACGTTAAGATAATTAATAAAAAGTACTTTTATTTATGAATGTTGAAAGTATGTCCGTCCTTGTTCCTATGGAGAATGAAAGTAATAATTGTTTGAATCTTCAAAATTGTTTTATTGTCAACCCGAAAAACATCAAATAAATTTGTACGGCAATGAAATTGAATTATAAATAGTAATTAAATAGACAAAGTTTGTTTGTGAAAAAACACTGCACATACCTTACCCTATAAATCATTTTTAGTGCAATATATTTGGAAATTAATTGAATACGAGTTAATTAAAAAATGTCATTAAAAACACTTTTCAAAATCACAAATTTAGAATCGTCAAAAACTTTTAAATACTTAGAAAAGCTGGAAGGTTAAATTCGACCAGTAACGCAATTTTGAATTGGCCTAAATTTTCTAAAAAAATTTTTTACAAAAAGAATATATTAATTTTCAATAGTTTTTTTCAGTTACTATTAGTGACAAGTGTTCAAAATTAAAAACATTTCTCTATTATAAGTCAATAATAAAGTAAAATATAAAAAATTAATACAAATAGGTTAATATTTATTATTAAAAATGCTATCATAATAATTATTATATTTAACTCTGAAGTTGTACTTAAATTACATGAGAATCACTTCAAAGCAATAATATTACACTAGTTAAACATTGTAATAAAATACAGTAATAATAATAAGCACCAAAAAACAATCACAATTTTAAAATAATATCTCATAGTTGGTTAAAATCAATGTAGAAAATAGATTCAATCGCCATACAAAATTGAATAATTATATTGTATGTACATTGTAAAAAAAATATTAACGAGTTTATATCAGTTATAAACCAGTAGGTGCCTATTGACGAAAAAAAAGTGGTGAAATGTTTTCATTAAACACTGTACTGGCATACTTGAAATATATCCAATAATAATACATTCTAGTCGTACGTTTAATTATCATTGAAACATTAAATCTGCTGCTAGTTTCATGGGTAATAATAATTATGATTGGATAATATGTAAGCAATAATAATTGCGAGTGGCAAAAAAAAACACAGAATAATATTATTCTTCTATTATCAACTGTATAATGCTATTTTATGTTATTATGAATAATTTTTAAATGCGGCCAATCAATTTTACTAGTAGACAAAAATTGAATTGCAATTATTATGGTTTTGGACATGGTGTATTTTACTCGATCCGAGAAACAACAATTCCAATTTATTATTCTAGTTGGCAAAAAAGGAATTTAGTTCAAGACCTACATTTACATAATAGGTGTGTTGGTGGATTTTCGGATGGACATAGAATTTAATCGACTAGAAAACGGCATATTATTGGAAATTATGTCTACCCAGACTTGTATTGCAGCAAAATCATTACCTGTTTCCTCGTCGAAGATATTAATCCGCATAGATAGATCGATCCGAGATATAAGCACAACACAAAAATTACGTTTCCTACTTAGTGATCGTGATGACAGACTGCCATTTTGATACTTTATGTTCAATGTACTGAACATAGCGACGAACCGTATCGTCGACAATAATATGATGGCACTACCAGTGGAATGACGTTAGTAACGTATGTTTTTACCATTTAATATCAACGATAACAGTGACTGATAACAGGTATTCATAATATTATTAACAATTATTAATTTTTTAATTCAATATTTCAATAAGATTATAATATAAATTATTAATTTTTATTTTCCCATGTCGGTTATGCATCGATACTGATTTCCGAATAGTCATTTTTATAATTTTTTGTTTTTTGAAAGTTATTCTAGATATAAACGTAAAAAAGAAAAAAAAAATAGTCGAAAATGTTTCAATTTGTAAAATGTAGTGCATTACAACTAACCAGAAACATTGTGAGTGATTGTTTAATTTCGAATCCACTATGTTCTCTAATGTAAAATTATTTTATTACATTTTCATAGAGAATACAGAGTAGAAATTTTGCCGGTAGTGCCAATGTCGAAACGCTCAAAGACGGTGAAAATATTCTGCATCAATCTTTACAAAAAAAGTTCCCTCTTGCTAAAGAAATTAAAATTAAAGACATCTCAGGTAATATAATTTTTAGTAGAAGGTTTGGTTCGAATCTACTTCTTGGTTTTTTTTTGCAAAATATTATGCTATGAACTAATCTAACCGGTTTTTCTTAGAATCATAACACTTCCCAGAATGTTTTTTTAGCACATAATCATTATGCAATAAGTGTGGAAACCTATCAAACCTATTGATAAAAAATTGCTTTCAATATTATAAAAAATATTTAATTAATAATGTATTATTGTGTATTTTATTAAGTTTTTTTTTTAATTTTTTGTTATTTATACTGAAAGTATATTAATCTTTGATTTAATTATTAAAAATTAGTATACAATTCTATGTAGGTAATAATTATATTATTCTACATGTTTCATAATTTGTATAGGAGGGTGTGGTGCCATATTTGAAGTATTTATTTCATCGTCAGAATTTAAAGGAATGAATATTGTAAAGCAGCACCAACTTATAACTGAAGTATGTATTTTAGGTTATTATTATATTTTCTTAAATAAATTAAAATTGGTTTTAGGTTTTAAAAAACGAAATAAAGTCCATGCATGGAATAAGAATACATACAGAAATTCCTAACGAGTGAAAAAAACATTTAAAAATTATTGTACAAATAATTGTTAAATAAAATAAATATCTAGACAATTTTAATTTGAAGATTATATAATGTCTAAAAATGGTTTGTTTTTTACATTTTTCATTTATAGTGTAATATAGTTGTTTTTCGTTTTCCAAAATAAATTGAAGTGCTTATGTATATTTGATTCAAGTGAAGCCGATACAAATTTACATTCATTGAATATCTTTGTACTTTGTGTCACATAATATATTATTGTGTGTATGTTGTATTTGTTCTTATTTTGTCTATTACAACTCATGCTTCTCAAGAATGGTTTTTACTTTTTTCTGTCAATTACTTAAAACAATAAATACGAGTTCAGGAAATAATCCCATATTTATGGTGAAAAAAAATCAGCTCGAACCGTTAACTGATCGGTAAAAGTCTTCTCAATAGTAAAGTGTTGATACTTATTTATTTTAATTTTTATTAAAAATTGGTCTGAAAGTTAAACTAAATATAGGTGTAGGAATATACATATCTACGATACATAAGATCATACTTAACTTAAAATACATACAAACAATTTTAAAATGGAAACAAACTTGGTCATCATTAAAAAAATTACCAGATAATAAATATAATTTAAATCAATTTTAACTATAAGTAGATTTGCATTTAAATAAAAATGGAAATAATAGTCTGAATGAAAAAATGATTTAAATGAATTTAAAAATAAATCTATTTTGGTAGCTGCCTTTGGCTTTGTTTAGTATTTAATTTTTTAAATAGTATAATTGTTATCCTTATCAGTCGATAAGGATTTTCCCTATTAGTGTTTACTCTCACAGTGTAGATTTTAGCGTTTCTATTTATAATACCATTACATAATATTATCATAGGCCATACCTATCATTGTTTCTGTCGTCAAATAATGACGTAATAATACTATGGTATCGAGTAGTTTATAAGAATCCTTTATCCAATAATAATATGTTTTAAGCCTTTATGTCGTTCGTTTGTCTCAGTTAGGTACCAAATAATACTAGTACAGTATTATCACAATTGCATAATTTTCAAACGTATGTACCCAATTCTATGAATATTATTTAGAAATTTACTATTTTTGTGTTTACCTACATGCACTTTACATAATAATATCTATAACTAGTCATTAGTTAAAATGTAAATACAAATTTTTTTTTTTTTTTGGTTTGTGTACAGAACAACAACAAACGGATGCTTGAAACACACAATGCTGACGTTAATTGAATCATAATAATCAAATAAAAATAGTATGATATTTATTAGCATTAGCTGAATTATCAGATTCGTCATTGCCCCTCTTAACTTAACCTACTTGACCACTAAAGTAATTCATAATGACAATCTAAGGTACTACCTAATGTAATTAAATAGTGCGTCCGGTAAATTGGCAAAGAAAATCGAAATACAATATTAGCCAATTGAATTTTTAATGTCTCTCGAAATAAAAGGGAAAATCTGAAATTAAAAAAAACAAAATAATATGTAACTATAATAATAATATCACAGCTTAGTGTAGACATCCGGTTTCGTTCGGTCTATGTTCCAAATAAATTGGACCATACAAACGGCAATGGCGTCACTTGAATTTTTTTTTTTCCTAAATGGGACAAAAAATGTTGAGTGCTGACGAAAATACTAAGAAGCACTACTATATTATGACTATTTATAAAAAAGGGTTAAATATTACACGGCCAATACAATTTGACGTAAACCCGATTTTAATCGAGGCAATTAATTAGTTTAAAATAACATTGTTAAGCGAGCCGCCAATTCATAATAGTATCTTAGCAGAAGGTAAACCACATATTTTTATTAGAAGAAAATAATCAATTGTAATCAGATTTCATAAATGTCAACTGTTTTTCAGGTTAATCTTGATATTGGCTTTAAAATACAGTTTTCCCTGTATTGAATTTTAAATACGTAGCTGTTATGTAACACTTTTAAACTAAAAACAATCAATTAATTTACAAAATAAATAGATTTGTCTTACATAATTTCGACTACTATTAAAATGGCCGATTTCAACGTTAAAAATACCAGTCTGTTGACTTTTATTAACAAGTCATTATTTTTTTTTGGGGGGAAGATTAAAATTAAAATACTAATTCAAATATTTGCAGTCAAACAAAATTATTTAAACGATTTTGTTCAATATTAAAACGTACTTTTTCGGTTTCAATCGCAGCTTAATAACCATAATCGAATTAACATTTAAAACTGGTTATTTATTGACATATTAGTCTTAAAAATAATTAAATAGGAATTGATGAAGTATTACATACGTTAACATTTAAGTGTCAAAGGTCAATAGTGCTCTAAATAATACTAAATACATAAGTAGGTATTTAGAAAATGTTTTATGGAAACTTTTTCTTTATTCCGCTTTTTTAGGTGTAGTTCTTAACATTGTACAGTTTGTATACATAATTTTGTTAGACAACACAAACAAAAATGTTTTAAACGACTAAAACTGCGAATTTGCAATTATTTTCCGATATAACGAGTGAATCACTTTTTAGAGTTGACCACAGTGCCTGTATTTGCGCGTGTTTAAAGTAGGTACCTTAGTTATAAACTATGATTAATTATTAAAATATATATGTATGGCAAAAATAAATCTACAAGTAAAGAAAACCCCAAGTTTGAGTGTGACACTGTTCACTAGATCATTATTATTTTTTAAAGGGATCTAGTACTGAGATACTGTAATAATGAAGTACCGGATTTTCTAGTAGTAGTAGTACCCAATAAAAAAGCGTTTTCGACCAATTGTTTTAAAAATCGAATGTCTATGTACATTTTATTATACCTTAAAGTTCAAAGTTCAAATACTACTTTCAGTAGATTAATATATTACGTAATATATACTACATACAAATATCTTATACCCAAGTCCCACTTTATTTGCGTCTAAGAGTATATGGATTGTTTAAATTTAATGCGGTGTTAACAGAAATCCTTAGAATATATCCTGGACAAGAGGCACTTTTGTCCAATGGGCTGAATTAATATTTTTTAATCATTTCTATACCCGATCGAAAATGAATTATTAAATTATGATAGTGTAAGTTGTAAGGAAACATTGTATGAGAATGAATTTAGTGAACTACAATAACTGTATGCTTATGTGAAGCATACTAAAGGTACTAAAATCTAGCAGTATACTTGAAATACATATGGCTGTATATATTTATACTAATGCTATAGCGACACAATTTAAAACTACAATTATAATTAATAAAAACGATCACTAGATCTCATTACATAATATCTACCTCCACGTGTATGATCGATTACGCTAAAAAGGGAGTCCATAGATCAAGTTTGACGAGGGGAGGTCTGCCGATTAATTTTATTATGAAGAGAGCTTAAGAATCTCTCCTAAATGTCCAACTGTCTGACTACTTGGCATCTAGTTAATTAATGATTTTTGGCGGGACCATTAACGATATTCTAATGTCAGTTTGTTGAACTACATAATCGGTTGCAAATGACCTCTAGAATCGTCTGACCACCTAGTTTTGATAATTTTGTTTCTGAGATTCTTTATTTTTTAGGATTCGAATTTATGTAGATTATCAAAAGCTATTGGGGGAGGGGTGAGAGCGCTATATTCGACACCTCTTTCCATCTTGAATGATAAATAATAAGAATTACAAGTTATAATTGCAAAGTCAGGAATCGAACAACAGTATGAGCATCGATTATTGTAATTTCGAATACCTATTAAAAACAAACATACAATAATTTTTTTTTTTATTTTAAGAGGCTTCAACATCTGAGGTTATTAGCCTTGTGTACATGTTTTGTGTAAGTTACGTTAATAATTAAATATCAAAGGTTACAATATTTTTTTTAAATAAGAGTAATGAAATACAAAAGTGTTGGTTAGAGATTGTTTACAATGTTAATTTTTGTAAGGAAATTTAACATTTTTATGGTGTTGTCTTCATGTAGAGCTTCTTCTAAGTTTTTGGGTATTGATAGAATACTTCGGATGTTTTGTAAGTCTGGGCAGTCTAGGATGATGTGTTGGATGGTTAGGTCTTCTTGGCCTTTATTACATATGGGTGGTGGATCTTTGCTGATTAAGAAAGAATGTGTCAAAAAGGAATGTCCGATTCTCACTCGGGTTAGAGTGACTTCTTGTCGTCTGTTTAAATTGTGAAGATGATGCCACTTTTTAGTGCATCTTTTGATTTTTTTTAATTTGTTGGAAGGCGGAACGGAATCCCAGTAACTTTATACAATAATTATTAATTAGAATTTTTTGCAATCTGAATTTAGTGAAATGCAAATGTTGTTATCAGATAACCGTTATCTATGCTTGTGAATAACAACTGATAACAAATATCAGCAACAAGTGCCGAACGGTTTTTAAATATAAAATCGTACCACTGAGATGATTTATATTGTATTTAAAAAAAAATTAGTTTTGTTTCATTGATCGTTTTTTCGTTTAATCGCAGAGAAATTTAAATGTGTATTATTATAAAATTTTATTTGAACATCGAAGCAAAAATAAAATTATACATTTTTTTTTAAATTCAAACTATTGTTTCAAAAAATGAATTTAAAAAAATTACTTGTATTAGAATAACCTAAGCTGTGTGACAAAGCCATGAGTTTTTCGATGTTTGTTTAATTATTTAATTTAGACATTAGGATACGTTCATTTTTTTATTTACCATGGACTGTGAACTTGAAATACCAGAATCCTACAAGAAAATAAAAACTGTTGCAATAAGAAGCATAGGTATGTGGCTCGCTTTAAAAACAATTACAAATAAACAGTTAAAAAATTTGTTTACTCATAATTTATCACACCTACCTATGTATTAATTTTGTTTTTTAGGAACTAGCAGCGACACAGTGATTTGTACAAACGAGAAAACAATTTTAGCATTTTATAATGGTTGTTTAGTTAAAAGCTGTAATGTAAATATCGAAGCCAACTGTATGGAACCTTTTATTATATATGGTCCGAAAAATGAATATTATTATATTTTATACGGAGAAAACAAAGTTGTTGTTGTTAAAGAAGAATCAAATCTTAAGGTATCAATATGTTATTCAACCGTATTTTGAGTATAATATTTTATAGTCATCAATGCCGAGTTTATAAAATTATCACTAATGAACAACAACTAGTTGATGCAAGAAAATTAATTAAATTTTATGTTGGATGATGGGTTGTAAAAAAAAACTGATATGGTGTTTATAGTCTAAAAGGATGTAATTATTTTACTTTGGTGTGCTTAATATGTACTTTTTAGGTTGTTAAGACTTACGATAATATTTGCCAAATGGTTGTCTGTGATAATATGCAAACCGGCGTACCTCAATTATATTTAAAATCCAATATAGAATTTGAATGTGTAGACTTCAGGGAAAATGATTATGATCTCAACACAGATAATACAAATCAAGAAGTTTCAATCCTGTACACATTTTGTGTAAATAAATTACAGGTAATAAATTACAGGATTATAAATTGATAGAATCAGAGATATTATATGTCTTAAAGTATATGTAATATCTTGTTTACTATTTTCTGGTTTTCAGAAATTACAACTTTACTCCGATAACGAGAGAAAAAAATTAACTCAAAAAATCAATTCATTTAATAAAGTGTTAAGAGAAGTTTCAAACGAAAACAGTTCACTAGAAAATTTAAACGATAAAATCGATTTTTCCTCTACTGTCATTTCAAAGTATCCGTGGACAAAATTAAACAATGAACAATTGATGTGTGGATTTACCTTACAAAATAAATCAAAATTGTATATCAGTAATTTTGCTTGTTTTTAAAATTTGTAGTTTTTTAAAACTTTTTTTTTAACAGTTTTATGTTGTTTGTTTATTTAGGAATTTGCCGATTATTAATTTATTGTTATTAAAAGATAATGAAATAGTTTGGCCAAAATTTTGGTACAAATTTTGGGAAATTAAGTCTACAAAAACCAGTATAGATTTTCACAGCGAATATCAAAATAATTGTCCAATGAATAATATTGTCAAAAGTTGTTTGAATGTAGGCCCAGAACGTTCCGTCATTGTCACTTGTGAGTACGTAAATTATTTATCAATTTTGCAATAATAATTTAATTTTTGTTTTGTGTTTTCTAGGTTCTATCAATAATTGGAGTAACGAACAATTACCTTATCATATTCACGCAAGAGCGTACATTTATAATATTAATAACGAACTTGGTACGTATACATTTGAATGAGTTTGTATTTTATGAGTAAACATTTGGTTTCATTTTGGTTTAGTCCCAGTCATGAGTACAATCAAATAACTTTCAATTGTCAAAGAAAGATAATTTTTTTTTTCAATGTTTTCCAATTGTAATTTTGAATGTTAAGTTTTTTTTAGGCTGACAATAAATAATATTGAGTACCTATACTTCTTGAATTTTAATTGACCTGTAGATGTACTCATATGTAGGTACCGCTTCTAAAAAAATATATATTAGGATGATATTCACTCAAATCAAATTTTTTTACTCTTTAGTTTTAAGGGGTAGCTTTTGAATAATTATAATAGTAATTAACCCTTCAATGCGCCATGTTGCTTATTTGCAACAATCTTTTTTTCCTTTTTCTTTATTTAATTTGTTATTTTTCATCTTACTAGTGCTAACTAGCGGATAAATCGAGAAGTTTTTGATATTAAAAAAAATGTCAGATCAGCTGATAGTTCCGTTATCAGCCGCTGCTGTTATTTAAAAATGAGTAAGACCTAATTAATATTTTTCCCGGTTTCTCTTAATTTAAAAGTTTTATAAGTTTATTAATATTTGCATATTTAATAAAAAAAAAAATTGTTTTGGTTTGTAATAAATAAATTAGACTTGTAATATAAAAGAAACAATAAAGGTTGATTGTTTTATCGAATATAGTGACATTTTTATGCACAATTTGCAATAGGCAATAATCTGAAAATTGTTAATTTTCCAGGAAAATATTGGAGTAAAATTTTTTAAGTATTTTTTTCGTAATCTACGACGCAAAATACACAGGGAACATTTTTTTTTTTTTTAATTGAAAAATTCGCGCATTGAAGGGTTAATACCAACAACATATTGTGTTAATTGTTTATAAAAACGAAAAAAAAAAATTGGACCCAATGAAAATAATGACAATCAGTATACATTTAAATGTAGTAGCTTGGGAAATGTAGAATGTATTATTATGTTTGACTTTTGAATTATCTTGTCTTATTTTTTTTATAATATAATATATATTACATTATGTGACTACTGTTGAGATATAATTACAAGTAGCTATTTTTTTTTCAGAAACTCAGTATATAAATATTGAAAAATTTAATATTACTTCAAAATTATTTTTGAGTAAGGAATTTGATATATTCGTCAACAATAGTATTCTCGGTAAGTGTGTTTATTTTTTTAATACAACATAATTATTATAGACCTAATCAGTATAGTCGTTACCAATAATGTTTGACAATAATTATAATTCTATTCGTCGAGGGACAAAATATAGGGGATATTTGATAGTTAACAACACTGTTTTCGAACAAAACAAATACATTTTTTCTAGCTTGTCAGTTTGTGCAAGTTCAAAATTTTCCAAATAATTCCCTATACCATCTAAATTGTTCAAAACAAGCTAAAAATATCGATTTAAATAACTAGTCGTGCTAGAGAAAATCTGGTGCCAAATTCTATTAGAAAATCCAAGAAAATATATGTATTTTGGGTCTTGTTCCTTAAAATGGTAAAATTTCGTCATACAGTTTGCTATCTTCTAGGTGGAGGCTTAATTTAAAAAATTCATCATAAGCTTTAATACTTTTACTTATTCATTTATAGTTATTTCTAATAAATCTAACTAATTTTCTAACAGCTAAATCAAAAATCGGCGTTTTAGCCCCCATATAGATAAACTAGTGAGTTTTACATGAAAAAAATCGAATGAAATCCGTCCAATAGATACGCCAAAATAGAAAATTACCTCTACAAAAGTTATTTGAAGTTAACTCGATATTAGTCGGCGTATTGATAAGGTTTTGTCAAATATTGCCTATCTTTTGCCCCTTAATAAATAGCCCATTCCGGTGCCAGTATATTCGTCGAATGTCGGGTGTTTAAATTATGGTTGTAATATTTTTTTTTATTATCGTTTCACAGTGGAGGACATAATCTGCATGTATTGTACCAAATCGTCATGTTGCTACGAAATCGCGTGCCTATTGAATGCAAAAGATTTCGCCGGCATACTAATCGACGATTTCAAATTTGTCGAGAACAATAAATGGTTTTACCGAAGTGTTTTACCTTGTTTCAAGTCGTTAGTGTGCAATTTACATTGCGTTTCGCATTCGCAATACGAGTTGAAATTATTTTCCGAGTGAGTTGTTTTTTCTAGACGCGCGCGGTTGGCAACAATGGGAACGGTGTGGTAGAGAATTTTGTTGGTTTTTCCTTTTATTTTTGTTCTTCCACTTTAGATCTTCAGTAAACGCAAGTGTGTTCATTCAACTGTTGTCGCAGAAATTACCCGAACACACGGACATCAGCAAGTCGGACGACCAGGCTTGTTATAGTTTTGACGCTGACAATGTATTGGTAGACCTGAGACAACTGAGAAGCGTACTCAAAGACCATGTAAACGAGGACGGCACGATTATTATTCCTAGGGACAAGTGGAACTGCACGCGGTCCAAACTGGTAAGATTCACTTGAGATTTATTTTATACAAAATAATATTAAATAAAACTAATGTGTGTCTATTTTACCGCCTCGGTCGCCGTGGATGGACAGTACTTAAGAATGGTTTCACTTGTCGGGCACACCTTTGTTTGTTAGAATCGATTTTCTGACATGTTATTCTTACACATTTTTGGTGTGTTGCAATAAATTCAGATTTTCCTTTTGAAAAACATTCGCATTCGAATAATATAAAATAAACCAGTTAACTATAATACTGTTCTGTTAGGTTGTATTAAACGTCTTGTGCCATAAAAAAAGTATATTAAATGTAAAATTATATAAAACAAAAAACGCAGCATTATAATATATTTGTCGGTGTTAAACATAATAATAATATAGAAAAAATGTATAAATCGTATATAGAAATAATACATATAACATAATTAAATACTTAAAAATAAAACAAAAATATACTTAAAATTGGTCTTCTTTTTAAATGTTATTGCTTATTAAACAGTTCTATTGCAATTATCAGTAGGCAATACAAATTGTTTCATGCATTGCATAGGCAATTTAATTGAATTCAAATAGTTACATTAAACGAGTTTCTTAAAAGCCAAAAAAAATTCTACAATTTACATAATATTACTTATAATCAAATAACAACTAAACAAAATAAATTTAACTTTATTTGTGTCAAGGGTTTATTAACACATTTTTTTGGAATTATTAATTAAACAATTATTATAGGTAATAATAATTTTATATTCATATAATTTTAAACCTAGGTTATATTATAAATAGTACCTAATCAGTCATTTTTTTTTTAGTATTTATTTACAAAAATACACAAAATTCAAACAATAAACATTATTTGTTTTTAATCTGAACAAATTAATTAAATATTTTATTAAAACATAAAACTACATTACCTATTAGATCGTTTACACTTATTCGGTTACACTATTGACATAACATTTTAAATAAATCTACTAACCTTTTCAATTTAAAATATATTATCTTATACAGTTTTGTCGGTGATTAATTGAGCGTTAAAACGTATTGAATAACCTGTTTTATAACTATAAAAATTTAACATTTGTAAATTGTTTTACTACCAGTGACTCGTTTTTGTTCTAGACTTTGTACAAATTGCCATCGAATGGTACCTATTGGATAAATATAGAAAATTTACTATTTTAATAAATTCAATTGAGAATGTTTTCTTCACGTTTTGTAAAAAGTGAAACATTTTTTCTAAAACGGATTGTTACCAACTGTGTAAGAAATTAAAAAATTGTTCAAGGAAAATACAAAAAACAGGAGGGTGGCTAATCCCCAAGTGAAAAAAGTGTCCCGAATATAGATTAGTTACACAAAAATATATATTATAGTGAATAATATTATTTTATTCAGAGATTGAAAGCGTTACCAAATTTACATTTGTTACAATCGTTTTGATCCTGTTGATATTTAGTAAGTTTTTCAATCCCCGGTATTATTTATATTTGTACTAATAATCTATGCCCATCTATGTAAGCTAACGATCGTCTAACATTGCACTGAATCCAGCCTAAAATGAAAATCAATTTTCACCATATTTTATTATGTACATTTTAATAATTACATAAAATTTACAAGTTATATTTTTTTTCTAAACTGTCGAGTCTAAGAGAGCCGATACTATAACTTAAATATTTTTTTGACAACCGAACGTTAAAGTTTTAGTTTTTCACAAGAGTGCAACGATAGAGTTTGGTGGCTATTAGTGTAATATTAATAACAAAGAAATTAGTTTAGAAAAAGTGGCCAAAAACCGAGATCGGCTCTTTTAGACTCAAGTCGCGTTTTCATAGTATTGTATTTATTTACCAAAACACAAAGTAAAACTATTATGGTTGTCGTTGTGTGTTTGTTAAGTAGCAATCAGTTTGAAGGTTCTTATACCTTATAGCTGGTATCTAAATTGTCTAATAACATCTTCGAATAATGTAGGTAAACAAATTTTCATCGAAAGAAGTAAATAGAGCTAATGCCAACGATTTTCGTTTTATGTATAAATTATTATAAAACACACTTTGCAATGGTTATTATAATGCTAAACAGTTAAATAAGGCACATTACTTTCTAACGAATACAGAAATTGCTTACAAAATGTTCTGCGTTAAAAGTACTTAGTATTATTGGCTTTATTCAAACTCAAAATAACTGAACTGAATACTGATCATGTTTTTTTAAAATAATAATAATATTATTAATCTAATTTTTGGTATTCTTATTAACTAAACAAAATTCTTTGGGTACTCTGTCTTGATAAATAAGAGAGCGGTCAACTGATATGACAGCTACCATAATATTATAACTCATACAAAAAAATCGGATGTCTTAAGGGCTAAGTGGGTGGATTCGACGGTATATTATATTTTGCATTGCCTATATTGTCGATGATAAAAATACCGTAAAATAAATAACTGTAAAACGGGTTGCCTGTTTTATGTTATCGCAGCTATACAATTATACATAATACGTTAATTATTTTATGTTACTATTACAACTAAATATTAGTTTATACTAGTATATGAAATATTTTTTTAATTTTCTCTATTTGTCGTGTAAAATACCATGTGGAAATAACAAAATATTTCGATTTTCGTTGGCGGTCACACTGTCAAACGTCTACCTTTTGCGCACCAATCTCCAGGCGAAACGACCGCTCTGTGGTCTCAATCCATAGACAAACGCGAGGGGTACAAGTGCAGCGAGTTGGCCGCTTTTGATTGGTTACTGACTTGCGCATACAGTGTTACCAATCGCAGTAATTGCGATCCGAACGCGTTTTGAAGAATTTGAAATCGGTGTCTATGCTCTCGGCGCCAGACTCGTCGGTGTCCAGCCCGGGCGCGAGCACTTTGCCGCCGAACGACTCGCCCGACTCGGTGCTCAGGTAACCGGAATCCTCGTACTTGTGCAAGTCGGTCGGCAGCACACCCTTCGCCGGTCGTTTGTCAGAAGCACCAGCCGCGTGGCCGTCGGTTCGCCTGGTGTTGGGCGGGCGCGCGCAGCATTCCGGCCGCTCGCCGCTGGCCCCGCTGTGCTCGCTAGTGCTTCTGACGTACGCGTTTTTTGAAAGTTTTCGCACGGGCTCGGGCGACGGACACCGTTGCCGCCGGCGGTGTTTGAGGTCGGGCTTCAGGTAACTGGCGTCCGCCGGCTGCCGGACGACCATGTTCCACCTCCTCTGCACGTCGGCAATGGCGTTTTTCGCCTCGTAAATCTCCAGCAGACTGTTGAGTCCGTTTTTGGCAGCATGTTTCGTCGGCTCGCCCTCCAACGAGTCCGTCGAGTAAACGGCCGCCGCCGACGGTTTGGCGCGGTGCGGCTGCTGCTGTGTTTTGTTGCAGTGCCGGTCCAACGTGTCCGGTTCGAAACCGTCCGAATCGTCGACGGCCGGATGGTAGTCCGCGCAGTCCTCCACCTCGATCGTTATGCGGCCCGGGCTGTTCGTCTTGATGTTCTTGTCCAAAGTGTTGCACGGCGACAGGCTCGTGTGGAAACCGTCGTTGACGTACACTTCGCTCACCAGACTGTACCGCTCGGCGGACCTGTTGAGTATGTCCGGCAGAATTTCCTTTTTGGGTTTTTCCCGTACGCAGTCCGGCCCGGATATGTGATCGTAATAGCTTTCTTTTTTCGTCACCGTGTCGTAAGTGTACGTGGTCTTCACCGTGAGCTCCTCTTCCAGCGGCAACGCCGAGTTGCTCAGAACTGGACTCGATTCCCGCCCGGCCGTTCCGTATTCGGACGGCGTGCGGTATCCACAGTTTCGCCTATAACTCATCGACCTTTCCAGACTGTCACATTCGATGTTTGCGTTCGTCTCTTCTTCGACATCGTCGTCGTCTTCTTCGATTTTACCATTATGTTTGTCAATACCAGTAAGAATCAGATGGTTGTTGTCTAAGGTTTCGATGTGGTTGCAGCAATCTTTCGATACTACCGCCACGGGGGGAGCGCGGGGGGCTTTGGTTTTTTTCTGTTTGGTAACTTCTATTGGCGGCACGTCCATCAACCATTTGTGTATCGTCGCCGATTTGACCACAGACTGGTTCTTGCATTTATTGCAACAGCTCGGCGGTTCCGCCGGTTCTTCGTCCGTGTCTTCCGGTATGACGACTAGATTGGGCGCAAACCTTTTCATGCCTATCTTCCGTTTGGCTTCGCGGATCACTTCCCGGATTTTGTCCAAAAACTCCAACGCTGCCGGGGGCGGTGCCTGAAAATCGAACGGCATGTACGCTTTGTTAGCTGTTTGTTCCCCGACCCGGAATTTAAAAATGCTGTGCTTACCATTAACAACTCGAGCTCGAAGTAATCCGGATTGAAGTAGAGTTTTTTCCGCGGATTAGCGCAAACGATGGACCTGATGTTGTCCGGACGTTCCTCCTTGTTTTCCAACGTCTCCACAATGGACACGTCCTCTTCCGGGTGTTTTTCTATAGAATTCGAATCCGAGTAGTACATCGAATGACCCATACACGCCGCATGCGATTGAATAGGGTGTACGATAGCCGTGGTCAGGTTTCGCTGTAAGTAAAAATAACCATTATTTCGAGTACATCTAGTCGAAGAACTGTACAAAAAGTTGTGTTTTTACAGTTATTTAATAACTTATATATAAGTTTCCCCCTATCCGTATCGTCGGCGTTGTTAATATGTATGGTTTTCATGACTCACATTATTGTTACTCCGGTCGATCATATCCAAAGTACTGGATTCGTCTTGAGAACTCCTGTTGAAGTCGTCGTCCGACTCGAAAGCTTCGTTGTCGTTGTAACCGTTGTGTTGCAGTAGAGGGTTGTTTTTCACTATACCTTCTTCGGTCATGCCGTTGGTCATCAATGGATTTTTAAACGCCTCTATATCCCTGTGCCGTCCTTTGGGCCGTTTTTTTCGCATGTGCAAGTACAACATTATGGACGCCACGTACATGAGCCCCAACAGAATGGAACATATGGCCACAGCTATCATTTCGCTTATGGTCAGCCCCGGACTAGGAGTATTTTCTGTCGACCTGGTGTCAGTGGAAAACAACACTTCCTTGACGCCTGTCGATAATTTATAAGATAAAAAAAAAATAACAGATGAGAATAGGAGAAAGGTTTTCAAAAAGAAGGGTTTTACTTGGTGTCCCAGCTATGCGAAACGAAATGCAAGGCGTCACGGTTTGTTGAAAACTGTCATCGTAATCTTGTTGTTGAACCGTTTCTTTGCAAATCATTTCTATCAACACCAAACGGCCTTCGACGTTCGTTCTTAAATGTAAGTCGCCCGACCACTGTAAACAATAATTGTACACGTGCAAGTTTTTAAATCTCTACTTTAAAACATTACCTAGAAGCATAATGTTATATTTACTATTATTGTTGTACAAGATCGTCTCAAGAAGGAAGCTCAATAACTCTAAAAATGGTGTTAACATTGCCCATAGACTAGGGCATTATATTTAAGAAAATTGTATTTTTATTTGAACGAATTCAACTAACAAGTAGAAATGGTACCTGAATGAACCAACAGTTCCCCTCCTTGGTTCTGTTTTAAGTAAAAATTAGAAGCTACCATTAGTTCCAAACTTGTGGGAAGAGATATTCTTTATATGTCTATACACATTTGAATTTTGATTGAAATAAATAATTAATTGAACATTGCCCAAGCTTGTATTGGGTGATTGATTTTTTTTTTGTAAATGAACATTAGTTTTGTTTGTATGAAAAATTGATTTTTCATTTATTTCTTTAACTGTTTGAAAATGATTGTCTTTTCGTGTAAAAACTGTCAAGTGCCAAAATAGTGTGTACCAACAGACTACAATTCGCCTGAATGGCATTCACATGACCACAAGTTACAGCGCTAATTACTAGGTCTTACCACAAGCATTATGTGTCCGTTTTCACGGTGTATTTGAAAAGGAGTTTCAAAATCCGTTTGGTTTTTGAAATTAACCCAACCGCTTCTTGATAAAAATTTCGCTCTTGAAATAGCACAGACGGGATATTGCATACCTATAAATGTATTTAATATAGTCAAACAAAGTACAAGTTCATTTTAGTGTATCAATATGAGTGAATGTTATTTTTAAAAGAATGATAGGCAAATAATACACAATCGTCCATAATACATGAATTATTATGAATTATATTATAATGACAAGTAAGTTACTGTTTAAGAAGCGTTTTCACGTTAAAAAAAAAATAAACGTTTATTGTCAGCTCTAGTAAACAATCTTCTTTAAAATTTAATTTGAGTTTTGTGTTAAGAATTCGAACGGGTAAATGTATTTATTTAAGCAAAATTAACTTACCTGCGACTTTAATTTCTGCACTTGGATACACGATTTGCCCTTGTAGAGGTAAAAATACATATGGTATTTTTTGTACTGTTGTACCAGACACAAAAGACGCTATTGAACATTCTGGAAATAAATAATAAAAAAAAAAAAAAACTATTTTATAAATTTTATTTGATAATAAATAACACTATCATCAGGTCGTTAAAATGTCTCAATTAAATTAATTTAAAATAAATTCTGAGAATTGGATAAAAAAAAATACCTTCTCAGCTCGCATCAAAGCCGTTACGCCAAAATATTACATTAAAATATTTGCATAACTGGAATACATTAAAATAAGAGTATTAGCCTCCGAAAACCATCGATAAGCCCTAATCAGTTATTCGCAACGGCTCCTTTAAACGGGTTGTGTCCAATTTCACATTTCTTTATTTTTTAGGTCACACTTACTAAGACAATTTTCAAAAATTAACTTTTTTATAATTCTAGTTTAAAGTCGTTTTAGGGCTTTAGTTTAATTTTATTTAATTGACCTTTCAGACTGGCTAGACGAACGGCGGAGATAAATTGTCGGACGTTATATTCTAAAATATAAAGTACAAGTATTTAAATTTTCATAAGTCATACATTTTTAAGATATCAGATGAGTTAGCAAATCACCCTGTAATATGTATGTATGACGTGTGACTTATGTTTTAGTTAATTTATTATTTTGTACACTAAGTGGTCAAGAACGTTTTTTTCGCGAAATCTAATACTTTAATATATTAGGTCAAAAACTATTTTGCCCGCTGATTTTAAGTAGAACGTCCATGCGATAATTGAAAAATAATGTATACATTTTAGATCTAATACTTTTGTAATAAAGTTGTATAATCCTAAATGTTTTCATAATATAGTCAACATTTTCTAGACACATTTTTTAGTCTCAAAAATTTGCAAATGTTAGTAAAAATGAGACTTACAAAATCTGGATAAAAAAAAAAACCGATAACTTTTAATTCTAAATCTTTATCTCTTTTATTATATTTAGTTTCTTATTAGTTAGTATAATAATCCGAATTTGTGTGGTTCGAATTTTTAAAGAAAAGTTTTGGCTTTCTTGAGCTGTCTTGAAAAATGGGCGCTGTACTTCATAGGTCGAAAAAATACTTTTCGAAATTGTCAATGTTTTTAAATTTTGTGATCAAAATTATAATTTTAATTAGCATTATTATTAGACTGCATTAAAAAATAAGTACATGCGGTTGTACATTGAATAGGATTTTTTTTTTATAATATCATAGTTACAATAGTTCAATATTTACACCAAATAAACAACCAATGAGTTTTTATTTCGCTGTTAATAAAACAAATGTATTGTTAGATTTTTCGATTAAAAAATAAGTCAGAGCTGTCGGAGCATGTTTATGTGATTTTTAAATTATATGGATTTATTTCTATTACAAAAATCGTTTAATATTTTATCCAGTGATCAGTTTTTTTTTCGGTTAGTCCTCTATCAATAGTCTTTGCACCTGTTTTTTTTTTTAAGTATTTCCCCCCCCAAAAACTATCGGACCATGAAGTAGTTGGGTATAAATCCTCGCATCGTATAGTAAACAAGCTAATAAAATGAATATAAAAGATTTAAACGCATACGTTAATTGATTTTGTTCATAAACGTGAATACATTTTTTTTTTTTACTGTTAAAAAAAATATGTTTTCTTCTGTTGACCGTCTTTCTACAGACTGTCCTACGGTATGGATATAATAATATTATATATAAGTAAAAACACATAAAACGGCGGTATCTTAATATTATGCGCATACAATATTATTGAGATGTCAACCACGCGGTCGTTCGCTCCTGTCCGCCATTGGAGGGTTTTTCCATATACCGATTTATGAATAGGCTTAATAGATGATCTTTAAACGCAAAAACCGACCTTCCGTCATGGCCAAGCGGTGTTATTATTATCATTAATCTAAGCCGCGTGTGCCCGGCGAATACCGGATGAGCAATTACACCAAGTTTGCATTCCGTTCAAATCACACCTGTTGCGACTTGGAAATGATAACGTTTTAGCATAATAATGATGATTCTCTTTTTGAAAAATGCACTCGCGTAGTACAGTCTAACTGCTTATTAGGTCGACTGCAAACAAATAGTAAGCGCAGTCTTACACGCTGTTATATAATTACAATTTCTTTAGAACAATTTGCTAGGAATTCAGTACTTCGATTTGCATTCGAGACTTGAAATTGCCTACGTTAGTCATGAAACGGCATAATCGAAAAATTCTAGCCGCAAGACGTATTATTAAATCATTTGCAGCATGTAGCGTGTTTTATTTTTTAACTAGACTATTCTGTCTAAAGTATATTAAACTTACAAATGTGTTGTAAAATAAACAACGGATAACGGAAAAGTGATTTTAATTTCGATAAAGTCGCCCGCCAATGAAATCTAAAGTGCCGGTGTTGTTGGATTGTTTTTTCAATAAAGATATCCAATATTGTAATCATTGTAGAAGTATTTGAATTTTTGTTGTTTTTGCGGTACTAAGCGGTTAAGTATTACTTAATAATCCATCAGATTTACATGGTCATCACTCATCGTGACACACCTAACATGGCAAAAAAAAAAAGGTTAATTCGCAGTGGGTTTTGCGCAAATGAAGCCGACCATACTCCTGTACACGTTGCTGTTGTGCTTTTTTAATTATTATTTTTTTTTACAGTTTAAGTGTACTCTTCTTATGTCTAACTTTGGCATAAGTCGCCCACATTCACAGCATTCAAGTTTTGGAATGTCTGATTCATCGATACAGTTCCACACCACTGACGGATATTTCAAGTTCCAGAGTTGACCATTAAAGTGTCCTTGTAGGTTGTTCGATACGAATGACTAAGCGATGGTTCTGCTCCAAAGCTTTTTGTCAAGTACTACTTTCAGATATCTTATAGAATCGATGCTCTGGGCAATATCGTTGCCAGTATGAGTGTAATTGCTTAGGAAAATATATCCTATGAAAACGTTTTGTGGAATGCAACGTAATCGCGAAGACCGTGGCAACAATGTAATTGTCGATGATAAAAAATAATAAATTAATTCGTTGCTTAATTAGTCAGAGACAATAGGTAGGTGGTGGTAATTATTGTGCATACGGTTTTTAAAAATCCCCATGAGATGATACACTTTTATCGACGGTGGTTCAATTGGTGCCACTAGGTCACTACGGTTCGTTATTTAACGCCAAGCAGAATTTTAATTTCGCTTGTACACTTTATTGCTTTGTGTTTGGTTTCACCGCGGAATTGATTACATTTTTCACGGTTTGCTCGGATTGCCCGGCCGTTTATATATGTGTTTGTCAGTACAAATTCCATATACCTCTCAACCTACCTACCCAGTGCCCACCGACTATGAAGGAAGTATGTATAATAGTATGCGTAATGCGTTCCCATGTACAGACGCAATCGCAGCCGAAGTGATTGAATATGTATATAATGACAGCAGAAGGCTCGGATTATCGGAACAGTGACCGCGTGCAAAATTCAAGAGCGCTTCCACTGCTTGAACTCGGTCATTAGATGACTGGCCGGGACCAGCAAGACCGATTGTTTTTACAGTCGGGGCCCATTTTTCTGCTATTATATTATGTTTTATTCCAAAGATGAATGTGTGATGTGTGTGCACGGTAACGGGACTAGCAACAAACGGCCGCCATCGACGCACGCACGGCGGTCGCCGTTGGCTGGTAATTTGTTTAAAAATACAAAACCGTTCAGTTCATCTGTTGTAAAAAAAATAAATGCAAATCACAGCAGCAGTCACTCACCTTGTAGGTCGTCGACGCATATGCGCAAGTCGTCCCTGAACACCGGCATGGGCTGTATACACTGGCACCGACACCCTGTAGCCGATGAAGTCTGTCTGCCTCGGCCGGCCGAAACGGGATCGTCCATCACGCCACCGGGTCCGTCCAACTGAAGCAACGAAGCGGTACCGCTGCTCGCTCCCACGCACGTCTCCATCGAGCATTTCAAGTCTGCAACAAGATTTGGATTCGAGCATGCAGGCATAACGACAAACTCGCGAGTTTCGCCCAATGATCGTCGTACAGGTTTCCCGATCCTGAACTCTCCCTGTTTAGAAGAGCTGTTCTTATTCCCTAATAGCCCCGAAGTTCCCACAATCTCCCCGCAACAATTGGAAGCCAACACTACAAACCCACGTACGCCGAAAGTTCTTAGAGCTATGAAGTACCAAACTTCGTGGAGTAGTCTTATAAGCTTCCTATTCGATTCCTGAAGAATAGGTTTCCCAGACTCCCCAATGCTGTTAGGGATTTCGACGCTCCATACGAATGCCAACACATTTTATGTTGCCAGACTCTCAAGTCTGGCTTAACATAGGATTTAAGTTTTGTTTATAACGTGTAAAGCGTCGCTATATTGTAGGGTCAAAGACTCTCTATACTGCCCAATGATTAATCCGAGTACTACAAAATGGTTAAGGAAGGCTGTGAATGGCAATCGATGAACATATAAATAGGTTACCCATATTAGATTAGATGTTTGTGTCAACGGGGAGACCATTTAGGGGTGGAAATTGAAGCCGTCGTAGTATACAATGCTACACTTAAACAATTTATGAAAGCTATAAAGATCTAAAATAATTAACATGAAGAACCGCAGCAAACCGATTAAATGAAACACCTTTAACGATATAGGAGTAATAAAATTGTAATTTGTAGAAACTTTAACATGCGTCATCAAAGTATTATAGTTTCGATTGCTCAAATGATTTAAATACAATTACTCTCAATAATTATTGAGGTTTTCAATTAGTATTGTTCTTCTGAATATAACTATACCTAATTATCATTGGTAATCGTCATTTATTTGTTTAATAAATCATACAAAACGGGCTAAGATAATTAAGAGTTATTAAATAATTAGCAAACGTTGTTACAACGACCAATAGGCCAAAATTACCGAATTATATTATTTTGTATGAGCTTTGTCCTTTTTATAGTTGGCTGTTACGTTTTTATACTATTGCAGGTATTTAATAATTAATTACCCTCATATTATTTGCTTTTGAATTTATGTCGTTAATTGTTTTATTGAGTCGCTTCTTTACCACTCACTTCAGTTTGATTTTATTATTGCAAATAACGTTTCAGCCACAAATAAGATTTATGACGAACACGTTGCTTAATGTTTAATTTATAACTTATTATGATAAAACATTTAAATATTAATATATCAACAATAAAACTGGTAGTGTAGTAAATCTTAAATGTATAATGACACAACTGTAAGCGCTAATAGGATTATTAGTAACAGTAGCTTATTAATGGCGGGCAATGTTTATGTAAAATATTTGTTATTTTTTTTGTGCATAATATCATTATATCTTGTTGAATAAAGAACCATTGAAAAAAAAACAATTTATTTATAATAACATCTATGAAACACAATAACTCGTCACATATACTTTTAAATGATAAATGTATAAATACAAATACTAGTATGTTTAAGGTAGAAAGAAAAAAGTAAAAAAAGATACTTTTAAATTTAATTAAAATAATAATATTTTACAACAAATAGCTAACTGCGAATTACTTTTTACAATTTGTATTAAAAGTTTGTTTATTAAGTATTTCTACTAAACTTTTCCCATTTAAATGAGTTTGATCTAAGATGTTTGCATCGTGTATATGGCTAATAAACTGTTAAAACAAATTTAATTACCTATAGGCTATTTGTTATTAAAAATAAGTAAAGCGATTTGTCAGTATCTGCCCACAGATCATTTTTCGATTACTTGGTCCGGTGTAAGTCAATCATCCAGTTTACTTTTACTACCATAAACGGACGGGTTAATAAAATACCTTTGGAGTTGATTTTTATAAATACATTTTAAGTAGAGACTTTCGTAGGCGTGCTGTTAATATTTTGATTTATATTCAATGTCAGTGTGTACTAATAATTTGTTTAATGTAAAACAACACGTCTACTGGTCCAGGAAGTGTAGGCCCACTGTGGTTAGTCAATCCACAATACAGCTGCTGATTGTCTACTACTTTTACCCAACACTAATAAAGACATATTTTTAGCATTATTATAGCCTGCAGTTAATATGAACTTAATTAAAAAATGTTCTATGTACATTTTTGTCTTGATTTAAAAATAACAGTATGGATGTATAATCTGATTGAGGTATCAGAGAGTTGTGTATTTTGCAAGAACGTGGAAAATAGATTGATATTAAATTAGAAATTCTACATTAATAGACCTGAGACCAGTTCTAAATTTGGGTGAAAACAAAATCAGGTTAACAGTTAAGTTTAATTTTCGTAAAATATGTCATTTTAAAAAACAGTTTTATGCATCTTTTAAAATGAAAGTTCTTTAAAATAAGTGTTTTTTTTTTTTAATGATCTACCTATGTATATAGACAGTTTTTTTGTATGGTAATAAGTGCACTTCCGACAAAAAAAAATGTATAATTCAAGTTTTAACTGCGTTATATATTGTATTCATTGTCACTAAATATTAGCAAAAGGATATTAATTATAAATGACACTTTAAACTGTATAAAACAAATGGAAATTCTTTGAAAAATCTAATCAGGCCCATCTGAAATATCGTTATTTTGGTACTTATAGTTGTTATATTTCTTAATAATTAAGTCATCGATATGATATGTTAAGTTCTTTTACTTAATTGCTATTTATAATAGTTATTATTTTCACAGATGATTACCTGATAATTCGAACATGTCGCCGCGGTGATGACGGGTGATGGACACGGTGGCGCAGACAATGTGGACGGCGGCGAGTACAATCACCGGCAAGGACGCGCTTAGCATCGTCCCAAGTGCGTCAGACGCACCCGACGACTGACTAACCCTCACCACACCAACACTCGGCCATCATCCGAATGACCGTCGTAAGCTAAAAAAAAACAATCAATATAAATTATATTATAATTAAAATAAGAAATTAAAATACCGTTCAAAATATGATAAACGTTTGTACGCATTTTGAAATTCTTGTAGGCGACCATACAGAATTTTACTTAAAATTCTAATTTTATCAGGCGTGTGATACACTGTTATATAAAAAGGGGCTAAAGAGTAAGTTGTGTATTCTCTACTGATCCGTGTACAAAAGAATAAACACAATACAAGTATTTCGACACACCAAATACACAATACAAGTATTTTTGGGCACCAAATACAGAATACAATTGTTTTGAAGCACAAAAATACAGAACGCTCGTGTTGATTACAAGTGGTTTCAGGGTATTTATTTGTAAATTAAAAATATTGTTCAACTTCCAACACGAAGAAGGTATGTGAACTTTTCTTAAGTGCATACGATGACAATAAGACTTATAAACGATTTTATTATACCCTGTGAACATTTGAACCATAATACTGTGAGGTAAAATGAACGGGCAAAGTGTCTCGGTTTACTATTTATTTGAATTCGTCGACTTGATTTTTTTTTTCCAATTCCAGCACCGATGATTTTATCTCTAACAAATCATAAAATACACATTAATAATAAACAAACCCTAATTAGTCGTGGTAGGCAACCTAACCGAGAACGTGGAAACCGCTTTCGATTTGTCTTCCTCTGGTTCGGTTGACAAGTCAACGATTTACAAGTAAGACGTACCTCGGCCTACCCTCGACCGAAAGGGTTAAAAAAAACCTTGTACACGGAATGTCCGACGCCATAAGAGTTAATGGTCGAATAAAAAACCTATCCATTAAAACGGTTTGGATTCGAAACGATTAATGAAATGACCGGTGAAAATAATCTGTGCTGGCCGTGAACAACCAAAACAAATGGCCCGAAACCGAGTTTGTCTTAATTATTATTATAATAAAAAATATACCCTAGAATCTTTATGCGTGATTAACGGAACGCTTTAAAGTGCATACATATGAGTGTGCTCACACTATAAGTACTCTGTAAATGTATATTAATATTTTTATACAACGTGTGTGTACAGTGAGCGAGAGAACTGGTCCGAATAATATTGTTGTCCGGTCCGTGCGAGGTTAATGGATCAGAACGACTGACTGTAGATAATAATAATAATTTATACAGAGTATTTACCTTTATGTATTTATAATTCCAGTACTTACCCCGGCTACCTATAGCAATAATGATAATAATAATACTATAATTATCGTCATACAGTTGACTCTTCGGCGGACACGCGCTTGTGCTATATAATAATACGAATAGTATGTACATCCATTATTTTGTACTACTATTACACTATTTATTAAACCTACTCTGTTCGGTATGGAATACATATTATTTTTTTTGTTCTATAACAATTGATTTGGCGTGCGAAACGCTAATTTTTTAAAGTGTGCCCCGAAGAGTACTGGCTGAGTAATAATTATAATATGATGGTAATTTTATGCACGTTACGACCATAGAAATCATTGCACATCCGGAAAATCAAACGACCCAATAATATATTATTATTATTTTGTACCGGATGGTTTATTTGTTTTTTTCGCGGTCCTAATAAATGTTTTTTTTTTTACATAAAAACAAGCCCTCGTTACCAATACAACATTACCTATTAATGCAATATCAGTATTAGTATACAATATGTAATATATAAAACTCATCTGACTTCCTAACTTGACCGTGGAATTATACTTATCCGACTATGGAACTGGCTCATGAGACAAAATTATCTACTCACACCCCTATTTTATTGTAACTGTTGCACACAATCCCGTTTATGATTTAGTAGTTTTATTTATAAAAGGTTTTAAGTAACTCAATTGTTTATGAATAGGGTCAAATTCGTTCAATTAAAACTCTTGCTATTGGTTAAAAAATAATTTCGAAAAATTTGGTATTCACAAATTTAAATAATTGCATAAGTGCTATAAGAATTAAAAATGTTTTTTGTAATTTTTTTTCAAGTAAAATTGTATTTTCAATTGCTGTTTGGATAATTGTTTATGTTGTTACAACCGATCAGATTGATATGTATAATAATATTTGAGTTTTTACCGGTCAAACCTAACAACGTTAACCCAGTTCGGACCTTTACCCGCAACACAACAATATTGTATCCTGTTTTTGTATAATATACCTATTATTACCTACCTACCTATTATTATTATTATTATTATTATACACACGGGTGTTGCGGTAAATCCGTTCGAAAACCGCAATCGCGTGTCGTTAAACACGGTGAGCTCTATGATAATAATTATCACATTTAATGGGTTCACCGGGCGTGTTATTTATTATATTATTATTAAAAAAAAAAAAACCGTGGAAAGTCGGTGAAAATGTGTGAACACTTTTAACCTGACCCGACCTGTATGTAGGTATGCGCGTGCACGTGCTGTCCAATTGAAAGACACCCTGTACACAATATAATATGTACAGTGTGGGATCATCCGTCGTAACACAACGTTTTCGACATGACTTTTTAAATAATAATAAAAAAAAATTACCTACTCGAGAAGTGTTATTTCATTCTTCGACCGCTTATTAAGTAAGTAAAAAACTAAGATGTAATGGACGAGCAATTACAATAAAATATACAGTTACCTACGCGCTATGATTTATGACGGGTATAACACAATAGCTGTTGTTGTTATCCTATTATTTCAGTCAATGACTGATGTGTGTGTGTGTGTGTGTGTATTATAACTTATTATAGTGATGACTGACTAATATTAAGATAATGATATAATATTCAAGTATTTCAGTTGACTGGGCACACGTAGAACAGGTAAAATAATATCATGTCGTTGTTGTGAACGCCAAACAGTAGCACGTCTTTAAAATTAATATATTATGTTATTTCAATAAGAATGTTTTTTTTTTTTTGTTTTAAAACAATTTTTTTACCGCGCGTGTAATATTGAAATATAATCATGGCGTTAAAAATAATAATATTGAACGTTTATTGCAAAAGGGCGGTACCAGAATTTAATATATATTTTTTTTTACGAGCAGGTTTTATTTTTTATTGACCGTTTTAGTCTTTAGACCACGCGTTTATCCAAGCCACGCCTCCAAAGTGATTTTGTTAAAAACTAAAAAAAATTATACGATCCGCGATTATTTTTTGAAATTTTCTTAGAAAATAACATATCAAGCACATGATACTTTTGTTAAGATACGGTTAAAGTAGGTCTTCCGTTTCTCACTTAAAAATATTATTCCCACAACTCGGCTGAAATAATGGACATTTTTTAACAATAATTTGTGCTTAGTATTTTTGTAAGACATGAATTGCTTGGCTAAACATGATTTAGTATTACATGTGTAATATTTATATGTAAATTCATGGTAATCAGGAACTATTTTTTGAGACACTAATTGTGCCATTATATTTCCTGCCAAAGACATGCTGTAAAAATATTTTAACTATATTATCCGTAAGTGTTGTGACAGCTGTAATAAAATATTATAGTTTTTCGACGAAAAATGACTAATTTGCTTTGAGTTTCAAACCCAACCTAACAGTTTATGAAAACAATCATTTTTAGTGTAATAAAAATATGTATTATTAAAATATTTAGTTGGATATATTTTAATGTTAAGGCTTTTTATTGGAAATATTCACAAACCGTATATGTTGTAGTGTTATGTTTGCATTGTTTAAAAATAAACAAAATATAATATTATTATCGATCCAGTTAATTATAAAATATACAAGTACCTACCTACACATTTATTACATATGGATTTTTTAAAAGTAAAAATATATTTTACTATATTTTGTGAATTCATTTTGAGCCCAGTCCTTCTGACGCGTTTCCATATGGTTGCCGGTTGGTAGAATTTCAGGGATTTCCACACCAATGTTCTCATCTTCATAGTGCATGTGTAAGTAGAATTATATTTGTAAAGCATAAAAAATTGTCAAATTTTGAATTGCAAAATTAATATTAAAAAAATAAAAATGCACTAACTACTAATAGGTAACTAATAACGTAAATGTTTTCATTTTGCGGGAACAACATTAGATGATAAATATTATGTCTAATATTTAATGGTCTAAAAGAATTTTCCAATTGGTTGCCTCTTATCAGCTTATTCTCTTATCATTCATGTCTTAACAGCTGATTTGCTTGTCAATATTATATTATCAGTTATGTACACCATCCACACGCCTTGCCAGTTCTAAACTGGTCATCTTCCTTTTGAATTAAAAATTACTAATATTTTTTTCAAAAAGAAAATAAACTATTATCTAACATCAATATTTCTTTTATTATTTACATTATTGTTTGGAATCTTATTTTTTTATTTGACATTTTCAGATAATTCAAATTATTCTTTTATCTGCTAACATACTTTACATTTATAAATTAGGTTTTTAATGCTCTTATTAAGATGTTATTTAACGTTATTACAAAATAAAAATATAATTACATTTAATAGTTTTATTATATTTTAAATGTGGTAATGTTATGTCAACAAGTTTAATATTGATTCCAAAACTATAATGGTATGTTTAAGTAAAATAATAATTGCTTTATTTCATAAAAAGGACAGGTAGAACGGCTATGGGTAATAAATCATATTGAAAAAAACATATCAGATTGGCCTAAGGTGGGTTTCCTCACCATAACTTAAATTTAGACATCACTAAACTAGTAAGACGACTTATATAAGCTCATAATATTTAATGCGGCAAATTTACATTTCAATTGATAAGGTTTTTAGAACAGCATTTTTTTAACTTCATTTTCAAGCTATACGTTTGCAATAAGTAAAATATAAAAAATGAATACCCGATAGCGAGCATAACCTAACCGGTACATGTAATTTTTAAGTTTCTTTCGAATCATAAACAAAAATATCGCACAAGTAATAATTAAAATTGGAATACAAAATTAATATAAGAAAACTATATTTTGTTTTCTTATGTTTAGAACATTAACATAACTTTTTCGGCATTCAAAATAATTGTAAAAGTAGTATAATTTTCCATTAAAAACGAAATAATAATAATATAACCGGAAATTGTATGATGGTATATTTTAATAATTAGTTGTAATATACTTATAAAACTTTTATTTTTTGCTTGTTGTGAAAATATTGATCCTATAAACACTGTGTGATTTTCTAACTTCTGCGTTTATGTTTTCCAAACTTGTCAATCAAAACAAAACAAGAGTAAATAATTACTGATTAGGAACCCAAGTAATGGCTAATAACCAACTAATTAATGGTTACTGGTTTGAGAGTGTGCTATTGGAAAGCAACAACACGCTCGAAAGTGATAATATTTTCTATTATTTATTACTTTCTATAGATCGCAGAAATCGTTCTAAACAAAAAAAAAAGGCATAGCTACAAATGATTTGAAGGTATTTTAAAAAGAAATTTTAATGTGCATTATGAAATATTTTAATACATATAAGTATAATTCTGAATTTTTTAAACGTCAACCATTGTAGTACACCTCCCTTAAAATGATAACTTCAAAATAACATTAACTTGAGGTATATTTAATCTAAGTCTGTAAATAATCTTTAATTTAAAAAATACAATAATAACTATTTGTTATTGATTATTATTCTACGATAATTTTATTGATACAACTAATATTTAACTTGCTTTAAAATTTCACTGATATCAATTAATGAAAAAAAATGCTAATAGCTTTTTATATTAAATATTACCTCATTTTATTAGTTTTTAATGACTCTTGTATACGTTTTGTTTAGTTATTAAAACTGCAATTGTTTATTACAATGAAATATAATGTATACTTAATATCAAATTTAGTTCTTATACTGAAAATTTTAAATGTTTTTAGGTTTCGAGTAAATAAAATGATATTTTGCGTTAAGACAAGATACAAAAACCGTTACGATGGTAAAAAATGTAATAATAATATAGGATGATTTATAAGCTAAAAATAAAAATTTATAAAACTGGCGATTGATAAGAAGTAATCAGCTGATAACAGCTATGATAAGAAAGTTAAAAAATATTTCATGCATCATTCGCCCCAAATAGCTGCTATTATAGATGTTGTACAATATTTAACCTACGATATAACGTACTCGAAGTTTCGAGAAAAAAACGTGCTCTTATTCCAAGTCGAGACCGTTAATTTACAACATACCTCCTCCAACTTCGGGCCTGGGTAGTTCTCGTTTGAATAACAAATAATTGTTTGTCGTTCATTCATAATTATACAGCGTCTGTGAAGTGCAATTATTATTTTTATTCTATACCCATGCGTTGTGTTGTTATCGTTGTACGTAGTGACTAGTGTGTAATAATAATATGGTAAAACTGCAATAAATTGTAGTATTGCCGGGAAAAACTACAAGTATTTACTAATCGCGCAGGACGTTGACGTTTGAAAGCTAAGCGTGCACACATATCTAAACTACCGGACTGAGTGGAAAAAAAAACCGGTATACACACGCCATAGTATTTAATTGGTACAGTTTTTTTTTTTTTTTTGAAATGCAGTAGCAACTTTAACGACGGTTACTACGGTTTTTGGAATTTGAATCCCTGCCACACAATCCACGCCCATCACACAGGCACACGGAGAGCGGCGCGTGCCTTATGGTCATTACAGCTACATCAGCCGCAAGTATAGACATAAAATATATATATATATATATATATTTTTCATTTTATTTGATATATACCTGCAGTAAGTAGTCGATCGAGCAGCTGTGTAATAGAATAATAATTACTATTACCTAGGTACCGATTAACCGCCTGTTCGTCCTGGTCGCATACCCTCACGTGCCCTTCCCGCCATTCCACCCTTAGTGCTGAACAAGTATTTCTTCGGATCATTATTATTGTTATTATCTATGGTATATACCTACAGGTTACAGGTTCGATGCAAAGCCGAAGACGTAATGATTTTTTTTTTAATTGGTTTAAATATAGTCTAAAAGAAAAATCCGTTTGTGACGTAGCGGTTGTCTTGGCGGATGTCATTAAAACGACGACAACACAAATAATAATAATTATTGTGAGACTGCCAATTCCGACTTTTTATCCGAGTTTCTTCGGTAAGTGGAAATTATTCTCAATGTGACATATTTTGGAAATAGGCTATTGAACCTTTTCAACGAAAAAAAAAAAAAATCATCATTCCCTGTTATAAAATATATAATTTAGACGATCTATATCCAGGAAAACCTATCCTCGCAATTTTGATCCCCAAAAAAATAGGACCTCTAAAACAAAATATATCCCCAGTATAATAATAACCCCCGTTATAAAATTTGTACATTTTTGGGTTGTTTTTTCGGTTTTAAATTGGATGTGTTTTACGTTTAATTGATTGCCTTGAAATTATTATTTCTGATAATATATCATTAAAGGGGTCAATTTTTAAAGGTATCCTTTTTGTTTCCCACGATCCGCCAAAGTTAAGATATTAGCATTCCACATTTTCTTTCATGATTGCACCTCTTAATCCAATCAATTCTACACGCCTCATTTTTTTTTATTCTCATTGCACATATATTAAAAAAAAAAATGTAATTATTATTTTCTATATTTTATTGTTAAGATATTAAATACTTAATGCAACTGGTAAATTGCAAAACCGGCGTGTGAGGTAAACGGATGGATCTAATGCAATTGCTGCCGTCCAGTAAAACATTGGTTGTACTGAACGCCTCGAGGGCTTATTATTTGCATTTTTAATCACAACTGCTAATAATATATGATATACATTTACCATGTAAAGGTAAATGATTGCGGTTTTTAAATATAAACGTGTTTAAACGTCATACGTAATAATATATTCAGTTTTTTTTTAATTTATAGTAAATTATACTTGAATTTAAAAAGTATATATTTTTTTATGAACTCGGTACTTGAAATGAATTGTACAATACATTATTCGACAGTAGTAAATAATTGTACTTTAGTATATGAATTGTACCTGAATTCGAATTTTCAATAAATTTCATACGATTATTTTTTATTAGGTATTTATTAGTAATACAAAAATAATAGGTATGTTGTTCAATACCTGCTGCGCTTTCTACACGTTTTGCCCATAATAGTAATCCTTGTAAAAGATTGTCGACAACGAGATTCCGAGTAATGGTAAAATTCATTTCAACAACCATATAAGTCATTTATATATTAATTATTCATATACTCGGCACGTATACAAGTACTATAGGTAATTCTGATATAATTACAACGAGTGATTAGTGAACGCTGAACAGTGGATTTTCAATAAAACAGTCGGATGTAATGTACATGTTGTAGCTGTTGTACAAGTTCATAAAACATCATGTTATTATCAACTTAATACAATTTTTTTTTCAGTCTGAGCTTGTTCAAAGTTGACTCGTCACGGCAAGAAAATTTCGGAAAAATCCGTTGATAAAAGATATGATAAGAATGGAAAATGATAAGAATTTACTACCTATCTGATAACAAAATGTGTTGTAAGAAAAAAGTGATAAGAATAACGAGAGTATCCTGATAAGATAATAGGCATGGTTAGGTCTGAAAACAGATCACGCTTAAACGTTTAGGATTTAGTTTAAAATAAACAGGAATTTGTTCGTTAATCTTTAATGATTGTGATTGTGACTAGTAACTCACACCGGCGCGAAAACCTTAGGATTTTTTCCAAGGAATTCTAGGGTTTTCTTCAAGACTGAAAATGTCCAATGTATAATTGTTTCTGTACCTATAAATTTGTTCAGTACAATATTGAAGAAAGTGGGCAATAATGAGTTCCTCCTTGTCTCAAACCTTATTTCACTGATATTAAGGTATGAGTTATTTTTGTATTTCCGACTTTAATGTTAACAGATGTTTTAGTATTGCTTATCTCAATACATTTGATCAATTCGTGTAAGAAATATAACTATCAATCGCGGGCATCCACTAAAAGGTACAAATAGTCGATTTCTGCCATTACAAATATTATACTGTTTTATCGTGCCAACTTGAATAATTTAAGTGGAAAATGTATAGGTATATAGGTATTCATGATAAAGCTAAGTAAATCTGACATTAGCTGCGGTGTTAAGATCTAATCTGATTCCATAGGGTGTTTTTATTTTTGTAAAATAACACATCTGAAATAACTGCGCTAAAGTGGCGTTTATAACATAATAGTAATATGTTGTTCATTTAATTGATTAACGTGCGATAGGAGATGAGTGTTGTGAATATATTATTTTAAATGCGTCTGATGGTCTGTATATTTTATAGGTAGCCGATTTATTACAGCAACACCACCTGGACTGCACTAAGAAATGCATTTTTATCGAAACTTTTAGTTTAATGTATTCACAATATCGAGAAAAATATAATACACATAATTATGGCATGACAGTTAGGCCTGTGTGTTTTTTAACAGTTATCCCAAGTCAGCAATAACATTGATGTATATAATATTATACTCTTGATCCCCGAGGCGACAAAAAACACACGTGTCGGTTATTTTTTTATATGTAATACTTTCAAAGTTTCGCCGTCAATCGGTCGTTTCTAAAACCGAACTGGATTTTACAAAATAATTTCTACACAAGAAAATTATCATCACTGACAACGTTAACGGCGCACGATTTGATACTTAGTACGGGATTTTTTTTTTTTTAGAAAATATTGACCATACAATAATAATAACATTATATACTTAAGCGATTAATTGCCGAGTTTATGTGTAAGGTTAAAGCGATAATGATTTACAGTCGACTCGTGATAATATTATGATCTTCGAGTTGACGTCGAGACGTTAAATCACTTGTACACATCCGCCCACTTCTTCTTAGATCCAACACCTGATCGGTTCCACTTTAACAACTTTTACATGTTTTAATGGTGTATTTTACCAAACCATACAAATGCATTCACCCTATCGTTTAATATATCATTTAACAATACTAATTGCAAATTCTATCCAACCTTAAGTTCTAACTCCACACGGCCATCTCGACGTTCTTATTGCACTAACAATGTCAGTGTTCGCTGAAAGATAAATACGCAGTAGTTGAAGTCTTTATCTTGTTGAGTAAGGTCAAGCTGTAAACACTATTATAAGATGTAGTATTATGTTGTCGCGTGCTCTACCCGTGTTTACCTGTTGACAATAATAATCAAGTTTGCGGTTTGATATATTACATTATTATGATATCCACTGGTGTAATATGTCATAATATATATATATATAGGTATATAAATGTATTTTAATTGTTCTATTATTTTTTATCGTTATTATGGTATTTATCAGTATGGCATAATAAAACATCATAAAACGGTAGCTATATAATCGTTAAGAGGACGCCACACCGGCCATTTCTAAGGAGTAAAGTATAGGCAATTTTTCGAAAAATCTTAATTTAGAGTTTGAACTATAATGTATACTTATTAATACAGTATTGAGGATACTTTGTTGATTGCCATTTTTTTTGTCAGACTATCACAGTCATTTCTATAGGATAAAGTACAATTTTTTGCCATCAAAACTACTTTGCGCGGATTCATTTTTCTCAGGCTTCATATATAATTAAAGAAAGAAATTCATACATATTATTTATGACAAAATTATCTGTGTTCCATCATCCGTATTTTTTCGATATACCTAACACAACCAACGCTTTATCATTTTTAAAAAAGTCCTTTCTTAATTAATTAATTATTTATTAACTGATCGAAATATTAAAAAATACTGCGATGGTAGAATACAGACAATGTTGTTGTCTATATTATGTAAAAATTTGGTTTCTTAGTTTTGATTACAGCCTTTGTAAAATGAATCCGCGCAAGGCGGGTTTTTTGAAGAAAATAACAAGTATGTGACGTCCTCTTAACAAGGAATAAAGCCCGTTCGTAACTGGATCGACAATAATTAAATACCTACTAAACGGTACTTTTGTTTTTAGTAAATATGTTTTCCAAGATTCAACGACATTTTCGATAAAATCTTTTTACTGATAACAATTAGGGAACGTAACGAGCAACAGCAATAATTGAGAAAGTAGTAAGAAGAAAGAAGAAAGTAATAACATTGTTTAAATTGGTTTAAATACAAAAATATTTACATTTCAAAAACGTTTCATAGGTACAATATTATATATTATATAGTATTAAAAAATAATCCAATAGTTGGTGCTAAACTGTTTCAAGTTTGGATATCAAATGTTTCATAAGTTTAATACAAAATAATATTGTATGATACTTAATAATATCTTAAATTATAGTATTCATCATAATATTAGCTTTTACATTGAATATTATAAGATATATTGTAAAAACTAACAATAAAAAAAAAATTGTTTAAAAAGTTTTTGAGTGAAATTATTATTTTTTTAATATTTTTAACAACATTTTGTGAATATATACGTTCCTCTGAACAAAAATAGTATTACAAATATTTGACAATTGTTTCAAAAGTCTTTTGAAAACCTTTAAAATATTAAAATATTTTTTGCTTAACTATCTCATAGAGCAAGTCTATAATATATTTAATATATAATATAGTTTTGATCAATGTTTTTTTTTTTAAATTTATATTACCAAATAGTAATTTAAGTATAGTTAACTAAGTATAGTTAAGATTAATAGCGGGGCGATTTATAAGCTTCTTGTAGAGCATTACTCTTGGTTATCATTATCGCTCGAGGCCGTTTGTGTATTATTTATTTGCAAATATTTAGACAGTCATATAGTAGCCATTTGGTAGCAAGTGTAGATTTTGGCTTTGGGCTTTTCGATAAAATTATTTCGAATGATAATTAGAAAAATAACATAATAACCGTAGAAGTATATTATATTATATGGAATTACTTAAGTAGTTAAAAAGAAATATTTGTTTAACGTGGCACCACTAAATTCAGTAGGTAATTATTATTGTTGGAATAATATGGTGCGGGCATCAAGAGAAGACCGGCAGTAATATTATACTTAGCGATATTAATATCTTTTGAGATGATAAAATATATATATGGAGCAGAATATTAAACGGAGGTGCTTGGTAATTCGTTGCAGACACGAGACCATTTCACTCATAACAACGCAGAGCTATAATTATAGTTGATAATAATATCAGGTCAGATATTTCCGTCCAAAAGGAGAAAAAATGACCAAAAATACAAATATTCTACTTTAGGCGTTTCAAGTCAGACAATGTTAGTACACTCCAAATATTATTCAAATTTAAATGCGCCCACAGATTCCTCTCAGTTCTCGCACGATTGAATTTTGATCTATTTTTTTATTATACCATGTTATTACTTATAAATATATACATATATGCAATGCACCATCGATGCAAGTATTAAACGCTGTCGGCTATATTGCCTATCACTAATTATTATGCAGACTGTTATAACATGATAGGTCTTTCTTACAACTCTATATAGCTGATTTAAAAACGTACGACCTAGAAAGGTATTTTTTTAATTTTTTTAAATCGTTTTCAGCCTAACGCGTTCTTGGCAACAATTAAACGACAATAATAATTACCGACACCGATTTCTATAAATTTTACCAGCGGTAGAATGTATTGGCAACACTAAAAATGTTAATGGTTTACATAAAGTACATAATATTTAACCGTGACACGAATAGTGTGCGTGATACTAATACAGTAAGTATGTTTATGGACCAACAAACAAATATATCGATACAAAGACAGCAACGCAATGCAGAGTAAATTATAAAATAAGTACCAATATAATATAAATCGAAGAATAAGAAATAGAAAAGAAAGATACACAAAGAACACAAAATTATAATATTTTTGAAATGCTTTAAAAACGATTAATCCAACCTAACGTTGGATCTAAAAGGGGCAGTTTCACTTTTAGAAAATTTGCTTTTAAATTTTGGTTTTCCGCAAGGCTCTTTTGAAATTGTTATTGACATTTTAAATTTTGGCCGTAGGAGTAGAATTATCTCATAGAAATCTTTAGCGGCCTAACTCATATTTGCCAATAGTTGACCATTACCTCATTTAGACCAAAGATATATTTTATTGTCTAATAAAAAAAAAATATTATTAAAATATTGTCATATAGGTAAAATTATTCCAATAACATTTTGTAACATTGAAACTCTGATCAATAAATACTATTTCATATAATATAAAAACATTTTAGCTACTTTTTGAAAACATTGTTTTGTCGAATGGGATGTATTCCTCAAAGCATTTTTGTAAAATAATATTTTTACTAAAACGTTTAATATGGAATCCTAATTGTAATTAACGCTTTGCATTATTCTTTTTTCAGATTTCTACAACAAACATAAGCAACTTTGAAATCTCATCAGTCTATCGAGTAGTCAATGTAAAAACGATAAGGAACTGGAGTCAAGTTAAATATGGCATTAGAAGCGATTGAGTTTTTTGAAGTGATTTAACACAAGTAGCCAATTTCCGGGCTGTGGCCTCTCACCTTGAAAACTCACTTAGAACGATGAAGTGGAAATATCCGATCAAAAATACAGGACATAAGTCATGGAAATGGAAATAATTGCACCTATGGATTTTTGATTACTGTACTTTGGTCGCCTGGCTGAATTCCTGTGGACCTGAACCAATGTGATTTGTAGACAAGGTATACATTTCTGTGTCTTCTCCTTACCTTTATATGTCATATATAAAATATAATAATACAACATAGACCTACTGGTGGTAGCTATTACGTATCGACAACGTGGCCGCAGACGGGTCGTTTAGCTTATTTAATGCGTTTCTTTTAATGGCGTTTTGCATATATGTAGAACAATTTGAAAGCATTTCAACAAGTCGGGTCCGGCTTAACTTATAATAAGACGTTAAGATCTTATTTTATTTATGTCCGAAACATGTAAAATATTTTATAGGATGACGCATTTTGCTGGTGGAAGATGATAAAAAAATGTTAACTGTTCGCCCTACAGTTATAACTTATTCGGTTTTGAATTTATTTTGTAAACTAGTTGGAAAATTACGAATAAAATGAAAATAATGTATAGATATATATTATTGTATAAAGACATAAAGATAATTCGCCAATGTTTTTTATTTTATTATAACCAAAGAACTGGTTTGACGGTGCAATAAAAGAAAAATATAGTGTACTAAAGAACTAGTTTTTTGTCATTAATATAATAATATATAATGCAACGACATTCTAGGCTCATCTTCGTTGTTTTTTTTTTTTTTTTTAATAGCTTTGAACTCTGAATCAAACCTTCTTGGCGATACATAAAATCTAGAATCCTTAATGTATTATCATTCTGAGATAATAGTCTACCGAGGTGTCGTTACAGTAACCGTTAATCAAATACTACCAAATTGCAAATAAGCTAATCTGGGTCTTTGGGCCAAGGTGTTTTTTTTTTTTGACAGCCGGACTACCATGCCCCAGTGATGTACATTGTAAATTAGACAATAATATTATGATGTTTTTTAACAGTATTGACAACAGACAATCCGAACACTGTCAATGTAGACGGACACTATCGAGTATCAAAACAGTGTCTGCAAACATATTTTAAGCATGGTCAATTTACAATGTAATAGACAATAAAAAATGTTTTTTAATGTATTTGACATTCGTGTAAAAAGGAATAATAATACTCCAATCTTAATTTGATGTCAAGTATATTATGACGTACAATAGTTGTTTCATATTTTTTAGTAGTTAGAACATTTTATTTTTTTCAATATGCTTTCATTTTTACCTTTTTCCAAACCATTCGTTAACTACAACGGTAGCTTAAGTTAGGAGACGTTAGGTTAAGTTAGTAAAGTTAGGATAAACTTGTTTTGGTCTATTAAAATTTAATCAAATTCAAAATATTATTTCGTTTTTAAACATTTGGTTTTTGTTTTATATTTCATTTATTTACCACTTTTTTGCATCCTTCTGTTAAAATAAAATGTTAAAACTATTTTAAACTTTTTTTTTGTTTTCTTTATTAATTAGGTCGAATTAATAAAGTATACATACTGCATTGAAATTTACAGATTTTAATCGAAGATTTACTGATGTACCTAATGTTTGCAAACATATATTAGATGTGTCATGAGGAAGTTATTGTTTGTCCGACATTAACACTTTATAATTATGTTGTTTTAATATTTTTTTGTTGTAAATAATTTAAAAGAAATTATTGTTATGCAACATACTATTATTTATGCAGCTGTTGACGATTAACGAACGAATGCATACTTATATGTTGGTTTTCATCCAATTAGACAGATTATATTCTAGGGAAAGTGAATTAGCTCCAGGCTCTCGTGGTGACAAACCGTTTACATGGGAATTTCTATCAAAATCGATGGAAAGCCGGTAAAGATTTTTTTTTCTCTAAAAACGTGGCTTTCGTTCTGTATAATTTACCAGTCGTTTAGTATCTATGCTTGAAAAAATAAAATTAAGAAGAAATACAAGTGTGCTGTTTATTATGTTTTAATTCAACGGATATATGTTAATCAAATATTATATTATTATTGTGCGAAATTAAATATATTATCAATGTATGTGTAATCTTAATAACATATTATTATATAAATTCAATCTGTTGCAGACTTCTTTTTTTAGTTTATTTGTATGTACACATTATTGTATTTGTATGTGTGAGGAAGAGGTGTTGCACATATTAAAATGATGTCTAAAATTAACGTTTTATACTTTAGTTTTTTACGGTGGGAAGTATTTAAAGTGTTTTTTTAAATAAATTTAAATTATAAAGAAACCCGTAATTTTATGCCTTAACATAATGAAAAACCGTTTTCTAAAAAAAAATTTGGTAAATCTATGGTTCATTAAATTTATAACGGATCAAACATAAGCCACTTATTGATACTTAATGATTTAAAGGAACCACTAAATATTTAATGATTCGTTGAACATTAATCTTGCTGACAATGTAATTGATTACAACAAACAAATTTAATGTTTTTTTTGGTGATAATAATCTCCTGTTTTGTCATGTTGGCACAGCAGCAGCTAATCATCTACTAAGTTTTTATTTTTATTAAAATTAATAATTGTGTTTGGCAGTTCTGTTTTAATTAATTCCTGATGTTTACATTTGATGCTGGTCACTAATTCTCTATCACCCTTGGGTCCTTAGCGTTTTTAGTCTACTTAAAACAAATTTATTGTAAAAAATGTATAATCTGCAACCATAAAAAAAAACAAAATAAAGTAATAATTTAAGTACTTTCATAAGCTAATGGTTTTTTTTTTTACTTCCATTCAAATAAATTCAAAAACGTGGACTATAATATTAGGTATACTTTCGGAAATTATTTTGTTCACCTATTTTTTTTTTCACCTTAATAGTTTTACGGGCGGCGTTGACCAACTATAATGTATAATTAATTTATGTAAGTGAGATTAATGATCGTATACGGTTACCGTACTCTTAGATCATAAATTACAAGATTAATAGGAACCGGTTCAGCAGTTATGTGCTAGACATTGGGCTTGTATGTTTTAGCACGGTCTGCGGGCAAAGCAAATAATATGTTGTCGATTGTCGAACTGCTAACTACTGTGGTAAAAACGTAAGCACTTGAAGGAATGACGATTAAATTAAATTGTCATCGTGTCGGGTATTATAATCCGGACTGAAGTGAGGTATTTGTTATGTTGTTGTCTTACGGATGTAAATGTATGTATGTGATCGTTTCTTCGATGTCCGAGTAGTGTGTGCAGCTGACAGAGGATGAGACAGAGGGAGATAGAGTGCAGCAAAAAAAAAAAAAAAAAACGGGATGTGCGGTAATAAGCTATCCAGTAATGATGAAGTGATAAAAAAAATTATAAAAAAAAATAAATAAACCACACGAATAATAATATGTCTTCGACAAGTACCGATTGGTTGCACTTATTTTTTTTTTTCGCCCGCATTGTGTTCATTATATTATTATTATATTTTGTAGGTAAACGTACATATTTAAATTATCGACGGTGCGGTATTTTCAAATAAATTACAGAGACCGAAATGTTTTCACCGTTACGTATCAGACAATAGCCAACAACGATTACCTTCCGCTATTTTACCCATAGTGCACTTCTTATGGTCTCTCTCATAAGGTATCTTCTTCGGTCGCGTTGTCATTACACATGACAATAAAACAAAAAAAAAACCAGAAAAGAACTTGGGGTTTCCCAGCTTCTTATCTAACTTAAAGTTAAACTAAACGTATAGGTACTATTGTCTGTGGGTTGACGTTGAACTTCAGTCATGTCTCAAGTTAGCGTACAAACGTTTTGATTTCAATGGTAATCATTTTGGAAAAATATAGTTAATTATTATGTCGGTATTCCTGGCTTTGTCGTGCTCCCGCTAAATATCAAAAAGCCCGTCTTCTAAAATCTGAAGTTTACAGCGTTTAAAAGTGTACAAATTTCCAATAATTTTTAGGGATTTCTCAAGATTTCTAAAGATTTGTGCACTGATTTCCAAGAGTGATTTACCCTCTGCAAAAATGGTTTGTCCTAATACGATGCAAAGGCTTTGGCCTCATTACAGAAAATGTGTACAGCGAAACACTGACTCTTAGCCTCCCTCCCTATAAAATATTTGAGTGCTTAGTTCTTTTTTTCTAATATTGACGTACAAATCTTATGCGTCATTGGCTAACCCGTTTGCATGATTATAGTTTTAACAATATAATATTTTCTTATGTACAGTGATGTTTTCTAACAATAAATAAATTGTAATATATTCAAATTCGAAATGCATACTATAACGGAGTATAGAATTATTTTAACCTTTAATAAAATGTTAAGGTATAATAAATTATAATATGTATTAATGTTCAAAATAACTAAATTTTTAGCGGCATTTATAAAAAATGATCAATTTAACAACCTAGAATCTTATAATAAGATCCACATTTTTTTTCTTAATGAAATTCTATTATAAAAATCTTTAATGATATTTCATACACCTATAATAATAATACTGTGTTATTAATTTGTATTGTTAAGTTATTCATTTTATTTCTGTAAAAAATGTATTGTTGGTACTTCTGTAGACATTTTTGTACCAACGTTTTATTAAAATGTAAAGACAATTTTTAGAGTAACCAAATTCAACGCATACTCGAGTTGAAAACACATTAAAAAATCATTGATGGAAAAAAAATGAATTACTATACATTTATTACTACATAGCTTGTTTAAATCAATTTTGGTTTAAATCTATCGTTAAAAACAAATAAGCCTTTTATTCGGCGGTAGGTAATCTAACTTTGTGCTTTTAAAAACACTCAACTTAACTGTATTGTATTACTTAGTTGTATTATATAACTTCATTGTATTTATGCAACGAAAAACCATGTGTGCCAACTTTCCCGTTTGACATAATGTTAACATACTTTATCATAACGTCGTCAAATTCCCACGGCGTTTGTTTGTTTGTTTTTTAAAGTAGATTCGAATAAGATATCGGTTAAATTATATTTTAGTATAAAATAATTAGGACCTCGGATTGTATTATGGTTAAGTGTCGCCCAAAACTAGTATATTATAATAAGTATAAGAGCGGTAGTTTTTTTTCTCGGCAGAAGCGACTTAAACCTCGTACCTAGTACAAGTCAGTATATTATAGAAATAAAATATAAAAACGCGTTTCCTTATAGTTGTTGTTGTTTTTTTCTTCAGTTCTAGATGAAAAACGGTAACAAGATAAACGATCCGGGCAATTTGATCGGGATTTCAGACCGCTCTCCATATACCTACCCGTCACGTACAGTTGTGTAGTCAAGACAAACATATACCGGTATACATTGATAATAGTATGTACCTTACCCACAACGGTTTCCTTGGAATTAAGAAGCACTACTCTACCCGTATTGGTTCCATTAAGTGTTGTCACATAAATATTATTATTATAATAATGATAATAGTATAGTCTGAAGAGAAGTGAGTATCGTTGTTACAGGGTTAGGTACACGTTGAAACCTTAAAATGTTTTAATTAACATAAAAACTGTTTGATTTGATCACTGAGGAAGGATTGTCACAAGGAAGTATCCGTACAATGATGATACTATTAAGTGTGTGTGTGTGTGTGTGTGACTGTGTGTCCACATATTACCTAATGGAATTACATTTTTATCAAAAAAACTCGAGAGACGGTTTTCTTTATACAAAATACAACTCATCCCGATAACGCGGATGTACACATTTGTCATAGTCTCCGAACTCGTCAATGAAATGTAATATTAAAATATTATTACCCATTTGGGCCATGAGGGAATGAGGGTAAATCCTCATTAACAAAATATATCTTATAAGGATATTAGGTGCTTAGAATATCGTTTTACTTCTAATTAGTTAATTGAAAGAATAATTTCGAAAGTTATTGTTAGAAATTATTCGGATAAAATATTATCTTAAATAATTATTTAAACTTAAATGGGGTATTATACATACACTATTTACACAAGGATTTCAATTGTAATACTTTTTTTGATAATTTTCTTCTAGTTGTTATTCTTCATATGACGAACTAACAGCTATTATTTATACAAACATTTTTTATTCGAATCATGTTATTTGTAATTTTTAATTTTTACCGTTTTGAATTGGGTAATATTGACATTAATTTTCACTTTCAGGTTAGTAAGGTTTTCCTCTCGCCCCGCCTAGTTCCAGTTAATTCTAATTTATTATTTATTCGTGGTATTTCTGATTTGCTTACCAATGTACGTTTGCACCAAATGGTTAATTAAGTGCACTTTTCCCAAGTGTCCGAATACACACTAATAAATAAAAGAAAATTGCATAACTCCCATTGTTTGGGAAAATTAAAATATTAATTACTCGTATAGCGTTATAAGTCGCAGTATTTTTTTTTAAATTATAATTATTAGGTCTATGATGGGTAAAAAAAAATCTGACATACAACACCGTATAGTGTAGTAATTGCACCTCGACAATGTGATCTCGTTTACATTATTCACATGCGACCTACAGTGAAAGTGTGCGATAGTTTTAAATAATACTTATTATTATTATTATAATTATAATAACAATAAGTGATCCCTAAACATTTGAATTTGCACATAAATCAATTCTTGCTTCTAAACAACGGTCGATTTTCTTATTGATCACTAATTCAACAATAGCTGCATTTCATAACACTAACATTTCCCTCTTATGGGAACCGTTACACGATTTAGTGTATCGGTGAGAACGTTAAACGAAAATCTTATCTTTATCTGAATAAAAAAAAAAATACTAGAACATCATGTTTTCGTTTTGTCTATTTCAATTATAATCCAGGAAATATAGAAAATTAGGTAAAAACAAAAACAACTAAGTCATTATGCGAATTATTGTAGTGCTTACGGAATTCATCGAAATAAATCCCAAGGTTTATAATAATAATTACATAAATAATATGTTTAAAACATAATTGCACGTTTATTGTTCACTTTAAATGACTTTAAAAAATATTTTATTTAAAATTTTAAAATAAAATGTTATCTAAAAAAAAAAAATCATTATAATAATAATTTTATGTTTGTTTTAATTTCCTAAGTTAATAAGTATTTAAAATTAATATTTTAATTTTTCCCTTGGTGACATACCATAGGTCATTGGGATAAAAATATTTATTATATAGGTACTAGCTATTACATTAGTTGGTAAAATTTTGTACAAAACAATGTATTAGTTTATAAAAAGTAACCTATTATATTATATATATTGATAATATAGAATATTATAGAAAATTTCAATTGAATAAATTGTAATTTTATCGACTACTGTAGTACTACAATTTTATTTACATTTTCTTCGGCTTGTAAATAATGTAATTTTGTATTTTTAATTACTTCTGCGTTAAAATTTAACTCCTTGTCAAGTATACCGTTGTATTGTTATAGTATTAAGGCTTTTTATGTTATCTTATTTGTAAAATATGTGAATATTACCCGTTTAGGCGAAGTAGGTAAACATTTTAATGTATTTTACAATTAAAATAATTAAACAAAAAACTATTTTGGTTTTCACTTAGTTTAATTTCCTTATTATCATTAATTATACTATTAAAATATTATCCGGTCAAATGGGCCAAATGTGAGTGCATTTAAAAAAAAAAATAGTCAAAAAAACTAAAAAAAATTGTATTGACAACATTTGTTCATAAAGTAGTTAAAAAATTAAATAATAAAAAAACTGATATATTGTCTGTTATTTAAGGTCGAAAAAAGTACATTTACATTTGTCCCGTTTATTTACCTTTTCCGCACTTGAGCTTTTTCATTTAAGTTAACTATTTTTCCGTTCTTTCGAATTTAAATTTAAATAACTATATATATGTATATTTTCCACTCACTTGGCTATCCATACGCTGCAATATAGTCCTCATCGATGGTTGGGTGTGTTTTTTTTAACCAAAGAGTATGTGGTATTTTGAAAATTCCCTCTAAGCACGCATACGGAGAAGAACACTAGTCACACAGCACGTTTCGAACTGTCCGTTGGTTCTTCAGAGGAATCTTCGTTTTTGCGGTTGCCACTTCCCGAGGCCTAAGCAGTAGACTAGCGCCACTCTCCTCTGTCTGATCACGCCCCTCGTGTTGTCCAACGTTATATGTATATATACTGTTATTTTTATTTACACAATATATATAATATAATTAATTTAATTTTTTTAAATCTCCAAGATTTTACAAAAAATATCATACTTGAAATATATTTTCATATATACCTAAAAAAAATATAATAAATGTTAAATATATATCTCCAACAAAATAGAAAGGACTATAAAAATGATGAAACTTGAGTAAACTGTCATTCAATTTCAATATAGAGTATAAGCATTGGTGCGATTACAGGAGGTAGACACAGTGTGTTAGACACATTCAAACACATAAAATGTTTATGGTGAAAAGTCAAAAAGCCTTAACTTTTATATTAGATTTTTTTAGAGGGAGATTTATTGATTAGTTTATTACAAACTTGTAGAGTTTTGAGTGTAGCTAGACCCGGAGAGTGTAGCTAAAAAGTCCCTTTTTTCGAAATGGCAATTTTTTTTAAAAAAACTACATTTTAACAATTTTTTTTAAATTTTAAAACTTTTTTTGTGTAAAAATGATCAAATAAAAGTTTTGCAGACTGAGAAATTTTATACAAAAGGAGTTAAATATACATTCGAATATACGAATTTTGACTAAATATTTATTTTTTAAACTACACACTTATTTTGTTTTTAACATAGTTAATCGTATATACCCCCCTAAGCTTTAAATTTGGCAAAATTAAAAAAAATAATTGAACTTAAATGAGTTTAGGTGATAAATTTCCAAATTAAATTATAATAATTATTAAATTGGTACCTAACTGAAAATATTGTTAAAAGTAATTTGAGTTTTGACAAATGTGAACTTTTGTCCTCTGAAATATGTTCCCATAAGTTTTCCTAGCTAATAAGTTTGGTCCCAGAATAGTAGGCCGATACCTCCTTAGTCCAGGTCTGGAATTTTATTCAATTTGTTCACAATTTCCAAGGTACAAAATTAAGTAAACACCATTTACAATTCTGTGTCAACTTTTTAAAAACAATAAACTACACATATGACTAATGGATACAATATAACATTATCAAATAATACAAAAAAATAAACAGAATAGATAAAAACTAAATGCATATGTATCTATTTGAAAATATCCAATGTTCTACCCTTAAAGATATTTTAACCCGTTGAGTCGTAGTGGTGTATTATTAAAACTACCTTTTTAATATTTATTTGTTTGTTCCGTCGTGGTGGTGTTTTATTAAAACCACCATCAGCCGATACCATTGGCCACACCGTAACTGAAAAAAAAAACGTTATGATATTATGATATTTATTTTAATAAAAAAATATAAGTGTTCAAGATTTTTTTTAAAAGTTACTCAAAGGGAGATTAGATTTCTAAATTACTCAAAAATCATTAGCTGTCTAGAAAAGTCAGAATTAAATTATCTAAGTTCAAGAAAGTTCAGCACATCACACTTTTTTCGGAATTCCAAATAGATAAAATATAAGTTTTTGAAAAAGTCAGGTGTTTTTTTAGTAATTCTAAGAAAAAATAACCAAAAATATATATTATTAAATACATTATCACTGTATAATAAAATAAGTGAACGACTAACGAGCGAGGGAAAGTTAATCAATAAATCATCATTTATTTTTATGACTTAATTTTTTTTATTAGATGCGACATTCTTAAGCACATACAGAGTATATTAATTTTAGAAAATATAATAAAATCTGAAAAATGTAGTTTCAGTCGTAGAAAAAGTTAAGTAAAACAATGTTTGGTAATTATCATTAAATATAGCTAAAGAAGCCAATTTAGAAAATATTTCTTCTTTTTAATCGTTCCTCAAATTTGAAATTATAACGATAATTAAAAATTAATTATTACTAGGTAATTGTGGTTAATCCATAAAATATCAGTGTAGAATTTGTGAATTATGTATATGATGTTTCTTTAAGTGTGTAGGTACATGTACTTCTTCAAAGAAAGAGTATGCAAAGAGTGCAAATGACAACAGTGATCTAACCATATAAACAGAAAAAATGATAAATGTACTTTGGTCAACTTGGTCAAAATATGTGTAAAATAATAACATAAAGTAACAAAAATGCAATTTTAAAGATAACTCCCTCGACAAAACATTAATTGAGAATTAGCTAAGAAATTTCAAATAAAAAACTTAAAAATTATAAAAGTATTGCCTATACTATAGCCTAATCATACCGAGAGGTTAAAATTTTAAGTATGTAATGTGTCCTTTTGTTTTGTTGTTATTTACAACTAAACTTTAATAAATATATATTTTTTTTTAATTCAATTTTGAGGAAAATCAAAAGTTTTTTTTTATTTGTGTAAAAAATATTGAAATATTAAAAAGAATGGTAACAAAACCGTGTTGAATCGTAAGGTACGGATTACCTCCTGGCGTTTTATTCTCTGATGGTATTACATCAAGGTGAAATTACTATGCAAAAAATTGTATTCGTTGGTTTTTTTATTAAAAAAAAAAAAAATCATGTTCTTAGGTATTTTTATTTTTCACAACATTTAAGTAGGTTAGCCATTGCGATGACTGCTAGATATGAACCATTGTTTTACCTTGTACAGGAAATCCAAGAGGAATGAAAGTATAAACCACCGTAGGTATAGCCCACTCTGAACTGAGGAAAATTGTGTCTGTGCAATACAATTTTTTTTTCGAAGTCAAGACATATTAATAATAAGTATTATTATCATTACTAGTTACTACTAAGCTGTTTGATGTGCTTTAGTGATAATAAATCATAACGTTATAACTGATATCTAGTACCGATATGTGTTGTAGTTTATACACATTTTGTGTAATCAAATCTATTGGAAAATAGTATTATCATTTTGTTTTTTTTTTTTTTACTGCTTGTCTATTCATCATAATATTGTCCAATATCGCCCACGAATCATATTAATCCCAAATCTAGACAAGCTGTTAAATAATAATGATAATGACGTTATTTACCTATGTTTGTTTATCAAATTAGAGCGTGAAAAAAAATCACAGTTTTTAATTTTCCTGATGTACCTGGTCACTTTACAGATCTTATCTAGCTGTATATCTATAGATCAGATTGGATTTTAATAATAATAATGATAACAATAACAGTAAGAGTGAAGATTAGAATGGATAGGATAATTATTGTGGATTTTCTACGTGGTAAATTGAATTTCACGAGCATCTTGTTTTCGACTTTGGAATTAAGTAGTTAGAAGGTGCTGTGTTTATCAGGTTATGGGAATTTCATTGTTAGCGGTTACTGTTTAAGAAACACGGTTCTCACTTCTCAAACCCAGAATAAAAGACTGTGGCGTCCGGTAATAAGTGACCATAATAACAATAATAATATTATAGTATACTAACATATTGTTGACGGTTATATTATGAAAATATTTACCTTGAGTTATTATATTATTATAATATACAAATTCAATTCAATAATATTATAATAATTTTAGAGGTAATATAGGAATTTTGTTCGTTTTTTAAAACTTAAACAATTTGTTGCATTTTAAATAAAATACTTTACTTCATAACGTTGTAACGAATAATAATTTATTTATAGATTTTTACTGTAAATTATCATACTGTATTATGGTTTCACCTTAATATTATACCAAAAATATGTTTTTTGAAAAGTAATCAACAAATTTTCACATTTTTGGCTCTACAGTGTCCCATTCTTGATGGAGAAAATTAACAAAAATCATTAACTCAGGTGGTCTAATGTAGTGATGGGAATCCGAAAATCCGGATTTTTCAAAAAAACGCTTTTTAAGTCATTTGAAAATCATATAATTGTTAAATACTATTACAATATAAAGATGTGTACCTAAGTAAAATTTGTTGATAAAAATTTTTAAAAAAAACTCTTAACTTTGTCTATAAAATGCTTTTGGATTTCGGATTCCGGATTTTCGGATTTCAACAAATCCGATATTCAAAAGCAGTTTATCTCTTTGGTGTTTTGTTTTATTTTCACATATTTGTCAAAAAAATGTTACTTAGACATAGAGCTTTATATTGTAAAATTATTTAACAATTAAATGATTTTTAAGTAGCTTAAAAAGCGTTTTTTTGTGAAAATCCGGATTTTCCTATTCCCATCACTAGTCTAATGTGTTCTTCGCCCAACACAACCCCCAAAAATGTTTTTATTTTATTCTAGTCAAACTTTATCTTAAACATATTTCGAACAAAATCTATACAAAACTAAAATTCAAACTAAAACTTAATCCAAAAAATATATTATCGGTGTTGTAAGTTGAAATAAATGTATAAAAAAAAACTAGTTTTAATATCAAATTTAAAACTATACATACAAAATATGTAGAAAATACTATACCATATATGTATTAGATAAGATAGATAATGTATTTTCCTTAATATAAGTTATGGCCTGGTTGGGGTAAAAAAAAATTATTAAAAAAGAAAAGAAAATGACATACATATACTGTATTGGCATTTTAAATAAAATTAATTTATGCAATTATTAATCAATTTAATTAGATAGCCGTTTTTAAAAAAAAATATTATATAGTTTACCAATATTTACTGTACCTATAATATATATTAATTATTATGCTAATGCTTAGTGTTTCTTAATTCTTAACAAATTCGTATAAATAGTGTAAATAATAGATTAACTTGTTGTTGAACATATTATATTGCATAAAGTCTATGCAATATTTTTGTACTCTTGGTCCTGTCTATCTCGCAACGAAATCATTTTTTATTAGCCTTACTAATTGGTATTTATTTAGATGAAAACATGTTTACACACACTCTAAATATAATATTGATTAGGTACCTATTTAACAAATTATGTCAATTATTATGAAGTGATTTATGTAAATCATTGGAAAATTTAGGATACTTTAATTAGACTAATAATTAATAAAATACAGAATCTTAAAAGATATTGGACTATTAAAAAATTATTGAATATTCTTTATACATTTTACATCAGAAAAAAAGTATTTAATTAAATATCATAATTAGAAGCTTACTTAAAAATGTGCATTGAAAACTAAACATTTAAATTAAGATTAACACATATCAAAATCATTTTAAAACGAAAAACATTTTAAAATTATGTTATGTCTTTTGGAACGATACATACGTTTCGTTCCAAGAACTTTAAACTTTATTTTACATCTTCCCTAACGACATTACTTGACTTTAAAATGATTTTTATTAACTTTTTATTTTTAGTTAATAATCAGTTAGGTTTTCTGACTATTATACTGTCAACAATTTCAATCAATGTCTGTTGTAGTTATAACAAACAATGGAAATTTTGGCTTCAAAATTAAATTCCTGTAAATAACTAATTAGTTAGACTGAATGTGTGAGTGATTGTGTGAACAGACAATTGAACTTGATAATAAATATTTCATTATTTTTAAACTGATTTTCGAAAATTAGTGAACATTTCCACTTTCTTAGCCTGCACTACTAACTACTATCCTGCATCACTAATAATTATTAACAATAAATATAAATCTAAAAATAGTAAGTCGAAGGTATATTTTTTATAGATACTTAAACAATAATTTACGCGATATAAGCATTAAGCCCGAATTTAATTTGAATCAATTAATGTGAAAGTAAAACTATTAACAATATAATTAATTTATCGATAGCACTATCATAACAAAACAAATCATGCGAAAAGTTTAGTTTGTTATTCTTGATACGAGTAATTAGCACTGTATAATGTGCACGAGGTTAAGTTCTCAAGCAATTAAGTGAAAGGTTATCAAGTTCCTAGTTGAAGGTATTATAGCAACAATATCAGCAATGGGCGCGTTTGTCCATTTTAGTGATCACATACATTTTAGTACATCGTTTGGGTTTCCAAATACACCACATTATATTATAAGCCGTTCAACTTCAAGAAATCAATCGATTTTCAATTACTGTGTGCATTGAGTGTATTGTATAGCTTTTTTGGAAAATGCATATAACCTCTAAGGTATAATATTATAATAATTGTTTGTTTTTGTACATTTAAAACATTTTATTTTTCTTATTGATCGGTGTTGATTTTTTTTTTTAGATTTCTATCTTATGCATAATACTGGCCGTATGTCTTGCTGCACTGCCGACTAGTGCTAGTCCACCGGCTAATCAATCTAGCATAGTGGCTAGTGATTTGCCCGGCGTGACCACAACGTTCACAGACAAAAATGGTTACACTGTCACACATGTAAAGAAAGAATATGTTGATAACCGACCCGGACAAACGTTCAATGTATCCGTGATCGAAATAACCAAACGGTTGCCAGATGGTGGCCCGAAAAGTATAAGATAAGAACTTAGATTCGGCCTACATCCGTTCAAAAACCATTGGAAATCGGTCGTTATTTTTTTTTTTTAATAAACTGCATGTAATCCGTGTAACGATTTGATATTGTTTTTTTGTTAATTTGTTGATAATTTAATAAATACCAAATGTATACTCTCTGTATACTCATAGAGGGTGATCTTACTCCGCCAAAATGACCAACCTAACGACGTATAAGAGGTGAATTTATTGTATAAATCAAAAATGATTGTAGTTGTCACAATCAAATTCAATATTGTTGCCCGTTTATGTTATGTTAGCATTCGCGAATTTTGTTAATATTTCATGTTTTTTCCATGTACACAGGTGACATGCTCTACCGGTTGTATTTTGTTATTCATTTTTATCAAACAGAGCTAGTGCAAACAAACATTAGCCCAAAAACTAAACATTGAATCGAATCGACCTGAATTTACATTAAAGCAAAAAAAAAAAAATTGCCTATTTAAATTTCCACATACTTTTGAAAGGCATAACGAATATTATGTATCCACCAATGTATAATATGCTAACAACGGCTAAGGTAATACAATTTTTTTGGCTTTATGTTTGGACCTTATACACCTATTCAACATCAATTACAACTTTTTTAAAAGATAAACAAAAAACATACTAAGCAAGAAACAGATGTCATTTAATACTAATAAAAAACGCATCATTGTAAGCCCATTATATTTTGTTTTAAATCAAAATCTTTCTTTTGACAAAAATGAATTTGCGCTAATTTCATAAGCCTTTGAGTATGAGCTTAAATGCCTTGAGTATACTTTTTTTGACACTGTATGCGTTTAGTTGCCTTGTACATAATTTTCTGAGATTGTCATAGACTTTATGAAACATAAATTTGCACATGTTTTTCAGTTAAAAAAATATAACACCATCGTACGATATCGAAAACAACTTATGGTTCGATCTGTAAACACTGCTGAATTATTAAATCACAACAAACCGTGTCCTAAATAACGAAGAAAATATCGGTCAACCGAGTTTCGCACATATTTTAGCTATAGTTTTACGAAAAATTATAAATTGTGTTTATATATTGCCTTAATGAGCAAAATTATACGTAGAGTGGTTAGAATAGGATAATATGCAAAGCTTCTTTTGTTTAAATTAGAAATATATTTTAAAATATAGCTAGAAAAATGTTTTTCCACAACTTAAAATAAAATATTATTATAGATTTATGTTGTACAAAATCCGTGACCAGACCGAAAACGCCTGTAAAATGAATGTGCTTTGATTCTTGTTCTAACTACTTGAAGTACTGTGTAATTATTATTTTTCAGCCTCACCGTGACAATATAATATATATGGTTTTTTACTGTACCGCACAAATTAATCCCAGCTCTTTTAGTTCAAAAACAAAACTATAGAAACCGTTAAAAAAAACCAACCACGAACGTTTTTCAGTGATATTGCAAAAAATAATGAGCTATAAAAACAATTATTTTTACAATAATTAAATTATAAGAAAAACTTTTTTGCCGACATAATCCGCGTACTCGTCATCGAAGCTATATATAGGTATAATAATATAAATTGGAATGAAGCATATTAAAAGTCTTGTCTGGGTACTAGCTGTTGATCACTGCCGACACTGTACTGTATGTGTACAATATAATAGTAATAATAATATACAGGGTAATCCATCTGTTGTAAGACACTCATTTTCACGAAAAATATGAATATTTTGTAGGTTATTCTCCCCCCCCTTCTTGTAGGTACATTTTTTACTATATTTTTCAACACACGGAAAATTGTTAACATCATCCCATAATAATATGTGGGTAATATGACTAGCTACTTTTTTTTTATCAAATGCAATCACATATTTTCAAATCGACGCATGGGTAGTAAAAAAAACTAAATTTTGAAATTGTCGTTTGACTTATGACTTTCTAAAAATTTGATCAATATTTGTTCGGTTTTTTAAGACAGTAGTTCAGCGGGTTCGATTAAACAATAACATTGACACTGTCACCGATAACCAGACATAAATATCAATAGTTGGACATTTTTTTTATATATTATATGGATAAGCGATTTTACACCTTCCTGCTTTGAGATAATGATAGACGAGCGGTTCTTATCTACCTATTCAAACACAGTGACGGCTACTAGTCTAAGTAATAACAAAGAATAGATGAAACTTGAAAGGTCACTTTCAATGTACCGAAAAAAAAGTGACGGCGATTTTGTGACAGACTATTTAGTATTATAATAATATGTTTTATCTAAACACAGCAATTAATAATAATAATGTATGGATATAACATTGTAGTGGTGTTGTCTTAAGAATATGGCCGCCGCGTTATTGTGTGAATAATTGTTTAAAAATGTTTGTCTACATATTTGAGAAATATAAAACCATATGTTCCCATTTGAAAAAAACTAAGTCCATACTTCTTTTACGTGTAAGGTGATGAAGATAGCAATTTTCTAAGTATTGGAAAACGCGTGTCTACCTGCATAGGCGCAATTTCGATAACAAAAATTGACGGTGCTTAAGCTCTGCATTTGCCATGAATTTAAATTTGAATTTGAATGAATGAGGTTAATGTTTTTTTGAGCAAGGATGTAGTCTACAAATTGTTTACTCAAGGATGTTGTATAGTAATTTATCATTTAACACTTTAGTTTATTAGCATTTTAATTTTATAACAAAAACTAAAGAAAATATATGCAATATTACATTTTACAGGTATTTTATACAAGAGTTATATGCTTTGCTTTTTCTGCAGATATGTCAATAATTTTGTTTATGTTAATTAAATTTGTCATATACCTTTTTCCATTTATGGTATTGGGCAAATCTGTAAGTCTGTCTTGTCTCATTGAAACCCTAAGCCAAATCTTTATTTTTCTTGTGCTTATTTTTAAATTAGAGTGCTAATACCCCCTAAGCAATCCCACACCTTGCGGCTATGCCTACCTACAAGTATGGGGGAAAAGGTTCACATTTTTCCAGAAAACAAGTGTCTTACGACAGATCACCCTGTATACACACGAGGAATCTTCAGGTCGACCGTCTTTCATGCCGATTGACTCTCAGCCATAATCTATATATGGTTAATTAGCGTGTGTTGGCCTAACGAACATGCAACTATAGGTACCGCTAAGATCCGACTACAACACAGCCGTCATAATTGGTACAATCATTTTCGAACTGGACCGCGGTAGTGGTTAGCGGTTAGCACGCCACGGTCAAACATTTTGTTATTATTATTTCTGATACACATAATTACACTGTGGCAGTTTTTTTTTCTTCCATATAATAATAACTAATCAATAGAAAACCCCGTTATGTAATGCGTTTAATGCGTTAATCTCGACATTTTAACTGCACTGGTTTTATAATGATGTGTGTGTGTTTTTATTTGTTGTGTCTGAAGACGCGATAACGTTTTTGCTCGAGTCGCATACTTTTTATTAATACCCTTAAAAAGGTGAAAAAAGCAAAAAGTTCACCGCTAAAAATCCAGCAAGATACCCATTTTTAAAATTACATTAAAAACAAACGTCTAATCACTTGCAAGCTTTTATGGAATATTATTTGGATAACATTGTACTACCGATGTAAGTATAATTTTTTGTTCAATTTCAGAAAAACGATTCACCATTACTACTTTAAAACAATACAATTTCTAACTCATAATACCAAAACAAACACGACATAAGTGTCTTCAAGATTCAAGATGGATGTTGGCACCGACACATTATGCTTGGACTATAAAAGTCATACAGAACATTTGCTAGATTTTGCTAGAGGCAAAATAAAAGTTGTATTAGAAAAAAAAACATAATTAATATTAATGTCCACCAAAGCACACATGAGGTATTTAAAAAACAATATCGATGAGCCAATTTAAAACGACCCCTTCGAAGAATATAATAGTATGCTTTAAAAACACAATTAAATACATCAAGTACCTGCTATAATATCTACAAAATATGCGTTGTAATTTGTAAACAATGTAATAATTTATAAAAATAACATAACCGGGTGCATGCAATATAATATATTGAATATAGGTGATATATTTTGTGAATGTCAGGGCAGAACTGAAATAAAAATGCTAAAAAAGATAATCAAATTCTTCGCTTATATATATATTTTTATAATACGACTACTCACGCTAGAGAAAAAATGGAAGAACCCCACGTGGTCCTATTGGCGGTCATCGATAAACAGATTGCTGTCTTAAAGTTATTCACAGTTCACACGTGTTCGGTTATTTATTTGTTTATTATAATTTTGTGTCGAGCGGTAACTAAAAAACCGGTTTCCATTGAACTGTTTCGAATTTAAAGACTTCATTAATGTAAAAACGGCGATTTAATTTTATTGCATTATTATGGCGGTGAAAATCGAACGTCATACCAGTGTCGTTTGATATTTACCGTAATACATTTATATACATACATATTTTATGAACTCGTAGTCTGATGGTAAACTTCTCATTATCTGCCAAACTTCCCGGTTTGAAAATTCAAGATAAAAGCACATGATAACACTTTTAGTAGTTAAACAGTATGAACAGCAATAGGAACATATTTTAGCTCAAAACCAAAAAAAACTCTTACCGACAGACAAACCGGGCCCAGACAGTTTTTGTCAATTTAAAATCTAGATCTAGTAGTGCAACGGAAATCATGGAGATCATAAAGGGGTGGGGTGGTGGTGGAGAAGATATCAAACTGTCTTGGCGGTTGTTATTTATCGGTGTGTGTGTGTGTGTGTACATTCTCCGAATGGCGAAAACACAAGTACACGAGTGTGTACTCATCACATGTCTTCAAAGTCCTTTTACAGAGAGTTCAACAAACGCTTTGTCGCTAAAACCACCAATTATGGCGACCATTGCAAATCAAACAATAATATATCGGATCTCGACGACGATGAGACGGTGCGGGAAAAAAAATACATCCACCAGAAACACATATTATACCTATAGCAATAATATAAGAGTACAGGTAGGTATTGTGGTTATCCAACACGCGTTTCGTGTCACGACCCGTTTGCCCGAAGAGAAAAAAAAAATACATGTACTGTTTTTTTACCGTTTTCACCTAATTATAAAATGTCGAAAACCAGAGAAAGAAAAAATGAAGCAAAACACCATTATATGAAAGTCGAAATCTGCGCTTTTTTTCTTTTTTCTTAACGAAGACGACACCGCGCCGAGGTCGTGTCTAAGGATTTTATAAACACGGTAATGCTATGATAATTTAAACGGCGATTTGGCATAAACGATTGTGTGCATTCGAATAGCTGCTCATGACGTGTCTGCATAATAATAATTTTATAGAAAACGTTTACCTACATTCTACCCGTAGCGGCTATATTATTACATTTATTAAATACATTAATATTACTGTATACGAAAAAAAAGTCTTAAAGTTCATAATTAACATAAAACTAGTAGTTACTACAAATTGATTAGATTACATATGAATAATTTAATAAATCATTACATAATATTGTTGAGATGACCGTTTGCAGACTACTTGGTCGGGTGAATAATGTATACACACACATACTAAAAAACACCTTAAAATTTGTAGACCTTATTAAATATATCTAAATAAATATCTATTATTAAGTAAATATTGCCCGCGGGGGTAAAGGGGATTGTACAAATGTAAATAAACGATGGCTAATGAGGGGAAGTCATGTGACCAACAGTTCCCTCTCGTTGGTTCTTTATTTATAAAATTTAAAAAAAAAAGCGTTAAAAGAAAAACATGGTTAAACTTTTGAAGATAATATTATCTATATTATATTATATTATTACTATGGAAATTTCTTGTAGTGTCAATATCAGTCAATCACCCTTAAAATCGGGAAACCCCAAAAAATTTGATAATGATTGGATATATTTTATACATGGGGCATTCTAAGTCATCAGCCCGACCTCCTCAACATTTTTCGACTTTTTTTTTGAACTTATTTTAGTCTAATAAGACCTTTATTTTTTTGAAATTTGTATTACTCATATTTACCGCCAAAAATGTGGTTTTTTAAAGTTATTTTTCACGAAAAATCAATTTCGACTAGTTTTAAAATTCTGAAATTTTTACATAAAATTAGAGTCTAAAATCAAATGTTTTCGTCTAATAACGGACATGGGCCGAGATTTATTTATTTTTTAAGAATGTATTATTTTTACTATTAAACGCTTGTACTGTAAGTTTGTAATGTACTGCCATAATATGGCGGTGGAGATTGTCAGTTACGAATTACTTTACTTTGTTTTTCTATAAATTAACTTTTTAAGATATTCCTACAGTACTTATCTCGACCCTTACGAACATGTGACTGACACCGCTGTGGGTTTAACACACTCATGTAAGTTCAACCCAGAAAGTACACACCAAGCACAGTATGAACCAGCACAGTAAGCAAGTATTAAAGTGAGGTGCAGTGTCCCCAAATTCGCATCGAAACGTTTATTTGAAAGTGATTTTATTACTTTCAGTTCTTGAAACCCTGTGAATCACCGTCGTCCCCACTATGCCCCGGCCACACTGTACTGGTTTTTTTACATTCGAGGTGTGAGTCATTGAAACACATTATTTTTTTCATATTAGCTTATCGCTTTGTTTACAAGGTATATAGGCCATATTTGTTTAAAAAAAATTGTTTACGATTTCCGAACAACTTGTATTTGATTTTGTGTACCTATTCAAATGTTTGAACAGTTTTCTTGAATGGCCGTAGGATCTTGATGTCCCAATAATTATAGTTAATAACTTTATTCAGACTTAAGTCCTGTACTACTCGTAAAAAAGGGAAATAAAGAAATTGATTTTGTTGACTTTGTAATAACAATAATTAGTCTCGGTGGCTAACGAAGTTGGGGTGTGGGACCAAATGAGCTAAGCCCCTCTTATTGACTTTCTTTTTATACACAACTTGTTAAATACTACACTTGGGAATGTGAGTAGATTTAATTAAAGGTACAATTGGCATTCGAATTTCATACAAAATCTTCCTTACCGGCATCCCAAACCACTAAAAATATTTTCACAATAATAACAAATCAAAATTGTATTGTTTTTAACATTATGGCAAAACATTTTTCGATTTTGAACAAAATTAATCTTGGATAGTGGCAATGTTTTTAAACAAATATTTTTGAGATTTTGGTGTGAAATAGTAGTCCTGGCAAGCTGTACTTGTAACCTGACTTAAGTCAGTCTTAGACCAAGTATTGTACGGATGGTTTGCACTTGGCTACAATTATCAACTGATTAGTATCTCCCATCGTCGATTGTCAATACAATAAACAATTGCGAGTCTGTGTATTTTATCAACGCGGTATTATGTTATAATAGTGTCTACATTATCGAGCAAATCCGTTCCACTAAAAAATTACAAGTATAAAACGTATTGTACGAAGAATAAAGTATTAGTTAAAAGTATGAATTATTTGAATACCTGTTCGAAAAGCGAAATCGATCATGTAGAAAAATGCGGTCGAATATATTTTAACGTTTTTTAACATAATATTAAAAAATAGCTTGTTATAAATATCAAGATATTTTTTTACCTTTATTAATTTACACGGGATGAGCTAAATAAAACGAAAACGGCCGCGCGTTGTTATATTAGATATTAGTTATTATATTATATATTAATGGTGTTATATTATTATTATACAGTGCCAAACCAAGTGAGAAAATTGTCGATTGACACCACCTTATTTGTGTTACTTTCATGCGAACACAAAGGTGGAATTGATAGAACGAAATATGCATTTTTTGTTATATTTATATATATATATTATTATTTTGACTCGCAATAAAGATGACTACTGACAATTGATTCGGTTGATTAGACATTTATTACTATGTCTCTAGAAATTTTTCAATTAGTTGCCTATCCTAAGACCACCGCTGTCTCTTACAGAGAAGACATTTTCAGGTGACAAACATTTTTCGTCCTATAAACAAATTTAGCTGAATCGTTTGAGTGGTTTGTTTGTACACACACAAAAACGTCAACTTTATATTATATTTCTATTACAGTCCAATAAACTTGTTTTCAGTCGGTCTATTCAATGCAGCGACCGCAAGTTATAGTTAGGTTGGTGTAAATATTATTATAAAAACATTTCTTTCACTTTTTTTTTATTTATTTGTTATTACATTTAATTAAACGGTTAGAACGTACTTTATATGATTTTCCATTTCGACAACTCCTAATTATTATTTTTATATCCATTAATAAAATAATAATCCAACACAACTGCAAATGAAAGTATCGCGGTCAGTGTCGTTCCCGCCGTATAGGATTTGTACACAATACTTAAGTGTTAATATATATATATATATATATATATATATATTATACACCGTCAGAGGTATAGACTGTAACTAATAGCATCATTGCTAATAGCTATTATGTGTGTACCTAAATGATTTACTCTCTCATCTGTCCCTCATATATCCATTGTATGTGTACAAAAATAAACGTGTTCACGCTTGTAGATTTGATCAGACCTTAATACCTACCGTAACTACTTGAAGTGATCTATTTTGATGGAGATGGAAAACAATTATCCAGCGAGCGGATTAACTATTGTGATACGGCAATATACATTAAACGCGAATTACTAAACACATAATAACAATATGTCGTCCAATAATAATAGGACAACAAAAGATGCACGTTTCTTGAGCCAAAGTGTTTAGCAAAATCCCAAAGTATGCGTTTTTTTTTGTCCTTGTGAAATATCAAGGAGGCGAGCCAGAGGTTGTGTGCATTCTATGTGATCCTGAATGTATTAAAAACCCTGTGTCTGTGAGTTGTTGACTGTTGTCCCTTTTATTATGCACAAGTAGTTCTGGCAGTGCAACAAATAGTTTATTGAGACATTAAAGAATCTACAGCTACTTGAAAACATAAAATGTTTTATAATATTGTGTTAGAAATATACGGTTGCATATGTTTTGCTCCGTGTATATAGTCGGTCAGGCAACACAATAAACACCTACAGTATTTTTTTTAATTGGAGATCTGTTGTGATCATAATTCATATAATATGATAGTATAACTTCTTTCACGCTGCACACTTGTGTTCATAATAGTAGTACCATTTTCTTCGAACGCGGTTATTAAGAAATTACAACCTAAAATGATCTCTCATCATTACTATCTTAGGACATATCCAAAAACATATCCATAATTCAATTGTTTTCCTTGTAACGAAGAAAATTTACATTTTTCATTTTTATTATATCAGAATATGATAAAACCTTTGTGTTTACTAGTAACTACAATTTTAACTCTGAATTATCATTAAAGATATATTATTTGGAATATAAGAGGGAAAAAATCGAATTTTTTTAAAACATATAAAATAGGTTAGCTATTTTATCGTTTAAATGACATACATAATCCATTTATCAAAATGTTGTAATACAAACATTACTACTACGAACGATTGTAAACCCAATATTTGAAAAATACAATGGTTTAAACTATGTTTCACACTTATATAAACAAGTAAACGTCATACAATATATTTGCATTCTGCAAAACTTCGTTAGATTTTATTGTCTTGTTAGTTAACGAATCGCCAGAAAATCACTTTAAACCGGTTGCTGTGACATAGACGTTCATAAGAGTTTTACCATAACTTCAAAAATCGCTAGTGAGTATTAACAAAAACATTTTTATTAAGTTTTTCTAAAATTTAATTTATTTTTTATTTTGGTGCTTGGATTTGCAATACATTTTTACCCGCTGGCTGATTTCATTTAAGAATATATTATAGAAATTGTACACCGTTTTCGCGTAGCATGTCTATAGACCAGAAATCGAATCTAAATTTTGCCTCATTTGGCCCAATATCTAAAAAGTTCACATTCCAAATTAGGAAAAGCAGATATTTTTTATAAATTTAAAAGCCCTTTAAATGTATACATTTTAAATTTTCAATTTTATTACCGCTCTGTAAGTATCATTATTTAAAACAATCAAAAAAATTCCAGATTTCTATGAATTATTCTTTAGTTTGATACAGTGCGCGTTCAATTAAAAACCCTTTATAAACTTCATGTAAAATATCGTTAAGTAAAACCATAGCAGTTGTGATATCAATTATTTAGGGGCTAAGTAATGTCATGCATAATTGTATTTTAGCTTTGACGCGGAGCTGAGATATTGTTTTTCCAATGATGTGTTTTTTTATTTGTGTTTTTGAACATTTGAATTTGCTTGCTTGATAATACCATATTGTTACAAATAAGCATTACAGCGAATGCAAATTTTGTAAAAAAATAACACTTAAACAAATGTTTTTTTCACATACATATTGCGCGTTGTTTTTTACATATTGCTTAGTTAACACATTTTTTGTCATCGTGTTCAAAGTAAAACCATAGCAGTTGTGATATCAATTATTTAGGGGCTAAGTAATATCATGCATAATTGTATTTTAGCTTTGATGCGGAAGTGAGGTCTTGTTTTTACAATGATATTTTTTTTTATTTGTGTTTTTGAACGTTTGAATTCTGCTACCATATTGTTACAAATAGGTATTATAGCGAATACATTTTTGTTAAAAAACAAAAAATAACAAATTTAACTAAAACTAAAAGTATCCAAATGTCTTTTTTTATGTACTTATTGTACCTAATCTAAGTGCAGGCATATTATTATTTTATGTGTAACATTTTATAAAACATAAGACATGATGAATATAGTTGATACCTAGTTTACCGAGTGTATTTATAATTAATTGTCAACTAATAAAATGTCTAAAACAAAAAGCTTTTATGTTTATACTTTTTTGCAGATAAAAATGAATCATTTTTGTTTTTTGATACCACTCGTCTTTGTTAGTGTTTTAGCAGATAATCTAAGTAACTATTATTTCATTTATTTTCACACAAGATAATTAAAATTCAATGACTAACTTTTTTACAGTGACCTATAAGGAGCAGGTTTCCAAAACAAGTCAGTATTTTTTTTATCATACAAATTTAACTATGTTTTTATGTTTGTATATACTTATTTTAAATAATTTATTACAGACAAAATAATCGCGAGTGCAGAACGTAAGAAGTATTTTAAATTAATATACTAACACGTAATACTTATTGTTTTGTCAAGTTTTCCTGAATATCAGATGATTTATAAATTAATAATTATAGCTTCTAAATTCTGTTCAGATGAAGAGTGCACAAAATGTATAGTTTCGGTGTTTTAATCACTTTGTAAATACTTTATGTAGCATTTTCTGTAATTTACTTAAAGCACGCTTAGCTATAGAAATTGATAATATTTAGCTTATCTAGGGTGAAAAATGTTAAATGGTCCACACTTAAAACATGGTGTAACTTGTTTTATGTGTCAATCCATTTTTTATTTGTTTCAGCTGTGATGCATGAAGTACTTAGAAAAATTGCTCGTGAAAATGAATCGATGGGTAGTTATAACTATTATTATATAACTCAAAATTAATAAAGCTTAGAAAACAGTTTTTTGAAAGTGATATACAAACTTCAACATAGATTTACTAGTACGCAAATTTATCAGTGATGCATCGTCGCTTAAGCGGCAACAACGAATGTCTCATTTTTTTAGCCGAATTAAGTTGGTAGAACTGTTCGAAATTTCGTAGGGAATTAGTTTGCGGGCTCAGATAACCATGTAAAGTCAATACATGACGTACTATTCGAGTAATTTACAACATAGTTGTTATGTTATTGAATGATAGTTGAAATTGATTTTTTGCTCTCCTGTAACTAATCAATTTATTTTATGTAAATTTTAGAAAAACTAGTTATGATGTTTGCTGTACCGGGTAATAATAGTTAAAATAATTTTTATTAAAATGTATTTGCACATAGTTGTTTAATATGAAATACATCATGTATTCGTTTTAATTCCAGATAGGGCAGACATTGAAAACGATTTGAAAAGTAATTATTACTCTTATATAGTTACTCTTTTATATTTATAGTGCTTTACATAGCCATATGTGAATAAATTATACAAATCTAGTTTTATTATATACTAATATATTAATTTCTATCTTAAAAAAATATGAACATTAAAATAAATTATTTTTTTTTTTTAATTTAGAACATTTAGAATACGAAGCTGAACTACAAAAAGAAATTACCGCCGCCCTAACACCAACGTCCTATATACCTAGTATATCTATACCTGGTGTAAATTCCTATATACCTGATGTAACGTCATATATACCTAGTATACCTAAAACTAATTTTTTAGGCAAGTATAATAATTTGTAAATAAACATTTTCAAAAATAATAGTTATTTATTTTTAAACAAAAACGATGAAAATTCGATTCGAGTTCAAAGTCTTTAAGTTATATTATAATTTTTTTACTAAAAAATTACTTTTTTTACTTATTACTGTTTTTATTTACTGTTTAATTATTTCATATTTTTGTTACAGATACCATTCCTGTTAAAACAATGGGAGGTAATTAACCATTTATTTGTTGGTCGTAAATAGCCATAATTGTGTAACTTAATAATTATACATTTATAATGTTATGCCATTAAAATAATATTATAAATTTGAAATAATATTTGTGCTAATATTTATAGGTCCTTAATAACTTCTTACAAAAATAAAATAAAGATAAAAGTGCTAAAAATAGATGAATATTTCCCCATGTTTTATTTATTCAAATAATTTTATCAGTAATTTATTCGAATGTTGAATTTTGAAAATTTGTCTTATTTCTTGAAAAATGTGTACAAAGATTTTTGACTTGACGACCGTCTTAGCTTTTTGAGTTTTGACCGTCAATCAAGTCTTACATATATACGCATTATTTAGATAATTTCTTATCTGAATAATTTTTTTTATTCGGTTAATATTGGTATTCGAAGAAATCGTCTTAGATTTAATCGAATAAAAAGATTATTCAAATAAATTAGTTATTATTCATTTTATTTTCGAACTTATTATTTGTTTTTCTAGATACACTTAGTTCTGCATGGAGCCTCGTGGGTTATCCACTAGCAGGTAGTTGTTATATAATCATACAAAACATAAAAAGAAAGCTCATAAAACACAGTATTGAAAGCGATAGAAAAAATGCAGCGTGATATACCTCTATGCAAATTTACCAGCGATATACTGTCGCTTTGTATGTATAATATTTTGTCGCCAACACGGTTATTTATTATTTTTTGCAGATGTTCAACCTGACTCCGAGCTCTCAAAACTTGCAGAGGAGCGAAGATTACTAACTTCAAAAGTTCCGCAGTTTTTAATCGATACTATGTCATCGAGTAAATATTACCAACAAAAACCTAACAGTGAAAAAAGGCTAAGTTCCAGACCCCCTCCCAAAAATGTCAGCCTATCTAAGTAGTAATATCTACTTGTGGCCAAGTCTGCTATTTCTTTAGTTCATAACCTCACTTTACTCCTACTTTTATGAGCAACACAGCTTTGTTATTTGTATTGCTTAACACTTGTTAACAACAGTTTCTGAATGAGGCATAAAACAGCCTAGCCGCAATGTAGATAATAACTACGTAGATATGTATATATATATACAGGGTGTAATGTAAAGTTCTACCGAACTTCAAATGAGACATTCAGGATGCTCTATGGGTGCAATAAATGGTATTCATTTTTTTTTTTTTTTTTTAAATTATTTAAAATAGAACTCGTATATCATTATAAAAATGTCTTACTAAAAAAAAGATTTCAGATTTGAAACCGAGAGAAAAAATCTTGTTGAATTGATTTGTGACATGGTTTTTTGGTATCTGGCCACATTTGCGTCCGTCGAGTGGCCACTGAGTGGCCGGCATGTGACCGAAACCAACATATGGCAAGTGACACATTATTATCAGTTAGCATTTTATTCTCAATTCAGAGGCGTCCTTAGAATTATTTTATATTAAACTATGTGTCGCATGCCAAATGTTGATTTTAGTCACATGCCGGCCACCCTGTGGACGTATGTATGGCCAGATTTTTTCTCCCGATTTTAAATCTAAAATAATTTTTTTCGTAAGACAATTTTTTAATGAGATACGAGTTCTATTTCAAATAATTTTAAAATTAAAAAAAAAATTAACACCATTTATTGTACCCTAAGAGCATCCTGGATGTCTCATTTGAAGCTCGGTAGAACTTTACATTACACCCTGTATATATATACAGGGTGATCCAACTAACGTAAGACACTCATTTTCTCTAAAAATATAAATATTTTGAAAACAATTTTTTCCCTAAACTTTTAGGTACATATTTTACTACATTTTTCAATATTTTGAAAATTTTTATCACCAATCCTTATAAGCCAAAATGGGGGATTTTTGTTTTTTTTTTAATGGCAACATATGTTTTTAATTACATAAGTTTGTAGACAAAAAATTAAAAATTATGTTAGCGTTTGAGTTTTGAATTTTCATTTATTTTTCATTTTTGATGACTTTATAAAGATTTGATTTTTTGACTGTATTTCTTAATATTTTCAATCGTTACTACAAAGACGAGTAGTTTTATTACATTGCGTACAAATAATTTGGCATGTTACCGTACTCTGTACCATAATCAGATATAATAAATAACCTATAATCTAAGTAATCTGTAGATAAGAACCTTTGTCTATTTCAAAATCTTTTATAGTGAATTCCTAGTTGTTAGAATGTTATCGCCAATTGGACAATGCGAACATAAATATGAATTTGATGTGCTACCGGTTTTGGACAAACCGAAGAAATATGATTATTATTAAGAGGAAATGTAGTATCTTAACAAAGTCATAACTAATGAACAGTTTAATAAAAATAAAAAAATTTAATGCTAACACATTTTTAAATTTTTTGTCTACAAATTTATGTAATTAAAAACATATGTTGCCATTTAAAAAAACCAAAAATCCCCTTTTTTGGCTTATAAGGATTGGCGATAAAATGTTTTAAAATATTAAAAAATGTAGTAAAATATGTACCTAAGAGTTTAGGAAAAAAATTGTTTTCAAAATATTTATATTTTCAGGGAAAATGAGTGTCTTACGTTAGTTGGATCACCCTGTATATATATATATATATATATATTTCACTTTGTAGTGAAGCTATACATTTATACAAGTAGCCACTATGAATCTAGTTTAGTATTATAAACGAAACCTAAACGTTTAGGTGTACAATTACACTTTATAATAGACCACGTGACACGCGTAACAGGAACAAAGAATACTGCTACACTGCCATGCACGTGAACACGAATGACGTGGGCATCAACAGCGCCCTGTACCGGCTGTAGCGCGGCAAAGGTCATTAATCCCCACCTAGCGCATTAATTTTGAGAAAATTGCAATTTTCATATTTTTCCCTTTACTTACACTATGAGACCCACCTTTGTGCCAAATTTCACGTTTCTACCTACACGGGAAGTGTCTTATAATTTTGATGATGAGTGAGTCAGTGGGTCAGTAACAAAAATTAAAATTTTGAAATCCTCCCATTTTAAAACACCTAAACATTAAGGTCTCAATATTACACAGTGTCTTAAACTATCTAAGCGAATTTCAAAAGACTATCTTAAGAAGTAGCAGAGATATGAGAGTTAGAAATACCGGGTGAATTGGTTCGTGTAAAGATACACTGGCATTGCTGGAACTTGGCCGGCGCACTGCCGTGCGCTCAGTTATAAAATTGTTGACTGAGAGTAACATAGCTGTACAATACGGACAATCTGTATACTACACTTATGTATGTGCACTAGTTACGTTTTGCACATTAAATAAAATGTAGTAACTAGAAAGTTAATTTTGGAAAAAATTTTAAATGAACCTTTTTTATATTTTAAGATCGAGTGGATAAAGATATCAAGAATAAACCCATGATATGTCGTTTAGTAGCATTGGCTCATACTATGAATCTTTGGCCAGATCCATACATAATAAAATCTACATTGACTGGTAATGTTTGTCAGCTAACTTCTATAGAAGACAGTGTTGTGGCAGTTTCGGCAAATATACGTTAACAGAAAGTAAACATCATTAATAGTAAAAAGTATTCAAAGTTGCTTCTCAGTTATTATATTTTAGACAAGGAATCTCAGAGATAATACATTACAAATTATACAGCACTATTGTTATTCTATTAAAATAATTATTCCAAACCGCACTTTCCTCCTAAAATTTTTAAATGTAATGTGTTTTTTTTTTAATAAACAGTTTTGCTTATGGTTATAATCATATTAGTTGTTTTTTACCTATATTCCTACAGGTTGTATTCGAAGTGATAATGAAAATAGTATTTACAGGCATGATCTGTTTATACTGATTGTCAAAAAATAATATATAGGTATAATAGTATTAGGTTGTGAAAGAAAAAAACACTGGTTTAAAATATAAAGTATCCGGTACTTGTATGATTAAATCTTGTTCGGTAGTATTATTAAAGTTTATTTTAAAGTAATATCATCACTTTCAGTCTAAATAACTCATTTTGCCGTGTGACTTTGCAACACCACACTATACTACATAACAACAACAATACATCACTGTATTTTATATGACATTAAATAATAATTAAACGTCATAATGCACATGAAATAAAAATTATGTACCTATAAAGAAACTCTTTAAAAACTTGGGCGACTACAATATAAAGTATTCCATAATGCAGTACACTACATAATCAGTATGGGGACGCACGGTGGAAATTCCGAGAAATAAAAATTGGCAAAATTTGCTTTCGCGTCTAAAGTTTCAATAAAATATTGATAGAAAATATTATGTACTAATCAGTATTAATGTATTTATGTATTAACAGTTCATTAAATAATAACATTATGGATACATCTCTTGATATTATATTTTTATTGTTAACTCAAAGCACACTACTTTATTCAAAGGCAATGTAATTCGGTTTAATTGTTTAATTTAGTTCTTGTTCTTTAATTTTCTTGAACATAAGGCAAAACTCCGGTTTCCATTGAATATAAGAGGCTTTGTCTTTAATAAATTTAATTTCAATTTACGTTCAGGATATCGTAGGTCTAGATAAAAAAAAATAAAAACACATTGTGAGAACAATAACTCCTCAGCTCCGCATCAAAGCTAAATTAGAGAGAAATAAATTACAGAAACGGACGAACAAATTGGCTCGATTTTCTTAAAAAATCCGAGTAAAAGAATGACTAATTTAAAAAAATTCGACTTTTGCGCAAAAATGCGCTGAAAACCTGATACATAGTCTGATACAGAATTAAAATACCTATCTAATGGTGAAAGAATTGCTCTGGCCTATTGTGGCCATATGTTACTTTTTTGAAAAATTGCCCAAAATTGCTTTCGCGTCTAAAGTTTCAATATAATATTGATAGAAAATATTACGTACTAATCAGTATTAATGTATTTATGTATTAACAGTTCATTAAATAATAACATTATGGATACATCTCTTGCTATTATACTTTTAACTCTATGATTTGGCTTTGTCGAGAAGCCCAGAGGGTGAACACTTTCAAAATTTAACACTGTTGTTGTAAACATTTCTGTAAACCTGTGACCTTCCCGTCCCCACTATGCCCCGACCCCACTTTACTGATTTTTTAAACTTTTATTGTACCAGAAAATGATATAACCTTTGTGCTTACTACAATTTAAACTCTGAATTATCATTAAAGATATTTTATTTGGATTCTAAGAGGAAAAAAATTGAATTCTTTTAAAATATAACTTAGATAACGCTTCGATTGTAAAACCATTGCATTAAAAAGACAACAGTTTAAAATATGTTTCACACTTATATAAACAAGTAAACATCGTACAATATATTTGCATACTGCAAAACGTCGTTAGATTTTACAATTTTGTTAGTTAACAAATCGCAAGAAAATCACTTTTAAACGGTTGCTGTAACATAGGTGTTCACAAGAGTTTTACCATAACTTCAAAAGTTGCTAGTGAGTATTTAATACATTTTTTATTAAGTTTTGGTGCTTGGTTTTGCAATAAATTTTTAACCGCTTAGCTAATATTATTTAAGACTATATTACAGAAACTATTCACCATTCTATTCGTGTAGCATGTCTATAGATCAAAATCGAACCTAAAATGTGCCTCATTTGGCCCAATATCCATAAATATTACATACAAAATCAGGAAAAACAACCAAAAAAATATGCATGTTTTTCAACTTAAATTAACATAACGCAAAATGTTTGTAAAAAAGCAGATATTTATTTAAAAATTAAAAGCCCATCGAATGTATACATTTAAAATTTTCAATTTTATTACCGCTCTGTAAGTATCTTTATTTAAAATAATTAAAATAATTCCAGATTTCTATGAAATATTCTTTAATTAGATACAGTGCGCGTTCAATTAAAAACCCTTTATAAACTTCATGTAAAATATCGTTAAGTAAAACCATAGCAGTTGTGATTTCAATTATTTAGGGGATAAGTAATATCATGCATAATTTTATTTTAGCTTTGACGCAGTGCTGAGGTATTGTTTTTCCAATGATGTGTTTTTTTATTTGTGTTTTTGAACATTTGAATTTGCTTGTTTGATAATACCATATTGTTACAGATAGGCATTACGGCGAATACAAATTTTGTAAAAAAATAACACTAGAACAAATGTTTTTTTTACATATTGCTTAGCTTACACATTTTTTGTCATCGAGTTCAAAGTGTAATAATAAATGTATCGGTAGCTTTTGTGTAAACACAAGATTTAGGTAAACCTGAACGTATCCAAATGTATATTTAAAACATGAAAAGATGAATCATGGCGAATGTACACATTATATTGTGTACTTTTACATACAGTCTGTAGTTAACAGATGTATTACTACTGTCAAAATGAATAATAACTCATTGACAGTGATGATGTGAAACAGTTTATTTGTATAGTAAATGATTTAATTTGATTTTGTTTTATAGAAGAGGGCTAATCTTCGATTTACTAAAATTATAAAAAAAACAACATGTGACACTGTAATCAATTCATCTATATTGTTATGGATATAAGTGTCAAAATAGAATGTTTGTAACGGGTTGGTTCAAGAAAAACTTATCCGATTGACATGTTGAGTTTTCCAACCCATAGAACATATTATAATTTTATAACAAAATCCTTCTTAGTTCCGGATCAGAGCCTATATAATTAATTAACAACTAATATAAATGTCTAAAAAAGAAGTGTTTTTGTTTATAATTTTTTTGCAGATAAAAATGAAACGTGTTTGTGTTTTGCTACCACTGGTCTTTGTTAGTGTTTTAGCAGGTCGCCCAAGTAATTTTTATTCAACTTATTTTCACACGAGGTAATTAAAATTTAATGACTAACTTTCCTACAGTGTCCTATGAGCAAAAGGTCTATAGCACAAGTCAGTAATTTTTTTTTATCATACAAATTTTAACTAAATGTTTTAATATTTATATATACTTATTTTAAATAATTGATTACAGACATAATAATCGCGAGTGCAGAACGTAAGATGTATTTTAAATTAATATACTGCCACGTAATGTTTATTGTTTTGTCAAGTTTTCCTGAATATCAGATGATTTATAAATTAATAATTATAGCTTCTAAATTCTGTTCAGACGAAGAGTGCACAAAATGTATAGTTTCAGTGTTTTAATCACTTTGTAAATACTTAGTGTAGCATTTTCTGTAATTTACTTAAAGCACGCTTAGCTATAGAAATTGATAATATTTAGCTTATCTAGGGTAAAAAATGTTAAATGGTCAACAATTAAAACATGGTGTAACTTGTTTTATGTCTCAATCGATTTAATTTGTTACAGATGTGTTTCCCCAAGTAATTAGAAAAATTGTTCGTGAAAATCAATCGATAGGTATTATCGATAACTATTATTATATAACACAAAATTAATGAAGCTTAGAAAACAGTTTTTTGAAAGTGATATACAAACTTCAACATAGATTTACTTGTGCGCAAATTTATCAGTGATGCATCGTCGCTTAAGCGGCAACAACGAATATCTTTTTTTTACCGAATTAAGTTGGTATCACTGTTCAAAATTTCGTGGGGCATTAGCTTGTGGGCTCAGATTAACATGTAAAGACAATGAATAACGTACTATTCGAGTAATTTCCAACATAGTTGTTATGTTATTGAATGATAGTTGAAATTGATTATTTGCTATCCTGTAACTAATTCATTTATTTTATGTACATTTTAGAAGAACTAGTTATCATGTTTGTTGTACCGGGTAATAATAATATTTCTTAAAATGTAAGCTCGTATTTGCAAATAGTTGTTTAATATTAATTACAAAATGTATTCGTTTTAATTTCAGAAAAGGCAAATATTGAAAACGAACTGCTGAGTAATTATTACTCTTATATAGTTACTCTTCAACATTTATAGTACATTACATAGTCCATATGTGCATAATTTATATAAATATACTAATCAAATAATAATTTCTTTCTTAAAAAATATGTCCATTAAAATGAATGACTTTTTTTAATAAAATTTAGAATACTTAGATAACGAAACTGATCTGCAAAATGATATAACCGCCGCCCTAACACATGTAGGTAAGTATAATAATTTGTAAATAACCAATTTCAAAAATAATAGTTATTTATTTCTAAAAAACGATAAAAGTTTGATTTGAGCTCAATATCTTGAAGTTATATTATTTTTTTATTAAAAGTTTTGATAATTGTTTGAAAAATAATTATTCCAATGCTTAATTATTATTATTTTTAATAATAAGTCTACATAAACTCAGTTGTAGATAAATGTTATACAGTTATATAGTATATAACTTCATACAAAAATAAAATAAAGATAAAAGTACTAAAAATAAATGAATATTTTACTATGTGTTATTTATTCAAATAATATTGCCAGTAATTTATTCGAAAATATTTTGAAAGTTTTTCTTGTTTCTTGAAAAATGTTTGACTAAACAACCGTTCTAGCTTTATGAGTTTTTACCGTTAATCAGGTCTTACATACACCCTCATTATTTAGATTTTTTATCAAACTAATGTTTTTATTCGGATGACATTGTTATTAACCGTTGTTCGAATAAAAAATGCCCACTCTGCATACGTCGTCCAATAGCAGATAGTAAATTATATTAAAAATCGACATTATTTTCTTGCTGTTATCCGTTGGTGTTCTACTTTTTAAGAATGTGTCAACATTTATCATTAAATTATGGCGATCATTTTTTAATATTTATTATTTATGCCGATTTTATTATTCGGAGTTTTTTTTTTTATAGCTGAACTCATGCTATTTGTTTTTTATAGATAATTCTGCAACGAGCTCCGAGGGTAATCCACTAACAGGTAGTTATTATAATCATTAAAAAATATAAAAAGAAAGCTCAGAAAACACAGTATATAAAAAAATTGCAGCATTGATATAACTCTATGCAAATTTACCAGCGATACACCGTCGCTTTATAGGTATAATATTTTGTCGTCTAGACGGTTATTTGTTATTTTTTGCAGTTGATCCACCTAACTCCAATCTCATTACACTTGGACAAACGAGAAGATATCTGACTTCAGACATTCCACAACGTTTATTCGATACTATAGAATCAAGTAAATATTATATCGAATTGACAATTGTAATAGTTTAATCTATAGTAATATTATATATATATCAGTCATATTCTAGAAAAAATGGTTCGGATGAGTTTAAAAGTTCTCAGCACTTTAACTGACATAAAAAAAATAATATCTAAATTTTTTCGCAACGTTTTTACTGTTAACCCAAAGCACACTACTTTATTCACATGCAGGGCCCCAACAATGGGGGGGGGGGGTCAGTGAGTACTAGGGTCCCGGGGCCCGAGGAAAAAACAAAATATATACGTATTATTAATTTAAATTAGAAATATATAATGAGCGTGCCACCCCAGTCACTATATGTTTATATAATATTGGTATATAAATATTTTTATTTTTTACTATAATACATAATACTTTTTATAATACATAATTTTGTTTAACAATCTAATTGTAAATTATTTTTGTTTAATGAGATCGGCCACTTGACGTCGGTAGGACGGTAGGCGGGTAGGGCGTGCAGCGCAAGCATTTCTTGGAAAAAATAAAAGGGGAAAAAATCCGGGACGATAAAAGTAATAAGTCAGCCGCCTGCCTTAGTAGTGCTATATTTGGCGTTAGAAGATGATAATTCTTTTATCGACGACCTAAGTCAAAACAACCCGCGATCATAGCATACATTTTAGTTTTTACCCCAACCGTTAATCTCCCGAGTTGTGGCGGTAATATTGTGGTACTTTCTACAGGTGTATAAAAGCAATATAAGCTGTGTAACAAATATTTTAGGTACCTTATGAAAAATAAAAAATAAAATGTTAGAAATTATATTAAAATTATTATAAATACTAATGTATAATAAGGGCTCGGATTCATATACAGTACCGTACTTGAAAAATTCATGTGGGGGGCCTGTTCACATGCAATGTAATTCGGTTTAATTGTTTAATTTAGTTCTTGTTCTTTAATTTTCTTGAACATTAGGAAAAATTCTGGTTTCCATTGAAAATAAGAGGCTTTGTTTTTAATAAATTTAATTATGAAACAAACCATGGTTCGCTTTTTTTAAGTGTATTTTATACAATTTTGATGAATAGTATTATTGGGTGTACATCCATTTTGTCTGCATTTTAAAAACTTTTTGACTGAGAGTATGTGTGTACTAGTTATGTCTGTAGTTGTGTTTTGCACATTAAATAAATGTAATAATTAGAAACTTAAGTTTGGCAAATTTTTAAATAAACCTTTTTTATATTATTTTAAGATCCAGCGGATGAAGATTACAATAATAAACACATGATGTGTCGTTTAAAAGGATTGGTTAAAAGTCTAATTAGTCCAAATAGATATATAAAAGAATATGCATTGGGAGACACCTTGCCGTCATCGGATCAAGTATATTGTCATCTAACTACTATTCTTAACGATATTGAATGGGCGATAGTATGAAAGATAACTGCATAAGTAGTCGTTAATAGAAATTATAAATCATTAATAGTAAAAAGTATTCAAAATTGCTTCTCAGTTATTATAATTTAGACCAGGAATGTTAGAGATAATTCATTACTAATTATACAGCACTATTGTTATTCTATTAAAATAATTATTCCAAACCGCACTTTCCTCCTAAATTTTTAAATGTAATGTTTTTTTTTTTAATAAACAGTTTTGCTTATGGTTATAATCATATTAGTTGTTTTTTACCTATATATCTACAGGTTGTATTCGAAGTGATCATGAAAATAGCATTTACAGGCATGAGTCTGTTTACACTGATTGTCAAAAAATAATAGGTATAATGTATTAGGTTGTGAAAGAAAAAAAAAACTGGTTTAAAATATAAAGTATCCGGTACTTGTATGATTAAATCTTGTTCGGTAGTATTATTAAAGTTTATTTTTAAGTAATATCATCACTTTCAGTCTTAATTCACTCTAATTAATTTTGACCTATAACCTTGCAACACCCCACTGTACTGAATAACAACAACAATACATCATTGTCTTTTATATGACAATAATTAATTATTAAATGTCGAATTGCTCTTTAAGAACTTGGTCGATTACAATATAAAGTAGGTACTCTATATAATGCAGTACCTAATTATCCTCCTTATTATCTTCTCATTTATCAGTCAGATAATGTTATATCTATAAATTAACCGTGCTGGTTTGAATTGTGTTTGGTTTATACTGTGCTTGGTTTGGACCGTGTTGAGTTTAACTGTACCTTTTTTAATTGTTTTGTTTATTTTTATTTGGTATGTTTATTTGTTTTGTGATTATATAACAAGTCATACACTGAATTTCAAGATGTTAAACCTATATAAAAGTCTTCAAAATTTACGTGTTGACTAGAATGTTTTTTTTTTACACAACTTATAGAACTATGTTAAACCTATCTTCACTCTAATTTTCAGTTCTTAAAACTTACAATAGCACCTAAAAGTAGGTAGGTATAATAGTATTAGGTTGTGAAGTAAAAAAAAACACTGTTTTAAAATATAAAGTATCCGGTACTTGTATGATTAAATCTTGTTCGGTAGTACTATTAATGTTTATTTTAAAGTAATACCATCACTTTCAGTGTAAATAATTCATTTTGACCTGTGACCTTGCAACACCCTACTGTACTACATAACAATAATAATACATCACTGTATTTTTTATGACAATAAATAATAATTAAACGTCATAATGCACATCAAATAAAAATAGTATACTTATTAAGAAACTCTTAAAAAACTTGGGCTACTACAATATAATGTATTCCATAATGCTGTACACTAAATATACAGTGTGGGGGCGCACAGTGGGACAGATGGCCGATCTAGGTTGAACAAATTTGAAACTTATCCTATCTTATCAGAAATTTCACGCTGATCACGAAAATGGCATCGAGGTCGCACAGGACGTAAAATATCTTTTTTCTCAGTTTAGGCTTTAATAATCCAGTCGGAAACCAATATATCAGTACATACATATTGTACAATAATATTGTTTAAAGACATTGTATGTTTAAAGGAATTATTAGTTAGGTAAGGTTATTACATAAGTTATGTTAGACCGTTAATTACCCCATCAGTTTTCACTGGTATTGCCCCTATCAGACTATTTTTAATGTATTTAATTAAAAGCTGTAATATTTAGGTATATTATAAGAAAATAATTGCAATCCTTGCCAGTTTGTGATATATTAGGAACAGTCAATAACGTAAACAATTAGAAATGCCTAATTTGAGATGAGTTTTAATGTGGAAAAATATTACAACAAAAGTGATAAAAAAATTGATTATTATTTTTTGGTATGAAAAAAGTTGTTTATCATTTTGATACATCTGATATAAGGTTTTGGTAACAACAGTTTTTAAATTATGTGCTCATCTAAATTTTAGCTATCATATTTTAAGAGATATGCCATTGACCTGTATTACTACTGACTGATATTCCCCTATAAGTAATCTTAAATTTAAAAGAGTGTACATTTTTGGGTGGTTTTCTCGATTTTGAAGGGGAAGGGTTAAATTTTTAATTTTTCGGTCAAATAAAGTACCTTTCAGGTACGATCTCTGATCTATAGAGTTGCTACACGGAGAATCAGTTAAGAATATCGTGGGTCCAGATAAAAAAAAAATAAAAACACATTGTGAGAACAATTACTCCTCAGCTCCGCATCAAAGCTAAATTAGAGAGAAATCAATTACAGAAACGAACGAACAAATTGGCTCGATTTTCTTAAAAAATTCGAGTAAAAGAATGACTAATTTAAAAAATTCGACTTTTGCGCAAAAATGCGCTGAAAACCTGATAAATAGTCGGATAGATAATTAAAATACATATCTAAAGGTGAAAGAATTGCTCTGGCCTATTGTGGCATATGTTACTTTTTGGCAAAATTGCCCAAAATTACTTTCGCGTCTAAAGTTTCAATATAATATTGATAGAAAATATTATGTACTAATCAGTATTAATGTATTTATGTATTAACAGTTCATTAAATAATAACACTATGGATACATCTCTTGCTATTATACTTTTAACTCTATGATTTGGCTTTGTCGAGAAGCTCAGGGGTGAACACTTTCAAAATTCAACACTGTTGTTGTAAACATTTCTGTAAACCTGTGACCTTCCCGTCCCCACTATGCCCCGACCCCACTAAACTTGTTTTTTATAACGTTTTTATGAACCCACAATCTTGTTAAATTTTTTTTTTACCAGAAAATGATATAACCTTTGTGCTTACTACAATTTAAATTCTGAATTATCATTAAAGATATTTTATTGGATTCTAAGAAGAAAAAAATTGAATTCTTTTAAAATATAACTTAGATAACGCTTCGATTGTAAAACCAATGCATTAAAAAGACAACAGTTTAAAATATGGTTCACACTTATATAAACAAGTAAACATCGTACAATATATTTGCATACTGCAAAACTTCGTTAGATTTTACAATTTTGTTAGTTAACAAATCGCAAGAAAATCACTTTTAAACGGTTGCTGTAACATAGGTGTTCACAAGAGTTTTACCATAACTTCAAAAGTTGCTAGTGAGTATTTAATACATTTTTTATTAAGTTTTGGTGCTTGGTTTTGCAATAAATTTTTAACCGCTTAGCTAATATTATTTAAGACTATATTACAGAAACTATTCACCATTCTATTCGTGTAGCATGTCTATAGATCAAAATCGAACCTAAAATGTGCCTCATTTGGCCCAATATCCATAAATATTACATACAAAATCAGGAAAAACAACCAAAAAAATATGCATGTTTTTCAACTTAAATTAACATAACGCAAAATGTTTGTAAAAAAGCAGATATTTATTTAAAAATTAAAAGCCCATCGAATGTATACATTTAAAATTTTCAATTTTATTACCGCTCTGTAAGTATCTTTATTTAAAATAATTAAAATAATTCCAGATTTCTATGAAATATTCTTTAATTAGATACAGTGCGCGTTCAATTAAAAACCCTTTATAAACTTCATGTAAAATATCGTTAAGTAAAACCATAGCAGTTGTGATTTCAATTATTTAGGGGATAAGTAATATCATGCATAATTGTATTTTAGCTTTGACGCAGTGCTGCGGTATTGTTTTTCCAATGATGTGTTTTTTTATTTATGTTTTTGAACATTTGAATTTGCTTGTTTGATAATACCATATTGTTACAGATAGGCATTACGGCGAATACAAATTTTGTAAAAAAATAACACTAGAACAAATGTTTTTTTTACATATTGCTTAGCTTACACATTTTTTGTCATCGAGTTCAAAGTGTAATAATAAATGTATCGGTAGCTTTTGTGTAAACACAAGATTTAGGTAAACCTGAACGTATCCAAATGTATATTTAAAACATGAAAAGATGAATCATGGCGAATGTACGCATTATATTGTGTACTTTTACATACAGTCTGTAGATAACAGATCTATTACTAGGGCAAAAATAATTAATAACTCATTGACAGTGATGATGTGAAACAGTTTATTTGTATAGTAAATGATTTAATTTGATATTTAAGTCTTCGATTACCAAAATTTAAAAAAAATCAACATTTGACGATGTAATTAATTTATCTATATTGTTATGGATATAAGTGTCAAAATAGAATGTTTGTAACGGGTTGGTTCAAGAAAAACTTATCCGATTGACATGTTGAGTTTTCCAACCCATAGACCATGTTATAATTTTATAACAAAATCCTTCTTAGTTCCGCATCAGAGCCTATATAATTAATTGACAACTAATATAAATGTCTAAAAAAGAAGTGTTTTTGTTTAAAATTTTTTTGCAGATAAAAATGAAACGTGTTTGTGTTTTGCTACCACTGGTCTTTGTTAGTGTTTTAGCAGGTCGCCCAAGTAATTTTTATTGAACTTATTTTCACACGAGGTAATTAAAATTTAATGACTAACTTTCCTACAGTGTCCTATGAGCAAAAGGTCTATAGCACAAGTCAGTAATTTTTTTTTGTCTTACAAATTTTAACTAAATGTTTTAATATTTATATATACTTATTTTCAATAATTGATTACAGACATAATAATCGCGAATGCAGAACGTAAGATGTATTTTAAATTAATATACTGCCACGTAATGTTTATTGTTTTGTCAAGTTTTCCTGAATATCAGATTATTTATAAATTAATAATTATAGCTTCTAAATTCTGTTCAGATGAAGAGTGCACAAAATGTATAGTTTCAGTGTTTTAATCACTTTGTAAATACTTTATGTAGCATTTTCTGTAATTTACTTAAAGCACGCTTAGCTATAGAAATTGATAATATTTAGCTTATCTAGGGTGAAAAATGTTAAATGGTCAACAATTAAAACATGGTGTAACTTGTTTTATGTCTTAATCGATTTAATTTGTTACAGATGTGTTTCCCCAAGTACTTAGAAAAATTGTTCGTGAAAATCAATCGATGGGTATTATCGATAACTATTATTATGTAACACAAAATTAATAAAGCTTAGAAAACAGTTTTTTGAAAGTGATATATAAACTTCAACGAAGGTTTACTTGTACGCAAATTTATCAGTGATGCATCGTCGCTTAAGCGGCAACAACGAATATCTCATTTTCTTTAACCGAATTAAGTTGGTATCACTGTTCAAAATTTCGTGGGGCATTAGCTTGTGGGCTCAGATTAACATGTAAAGACAATAAATGACGTACTATTCGAGTAATTTACATCATAGTTGTTATGTTATTGAATGATAGTTGAAATTGATTTTTTGCTATCCTGTAACTAATTCATTTATTTTATGTACATTTTAGAAGAACTAGTTATCATGTTTGTTGTACCGGGTAATAATATTTCTTAAAATGTATGCACGTATTTGCACAGAGTTCTTTAATATTAAATACAAAATGTATTCGTTTTAATTTCAGAAAAGGCAAATATTGAAAACGAACTGCTGAGTAATTATTACTCTTATATAGTTACTCTTTAACATTTATAGTACTTTACATAGTCCATATGTGCATAATTTATATAAATTTACTGATCAAATAATAATTTCTTTCTTAAAAAATATGTACATTAAAATTAATGACTTTTTTTAATAAAATTTAGGATACTTAGATATCGAAACTGATTTGCAAAATGAAATAACCGCCGCCCTAACACATGTAGGTAAGTATAATAATTTGTAAACAACCAATTTCAAAAATAATAGTTATTTATTTCTAAAAAACGATAAAAGTTTGATTTGAGCTCAATATCTTGAAGTTATATTATTTTTTTATTAAAAGTTTTAATAATTGTTTGAAAAATAATTATTCCAATGCTTAATTATTATTATTTTTAATAATAAGTCTACATAAACTCAGTTGTAGATAAATGTTATATAGGTATATAGTATATAACTTCATACAAAAATAAAATAAAGATAAAAGTACTAAAAATAAATGAATATTTTACTATGTTTTATTTATTCAAATAATATTGCCAGTAATTTATTCGAAAATATTTTGAAAATTTTTCTTGTTTCTTAAAAAATGTTTGACTAAACAACCGTTCTAGCTTTATGAGTTTTTACCGTCAATCAGGTCTTACATACACCCTCATTATTTAGATTTCTTATCAAAATAATGTTTTTATTCGGATGACATTGTTATTAACCGTTATTCGAATAATAAATGCCCACTCTGCATACGTCGTCCAATAGCAGATAGTAAATTATATTAAAAATCGAAATTATTTTCTTTTTGTTATCCGTTGACGTTCTACTTTTTAAAAATGTGTCAACATTTGTCATTAAATTATGGCGATCATTTTTTAATTTTATTTATGCAAATTTTATTATTCGGATTTTTTTTTTTATAGCTGAACTCATGCTATTTGTTTTTTATAGATAATTCTGCAACGAGCTCCGAGGGTAGTACACTAGAAGGTAGTTATTATAACCATTAAAAAACATAAAAAGAAAGCTCAAAAAACACATTATATAAAAATATAAAAAATTGCAGCATTGATATAACTCTATGCAAATTTACCAGCGATACACCGTCGCTTTATAGGTATAATATTTTGTCGTCTAGACGGTTATTTGTTATTTTTTGCAGTTGATCCACCTAACTCTAACCTCATTACACTTGGACAAACGAGAAGAGATCTGACTTCAGACGTTCCACAACGTTTATTCCATACTATAGAATCAAGTAAATATTATATCGAATTGACAATTGTAATAGTTTAATCTATATTAATATTATATATATATATATCAGTCATATTCTAGAAAAAATGGTTCGGATGAGTTTAAAAGTTCTCAGCACTTTAACTGACATAAAAAAAATAATATCTAAATTTTTTCGCAACGTTTTTACTGTTAACTCAAAGCACACTACTTTATCCACATGCAGGGCCCCAACAAGGGAGGGGGGGTCAGTGAGACTAGGGTCCCGGGGCCCGGGGAAAAAACAAAATATATACGTATTATTAATTTAAATTAGAAATATATAATGAGCGTGCCACCCCAGTCACTATATGTTTATATAATATTGGTATATTAATATTTTTATTTTTTACTATAATACATAATACTTTTTATAATACATAATTTTGTTTAACAATCTAATTGTAAATTATTTTTGTTTAATGAGATCGGCCACTTGACGTCGGTAGGACGGTAGGCGGGTAGGGCGTGCAGCGCAAGCATTTCTTGGAAAAAATAAAAGGGGAAAAAATCCGGGACGATAAAAGTAATAAGTCAGCCGCCTGCCTTAGTAGTGCTATATTTGGCGTTAGAAGATGATAATTCTTTTATCGACGACCTAAGTCAAAACAACCCGCGATCATAGCATACATTTTAGTTTTTACCCCAACCGTTAATCTCCCGAGTTGTGGCGGTAATATTGTGGTACTTTCTACAGGTGTATAAAAGCAATATAAGCTGTGTAACAAATATTTTAGGTACCTTATGAAAAATAAAAAATAAAATGTTAGAAATTATATTAAAATTATTATAAATACTAATGTATAATAAGGGCTCGGATTCATATACAGTACCGTACTTGAAAAATTCATGTGGGGGGCCTGTTCACATGCAATGTAATTCGGTTTAATTGTTTAATTTAGTTCTTGTTTTTTAATTTTCTTGAACATTAGGAAAAATTCTGGTTTCCATTGAAAATAAGAGGCTTTGTTTTTAATAAATTTAATTATGAAACAAACCATGGTTCGCTTTTTTTAAGTGTATTTTATACAATTTTGATGAATAGTATTATTGGGTGTACATCCATTTTGTCTGCATTTTAAAAACTTTTTGACTGAGAGTATGTGTGTACTAGTTATGTCTGTAGTTGTGTTTTGCACATTAAATAAATGTAATAATTAGAAACTTAAGTTTGGCAAATTTTTAAATAAACCTTTTTTATATTATTTTAAGATCGAACGCATGATGAAGATTACAAAAATAAACACATGATGTGTCGTTTAAAAGGATTGGTTAAAAGTCTAATTAGTCCAAATAGATATATAAAAGAATATGCATTGGGAGACACCTTGCCGTCATCGGATCAAGTATATTGTCATCTAACTACTATTCTTAACGATATTGAATGGGCGATAGTATGAAAGATAACTGCATAAGTAGTCGTTAATAGAAATTATAAATCATTAATAGTAAAAAGTATTCAAAATTGCTTCTCAGTTATTATAATTTAGACCAGGAATGTTAGAGATAATTCATTACTAATTATACAGCACTATTGTTATTCTATTAAAATAATTATTCCAAACCGCACTTTCCTCCTAAATTTTTAAATGTAATGTTTTTTTTTTTTAATAAACAGTTTTGCTTATGGTTATAATCATATTAGTTGTTTTTTACCTATATATCTACAGGTTGTAATCGAAGTGTTCATGAAAATAGCATTTACAGGCATAGTCTGTTTACACTGATTGTCAAAAAATAATAGGTATTATGTATTAGGTTGTGAAAGAAAAAAAAAACTGTTTTAAAATATAAAGTATCCGGTACTTGTGTGATTAAATCTTGTTCGGTAGTATTATTAACGTTTATTTTTTAGTAATATCATCACTTTCAGTCTTAATTCACTCTAATTAATTTTGACCTATAACCTTGCAACGCCACACTGTACTGAATAACAACAACAATACATCATTGTCTTTTATATGACAATAATTAATTATTAAATGTCGAATTGCTCTTTAAGAACTTGGTCGATTACAATATAAAGTAGGTACTCTATATAATGCAGTACATATTTCCTCCTTATTATCTTCTCATTTATCAGTCAGATAATGTTATATCTATAAATTAACTGTGCTGGTTTGAATTGTGTTTGGTTTATACTGTGCTTGGTTTGGACCGTGTTGAGTTTAACTGTACCTTTTTTAATTGTTTTGTTTATTTTTATTTGGTATGTTTATTTGTTTTGTGATTATATAACAAGTCATACACTGAATTTCAAGATGTTAACCTATATAATAGTCTTCAAAATTTACGTGTTGACTAGAATGTTTTTTTTTTACAAAACTTATAGACATATGTTTAACCTATCTTCACTCTAATTTTCAGTTCTTAAAACTTACAATAGCACCTAAAAGTAGGTAGGTATAATAGTATTAGGTTGTGAAATAAAAAAAAACACTGTTTTAAAATATAAAGTATCCGGTACTTGTATGATTAAATCTTGTTCGGTAGTACTATTAATGTTTATTTTAAAGTAATACCATCACTTTCAGTCTAAATAATTCATTTTGACCTGTGACCTTGCAACACCCTACTGTACTACATAACAATAATAATACATCACTGTATTTTTTATGACAATAAATAATAATTAAACGTCATAATGCACATCAAATAAAAATAGTATACTTATTAAGAAACTCTTAAAAAACTTGGGCTACTACAATATAATGTATTCCATAATGCTGTACACTAAATATACAGTGTGGGGACGCACAGTGGGACAGATGGCCGATCTAGGTTGAACAAATTTGAAACTTATCCTATCTTATCAGAAATTTCACGCTGATCACGAAAATGGCATCGAGGTCGCACAGGACGTAAAATATCTTTTTTCTCAGTTTAGGCTTTAATAATCCAGTCGGAAACCAATATATCAGTACATACATATTGTACAATAATATTGTTTAAAGACATTGTATGTTTAAAGGAATTATTAGTTAGGTAAGGTTATTACATAAGTTATGTTAGACCGTTAATTACCCCATCAGTTTTCACTGGTATTGCCCCTATCAGACTATTTTTTCATAAATGTATTTAATTAAAAGCTGTAATATTTAGGTATATTATAAGAAAATAATTGCAATCCTTGCCAGTTTGTGATATATTAGGAACAGTCAATAACGTAAACAATTAGAAAAGCTTAATTTGAGATGAGTTTTAATGTGGAAAAATATTACAACAAAAGTGATATAAAAATTGATTATTATTTTTTGGTATGAAAAAAGTTGTTTATCATTTTGATACATCTGATATAAGGTTTTGGTAACAACAGTTTTTAAATTATGTGCTCATCTAAATTTTAGCTATCATATTTTAAGAGATATGCCATTGACCTGTATTACCACTGACTGATATTCCCCATAAGTAATTTTAAATTTAAAAGAGTGTACATTTTTGGGTGGTTTTCTCGATTTTGAAGGGGAAGGGTTAAATTTTTAATTTTTCGGTCAAATAAAGTACCTTTCAGGTACGATCACTGATCTATAGAGTTGCTACACGGAGAAATCGGTTGAGAATATCGTGGGTCCAGATAAAAAAAAAAAAACACATTGTGAGAACAATAACTCTTCAGCTCCGCATCAAAGCTAAATTAGAGAGAAATAAATTACAGTAAACGGACGAACAAATTGGCTCGATTTTCTTAAAAAATTCGAGTAAAAGAATGACTAATTAAAAAAATTCTACTTTTGCGCAAAAATGCGCTGAAAACCTGATACATAGTCTGATAGAGAATTAAAATACCTATCTAATGGTGGAAGAATTGCTCTGGCCTATTGTGGCCATATGTTACTTTTTTGAAAAATTGCCCAAAATTGCTTTCGCGTCTAAAGTTTCAATATAATATTGATAGAAAATATTATGTACTAATCAGTATTAATGTATTTATGTATTAACAGTTCATTAAATAATAACATTATGGATACATCTCTTGCTATTATACTTTTATTGTTAACTCAAAGCACACTACTTTATTCACAGGCAATGTAATTCGGTTTAATTGTTTAATTTAGTTCTTGTTCTTTAATTTTCTTGAACATAAGGCAAAACTCCGGTTACCATTGAAAATAAGAGGCTTTGTTTTTAATAAATTTAATTTTAATTTACGTTCAGGATATAAAATATGTTTCACACTTATATAAACAAGTAAACATCGTACAATATATTTGCATACTGCAAAACTTCGTTAGATTTTACAATTTTGTTAGTTAACAAATCGCAAGAAAATCACTTTTAAACGGTTGCTGTAACATAGGTGTTCACAAGAGTTTTACCATAACTTCAAAAGTTACTAGTAAGTATTTAATACATTTTTTACTAAGTTTTGGTGCTTGGTTTTGCAATAAATTTTTAACCGCTTAGCTAATATTATTTAAGACTATATTACAGAAACTATTTACCATTCTATTCGTGTAGCATGTCTATAGATCAAAATCGAACCTAAAATGTGCCTCATTTGGCCCAATATCCATAAATATAACATACAAAATCAGGAAAAACAACCAAAAAAATATGCATATTTTTCAA